>NC_133332.1:234144014-234744014 GCF_042186555.1 Aquarana catesbeiana | reverse complement strand
GAGATATGGGGGACAAAACAAAGAAGCCTCCAATAGCGCAGTATGTCAGGTCCAAACAATACATTTATTAAAAGCTGGGAAAGTGAACTCTTACATTTAAGTGTTAAAAACAAGCAGGGAACAAATTCGGCGTTGTTCTGCGCCTTCTTACGTCACTTCCGGTGTGCGTCCATCTCGGCCAATCCCTACTCGTTATGTCACATCTCGTGACTTCATCTGGGGAACCGGATTGGTTGTTTAGCCGTGCTTTAAATATCATATAACCAGAAGTTATCTAGCAGCCATTTTCTTGAAGTCCGCTAAAAGTAAACATCGCGGCCATTTTACTGGCTGCCTAGTGTTATTATGGTCGGCTATTTTCTTGTGGTTTGGTGTCTGCAATGTAGGTATATGCAGACCTAACTATATATGTGTTAAAAACCATATCTAAAGTATCTGGCTCACTGGTAATATATCAATAATTACCAAGTAGATGGCCCCTTTCTGTTTCAACATGACTGCACACCAGTGCACAAAACAAGGTCCATAATGACATGGATGAGCGAGTTTTGGGTGGAGGAACTTGACTGGCCTGCACAGAGTCCTGACCTCAACCCAACAAAACACCATTGGGATGAATTAGAGTGGAGACTGCGAGCTAGGCCTTCTCGTCCACATCGGTGCCTGACCCCACAAATGCGCTTCTGGAAGAATGGTTAAACATTCCCATAGACACCCTCCTAAAGCTTGTAGACAGCCTTCCCAGAAGAGTTGAAGCTGTTAGAGCTGCAAAGGGTGGGCCAACTCAATATTGAACCCTACGGACGAAGACTGGGGGTATATATATATATAGAGAGAGAGAGAGAGAGAGAGAGAGTGTGTCCTGTGCCACCATCTTGTTTGTGCATCATCATTAGGCTAAGTAACGGGAATTGAAACTGAAGCGCCACACTACTGCTAAGAGGTCCAGATACAAGTTTGTCCCTTTAAAAGTCAGGGGTACAAGCCAAAATGTAGCCAGCATGTTTTGGATGACAAAGCGCCCCCTTCATCAGGGCTAGAAAGAACATAAGATTTTCATATCGATCTGCTAATACAATAACGCCTCCACGGGGTCAAAATTGTAACTAAAATAGTCAAAAATAATGCGATTGTCAAAATTAATATACAAAAATGGGAACGTGAGCGCTGAATGATATCATTTAAAAAAAAAAAAGAGAGAAAAATAAAATGAAATACCAATTAAAAATAATAACTATCACTATTATTAACCACTTTCCGATTGCCTCACATATGAGTACGGCAAAAAAGTGGCTATTTTATGCTGGATCACATGCCTAGTAAGTGATCCAGCATATCCGGGTAGGTGTTGCGCACCCGCTGTGCTGTGATTAGACACAGCACAAGTCTATCAGTCGGTGCCGGCCAGTGAATAATCGCCAGCATCCACTGATTGGCGAGGTGGAAGATAGGACAGAACTCTGTCCTGTCAGCAGGGATGTGCTGGTTTTTGTTTCCCTGCAAAGGGAATAACAACCAGCACTTCCCTTAGTAAAAGCACCTTACAGTAAACATAAACAAACACACTTTTAGGCACACATTAACCTTTTGATTGCCCTAGATGTCAACGCCTTCCCAGCCAGTGTCATTAGTAAAGGCATAGTGCAAATTTTTAGCAATGATCACAGTATTCGGGCAATTTCACACTATTTTTAGCCGCTCTTTACCGTAATTTTAGCAGCGCTTTTCGGCTGCTAGTGGGGGGGGCTTTTAACCCGCGCTAGCGGCCAGAAAAGAGTTAAAAGCGCCCGCAAAGCTTCGTGGTGCTGCCCATTGATTTCAGTGGGCAGGGGCGCTTTAGGAGCGGTGTATACACCCTCGGGCTTTCACACTGGAGTGACAGGAGAGGAGTTTTACGGTTGCTTTGCAGGCGCTATTTTTAGCGCTATAGCGCCTGTAAAGGGCCTCAGTGTTAAAGTAACCTTAGTGTCACTGTTTCCCACAAAGTTTCAGTTAGTGTCAGACTGCCCGCATTACTATCACAGTCCTGATATAATTCGCACAGTTGCTGATTGCCGCCATTACTAGTATAAAAAATAGAATTAAAAAAATTCCATTATATACTGTATACCATAGTTTGTAGATGCTATAACGTTTGTGTAAACCAATTAATATACGCTTTTTGGGATTTATTTTTTTTTTACCAAAAATATGTAGCAGAATACGAATTGGCTTAAATTTATGAAGAAATTTGATTTTTTTTTTTTTTTATTGGATATGTTTTATATCCAAAACCCAAAATACTGGGGGGGGCGGGGGGTCACAATTTTTGGTCTATTTTTTGTTTATAGTGCTAAAAATGAAAACACCCAGAGGTGATACCACCAAAAGAGCTCTATTTGTAGGAAAAAATTATATACATTTCGTTTTGTGTAGAGCGTTGCATGACCGCACAGTAACGCAATGCCAAAAAGCCAAAATAGCCAGCTAATGAAGGGGGGTAAATCTTCCAGAGCGCAAGTGGTTAAAATGATACATTCTGGGTGATATGTTAACCTAAAAAGAATAAATATATAAAAGAAGAATTAAAATTCAAAAAATGGGTAAAATATATCTCAAAACTGATATGTGTAGAACTTGAATTATACATTATACAATCTGATTGTACAATCGTAAACTGATGCAAAAAAAAAAAGTAAAAAAAAAAATAAAATAATAATGATATTAATCACTATTATTATTGTTTTTGTTAATATTCTCATGCTATCATTATTGGGCTTGTTTCAGCTCAGTGCGGCTGATCTCCTGAGCAGCCACTTCCTGTCTACATACACTCCAGTGATGGCTGCATGGCATTTCTTGAGGTGGCTTTACTAATGATGACTGATCCTTAAAATATATATATATATATATATATATATATATATATATATATATATATTAACCTATTAAAAATGTAATGTAATGTAAAGCAGTGGTGTATTTAGGTTTTGTTATGCCCTAAGCCTGACTAAACGCGTGCACCCCCTAATTTAAATGACCCACCCCTTCCTGTCAAGGCCACACCCCTTCCTGTTTAATGCCCACCCTGTCATCTGTAAACCACACCCCTTCCACTTGATGCTCCACCTTTTGCTCTTAGAGCTCCACCTCAACTGCGGTGGACTCCTGCAGTTGGATTTTCAGGTGCGCGAAGACAGTTGAAGCTGCTCAGGCTGTTCAAAGGAATGAAAGGCTGACAGCAGCCGCAGCCATCCTCGATGTTTACATCACTTTATGGAATGATTATCTATGGTGAGGGACAGATGACTGTCCTTGCGCACAAGCTGTTTGTGTCATGGAGTGATCATCTGTCCTGAACCCCAGGTAATTGCTCCATATGAGATTACATTGGCATACCAGTGGACAACTGCTGCCAGCCTGTCACCGGTTTGTATGGGCTGAGCTGTATGTTTTTGTGCGGGAGCCAGGGGAAGGGGCTTTTTTTTGTGCAGGTTGGGGCGAGTGAGCAGCTTTTTTGCTGCCCCCCCCTGTAAAGTACTGCCCTAGACCTGGGCCTTGTTGGCCTAGGCCAAGATACAGTGCTGTAGTAAAGTATAGTGAAGAAGAGGTAGAACTGACAACAATTTTTTTTGCTGTCTGTGCCTTCGTGTCCTACTAACAACCGCTACTCTCCAATTCCTTCTATGGCTGTAGCAGGGACAGGAAGTGAAGGAAAATCTTATAGATGTGATCACAGACAAAAGATCACAGTCATTTTAACACTTTCCCACTCTATCCAGAGCTTAAAAATTGTCTAGAGTTGAACTTTAACCACTTAAAGACCAGCCTTGTTTTGGAATTTTGGTGTTTACATGTTTCAAACAGTTTTTTTTGCTACAAAATTACTTAGAACACCCAAACATTATATATTATTTTTTTTTTCTAACACCCTAGAGAATAAAATGGCGGCCATTGCAATACTTTTTTTCACACTGTTTGCGCAGCGGTCTTACAAGTGCGCTTTTTTTGGAAAAAATTCACTTTTTTGAATAAAAAAAAAGACAACAGTAGAGTTAGCCCAATTTTTTTTATATTGTAAAAGATAATATTATTTGCGCAGCGGTCTTACAAGTGCGCTTTTTTTGGAAAAAATTCACTTTTTTGAATAAAAAAAAAGACAACAGTAGAGTTAGCCCAATTTTTTTTATATTGTAAAAGATAATATTATTCCAAGTAAATTGATACCCAACATGTCACTCTTCAAAATTGCGCCCGCTCGTGAAATGGCGTCAAACTTTTACCCTCAAAAATCTCCATAGGCGACGTTTAAAAAATTCTACAGGTTGCATGTTTTGCTTTACAGAGGAGGTCTAAGGCTAGAATTATTGCTCTCGCTCTAACAATCGCGGCAATACCTCACATGTGTGGTTTGACCACCGTTTTCATATGTGGGCACCACTCACATATGCGTTCGCTTCTGCGCACAAGTTCGTCGGGACGGAGCGTTTTAAAAACATTTTTTTTTATTCTTCTTATTTATTTAACTTGATTTTATTTATTTTTACACTGTTTAAAAAAAAATAAATTGTGTCACATTTATTCCTATTACAAGGAATGTAAACATCCCTTGTAATAGAAAAAAGCATGACAGGACCTCTTAAATATGAGATCTGGGGTCAAAGAGACCTCAGATCTCAAATTTACAATAAAAAAAAAAAAGTCATTTAAAAAAATGACATTGAAAAAATGTGCCTTTAATACGTATGGGCGGAAGTGACCTTTTGACGTCGCTTCCGCCCTGCAGTGTCATGGAGAGGGGTGGGCACCATCTTCCCCTCACTCATCTCAATGCACAGCTAGGGAAAGGACACAATCGCCTCCGCCGCTGCCGACGCCTCCAGTAAGCGGCGGAGGGCAGGGATCCTGGTGTGAGGGCGGGGGGCCCTCTCTCCCGCCACCAATAAAAGTGATCTCGCGGCGAATGCGCTGCAGAGACCACTTTTATCTTGTAGCCGATCGACGGCCGAAAACGAGGATACCAGGGTTATGGCAGCTATGTGCTGCTATAACAACGATATCCGCCGCCAAAGTAGGGACGTATATGTACATGCGGCAGTCGGCAAGTGGTTAAATGTGCATTTCATGCTGAAAAATATGATTGTGATTTTTATTTTTGGGTATTGCACATCCTTGATGCCCAAAATGATCATTTGAAATACCTCCTGTGGCTTTTGTATGATGTGTGTGTTTTCTTAAATGTCATATTTTTTTTCTTCCCGACAATATCAAACAAAATAGTAGTTAAATCTGCAGAACATCCTCGTGCGAAATAAGTGCCGACATTTCTTGGCCTCCGTGCAGTCCTATTCATCACTGTCCGCAACTCTATTAGGGACAGGCTGGCAGTGACAGCGCGTGGCCTGTGTGACTATATAGACATTCCCACAAGGTTATTCCCCCTTGTCCCGATGAGAGTCGGAACTGGGTCCTTTCCCAGGCATCAGGCTTCCTCTTTCAGTGCAGCCCGGGCTGGGAGATTTGTCCTGCTCACAAAGCCCGTGGGAAGCTTTTCCCGTTGGACCAGAGGACGAGGCTAAAAGAGTCATAGAGGCACAGTGCAGTCCCTCTTCTGGCTCGGCAAGTTAGGTTATCTTAGCTATGCAATGGATGCTTCTGGGAGGCCATCTATGCATACAGAACGTTGTTATGCATTAACTGCTTCATGTCCCTTTTTCAGTCCCTAGCAGGCATGCAAACCTTAAAAATGAACTTCTCTTATTTGCCTCATTTTGGTCTGTTAAAAATATCATTTAAAATGTTTTGTTAGATCTAACTGATATGTGCAAAATGATACCAGTTGATCCTGCCAAAAATCTTGTAAACTAATTATTTCCCATTTGCTCTGCCTGTGGTCGCTGTTATCAGCATTGTTACAAGTTCTTTCCCTGAACTGTAGAACACCCCCCTCCCATGTCATGGAAATGATAAGTGGGTGTTCTGTAGGCTTAAAGCTAGCCATAGATGGCCACATTTTGATCCATCTATAGCAGTTCCCGTTCAACAGAAGTCAATCTAATGATCGACTTCTCTGGAACTGGACTTTTGGAAGCTTTCATTTGATCGACGCCTGCAGCACCAATAAGTGTATTCTGATTCTGAAGGATTCCCCACTGTTAAATACAATAGCAGTGCTGGGAGGATTCCTTCATTCACCTCACTTGTGTGGATGGGGGAATCTGTTTTTTTTTTTTTTTTTTTTTTTTTTCGATCAGCCTCCTGGCAGATCAGAAAAGAACAACCGTGTATGGCCAGCCTAACACTTCCTATCATAGGGTAACAATGCTTTACCTACAGTGATACCAGTACAGTGAGGGAGCGTTGTTCTGCTAGGACAGGAAGTGATTTACTGGCAGGATTATCAAGTAAAAATAATGGAAAAAAAAACGAATGCAGCCACCACATCTAAGGACTGGCACACTGAAATATATTATATTTTTGTTCTTATGTTTACATTGCCATCATCATTTTGTGGTGTGCAATAGATATACAGCTAATAAAAATACATCAAACGTTTCCAGCAACATGTCTTGCCTTTGCATAACCTGTACTTAGTAGAAATAGAGGGGGAAAATCCAAGTTGCCTGCCTATCTCCAGCTTTAATACTTTTTTTGCTTTTCTATTCTTTATCACAAGGCAACAGAGGTCTCATAACACACTAGTATCAATATGTAAAACAGGGGGTGCTACAGGTAATGTCCAAGAATGAAACATAATGATCAGAATGGACAATATCAACCAGAAAGTTGATATAACTGTGTAAAGTTCAAGTACAAGATAATAATAATTTCAGCAAATTTTTTCAGAGTTTTCAGCCAGCATGTGATCGTTGGTGCTCGTTTTTGATTCCAAAGAAGCAGGATGCAGCTTCTTTCCGCAGTCACCAATAATGGTATAATGGATTGTCCTTTGGTCTTTCTTGGGATAGTATGGTGGTGCAGTACAAAGCATGCCGGGTCTCAGGAAAGCTCATAATCAGTAAATTTTTGAGTAATACACCGCACCTCAGTCCAGAAGTCGTGAAGTAAAGAGCCAACCTCTAATACCAACGTGTCAACAGCTTGAAGCCTATCTGGAGCATATGGAGGTTTTATAAATAAAAAGAAGCATCCTCTCAACCTGCTTGCCAGAGAGAGTGATTCCAAGGTTTTCTTCCCATTTGGAAATATAGGGTATCTTGAAATCCACAGGAGGAGAGATAAGCAGGTGATAGGCCTGTGAGATCATATGATACAGCGGTGAATTTTCAGAGCAAAAAAGTTCAAACAGAGTGAGTTTAAGAGTGAATTATGTGGCTGGAGGCAGCGATTGTAAAAAGTGTGAGAGTTGGAGTTTGTGCCAAAAAGAAATCGCAGAGTAGACCAGGTCATCAAGTAACCCAACGTCCAGCCGATATGAAATATCTATCATGGAAGAGTCCATCATGTTTGTAACCTGAGGTCAGAAAGACCAGGGCTAAAATTTTTCCCACTATAGGAAAGAGTGGGGAGGGATCAGAAAAGATCTCTGTACTCTGGAAAAATTTGGTACATGTGTACCAGGTTTTTCCCACTGTGGGATGGGAGCAGGGCCGTCTTTAGTTCAGGGCAAACGGGGCACTTGCCCTGGGCCCAATCTTTGTTGGGGGGCCCGCGCTAGCCCTGAATTAGGGCCCCGATGACAGCTTTGCAGAGCGCACCGAGGACACAGGAGGATGTATTCCTCGCTAGCCAGCTGAGAGGGGGCGGGGCCGGGAGCTCCACTGACGCTCTGACCCCGCCCACGTGCAGCCTGTGTACTCGGAAAAGAGCTTCTGTAGTGAGAGCCAGTGATCGGAGTGCGAGTGTCAGTGGGGCCGGGAGCTCCAATGACACTCCCACTCCGATCACTGGCTCTCACTACAGGCGCTCTATTCACAGTACACAGGCTGCACGTGGGCGGGGTCAGAGCGTCAGTGGAGCTCCCGGCCCCGCCCCTCTCAGCTGGCTAGCGCGGAATACATCCTCCCATGTCCTCTGTGCGCTCTGCAAAGCTGTCATCGGGGCGACCATTCACGGGTGATGTGGGCCCACTCAACAAAGCATCAGTGGAGCTCCCAGCTGCTTTAGTGAGAGCAGAGAGTGGAAGCCCCGCCCACAGTCCTGAATGTATGTAGTGAGTTTGGCTGGCCAGGTATGTCCTTACAACCATAGAATGCCTGAATGTTTAAACCCTGAGCTGTGTTATTTAACTGTAAAGCTGTGCATTGCTGAAAGTTCTCTGACCATCCCCTGTATAATGTCTGCAGTCTCTGGTAATCTCCTGCAGTATGTCCGCAGTCTCTAATTGTCTCCTGCAGTATGTCCGCAGTCTCTGATTGTCTCCTGCAGTATGTCCGCAGCCTCTGATTGTCTCCTGCAGTATGTCCGCAGTCTCTGATTGTCTCCTGCAGTATGTCCGCAGCCTCTGATTGTCTCCTGCAGTATGTCCGCAGTCTCTGATTGTCTCCTGCAGTATGTCCGCAGTCTCTGATTGTCTCCTGCAGTATGTCCGCAGTCTCTGATTGTCTCCTGCAGTATGTCCGCAGCCTCTGAGTGTCTCCTGCAGTATGTCCACAGTCTCTGGTAATCTCCTGCAGTATGTCCGCAGTCCCTGGTAATCTCCTGCAGTATGTCCGCAGTCTCTGATTGTCTCCTGCAGTATGTCCGCAGTCTCTGATTGTCTCCTGCCGTATGTCCGCAGTCTCTGGTAATCTCCTGCAGTATGTCCGCAGTCTCTGATTGTCTCCTGCAGTATGTCCGCAGTCTCTGATTGTCTCCTGCAGTATGTCCGCAGTCTCTGATTGTCTCCTGCAGTATGTCCGCAGTCTCTGATTGTCTCCTGCAGTATGTCCGCAGTCTCTGATTGTCTCCTGCAGTATGTCCGCAGTCTCTGAACCTCTCCTGTAGTATGTGTATTAATGTGCCCCTTTACTTGCTCAATTATTTGGGATTGCTCCACTGCTCAGTGAGAGGTAATGATGTGCATGAACCTCTAGCAACCAATCAGCAAACAGTAGTGATCTGCTTTAATCTCTAGCAACCAATCAGTAAGTGCTAATGATGTGCTGTAACCCCTAGCAACCAATTAGTGAGCGCTAATATTGTACATCAACCTCTAGCAACCAATCGGCAAGCAGAAATTATGTGTTGTAACCTCTAGAAACTAGCCATTGAGCAGTAATGATAGGCTGTAACCTCTGGCAAACAATTGCAATCGCTGCGTGATCTGCTGCAGTAAACTGATTTTGAGTCTACCTGCTATTTTTTGTATGTCTCAGAATGGAGGGGGGGCCCCAAGAAAATGTTTGCCCAGGGCCCAATCAAAATTAATGACGGCCCTGGATGGGAGTTCACCCCAGCAGGAACATTAGCACAACACCAGGGCACGGTGTCCAAGGGTAGGCCTACAGTGGTCCTTTCTATAGATACTCAGTGTTTTTGTGGGCACGTGCTGACACCAATCCAATACCCTACTTGAGTGGCATGCAGTCTGATAGAGGGCTACGTCCGACAATGCCACCCCCCCAGCAGCTTTGGGAGGCACAAGATTCTGAGGGAGTTGTGGGGGCTTATGGGTCCAGATGAAGGCAATGAGCATGCTGTTTAGGGCTTTAAGAAAGGAACCCAGAACGCGGATAGGTACAGCCTGTACAAGATACAGTAGGCAAGGCATGACATTCCTCTTGATTATACTCCATCTTCCAAACTAAGAAAATGAGCCCTTACAGTGAGGGGAAAAAAGTATTTGATCCCCTGCTGTTTGCCCACTGACAAAAAAATGATCAGTCTATAATTTTAATAGTAGGTTTATTTTAACAGTGAACAACAACAAAATCCAGAAAAAAAAATTTCAAAATGTTTTATAAATTGATTTGCATTTAAATGAGTGAAATAAGTGTTTGATCCCCTATCAATCAGCAAGATTTCTGGCTCCCAGGTGTCTTCTATACAGGTAACGAGCTGAGATTAGGAGCACTCTCTTAAAGGGAGTGCTCCTTTTCTCAGCTTGTTACCTGCATAAAAGACACCTGTCCATAGAAGCAATCAGTCAGATTCCAATCTCTCCACCATGGCCAAGGCCAAAGAGCTGTCCAAGGATGTCAGTGACAAGATTGGAGATGTACACAAGGCTGGAATGGGCTACAAGACCATTGCCATTCAGCTTGGTGAGAGGGTGGGAGAGGCCCATTTGAATGGGAAGTTAGTCTTCAGAAGGGTCGTCAAAGAACCAGGCAAGACTATATTAAGGGCTTTTCGATTTCTGAAAATGAATATGGCTTTAATATTTTGAATCACTGACCCACAATATAGTGAAGTCAGAACTCCTGATCTGTATACCAGTTCCCGGTCCATGTCTCTGAAAGGACTGAAGCCCCTGGATCACCATGACAGTCTGACAGCGCTGATCGGGAGCTGGTCAGGTGCTGGTTTTCCAGCATGCTTGCCGACAGAAGCCGGTCCGGCTGGCATACAACACATGCTGAATGTTGGCCAGTTTTTTTATTGAACTTGCCGATGTCTCCCGACATTCGGCCCTTGTGTACGGGGCTTAAAACTCTTATGCAGAGGTCAAGTGGTCACTTAAAGAAAAGAAAAAAGGTATTTTAGATTTTTTTTTTATATATATGTGCAAATGTTTTGCATTTCTATTTTAAACTGAATAGGTTGTTTTACTAGGCAAGGGTTCACATATCATTTATTGCAGACAGATATCAATAATGTACTTGCAAAATTTTACCCTTCCAATACCTGGATAAAAAAATACATAGTAAAAATAAAAAATAAACTTTACAGAATCAATGCAGTGTAAAAATGGAGAAGGTTGGCCCACCCAGATCTAGTTCCCTTATCTACTGCATCAATCTACAAGTTTTTACTGGCAAATATAAAGATCTGTCACAATGTGTTTAACAGGTGTAGAATTTCCTGAAGTCAGACACAGTAGTAGTGTTTTCACAGCCCCCTGGCAGTAAGGGGTTAAGGCACGTTGACCCCTGGTTTTATATTCCCACTAGCTCTAGGTTTAGCGCCCCCCCCCCCCCCCCCCTTACATGGGATCATTTCTCAGGCATGTTGTGTTATTATAAGGTCTGGTACCTAAAGATAAAATTCCCATCCTCAGTACTATGGAGGTCTCTGTTCGTTTAGTACATAGCCAGAGGAAGTAAATGTTTTCGGAGTGCATTTTATCTAGGCAAGTGACATCGGAATCCCTGCTTGGTCTATTACCTCAGTCGCTGAGGCCCTCGGGCAGCGCAATTCAATTTCACAGGATTTATGAGACGTTAGTCATTGTATGTTTTTCTGTTATATTTTTATCCAGTTATATTTTTGCTTTATGATTTCTGCTTTTGCGTCATAAAAGTAAATGTTAACCTTAACATGAAAAATTTACTAAAGTTAGGTTCTGTGAAAGAATTTCTAATAAGCCAAAATAAAATATGTAGAAGAACCCCAAGCTGGACAGAAAATTAGATGTTTGGCATTTAAGTGCATTTAAGTGCTGTTATCACCTAGGGACACCCATAATTGACATGAGATCCCAGAATACTACATAGCTTAAGGTTACTCAAGCTAGACAATCAGATAGATGATCCCACGCACTCCTTGCTCATCGCCTTCCCTAACCCATTTCATTGACATAAACATGCATGCTTGGCAATGCTGACTGCTGGCGTTCACAGACTTGCTGGGCTAAGGTGGCTCCTGGTGTAGATAAATAGCACATGCATATCTGCCTGCCCTCTTGAGTTTTATGGGCAGATTTAGGGAATTTTAGGCTTTGCTAAGGATGTCTACAAGATAAAGAAAGTAGAATCAATTGGCGCAAATAACTTAATCTATAAAGCCGCTATAGCACGCAAGGTCAAAATACAAATCCTCAATCTAACTTTCAAATAATAGTACAGCGCTATTAAAACACTAAATTCATACAATTATTTTAAAATGACAGTAAAAAAATCTTAACAGGAAAGTCCATGCATATGAGCAAAGGGAACAGGGAGAAAAAAGGGAAAAGTCCTCAGCTGTGATTACTGTGCTTGTAAAATGTTTTTCAATCTTGTGCAGATTCGTTAAAACACCGCCACCGACAGTAATACAAGCCGCTCACTTTACACAACGGACCCACTGAACTAACAGGTCAAAACGAGCCTTCCCCTCACAAGGGGTTAAGAGATCCATCTAATAGTAAAACTCCACTGCTCCAGATCACTCATCTGATCTCCCAATCAATGGTGCTTAGGTAAACTAGTTGTACCATGTAAGATTAAATGAAACATGCATAGTGCTCTCTGTTTATACCCATAAGTTTTATTAAGTCTAAAAAGATTTTACTCACAAGTAAAGCACTGTTGTCCCAGTGCTAGGAATAAAAACATTCACTGCATAGATGTCTCACAGAGACAATGAATGGAAGGTGGCTGCTGCTGACATATTTGGGTCCTCCCGCACGCGTATCGTCCCAGTGGGCGGGACTTCCTCAGCAAGACTTCCTTTTTACTCCCTGTTCCCTTTGCTCATATGCATGGACTTTCCTGTTAAGATTTTATTACTGTCATTAATTTTAAAATAATTGTATGTATTTAGTGTTTTAATAGTGCTGCACTATTTATTATTTGAATGTCTACAAGATAAATTTGATTTTGCTACTAAACTACCCCAGGTTTGAGTTCTGTTTATTCCTCTGGAGACTATTGACACTGATAGTGGAAGGGAGGAAGTCATAGGCCTAGCCAAGTGCAAGGTGTGTGGCACACCCATGAAACAAATATTGTCCGTGGTCTGAAAATAGGTCAGTAATAGAAAGTCAGCCTACCTAAATGATGATGTTAATTGGCAGATTAAACACTGGGGTAGACAGCAGTAAATGGGTGTAGAACAGTACAGAGCAGACCAAAGGCAAACTCAGGTCAAGCGAGGGGTCAACAACAGAACCAAGTGGTGCGAACTGAGGACAGGCTAAGTGTCAGCAAGAAATCAGGTAGGTCAAACCAGGTGTCAGTGATGGTACCAGGTACAACAGGGAAAATCCAATCCTGGGGTCAGCAACAGAACCAAGTATGGCTCAATAAGGTCAAGTTATAGAGTGAAATAAGGTTCAGCCAGGAGTCAGTAGAATAAAGTAAGTTCAAGTTGGGGTAATCAATAGAATTAAGTAAAATGAAGTGAAGTCCAACCAAGGATCAGTAGTGGAATCGGGTAAGGCAGAGTAAAGTTGAACCGAGATTTGTCAATGGAACTAAGTAGGGTGAAGGTAACATTAAATGAGTGCTCAGAAACAGAACCAGGTAGGATGAAGTAAAGCTATGCCAGGGACCAGCACCTGAGTGGCTCATAATTTCAGTTCTGAAGGGGAAGGAGAAAGCATAGGTCCAGTAATGCCCCGTACACACGGTCGGATTTTCCGATGGAAAATGTTCGATGGGAGCTCAGAAATTCCGACCGTGTGTAGGCATCGGACATTTTCCATCAGAATTTCTGTCACACAAAATTTGAGATCTGGATCTCAAATTTTCCGACAACAAAATCCCTTGTCGTAAATTCCGATCGTGTGTACTCGATTCCGACGCACAAAGTTCAACGCGTGCTCGGAATCAAGCAGAAGAGCCACACTGGCTATTGAACTTCATTTTTCTCGGCTCGTCATACGTGTTGTACGTCACCGCGTTCTTGGCGTTCAAAATTTCCAACAAGATTTGTGTGACCGTGTGTGTGCAAGACAAGTTTGAGCCAACATCCGTCTGAAAAAATCCATGGATTTTGTTGTCGGAATGTCCGAACGTGTGTACAGGGCATAACTATCAGATTACAGCACGTCAACCTTATATATAGCCTGTTAGTTTGATAGCTTCTGCATGCACTATGGCTGGTACTGTTTTCCTAAAACAGCTGGTGGACTCTCCTTTCCTAGCTGGTAAAAGTAGCTATTGGGATTTTACAAGTTTATCCTATGGGCTGAGTGGGCGGAAAGTCCTGTGTGTTTGAAAATATTGTTGCCTCCTGTACCATTTTGTGTATTTTCTGTTCTAAAACCTATGCCGATCAGCAGCAACATGACCACTGACAGTTAACTCTTGTTACAATGGTATCTGAAAATGAGTGGGATACATTAGGCAACAAGTGAACGTGTTGTCCCTGAAGTTGATGTGTTGAAAGCATAAAATATGGACAAGCATAAGGATTCAAGTGGCTTTGACAAGGGTCAAATTGTAGCCAACTAGGTAAGAACAACTTCAAAACGGCAGCTCTTGTAGAATGTTCCTAGGCTGCAGTGGTCAGAACTGACCAAAAGTAGTCCACTAAAGGAAAATCTGGGAACCGGAGACAGGGTCATGGGCGGCAAAGGCTCATTGATGTACGTGGGGAGCGAAGGCTGGTCTATGTAGTCCTATCGAGTAGACCAACTGTAGCTCAAATTGCAGAAAAAGTTAATGCTGGTTCCAATGGAAAGGTCAACACACAGTGTATCGCAGTTTGTTGCGTATGGGGCTGTGCAGCTGCAAACCAGTTGGGTGCTCATGCTGACCCGTGTCCACAGCCAAAGGTGCCTACAGTGGGCACGTGAGCATCAGAAATTTTTTCATTTGATCCCATCCGATCCACTGGACGGATTTTGACGGATCGGATGGCAGGTGGGTGTCAGTGAACACATCTCCGCTGACCTCCACCTGCCCAGTCAATGGGTGGCCTGTTTGGATCCGCCTGAAAAATGGACAGGCGGGTCTATCGTGTGAAAGGGGCCTTAAGCTAGTTTATGGAAATTATGTAATGTATGTGTTGCAGCTTTTTAACACTGCCACATGGTAGTACCTTAGAATGCCAAAATACAAAGCTCCCTTATTTAGTTCTAATAGGTAGCCTGAGGTAAAGATAATAGTGTGATGTAAACTGGCTAAGAAAACAAAACAAAAGCCCGGTTAAGCCATTCAGATATCCATCATAGTCCTTTTGAAGAGCAAATCAAAGCAACAAGTAAAATAACTGAGTGCATTGCTAATATCCATAAAAACATTACGGCTATATGTCAAAAACTCTCCGTGGCTTACATTAACTCCTTTTAATGTGTGAAGGTATAACAAATCCTAACACCTGAACGCAGTTTTGCAACTTTGACGTGTTAGTGTAACATATGATCGCAACTATCTTGTTTTCTTTTTCTGTTTTTTTCTTTTTTCTGTTTTTTAGGACAAATTGTGCCTTCATTTGGAGGTACATGGTAATGGAAATCTCCAGGGGTAATATTATCTAAGCACAGTTATCCTACAATAGTAAACAATAAAACATATTTTTTTTAAATCTAGCTGTAATTTTTTTTGCCCTTTGCCATGACTCGCCACCAAAAAAGCTAAATAAATTCTCCTGCTCCTGATGTTTGCGGCAATGCCATAATTTATTTGTTGTTTGTACCCGTATTCGGGCCAAGAAACAATAGTGTAAGAAATTAGAGTCCCAGGCGCTAATCACAGGAAAAAACACATAATGCAATGTATGTTCAGCTGAACTGTGCTGCTGTCTAATGGCAAAGGATCATATGCTGCAATGCTGAAGACAAAAAGAGTTGACAGCGCTCAGGAACTAAGCTGGAATTTATGGATAATGGCTGCAATGAACCACATGTATATTCTAAAAGGTTGCTGGTGATTTATTCCAAAGATTAAAACAGTATAAATTTGAATGGCAACGCTACCACAAGGCTGTAAGGCTGGCTCAGGCACTGATGGATCACTAGAACCGACCGGGACAACCAACCAAGGGACATCGACCATGGGAAGCCACAAGGACACGCCAGCTGCAGTGTGTGGTGTGTAGAGCCAGACCTGCCAGCAGGGGGAGATGGTGTCCGTGGTGAGCGTTTGAAGGAGGGTGAAGACAAGGTGGAACTGAGGTGTCAGAGAAGGAACCAGCTGCGGCCAACGTGGAGCAGGGCGTCTTTGTTGCCGTGACTACCGGTTTTGCGCGCTTGCGTGCTTTGTCAAATCCACAAAACGTGCAAGTGTGCAAAACCGGCCCCCCTCCAACGCTCACCACGTAGCTTTTTTCCCCTGGACACAGTCAGCTGCTTGGCTCTATGCACATCGCCAGTGTCGATGACACCATCTTCCCCTGCCGGGGGTCCAGCTCTACACACCACACACTGCAGCTGGCGTGTCCTTGTGGCTTCCCATGGTCGGTGTCCCTTGGTTGGTTGTCCCGGTCGGTTCTAGTGATCCATCAGTGCCTGAGCCAGCCTTACAGCCTTGTAGTAGTGCTGTCATTCAAATTTGTACTGTTTTACTCTTTGGAAGAAATCACCAGCAACATTTTTGAGTATACATGTGGTTCATTACAGCCATTACCCTTCAATTCAAGCTTAGTTCCTTAAGCGCTGTCAACCCTTTTTGTCGTTATCCTACCTAAAACCTACTGACCCTGACCTTTGATCCTAACCCTGACCCCCAACTCATGCCCTTATCTGGATATTTTTATCTTGTAGGACTCATTCTCATGGGTGTACCAATCTGTACACCTGTGTGAAGGTCCTCCTTTACCTGCCTGGAATGCACAGCTGCATGCAGGCAGCCTGTTCAAATCAATGACAGGGCTGTCTGTGTATACTTACACGGTCCTCAAAGCGCAAATCCAGTAATACATCATTCACCCTTCTTCGCACATACTCAGTTGCTCTCTTTTTCATCACTGTGCCAAAAAATGTAGAGGCCAATGTGCTGACAGCCTAAAGATTTACTGCTGCTCAGGGGCTCTGGGCTTCATCAAAATGGCAGCCTCCAGCAAGAAGAAAACGAAACAATGCTGGAGGCAATTTAGCGCACACACTCATTTGGTAGCATCTTTATAATGTAGAATGTATGTTCCTTGCCAAAGAACATTATTTTTTCATCAAATTGTTATGAGTAAAGTTCCACTTTAAAATGAAAATAATAATTTGGTAATGCTGACACGTGCCTTAATGGTTCATGTGAAGTGTGAGATATCAATAAGACTTAAAGTGCACTTTATATTAAGCTTATGCTGCTACATCAACCATGCAGAAATAGTCATCTCCAAGAGCCAGTCAGTAGGAATGTGTTTACTGTTCGCTGCTGTAGGACACCAGCCATATGCAGATTTTGACTTTTCCAAAAGCCGGTGTCAGGACTCTTTCAGACACTTTTCAAGACACTTTCCTCAATATACAGACCAGTGTTTCTCAACCGTTTTCCTTTCAAGGCACCCTTTAAAATTCTGCACAATCTTAAAGTGAATGTAAACCACTCCTTTCTAAACTACTGCCATAGGGGTTATCTATAAGGATATACACGCCTCTTGCATGTATCTTTACCTATCAAATGTCTTCCCTCTGTCTGTTACGAGAGCCGAAAAACTGCAGATTCTGTGGGCGGGTCTGTTGTCTGGAGCTCGGTGGGTGGAGTCGTGATGTCAGTAGACTCCCCGCCCACCTCCACACTCCCCTATTCAATATGCATTTTCTCCTGTGTATTTCTTACACTGAACTTCTGCTATGATCTCTATCATCCAGTGAAAAGACAGGAAAGTAACCATATGACTTCAGCATGCCAAATCATGCTGAGGTGTGGAACAGCCAATCCTTGCAGAGCTGCTGAAGAAAAGAGTGGGGGAGGGAATTAAAAAATACTGTATGTCTTAGGCTAGTGCATGAGATGTAAATCACCTGTCACTCACAGCAAAGGGGAGGATTTGACAAAGTTTTTCTCAGTTTGTCAAATGTTATCTCACTGAACAATAAAAGAGGATTGCTCAGAGATGGATTAACTCTGTGTGGCAAGACTGGGCTCAAATGATAGGAAATCTTATACTCTACTACAGTATGATAAAAAAAATAAAAAAGAGTTTACATCCACTTTAAGGCATCCCATTCTAAAGTGTAAAAAAACTAAACTAATAGTTTTATGTAATATATTATATATAATGCAGCAACATCCATCCATGTGGGAAACCCAACATTAGAGATGATTTATTCTTCCAAAGCAGGGGTCTTGAAACTTTCAAAACAAAGGACCAGTTTACTGCCCTTCAAATGTTATGGGGGCCAGAACTGTGGCCAGCGGGAGTAGAAATTGCCCTGGCATTGGTGGGAGTAAACCATGACTTGGTGGTCAGTGGGAGTAAAAAAATTACATCATTGGTGTCAGTTGGAGGAATAGTGCCGCATCCTTGGGGTCAGTAGAAGGACTAGTGCCTTGTATCAATGAAAGGAATAGTGCCCCAAGGGCAGGATAAAGGCTAGCAAAGGGCCATGTCCGGCCCACGGTCCCCAGTTTGGAGTCCCCTGTTCTTAAAGCAAACACACCTTTGCGTGCTAGTACTGACTACTATTCCAATGCTTCTTTTTCCTCTCACTTTCTCTGCCTCACTCAGCTAATGTGACCCCAGTGCTGACGGAGGAGCAGGGGAGGAACAAACAAGGATGCTGTGAAGGTGCGATGTCCTCCTTATTAACCAATGACATCATTGATTGTTAGGATGCTGAAGGCTTGAAGGTTGTAATGATGCACAATGAAAACTTGTGGCTTTGTGTAACTAAAAGGCAGGCTTTATCCACCGGCTGGCTTGTATACTATTTATGGGCAATTTTTAGCCATTTAATCAAGGCACCCCAAAAGAACTCTACAGGCACCCTGGTTGAAAAAGGCTGATACAGACTCATCAACCCATTGAAAAGTGATCTGCAGTGTCTTCTGAACTGTTGGGGGACATTTCTATAACCAGTATGTTCCATAAAACTAGGACCCAGGCTTTGGGGTCTCCAGGAATGCCCAGCAGCAGTCAATTATTAGGGTATTGATACCAGATGAAGAATTCCATTCTACAATTGGCAGGTCTTGGCTTAGAAATGTAACTCTCTCTAAAAAAAAAAAAAAAAAAAAAAAAAAGTTCATGCTGTACTCAAGGCACTAAAAAATCATTCAAATATATTCCTTGATAGCCATAAATGATATAAATCTATTTTGTGTGGATCAAATGCCTTTGCAAACCCAGTTATTACCTTATAAAATTAGTGGTGACATCACTGTGCTATACAAAAACCTGAGCAGAGCTGTGGGAGGGACCTAACAGGCTCCACCCACTACAGGTTGTCTGCAGAGAACTACAAGAGGGGGCGGAGATGAGACCACAAGGAGAGAGAGGACATCAACAAACCTGTCTTTATTCAAGATTCAAGTAAGCATGCATAGGTTTCCTATTTACTTATCCCTAAGTTGATCTATAATTTTTGCCTGGAGTTATCCTTTAAGAATTTAGTGCAGGATGATGACATTGCAGTGAGTGACAGGAAAGGAATGCCTCTGCACCCTGACTGCAATGTGGGAATATTCAATGCCTCACAACAGCCTGCTTTTGAGGCTTAAGCTGATCTCCCTGAGAGACTTTCAGCAGTCTATAAACACATATACAGTTTCATGCAGGTTACAGGTCATCCAGCCTGACCTCCAGGAAAGCACATCCTTTTCTCCTTTAATGAGCTATTTCTAAGTCCTGCCTTCTTCACTCCTTATGTTTCAAACTGTCTGATGATCAACATCATAATTTTCCTGGAATTAGATATAGAGCGCTAAGCATA
This sequence comes from Aquarana catesbeiana, assembly GCF_042186555.1. Classification (NCBI taxonomy): domain Eukaryota; kingdom Metazoa; phylum Chordata; class Amphibia; order Anura; family Ranidae; genus Aquarana; species Aquarana catesbeiana. The sequence goes on along the minus strand of NC_133332.1, from coordinate 234,724,414 downwards.
CACAGTTCACCCAAGTTATGAAAGTATCAGAAAGAAGAAGTAGCTGGGACATTCTGTGTTTAGCACCCAATCAGATTCTCCTGTCCGTTTCCTATTCTGCAGAGGGAGAGTCTGGCTTTGTCACTGGACAGCAGAGATTCTCCATAGCAGTTCTTCTCTCACTCATCACCATGTGTCAATAGTATTTACATTCGATCATGCTGCCATTGAAAGATTCTCATCTTCATGTTTTATATACAGTGAAGGCAAAATTTTGCGTGTTCTTATTGCACTACATCCAGCAGAGATCTTCCCCTAAAACCTAACTTTTCACTGAGAATTGATAGTGAATGTCAAAGAAAATGCAGTTTTGTCCATCACCTTCTCCCCCTAAAAGACTGTCAGGGAGATCTATTAGAGCCTGAAGGCATCTATATTCCTGATATGTTCCTGCTGTACCATGCACTTGTATGAGAAAGTATCCTGTTCTCTTTGTATTGCTTCCTTTGTGTGAAATACCTGGTGTTCCTGCCAGTCCAACTGTTTTCCTATTAAAAACTGACCGCACTAAGCAGGAGAACATACCGTGGTCAGTTCTCTTATAGGGATGGGCTCAGCCATGTTCAGATCCTAGTGCCAACCCGCCTGAGCAATCCCGCCAGAAAGCCATCACTGCGCACCGCCAGTCATAGGCAGTGTTGTATTTCCCGGCCCCAGCTGCACATACACATGCTGCTCATGATCGGAAGTGTGCAGTGACGGCTTCCTGACGGGATCGCTCAGGGTTGGGACTAGGATCCGAACATGCCTAAGCCCATCCCTATTCTCTAGCTGTCCTGGGAAGTCAATATGCTCTCCTCCAATGATCAGACTTCTCCTGACATGCCCCCTCTGCAGAGCCATTCACTGGGAATCTCAGTGTACTGCTGTTTCTCCTCCCCCAGCTCTTATGCAGCTGAGAACAAAGAGAATGTGATTACTTACAAGAAAAGGGGATTTATAATGGGTTTTTTTTATACCTATACCAAAATGCTTTGCATTTAATTTCTATTTTAAACTGAATGGGTTGTTTTACAAGGTGATTGTTTACAATCGCTTGTGCTGCTCGTAGGTTTAAGCTGCAGTCATATTTCAGAATGAAAAAATATAGCCTAAAGCCTTCCTAAAGTTTTTATCATCAATCTTTTCCTCAGTTGGCTCTCAAGTTACATTAAAGAAGTATTAAACCCAAAAGTAAACGGTTATTATTTTGCAGGTTACCAATTCTTGTAATGGTTGCATTCATTTCCTATTTTAGGCTTGCTTTCTTCTATTATCTAGTGATCCAGCCAGCAAGTCTGTTGTTTTTACAGCACAAACTCTCCAGAAGAATGTGGGTGCCAGCTCCTTTACAACCAGCTATGATTCATTAAAGAGCAGACTAGCTAGACCACAACTTATTTAACAAATGTTTCCATATCCACCCATGCAAACTTCTCAAAGGGTTATTAAGGTGTTATAATTACCTAGTAAGGTTTGAAGGTCAGGCTAGGCAGCAGATTGGAGCCAGAAAGGCATGGTGCCTGTTATTACCTGGTGATGCTGCTTTGTACATCATTGTTCATCATTGACCCAGTTGCCCGGTTCCCTTTAAGCTCCACTTAAACCACAGAATCCAAAGATGAAGTAGCAGTGCTTCTGAAACTACATGACCTCATTCTGTTTTTTCCTTCCTCCTTGGTGTTTTTCTGAAAACTAGTGTGGTCATATAGCAGCTAGCTGATTCCCACACTAGCCATTTTTGCTTATCTTAGGATCATCAAACTATCACTTACTGTGCACATGATGTACGGAAAGCATCGCCTTGATTTTACATTATCTTATACTCTGTTTTTACACAACTTTTTACCAGAGAAACTCACTACTGTCTAGCAGCATTTCCTGTCAAAATCTTTTGTTCAATAGACTATTCAGGAATCTGGTGAGCATTGTCAAATGTCTAAAGGCATCCTTAATCTTGCAAAAAAAGGCAGATAAGTCACCTATGCATCTGGCTGGCCTACTGGCTAAACCTCTAGGGTTCCTAGGATCTTCATCTTGTTAGTAAGGCTGGGTTCACACTATTGCGAATTGGATGGGGGTTTTCCCCCCATCCAATTCGCATGTCGGGAGATTGTGACCGGCTCTCTATGGAGCCGGTTCACATATCTCCGGTGCAAATTGCACAGGAGTCCTGTACGTCTTCTGGTCTGTTTCAGGTCCAAATTCAGCCTAAACCTGAAACTGAACCCTTGAAATTTCAGGTTAGTGTGTTGCTTGGTTCCAGCACTGCCTTCTAGAAGGTCACAGAGAAGAGACTGCGATTTGTCCCAAAGGGAATTACAGGGAGCCTTGTGAATGTGGTTGTAGTGGACAATCTAAATCTTAGGGTCAGCCCACATCCCCTACCCTGAGCTCCCAGTTCTGCATACCTGCTGTACCCAATATCGGAGGCTCTCGCTCCTTCATGCTTGATTTTGTGTTTCTATTATATTATGGAGAATGTAACGAGGAATTGGAACAAAGAGGGGCAAGAACACCAAAAACTCCCAGGTGGACTAAAACAAAGTCTGGAATTATGTCAAGGAGATCTTCCTGTTGTAGTATCCTAGACATTTAAAAAAGCAAGCAAAGCCAGCCGAATATTCTCATTCATTAAAAAGGGGATTCACTCCAGAGAAAAAAAGATAATCCTGACACTTTATAAAACTCTGATTCGGCAGCATCTGGAGTATTCCATTCATTTATGGTCACCAATCCTCAGAAAGGATGTGCTGGAGAAAGTACAGAGAAGGACAACAAAATTAATAAGGGGACTGGAGTACCTCAATTACAAGGAATGACTACAAGCACTAAATGTATTCTTGCAGAAGAGATGCTTGAGAGGAGATATGATGGTGATATACAAATATCTCAATGGTGATCCTGGTATGCTATAGGCCCCCTAACCTGAGGGAGGAGGGGGAGATGGATCTCCTATCACAAGATGAATTCGCAGCAAGGATAGGAAGTGTTATCATAATGGCCGATTTTAATTATCCAGACATAGACTGGGCGGAGAGAACCACAAGTTCGTCTAAGACTCGCCAGTTCCAAAATGTCTTGCAGGACAATGTCATGGTTCAGATGGTAGAATAATGCGTTACTGAATCTACTGATTACCAACAATACAGACCTGGTCACGAATGTGGAAATACGGGACAATTTAGGAAACAGCGATCACAGGTCAATTGGCTTCAGTATAAATCACACAAATAGGAAACATAAGGGGAATACAAAGACACTGAATTTCAAAAGAGCCAACTTCCCTAAATTACGAACCTTGTTAGAAGGCATGAATTGGGATAAAATCTTAGGAACAAAGAACACGGAGGAGAGATGGGTTTGCTTTAAGAGCATATTAAATAAGGGCATTAGCCAATGCATCCCATTGGGTAATAAATTTAAAAGAGCGAACAAAAGTCCTGGATGGCTTAACTCCAATGTAAAAATGCATATAAAAGCAAAGAAGAAGGCCTTCAAAAAATACAAGGTTGAGGGATCATCATCAGCATTCAGACTTGATAAAGAATGCAGCATGAAATGTAAGGGTGCAATTAGGGCGGCTAAGATAGAACACGAAAAACACATAGCAGAGGAGAGCGAAAAAAATCCCAAGAAATTCTTTAAGTATGTAAACAGTAAAAAAGGGAGGACACACCATATTGGCCCCATAAAGAATGAGGAAGGACATCTGGTTACAAAGGATGGGGAGATGGCGAAAGTATTGAATTTATTCTTCTTCTCAGTCTTCATGAGGGAATCGGGGGGGCTTCAGTAACCAAAACTGCAGTGTTTTTTCTCATGACACATCACAGGAAGCACCTCCATGGATAACAGAGGACAGATTTAAAATTAGACTTGGGAAACTTAACATTAATAAATCACCGGGACCAAGATGGCTTGTATCCGAGGGTACTTGCGGAACTCAGTCAAGTAATTGCCAGACCATTGTTCCTAATTTTTACTGACAATCTACTGACTAGAATGGTACCAGGTGATTGGAGAAAAGCCAATGTAGAACCAATATTTAAAAAGGGCCAAAAATGCATCCCTGGGAATTATAGACCAGTTAGCCTAACATCAATAGGATGCAAGCTCTTGGGGGGGATGATAAGGGACTATATACAATATTTTAATAACGAGAACTGTATTATCATTAGCAGTAATCTGCATGGATTCATGAAGAATCGTTCTTGCCAAACCAATCTATTAACATTCTATGAGGAGGTGAGTTGCCATCTAGATAAAGGAGGTCCGTAGACATAGTGTATCTGGATTTTGCAAAAGCATTTGACACAGTTCCCCATGAATATTTAATGTACTAAATGAGGTCCGTTGGCATGGATAATAGGGTGAGTACATGGATTGAAAACTGGCTACAAGGGTGAGTTCAGAAGGTGGTGATAAATGGGGAGTACTCAGAATGGTCAGAGGTGGGTAGTAGAGTCCCCCAGGGTTCTCTGTTGAGACCAATCCTATTTATTTTGTTCATTAAGGACCTGGAGGATAGGGTAAACAGTTCAATCTCTGTATTTGCGGACAACACTCAGCTAAGCAGGGCAATAACTTCTCTGCAGGATGTGGAAACCTTACAAGAATATCTGAACAAATTAATGGGGTGGGCTACTACATGGCAAATGAGGTTTAATTTCGAAAAATGTAAAATAATGCTTTTGGGTGGCAAAAATAAGAATGCAATCTATACATTGGGGGGGTGAACCTCTGGGGGAATCTAGGATGGAAAAAGACCTGGGTGTCCTAGTAGATAGGCCCAGCAATGGCATGCAATGCCAAGCTGCTGCTAACAAAGGAAACAGAATATTGGCATGCATTAAAAAGGGAATCAACTGCAGAGATAAAACGATAATTCTCCCGCTCTACAAGACTCTGGTCCGGCCGCACCTGGAGTATGCTGTCCAGTTCTGGGCACCAGTCCTCAGGAAGGATGTACTGGAAATGGAGCAAGTACAAAGGACAACTAAGCTAATAAAGGGTCTGGAGGCTATTAGTTATGAGGAGAGGTTGCGAAAACTGAACTTATTTTCTCTGGAGAAGAGACGCTTGAGAGGGGATATGATTTCAATTTATAAATACCGTACTGGTGACCCCACAATAAGCATAAAACTTTTTTGCAGAAGGGAGTTTAACAAGACACGTGGCCACTCATTAAAATTAGAAAAAAGGAGGTTTAACCTTAAACTACGTAGAGGGTTCTTTACTGTAAGAGCGGCAAAGATGTGGAATTCCCTTCCACAGGCGGTGGTCTCAGTGGGAAGCATCAATAGTTTCAAAAAACTATTAGCTAAGCACCTGAATGACCGCAACATACATGGATATACAATGTGATACTAACATATAATCACACACATAGGATGGACTTGTGTCTTTTTTCAACCTCACCTACTATGTAACTATAAGTATGAAACTTTTTAGTCCCAGTGAGTGCAAGAAGACACGGGGCTACACAATGAGACTGGGATAGAAGCAGTTTAACCTTAAGCTGCGTAGGAGGTTCTTCACTGTCAGAGCGGTAAGGATGTGGAACTCTCTTCCACAATCTGTGGTGTTAGCATAAAGTACTGATATTTTTAAAAGACTCTTGGATGTGTATCTTAGTGATATATACAGGGATATGGGAAATGATTATCGAGATTGACACACATACACCTACACAGGTTGAACTGGATGAACCTTACCTACTATGTACCTATGTATGTAAGCAGTTAGGGGCTTACACTTCCATCATTCCAAATTCGAGAAAGCCCTGCTTTAATCAGTTCCTACATGTCTCACCTCCACCTTCTATCTGATCCTTCTTTTGGGGAAATGCCCTACTCTCCTTAAGCCCTGGTTCACACTGGAGCGTTTTGACATGCGATTTGACTTGTCAATTGGCAATTGCTGTCAATGGTACCGTCCTAATCGGTATGAGGGGATATGATTTCAATTTACAATTTACAAACACCATACTGGTGACCCCACAATAGGGATAAAACTTTTCAGCGGAAGGGAGTTTAATAAGACACGTTGCCACCCGTTAAAATGAGAAGAAATTAGATTTAACCTTAACCTCCCTTAGCGGTAATCTCGAGTGTGGCTCAGGGTGAATTTTCAATGCCAAAGGCGGTAACCCCGAGCCACACTCGGGATCGCATCGCAGGATCCAGGCAAAGTTATTTACCTTGTCCCCAGGATGCTGCGATGTCTCCCCGCTGTGTCCTCCGCGGGATCTATCACAGTGCCGAGCTCCATTCCCTGCGAGCGTTGTGACGCACGGGGACAGAGCACGGCGCCAAATTCAAAAAATAAAAAACACATTACACATACAGTAGACTGTAATCTTACAGATTGCATTACTGTATCAAATTAGTTTACATCCCTTTTGTCCCTAGTGGTTTGTCCAGTGCCCTGCATGCAGTTTTATATTATAAATACTGTTCTTTCTGCCTGAAAACTGGAGATTGTCCATAGCAACCAAAAAGTGTCCCTTGACGTCAAAAGCGGTTTTAGACCAGCTAGAAAACAGCGATAATAAATTAGAATCATATGTAGAATTGAGCGATAGTGATTTGTGGGGATATTCGTCATCAAACACTGAAAGTAATGACAGTGACGATTCTGCAACTGAGCAAATTTCAGTGTTTTTGATTTGATTACATTATTGAATACATTTTATTATTATTATAGAATTATTTGTTCTAATTATTTATAGTTATTTATTATATTATAATTTATGATTTTGTGTTTCAAACTTTATCATACCCGGGATGTCTATAGACTCTTGTTTGGACAGATTTAAGTGAGTTATTACTAAGAATTACCGGTCTACAATATAAAACCCCTAATTTCCATGAAAACATTGTACTGCTTTGATCATCAAAAATCTTAAATAATCATACCGCCAGGGAGGTTAAAATGCGTAGAGGGTTCTTTACTGTAAGAGCGGCAAGGATGTGGAATTCCCTTCCACAGGCGGTAGTCTCAGCAGGGAGCATTGATAGTTTAAAAAAACTCTTAGATAAGCACCTGAACTACCACAACATACAGGGATATACAATGTAATACTGACATATAATCACACACATAGGTTGGACTTGATGGATGTATCTTTTTTCAACCTCACCTACTATGTAACTAAATATGTAACAAAAACAATAACTATGGATCCTTCTGTATAATGCTAAGAAAATGGTGCCACTTCAGTGGATGCACAAAGAGCCTTCTTAATATTAGCGTGTGGACAAAATTGATTACCAAATCTTGCTTCTGTAAAAGTTGGCCAGGCCAGGGGGTGCCATGGGAAATTTAGTTAGATCTGAGGTGTTTGGGAAATCAGGACACCTGTGAACACCCTTCTCTCATTGTTTACTGACTCTACTACCTATGACTCCCCTATGCCCACATCTACTGCACTTCTTGATGTATAACAAAACCACATGACACGCTTAATTTTTTTATTTCCACATTCTACTTTATTAGAAACTGATACAGCACATACAGTATGGTGAATAGGTTTTCTTGTTCCTTCGTTTACTGATTTTGATTGATCCTGTTTTTCAAACCAGTAATTGTATTTTTGCAATGCATTTGATTGCTTGATGACCATTTGTCGAGTATGCTCTGGCCGCTTGTTCCTACTTCACCCCCTGCGTTTCTATATGACATCCTGGTGATGGGCTTGCTGTATGGAAACTGTTAAATCTACATGTATGTCTTTTATATTCAATGAAACCGAAGTTTAAAAAAAAAAGCCAGGGGCTAACTCAGCCAAGCAGGTTCCACTTTTTATTATACAGGATTTATATAGCGACAACGGTTTGTGCGGCGATTTACAATGTAAAGGGAGGCAGTACAGTTATGATACAATACAAGAGGGTTAAAGGGGGCTCTGCTGTTAAGAGCTTACAATATAATAGGATGGGAAAAGTGGTAAAAAATAAAAGTAATAACTGCAAGGGATAAGCTGATGGAATAATTAAAGTTCATATGTTAGGTGAAGGAGTGTGGGCTTCCCTGAAGAGATGAGTTTTCAGGGATTGCCTAAAGGTGGACAGAGTTGGAGATGGCCAGCCAGCTTGAGATAGAGCATTCCAGGGGATGGGAGAGGCACTGGAGAAGTCCTGGAGACGAGCATTGGAGGAGACAAAAAAGCTAGAAAGCAGGGGGTCTTGGGAGAAGCTGAGAGGACAGCAGAGTTGTGAATGGCTTTGTATGTTGTTTTTTTGTTTTTTTTTTTATTTATTTTGATGGGCAATTGGAAGCCAGTGGATGTTGGTGGAGAGGGGTGGCAGACACTGAACAGTTGGTTAAGAAGATGAGTCTAGTGGCAGCATTTATGATGGACTGAAAGGGGGATAGCATGTGAAGTGGTAGGCCTATGAGAAGGGAGTTGCAATAGTCAAGGTGAGAGATAACATGACTAGCTTGGTGGTTTCATTAGTTAAAAAGGGGTGAATTTTAGAGACGTTATGAAGGTGAATTGTACAAGCTCCTGACAGTATTTGGATTTGGGGTTGAAAAGACAGGTCAGAATCAAGAAATACACCTTGTACCCTGGCATGAGGGGAGGGACTGAGAGTTGTGGGGGGTGGGAATTATTACAAGCTTTGTTTTAGAAAGGTTTAGTTTGAGAAAGTGCTGTTACATCCATGCTGATATGTCAGGTGAGGAGTATTGAGATAGATTTAGGTGGTATTGGAAGTCATGGGAGGTTATCAAGTGACCAAGAAAGGAAGTGCAGATAAAGAAAAGGGGTCCAAGAACAGAGCCTTGGGGGACCCCTACAGAAAGAGGAAGTGGAGAGGAGGCGACAGAGTTGTAGATAACACTGAAGGTGCCCTGTGATAGATAAGAGGAGAATCAAGCAAACAGCAGAGCAGAACCCTGGAGGCCAAAAGAGTGGAGTTTTAGGAGGAATGGGCAGTCAACGGCATCAAAGGCCACAGAAAAGTTTTATAATAAGAGTATAGAGTAGTGGCCATTGATTTTAGCAGTTAGTAAATCGTTAGTGAGTTATAGTAGGGCAGTTTCTATGGAGTGCTGCAATCGAAAACCAGATTGTAAGGTGTCAAGAAGATTGTTTTCAGTGAGGTAGGAGCTGAGACAGTTGTAGACTAAGCGTTCTAAAAGTTCAGAAGTAAATGGAAGCCAGAAGATGGGTCTAAATTGTTCAGGCTGGTTGGGTCCAGTGAGGGCTTTTTAAGTATGGGGGTGACCTGTAGAGGGCCTGTAGCTTTAGTGGGGAGTGGAAGGTGCCAGCAGAGAGAGCATGAGATTGATGACGTGAGTGAGAGAGCATAGGACAGCGAAAGAGGGTGACTAATAGTTGTGAGAGAACAGGGTCCAGGGGAAAATTGCTTAGGTGGGCATCTGAGAGATGTTTGGTAACCTCTTCTGTAGTAACTAACTGGGTCAAAAAAGGGAAGTATTGCATGTGCTGTTAGACAGGGTATGTGAGGTAGATATCTGTACAGTGGAGATATCCTCAGGAACTACATCAATCTTGTTTAGTAAGTAAAATATTACTTTGCGTGAAGAGACCTTTTCACTGAAGTATAGGCATTCCAGTAATTGCTGTTGCCTGGGGTTTCTTTGTGTAGGGTCCTCACAAGCAATATTTTAGATATGGTTAGAGTCTGGTGGAAAGAGCTTCCTCCTGGTTGCTTAAGGACTTTCATGGTGACATTTGTCCGCTATAGTTCATGGCTCTGGTGTCTGCCCATATTTGAGTGTTCCAGCTGAAGGATATTCCTGTTCAATCATATGAAATGTGTTAAAGACCTCTAGCTAAAACTGAGACCCCCTCCTAGCTACAGCAGATGTGAAGACCCAAAAACGCAGATGTAGATCCTCTCTAATGGTGTTCCCAAGATTTAGAAGCTGTGATTTAAAATTCCAGCATTTACAAAACACTTTATAAAGTGTTTAGAGTGGACTGACCATTAAGGATGTTGCATATGCTTGGCGGCATTTAAAATCTTTTTTTTTTTTTTTTTTAATATAGTGACAAGCACCTGTCATGTATTACACCAAATCCATGTGGGTGTTCTATCCAGGTGGGTGTTCTATTTGTAATTTAGCAGACACATCCTATAGTAGGGATAGCTAATCTAAAATAAATCTCTGTCACCCTATAGGTTTTCTGAATAATTTGTATCCCTCCGTGTCCCCTGGCAGTGCTGGTGGAATGTGGTCTTTCCCCATTTCCCAGAATGAAATGGTTAATTAAGGACATTTTCCAGACCCCTCTGGCCCGGGTCAGAGTCCATAGGCTCTGGTGGGAGGGAGGCTAGAGCTTAATTTGCCTGGTGAGAACAGGCGGGCCATAGGGTTCCCTTGTACCGCTTCTCTTGCTATTTTGTGACCACGCAGCATCCTGTTTGCTGTGATAATGCAGTGAAAGGCTTTATTCACACACAGCCGAGGGGAAGCTGGGGGGGTCGGAGCAGGGCATGACAAACACATAGAAAAGATGTGACACACTGCCTGTGACTTTGTTTTTCCTCTAGAGTGTATATCTTTATAGTCTGGATCTCTGAGCTAGCAATCTCGACATTCTGGCTGATCCAGTTTGGCAAACGATGTGAAAGTTCTGTGATAGATCGAAAACAATCAGAATTTGCACTTAACAGGCAATACGTTCAATCTAATACCTACTTCCGCTTCCTAGCATTCCCATATCAAACCAGACTAATTAGCTATTTAGGGCATTATATTAAAGGAACACTAAACTTTAAAGTGTATCTATGGTCCAAAGTTTTGTGTTGTTTTTAAATATTAAGATTAGGGTGTTTGTTTTTTTTTTGGTTTTTTATCTTTGTCCAGTTAGTGCTTTAACCTCACTTCCTGTATCTGACCAAATACATAACTGTGGGTAATTTTTTCTATGTGTGACCCCCTTTTGTTCCATATTGGAAGATTTCCCGTTTATTCCTGTTCTGGGGTAACTGCACGATTTTGGATTTGCTGTCGCCTTGGAAGTGGTAGAGGGGTGAACTTCTCTAGTGGGGACAGAGGCAGCAATATAAACCTTACAGAGGTCTAATCCTTTCCCACTGCGTTTTGGCTATAGGTGCATTTGAATACAAAAAATGCTATGTATGTGAAATTTCTGCAGATATGGAAAATAATTGAATGTCAGCTCTTGCATAACTGTCCAATGCCAGTCATGCATGTGGTTATTTTTGGACAACTTCAACCAGCTTTTAATTGCCAACAGGGCTGGTGCTACCACTACGCAAACTAGGCAGCCGCCTAGGGTGCACTGCTGCCTAGGGCGCCCGGCCACTGGTGTTTCTACTCTCTTCAGCAAGCAACTAGTCTCAGCATCAGCAGGCAGCCACTGCTCCGTTCGCACATAGTGTCAGAGGCACAGTGGCGACAGAGGACTGTGTCTGTGTCCCGAATGAAAGGAAGCAAGCAAACATTCATTAATGGGCACTGGTGAGGCTGCATTTGATGGGCGCTTCATTAACCACTTAGTTACTTGGAACCCCAAACATTATATATATATATTTTTTTTTCTAACCCCCCAGAGAATAAAATGGCAGTTAGCCCATTTTTTTTTATATTGTGAAAGATGATGTTAAGCTGAGTAAATTGATACCCAGCATGTCACGCTTCAAAATTGCGCCCGCTCGTGCAATGGCGAGAATTACGTCAGACTTTTACCCTTAAAAATCACCATAGGCGACGTTTAAAAAATTCTACAGGTTGCATGTTTTGAGTTACAGAGGAGGTCTAGGGCTAGAATTATTGCTCTCACTCTACCGATGGCAGCAATACCTCACATGTGTGGTTTAAACACCATTTTCATATGCGGGCGCTACTCACGTATGCGTTCGCTTCTGCACGCGAGCTCGGCAAGGCGGGGCACGTTAAAAATTGTAAACATCCCTTGTAATAGAAAAAAAGCATGACAAGACCTCTTGCATATGAGATCTGGGCTCAAAAAGACCTCAGATCTTATATTTACTCTAAAATGCAATAAAAAATTTTTAAAAATGTCCTTTTAAGAGCTATGGGCGGAAGTGTTGTTTTGACGTCGCTTCCACCCTGCAATGTTATGGAGACGGGTTGGGGCTATCTTCCCCTCACTCAGCTCCATACCACAGAGGGGACAGGATCCGATCGACTCCGCCGCTGCCGGGGGCTCTGGTAAGTGGCAGAGGGCACTGGAGCGTGGCGGAGGGAGGCCCTCTCTTGCCGCTGATAAAAGTGATCTTGCAGTGAATCCGCTTCAGAGACCACTATTATCGGAAAGCTGACCGCCCGCTGAAGAAGAGGATACCGGGGTTATGGTAGCTAGCTGCTGACATAACAACGATATTCCTCTTCAACGTGCCAACGTATAACGATGGCGGGTGGTCCGTAAGTGGTTAAAAAGGTGGGGTATACATGGACAGGTCAGAGGGGGTGGAGCCAAGGGGGGTGGCAAAATTAGGTTTTGCCTAGGGTGTCAAAAATCTTTGCACCAGCCCTGATTGCCAACACGATCAAACAAATGAAGGTAACCTACCGACAACAGTACAACAGTTTTGCACTGTATATGGTCAGCAAAAGGACTTTTATGGCGGAGACATGCACAAAGGTGTAAACCAGCGTTCAAGAAAACCTGTCACCTTGTCATTTCAGGGAAAATTTACATCATCCCTGTAAAGCCCACCCCAAACATCTTATACTCACCTCTCATGGGCTCCCTGACTTTTTTTTTTTCTATAGCAGATAATGTTGAAGCGTAGATGGAGTGGTAAAATGACCCCCTAACAAATGACGACTAAGCTCAAATACTGCTCCATCAGAGGAGGTCACATGCTTCCTCATGCTGAGGAGCACCATTTTTTTTTAGAGGCAGCCATGGAAGAAAAGGAGATAGGGGAGCATTGAATAGGTGAGTATAGGGTGGTCAGGTTGTGGGCTGTACATGGATCTGATCAGAGGAGGTCATATGCTCCCTGATGCTGAGAAGCACAGGTCTTTTTGTTGGGGTAGCCATGGAAGAAGAGTTGATGGGGGAGTATTGAAGACGTAAGTGTAGGGTGGTCAGGTTGTGGGCTCTACATAGATGTGATCATAGGAGGTCATATGCTCCCCAATGCTGAGAAGCAGTTTTTTTGTTGTTGGGTTAGCCGTGGAAGAAGGGATGGGGGGGCATTTAGGGATAAGTATAGGGTGGTCAGGGTGTGGGCTTTACACAGATCTGATCAGAAGAGGTCACATGCTCCATAATGCTGAGACAGACAGTTTTTTTTTGTAGAGGCAGCCATGGAAGAAGAGATGGGTGAGCATTGGAGAGGTGATTATAGGGTGGTCAGGTTGTGGGCCTTACATAGATCTCATCATAGGAGGTCATATTACTTCCTCATGCTGAGAAGCACAAGTTTGTTTATTGAGGTAGCAATGGAAGAAGATGGGATGGGGGAGCATTGCAGTGGTGAGTATAGGGTGGTCAGGGTCTGGGCTTTACTTGGATCTGATCAGAGGAGGTCACATGCTCCCTCATGCTGAGAACCACTGTTTTTTTTTTTGTTGGCGTAGCCAGTAGCCATGGAGGAAAGGGAGATGGGGGAGCATTGGAGTGGTGAGTGTAGGGTGGTCAGGTTGTGGGCTTTACATGGATCTGATCATAGGAGGTCATATGCTCCCTGATGCTGAGAAACACAGTTTTTTTTTTTTTTTGTTAGGTTAGCCATGGAAGAAGAGGCGAGTGTAGGATGGTCAGGGTGTGGGCTTTTACACTGATCCTGTCACTTTGTCCTGAATGACTAAAGTGACAGGGTCTCTTTAAAGCTGAGCACAAAGGTCCATCAGTTTTGGACAGATGAGCTTGGTTCAGTGTTCTCTCTGAAACACTGCTGACACAGAAAATTGAGTACTGTCCGTGATACTTTTTTTATTTGCACTAACATACAATTTTTCAGGACAAGCTTTCAGGGTATGTCCTCTTCTTCAAGGTCCAAGCAGTACTGGACATACCCCGAAAGCTTGTCCTGAAAAATTGTATGTTAGTGCAAATAAAAAAAGTATCACGGACAGTACTCAATTTTATCTGACACAATTGCACTAATATGGCTACAATCACATCAAGTAAACACTGCTGAGAAAGTGTCAACACTATGTAAATAGATACAATCAACAAGGCCTGGAATAGTTCTAGCCCAAGAGCTGACACTCAGATTACTCAGCAGGCCAAGCGTCTACTGAGCTCTGTGGAGTGGCTGTGTCAAACCACAAGAGGATCATCTTTTCATGTTGGTGTTCCGCAGCCCAGTCATGTCATGATTCCCCTGCAGTGCCACCAGGAGGCCAGTCTTCTTTCTTTTGTGGTTTGTGGTAAATTTGGGCGTTCTTTTTTTCTTTTCCTTCTTGAAGTCGGTAACAAGAGACGAGGCCTCCTCCTCCCCGTGGGAATATGTACTCTTAGCTTGTTATAGAAGAGGAAAGATCCCTGTGAGTCAGGGCTGCCTCATTGTGTGAAGGGACACCTGATCAGCCGGCTGCAGAGACACCAGCTCGCCTGGGCCCCCTCATTCCTCACATTCCTGTTCCTAGTACTAGTTAGAGTGCTAGCTTCATGGTTTCAGTTCTCTTTTCTCATCTTTTATCTCCCCTTTTTCATAGGTTACCGTGGATGACTAATAAACTAATAGAGAATAATTTTTACTGAACAAAATGGCTGTCGGAATCACCCTAGCCCTATACTAAATGCCAGGCATGTGGGAGCGAGCCCGTACGAGTGCCCCCATAGAAAGCAGGTTTCTATAGGGGCACTCGGTGGGGGGAAGGAGCTAGGAGCTAGGAGTGTCCGTGGGACCCCAGAAGAGGAGGATCGGGGCTCCTCAGTGCAAAACCATTGCACAGAGCTGGTAAGTATAACATTTGTTATTTTATTAAAAAAAAAAAAAAAATCATGGCTTTACAATCGCTTTAAGGGGCTATTAAAGTGATATATTTATGTTAAGGGTTAATAGAAAAATGTATGTTTTGGCAGATATTCATAAAAATTTGTCCAGCTTAAAGCTGAAGTTTAATCTGCTTAAATTTTTGCTTGTTTCCTCCTCCACCTCCCACCTCATCAATCAATTTTTATTTTTTTTAAATAAAACCTTTGTTTTTATTACATACTTTATTTGAGACACAGTGACATCATCACTGGGTCTCTGTGTCTCTCTATGCAATGCAGACAGATCATAGCTGGGGAAAGGGCTGGAAAGGTGATGTACATAGCTTCCTGAATACATTGTAGCACCCAGCCTTAGTACCCTTCTTGAGAGCCCTCAGACCCCCATGTAAGCAATGGGCTGAATCTTGGGGGAAGTGATGCAAATAAAATGCTTTGGTGGGTGAATGGCAGTCTGGAGGAGTGGGCATTTTTTTTAGGCAGGCTGCATGCATGGCAGAAACGCATGGTACAGCAGCTGAGAGCAATATTCAGGCTACTATTGTTTATCTGCTTTTGAAAGCGTATTAAGGTACTGAAAAGGGTAAAATCTGGGAACACACTTGAAAATAGAAAATGTAGGAAATAATACATGTATTTATTATTATGGAAAAAAAAACAGATATAAAAAACAAAAACATGCTTTTTGATTTTTTTTTTTTTTGTTTGTGTGTCTTTTCTATAAGAATGAATAAATGTATCATTGATTAAAAGTGACGTTTTATATTTAGACTGTGTACCCAGATCTCACCCAGTACACTTGCGGCTAGGAAGCAGTAAAAACTTGTGGTTAAGCTGCGTTTTTACTGCCTCCCCCTTAAGCTGATTTGGGTGTACAGTAGAGCTGCACGATTCTGGCTAAAATGAGAATCACAATTTTTTTGCTTAGAATAAAGATCACGATTCTCGTGGTGTAACATCTTCTTTCACATTATACAAAAAAATTGGGCTAACTTTACTGTTTCGTTTTTTTTGAATTCATTAAAGTGTATTTTGTCCAAAAAAAACTTGCGTTTGAAAGACCGCTGCGCAAATACAGTGTGACATAAAATATTGCAACAACCACAATTTTATTCTCTAGGGTCTTTGCTGAAAAAAAATATATATATATAATGTTTGGGGGGTTCTAAGTAATTTTTCCAGCAAAAAATACTGATTTTAACTTATAAGCAACAAGTGTCAGAAAAAGGTTTAGTCTTTAAAGTGATTGTAAAGCTTTGATTATTTAAAAAAAATAACAAACATACATGTCATACTTACCTCCACTGTGCAGCTCGTTTTGCACAGAGTGGCCCCGTACCTCATCTTCTGGGGTTCACAGGCGGCTATCGTGGCTCCTCCCCATATCGTATAACCCTCTAGGAGAAGCACTCTCCAGGGGGGTTACCTTGCGGGCACGCTCCCGAGCCCATCATTCGGCGTCCATAGCCACCGAATGTATGACTCGGCCCTGCCCCCGGGGCCCACGTCATTGGATTTGGTTGACAGCAGCGGGAGCCAATGGCTGCGCTGCTATCAATCTATCCAATTAAGAGCTGAGAACCCCAGGCAGAGGGACGGCGCCATGGGAAATTCCGGGGCTCAGGTAAGTAAAACGGGGGGGCTAGGGGGCCGGTCACTGCCAGGTGTTTTTTCACCTTAATGCATAGGATGCATTAAGGTGAAAAAAACACAAGGGTTTACAACCCCTTTAAGTGGTTAAACTGACCTCATTTACAGACCAAAGTTCACCCCTTTGATCTCTATATGTTACAATATGTTCTCCTTATCTCTGCGTTAGTGATGTTGTTAGAAACTTGGCAGGCTGCCTGTTTTTTTTTTGTTTTTTTTTATTTTGACAGCTGTCGGCTTGACCAGAGAACTCTCTGCACTGAACTGAGTAAATGCTTTTTTAAGATCGTGAGGGCGGTAGAATCGCGATCTCGATTCTCTAATGATTAATTGTGCAGCTTTAGTGTAAAGACATAACTATACACATGCCGTGGCCACAATGCATTGCTTCGCAGCTGCGCAAAGAACTAAGCTCCCATCACGCTTGGCGAGCAGTACCACCCTCTAAACGCGGCACATTCACTGCACATGCAACACCATCGGTTGCAGCATGGTGGTGCGAGTTTGTAGGTGTTAAAACAGGTGGTGAGGTAACAGAGCATCCCCCCCATCAAACGTCCTCTAAAGAGCGATCCACCATGGAACACTAACGCTAGTGTAAAGTAGCCCTTAAAGCCCAACTCCAGGATTTAGACAAAATCTACCCTTGCTGTGGTTTCCCTCTATACTGCAGGGGTTGTCAGGTCTAGGGGGCATTCACGAGGCTATATTATTTACTTTACACCTCACTCTGGTCGGATCCAGTGCTTTTATCTTCTCTCTCTGGCGCTCCTAGCTGTGGGCGGTCCCTCGGCATCATAGTGTATAATGCAGGGCTATTGACCCCGTATTGTACATAGGAGGCAGGTGTGTAACAGAGGACTGGGTATTACACCTTCTTTCTGCACCCCTAGACAGATTGAGCAGTTAGCCCTTGCGGTGTTAGATTTGGTCTAATGGCTCGAGATGACCTCTAAATATATCATTCTAAATTATATTTATATATATGGCTTCCACTCACCCAACGAATAAGTACTA
Organism: Aquarana catesbeiana; assembly: GCF_042186555.1. NCBI lineage: Eukaryota > Metazoa > Chordata > Amphibia > Anura > Ranidae > Aquarana > Aquarana catesbeiana. The sequence continues at coordinate 234,706,809 of NC_133332.1, read as the reverse complement.
ACAATAATTTACAAAGCCGTCCACAACTCTGCCCCCAGCTACATCACTAACCTAGTCCCAAAATACCAACCAAGCCGCTCTCTTCGGTCTTTCCAAGACCTCCTGCTCTCTAGCTCCCTCATCACCTCCTCCCATATCCGCCTCCAGGATTTCTCTAGAGCTTCTCCCATCCTTTGGAACTCCCTACCCCAATCTGTCCGACTGTCCCCTAATCTATCCATCTTTAGACGATCCCTGAAAACCCTTCTCTTCAAAGAAGCCTATCCTGCTTCTAACTAACTCTGTTTTACTTTCTCCATCGGCTCATCCCCCACAGCTATTACCTTTTGTATCAATTGACCCTCCCTCCTAGATTGTAAGCTCTAGCGAGCAGGGCCCTCTGATTCCTCCTGTGCCAAATTGTAATGTAACTGTAATGTCTGCCTTAATTTTGTTAAGCGCTGCGCAAACTGTTGGCTCTATATAAATCCTGTATAATAATAATAATATACTTCTGAAATGCTAGTTTCTTGGCTGTCATGGCAATTGTCTGTATTTAAAATGTTGAGTTGCTGGCCAGGGACAAGCATGCTTCTTGGATGTTCTGACCTTCCAATATGTCTGTTTGTTTGAGGGATTCAGAAAGTATGAGAGCTAGGCAGCCAAGCAACTTGCATTTTCAAACCAGTCATGACAGCGTCAATATTTGTCAGATGAGTACAGATTCGCCCCGTGTCCTATGTTGGCCTTCCTGTAGTTGTCAAAGTTTCAGTAAAGCTACTGCACTGCACACTGATGAGCATGTGAACTGGAGAGCAGAGGACGGATGTGACTGCCTTGCCTGCTGTTCGCTAACCTTTCTAATAGCCCCCCCAGCTGTGCTGTATACAGACCCCGCTGGGTAATAACACACCACATTGTACTACCTGCCTACCCCCACTGCCTCTAATAGACCCTCCCTGCTATACTGTCCATCACCCTCCTGGGAGAGAAGAAAAGTCCATTATCGGAGAATGGTGTTTTGCTCTATTAATGTTTGCTATGTGGTTTACCGTGGAAAGAGAAAGTCGTCAGCACATGAGTTCATAAAGTGTGGAGGGTTAAGTTGCCATGTATGGATCTGTTTTTTTTTTCATTCAACCAGCAGGTTGAACAAAAAAAAACTGACTCCATTCCCCCATCCACATATTTAATGTGAACGGAGGAGTCCTTCCAATGAGGAGACACCCCAGCCATCAGAATACACAGATCAGCACTGCAAACTTGTAGCCTGCAGTGCTGATCGAGCAGAAATATACTGGACAGGGCGCTTGATCAGAAGAAGATCGGTAGACTGACATCTGTTCAACTGCAGTGGCCATAAATGGATCAAATTTCAGTCCATGTATAACCACCTCTAGAATATTAGATTCTAGGGGTGGCCATACATGGATCAAAGATTCTAGAGGTGGCCATACATGGGTCATTGATCCATGTATGGTCACCTCTAGAATCTTTGATGCGTGTATGGCCACCTCTAGAATCTTTGATGCGTGTATGGCCACCTCTAGAATCTTTGATGCATGCATGGCCACCTCTAGAATCTTTGATGCGTGTATGGCCACCTCTAGAATCTTTGATGCGTGTATGGCCACCTCTAGAATCTTTGATCCATGTATGGCCACTTCTAGAATCTTTGATCCATGTATGGCCACTTCTAGAATCTTTGATCCATGTATGACAACCTATAGAATCTTTGTGTGCTGTCTGTGTATCCATTGGGGAGCCCTCACTTCCTGTTCTGGTGACTACATAGGCAGCAAGAGGAGATCTTCTCAGTGGGGACCCATACTACATTAAAAACCTGCATTTAGTTAGCTTTGGGTGATTGTAAAGTCTCGTTTGTTTTTTTCTTTTGTTAAAATAACTACCATGTTATACTTACCCACTCTGTAAAATGGAGCAGCCCCAATCCTCCTCTTCTCAGGTTTCCCACCAACGCTCCTGGCTCCTCCTCCCTACAGAGAGCCCCCATAACAATCTGCTATCTGGGCAATAAGGCAATAAGGTAATGTTTACCTTTACAACCACTTTCAGTCCTTTCCCACTCTTCAAAAGCAAGTATTTTATTGCTCTATTGCTCTTTATATCTCTGGAGAAATTATCCTTCCTGTCCTGGAAATCAAAAAGAAGTCTCCCCAGTGGGAACTCTGACAGCAACAAAAACCTGATTCCTTACTTTGTTGGAAAGCCAAAACTTTTTTTTTTTTTTTTAGTTTTGGATAGATTTGGGAAATACGTCTTGCTTGTATTTGCTTGCTTGTAAGATTGTATTTCTTCGGGAAATGGATAGGTAATGCTGGTACCCAGGATACTCCTGGTAATGGTAATAGAAGTGATATTTGTGTAAGGTGTGTGGACTAAGGGCAGCAGACTTTTACATACTAATGAATTCTCACCGTTGCCTTTGTTTGTGATTCAGAAAAATAGATCTTAGACTGTGCCACATTCTGAACTAGAAGCCTAGGTACACATTTTATTTCTATATGAAATCATGAAGATTGTATAAGAAATCCATTGCGTTTCTGGTGTCAAACATCGCTCCATCCATCATCACCTTTTTTTTTTTTTTTTTTTTTTTTTAGCATTTTGTCAGCAGTCAGACCTTTCTCCCAGCAGCAGGTTTCCACAGCAAAGAGAGTAAAAGCCTGCCGCTGGGTGAAAAAGCCGACTGCTGACAGAATGTTAGAAGCTCCCATGAAGGGAGTGATGTTTGACATCCAAAACTGTGTAGGATTTCTTGTAGTATTTTTACTTTATTTTTCAAATTCATGATGTGAATTTGAAATGGATAGGGAAATCCTTCCCGATACTCACTCGATATGGATGGGGAAATCCTCCCCGATAATCACTGGATATGCATGGAGAAAGCCTCCCTGATGAGGAGCTAAGAGACTTCCCAGCCATTGGAATACGCTGATCAGTGCTGCAGGCTATAGCCGATTGAGGCTGATTGACCAGGGAAAATCAACCAGGGTGGTTGTACAGAAGTCGATTGGTATATCAACTTCTGTACAACCTACCTGCCCGTACATGGATGGAAATTCGGCCAGGCCATCCTGAACCAGTCAAATTTTGTTTCATGTATGGGCAGCTTTATTCTTCATGAAAAAAAAAGTATATTCCCAATGGTGACACAGGGTAAATAAGCTGACAGAGGTTCCTATACTTTTTGGTTGGACCTTGCCAGAAAAAAAAAGATTTTCCTATAGTTCCTGAGATGTTGGAACCTTTAACGTTTAGCTAAAACCAAACTTTTTTTGCCATCTGTGTCCTATTTGGGAGACTTGATTTCAGTTCCTGTCTTGTACACACAACAGGAAGTGAGATGAAATCTCTCAAAAGTGGGGAAATTAATTTTAATGCAGAACTAACACCTCTTATCCTTTACAACCAAGGTACTGTATCTGCCATCTTAACCCCTGTTTGATCTGCAGTTGCCATGATGCTGCACATGTTGCAACACCAGCCATTTGATGGCTTGACAGTTTGCTTTAAAGGACAAGCAACTGTGAACATATTCACGGCATGTCTTAAATGTAACTGTTTTAGGAAATCGTTACATCAGTAATTTTACTTATTTTTGCAGAAGTGTGTCGTCCCCCAACCCCCCCACCTATTCTTGTTATGGCAACAATTGAAGATTTTGGATTCCCATCATTCTCTCAAAAATGTTTTAAATACAATTTTGGCTAAAGACATATGTAGGCTTAACATACAATCTCAGTTTCAACTTTTGGAATTTACCAAAACTATGTAATATCATGACCTGCTCAATCTACCCAGTCAATTAGTGTCTAATCAGGCAGGCTCTTGTATTACGTACAAGTCTATTCGATCTAAAGGAGATTGTACAGTCAAATTGTATTGTGTGTGGTGAGCTTTAAAGTCTAATTTGGTATTGGTAGCATGGCCCACGGTGGAGGCGGCCATCTTGTGATATGAACATTATTCAGTATCCTATCACACAGATTAATCATTGGTTCCTGTCACAAAAAGGACGCCCAGCGTCTGCGCAAGCTTGAAGTGATCTAATAAAAATCTCGATAGCGCCAAGTGGCTGCATAGTAGAAGATAATTGTAGCAGATGATGTATTTGTTCTAGATAACACACTGACAACGGTTTGATAAATAGGCCAGCATAGACCCAAAATCCTGTCAGGATTGTGGGTTATCTAGTGAGTAATGACGGTTTGAAGTATTTTTATAATGGAGCTGGGGTCCTCCGCAATCTTTAATAGAATATAGACAAGGACGCTTTGTTTACACATGGCCAGCAATTAGCCATTAAAAGATGAAAGCAAATATCTGATTGGTTACTATGGTGTACGAGAAATGTTGATTAAAATGCAATGTTAATGAACCGGCCTTAATAGGTCCCTCACGGTGAAGTGTTTGTGGAGTCTCTTACAATTGAAGTCACTTTGTGTCCAAAGTAAATGAAACGCTTTGCGATACGTTCCCATCAGCACGTTAGCTGGTGAAAAAAAAAAGCTTTATATACCTTTCTGTTCCCAACTGTAGCCGAAACTTTTTTGTTTAGTTCTGAACAGAGTGGGGGAAGGGATGAAACCTCTGTCAGGTTTTTATTTACTCGTGTCCCTATTGAGGAGATTTTACCTCACTTCCTCACGGGGCAGGAAGTCATTATAAAACTGGGTACGCAGACGGCAACAAAACATATTGGAGGATTTTTCATCATAAACTGATCAGCCACAACTTTACAGCGACCCACCTAATACTGAGTAGGTCCCCCTTTTGCTCCCCAAAACAGCCCTGACCCGTTGAGGCATGGACCCCACTAGGCCTCTGAAGGTATGCTGTGGTATCTAGCACCAAGCCGTCTGTAGCAGATCCATTTAAGTCCTGTAAGTTGTAAGGTGGGGCCTCCATGGATCAGACTTTTTTTCCAGCACATCCCACAGATGCTCACCTGGATTGAGATCTGGAGAATTTGAAGGCCGAATCAACACCTCAACCCCCTTGATGCGTTCCTAAAACCTTTCTTGAATCGTTTTTGCAGTGTGGCAGGTGCATTATCCTGCTGAAAGAGGCCATTGCTATCAGGGAATACTGTTTCCATGAAGGGGTATACTTAGTAAGCAACAATGTTTAGGTAGGTGGTATATGTCAAAGTAACATCCACATGAATGGCAGGACCTCAGGTTTTCCAGAAGAACATTGCCCAAAGCATGACACATGCTTCCACTGGCTTGCTTTCTTCCCATACTGCTTCATGATGCCATCTTTTCCCCAAGTAAGCGACACACTTGTCCATCCATGCGGTGTAAAAGAAAATGTGATTCATCAGACCAGGCCACCTTCTTCCATTGCTCCATGGTCCAGTTCTGATGCTCAGGTGCCCATTGTAGGTGCTTTTGGCTTTGGACATGGGTTGGCACCCTGACCGGTCTGCAGCCACATAAATGGTCATGAAGTCATGGCCAAATTTGTGAAAACCCTGCAACATTTTCATTGTTGGTACTGCAAAATCAAGTAATGCCTATCTGTGAAAGTAAGGGTAATTGCACACGGTACTGATATTTGAGCATCAGTATTCCTGGCCAAAATTATTTTTTGCGTTTTATTTTGCGCGTATTTGCCTGTGTACATGATTCAAATAAATTCTAGCTCTCAGAATGGAATTTTAACCTCTGAAAAATAAAATTTTACACCAGTATGTGAGTAAAATGCTGACCAATGACTAGAATTCTATATTATTTGTTTTCTTACTCTATACGTAGCGCATGGTTTCACGCCTGTGTGTACAAGTAAATTGAAAACGGGTATAACACGAGTACGGCCTGAATAGTGCATGTGTTTACATGCATATGCACACTTAAAAATTCTTGCTCCCAAAATACCAAATTAAATTCAAATTTAAATAATATAATCTACTTTTCAAGGGGAAGGGGGTGATTTAGACATGTTTGTTTGCTAGTATGGTTGTGAAATACTGACATTTAACCCAGATTTTGTTTTTCTTCTAAACATGACGCTTGTTTACTGATATTTTTGCCCCTGCGTGTACAGGCCTGTTGAAAGTAATGAGCTGCATTCAGATCAGTAAAAAAAAAAAAAGAAAAGAAAAAATGCCTAAAGCCGCGTACACACGGGCGGACTTTTCGACTGGACTGGTCCGACAAACTTTCCAGCGGACTTTTGACGGACTTCCGACGGACTTTCTAATGAACGGACTTGCCTACACACGATCACACCAAAGTCCGATGGATTCGTACGTGATGACGTACACCGGACTAAAATAAGGAAGTTGATAGCCAGTAGCCAATAGCTGCCCTAGCGTGGGTTTTTGTCAGACTAGCATACAGACGAGCGGATTTCTGGGTCCGGCAGAGTTACGACGTAAAGATTTGAAGCATGTTCCAAATCTAAAGTCCTTCAGATTTGCGACTGGAAAGGTCTGCTGAAGGTCCAGTGAAGCCCACACACAATCGGATTGTTCGCCGGATTTGGTCCGTCGGCGTCCGTCAGACCAGTCCGGTCGAAAAGTCCAACCATGTGTCCGCCCCATAGGGGGCACACAATACTGATATTTGAACATCTGCTTTTTTTTGCCGTAATTTCAGGTGTTTGTTTTGCGCAAATTCACACGTATTTATGTGATATTTATGTGCGCATTTGCGCTTATATGCGCGTTTACACGCACAATAAATTCCTAGGGGAACTTCATTAATATTTATGCTCATATGCTTGTATTTTTGCACATTTGCACATACTGACCGGGAACACAGATTTTTCTTATTTTTTTTTTTCTTTTTACTCAAGAATACGCAACGGTTGCTTACGCGCCTGTGTGTACAGGCACATTGTAAACAATAGGCTGCATTTTAGATCAGTAAAAAAAAGCTGTACTAAGCTTTTTCAAGCTGCAGTGTGCAAGAGGCCTAAAAAAATAGTGTGCGTGTGCAAGAGCCCTAAGAATGATGTAAATTGACATCAATATTTGAGGAAAGAACTATCATAAACTATTTCACATGAGAAAAACACATTGAAATGACAGATTTAATCCTTCATCTGTGTATTGGAATACCTACAACTGTATCCAACACTAAAGGTGGCCATACACGGCTCCGATTCTGCTGAATTGGCCAAAATTCAAGCCGTGGGTCACGCTGTCTGCATCACTCAACCCAACAAACTTCAACTGAAAAATTGAAGGAGCTGGGTGGAAAGTTGTCAGCGTTTGGGTGTTTGGGCAGACGCGGTTGTCAGTGGCTGTCTGACTACAATAGCAAGCAGTACTGGTTTCTCAGCGCTATATAGCATAGATGGAGGAACCTATTCGTTTAGAGATCAATGCATGTTTGGCTAGAGAAATGTTACTTTGCTGTTCAGCGTATTGCTCTATGTGTGCCGCCATAGCCAAAACTTTTTTTCTTTTTTTTGAGTAGCATGGGAAGAAGTGTAACTTCTTTTGTGGTTTTACTGCTGTCCAGGGCTTAGATAAAATTCCTCTCACTTCCTGTCCCGGTGTCAACCTCTTCCCTGCACAGAAAGTGAAGGAAACTCTCCAAAAGTAATATAGAAGTAAAAATGCTTTTTTTTTTTTTAAACGTAAAAATGTACTGACCAGCTGATTTAATCACTGAGTATGCAGCTTCTTTATCTTTTAATCCTTGCCTATGTTCCATTTGAAGCTGATACCATGGGCACTGCCACAGGTTTCCCATTTCAGGGTGACTCCTTTCTCTTGCAGCATCCTATGGAGTCACCCTTGCATGCAGGAACCAGAGTTGTGTCTCACAGCCCCATAGCCTAGGATGACAAGGCACTCTGCAACAACCCATTCCTTCTCCCCACTCCCTTCTCCAAACGAATAGACTGAGACTGCACTGTCCACTGTCCACTGTTAAAGGAGAAGTTCACCTTTCATAACATGTTACACCCATATTCAGGCCGGTCCCCCCAACCCCAATGGGACTAAAAGTGGGAGATAGAAAAACTGATGCATATAGGCAAGGCATAGGACCATGTACCTCCCCAGCGACGTGGGGCTCCTGTAGTCAAACAGCAAAGAGAGCCCCCGGGAACCTGCCCACGCCACCACCAGGAGGCCCAGTAAAGCAGCCACCAGATCGATCTAATTGTCCCACACCTTTGGAGAGAACCCAGCATCATTAAGGAGTCCACTCGTTGAGTTCCATGCCCCATCCGCGTCATAAAACGTTAGGGGACACCAGTGACCATGAGACATTCTCCGGTCACACCTGGCAAAGAGGGGTGAGGAAATGGCCGATCTCTGAGGCAGGGAACCACCCGCGGACAATCTGTGATACATAAAAAGTCACCAACGCTGAACATGGGTTATCAACACAAGGCCTACCCTCAGGTCCCTTGTCTAGAAGCTGGTCAAAAGCTGTTGCACAGAGGTCGACCCCCCCCCCCCATAGTTGCCTCTGGTATACCCCGAAGATGGAGGTTTTTTCTCCTGTTTCTATTTTCCCCGTCATCAATTTTAAGCTGAATATCTATGAGGTTATGGCAATACGTAGCCTGATTCGCCTCCAGGGCCTCTAACCGGGTGTCAACTGTGGACTCCAAGGTAGTTACCCACTCCTCCACTGTGTCCATCTGCAGCCATTGCCTGGATATTTTGCCGTGTAGTCCCTGATGTCCCCCTCATGCTGTGCCCCTGAAGCCCGGGGAATAGTGGAGCCTGTGGAGGACTCTGCATGTGGCAGCTCTGGTGACAGGATGGGAGATATCGGTCGGGATACATGTCATGTATCTCCCTAGACAGAGCAGAGACTATGGATGCAGCCATTGCCTGGATATCTTGCCGCGTGGGTAGCTCTGCCAGCAAGTCCCTGATGTCGCCCTCATGCTGTGCCCCTGAAGCCCAGGGGATAGTTCAGCATGTGGGGGAGTCTGCACGCGGCAGCTCTGGTGACAGGATGGGAGATGTCCAGCGGGATGCATGAGAGAGGGGCTCACCTGTCTCAGTCAGGCGGCTTCTTAGGGCCATTAGAGCTGCTGGACAGTCCAACCAGCGGTGACGTCATCTTGGAGGTAGCGGCGGCTGCGGGAGCTGGGGAAGAGGACGAGTGTTGGCGGAGGAAGTAGTGGGTAATCTCCGCGGTCCAAGGCTCCCCGGTAGTTAGGGCAGATCTCCGCTCTCCAGGCATGAGTTGCGGCTGTCTGTAGTGGCTGAACTGGGTGTTAGTGTCCGATCCGTGCAGAGCTTTCCAACAAGCATGCTCATGCCGCCATGTCCAGACCACGAACCCCTGAGCTGTGGATCTCTGCAGTTGGTTTTGCACAGAGCAAACAAGATCCTCCTCTTCTTGGGTCCCTCTTTGCTGCTCCTAGCCCCTCCCTCCTTTCAGTGCCTCCTCAGGCAGCAGCTTGCTACAGGGGGCACCCAAGCCCAGTCAGAGCTCCGTGTATCCATTTAGACACTGAGCCCCAACCTGGCCCCTTCTCTCCCCTGATTGGCTGATTGACAGCCGCGAGAGTCAATGGCGCCGCTGCTCTATCTCAGCCAATCAGGAGTGGAAGGCTTAGGGGATTGTGGACATCGCAGGAGAGAGAAGGGGCTCACGTAAGTAATTGGGGTGTGCTGGGGGGATGCTAGACACAGAAGGTTTTTTTATTTTAATGCATTAAGATAAAAAAACCTGCCTTTACAACTCCTTAGGGCTGCTTTTACACTGGGGCATTGGCGGCGGCGGCAGTAAAGCGCCGCTATTTTTAGCGGCGCTTTACTGTCATTTTTGCGGAGGTTTACGGCCGCTAGCAGGGCGCTTTTAACCCCCGCTAGCGGGCGAAAAAGGGTTAAGATGACCCGCAAAGCGCCGCTACAACGGCACTGCCCATTCATTTCAATGGTCAGGAGCGGTGTTTATTTAACGTTCAGCCAGCGCATCGCCTCAGTGTGAAAGCACTCGGGCTTTCACACTGACACTGCAGGGGAGCCGTTTTTCAGGCTCTGTACAGGCGCTATTTTTAGCCCAAATGCGCCTGAAAAACGCCTCAGTGTAAAAGGGGTCTTAATGTTCTCCTTGTCCGACCTGTCAGTTTAGGTGGACGGTCATGTCTTGGTAGGTTTGCAGTTGTGCCATACTCTTTCCATTTTCAAATGATGGATTGAACAGTGTTCTGTGAGATGTCCAAAGCTTGGGATATATATATTTTTTTTAAACTTAACCCTGCTTTAAACTTCTCCACAACTTTATCCCTGACCTGGCTGGTGTGTTCCTTGGCCTTCATGATGCTGTTTGTTCACTAAGGTTCTCTAACAAACCTCTGAGGACTTCATAGAACAGCTGTATTTATACTGAGTCTAAATTACAGACAGGTGGACTCTATTTACTAATTAGGTGACTTCTGAAGGCAATTGGTTCCACTAGATTTTAGTTAGGGGTATCAGAGAAAAGAGGGCTGAATACAAATGCACGCCACACTCTTCAGATATTTATTTGTAAACCATATATCATTTTCCTTCCACTTAACAATTATGTGCCACTTTGTGTTGGTCTATCACATAAAATTCAAATTAAATACATTTTTGATTGTAACATGACAAAATGTGGAAAATTTCAAGGGGTGTGAATACTTTTTCAAGGCAATGTATCCTTTAACTCCAGCAGCATTGATGTAAACTGCAAGTGCTGGGGCAAGAATTTTAACAAATAGTTTACTGAGAAATGTTTATTTTGTTGTGCTCAATGTGTTCAACTAAAAACGCTGAGGATTTAATACTATTTTAAGTAGGGGAAGACTAGAACCTCAGCTTTTTTTTTTTTTTTTTTTTTTACAGTTGTTTAACCGGTGATATATTCTTACTCACTCCCTGTCTGATAAAAGGTTACATCAAGGGTCTTCAAACTATGGCCCTCCAGTTGTTCAAGAACTACAATTCCCATCATGCCTAGCCATGTCTGTGAATGTCAGAGTTTTACAATGCCTCATGGGATGTGTAGTTCCGTAACAGCTGGAGGGCCGTAGTTTGAGGATCCCTGCGTTACATAGAAGGTGAGATTGAAAAAATACACAAGTCCATCAAGTCCAACCTATGCGTGTGATTATATGTCAGTATTACATTGTATATCCCTGTATGTTGTGGTCGTTCAGGTGCTTATTTAATAGTTTCTTGAAACTATCAATGCCCCCCCGCTGAGACCACCGCCTGTGGAAGGGAATTCCACATCCTTGCCGCTCTTACAGTAAAGAACCCTCTACGTAGTTTAAGGTTAAACCTCTTTTCTTCTAATTTTAATGAGTGGCCATGAGTCTTGTTAAACTCCCTTCTACAAAAAAGTTTTATCCCTTTTGTGGGGTCACCAGTACATTATTTGTATATTGAAATTATATCCCTTCTTAAGCGTCTCTTCGCCAGAGAGAATAAGTTCAGTGCTCGCAACCTTTCCTCATAACTAATATCCTCCAGACCCTTTATTAGCTTTGTTGCCCTTCTTTGTACTCGCTCCATTTCCAGTACATCCTTCCTGAGGACTCGTGCCCAGAACTGGACAGCATACTCTAGGTGCGGCCGGACCAGAGTCTTGCAGAGCGGGAGCATTATCGTTTTATCTCTGGAATTAATCCCCTTTTTAATGCTTTTAAAGGTGGTCCCCAAAATAGAAAGTAAGGGGAAAATTGAATCCTGAATAGACGTAAAACCTGACAGGGAATCTAACCTTTCCCCACTTTGTCCAAAACTAGAAAAAAAGAAAACTATTTGGCTATAGATACAACTTTAAAGCCATCATTTCTATATGCTAGCTTTAAATTGAAGCTATACCTTCTAACCTCTTCCTGGGAGGTAATTTCCCTTTAAAAGCCCACCCCAGCCCTCAGCCCAGGGGGCTTGTTTGTCGTTCCACCTTGTCAAGACATAAAAGAAATGCAGCTATAAGCAGGAGACGGAGCATTGAAGCCGCATAGTATTATTTTTAGTGCATAGTGAAACACCTGTTCCATGGGTCATGAGAACAGAGCCTGAGATGTGCAGCCATCTCACCCACTTCCATACACCTGCCAGAGCGTTCTCACCCCTCCCTGATTAACTCTTTGCTGATGCTGAGACTGTGACGGCAGCCTCCTTGCCCATCCTCCCAGTTCCCACGCTGCACTCTCACGAGGCTGTCTCACCGCTGAGCTTCACTTCCAGGCTGTGTGTGTGTGTGGCATTTGTAGCTGCCAGCTCCTTGAATATTAGAGGAACTCTGGTGAGCACTGTATACATTGAAAGCCATTGCTTAAAGCAAAGGGGCCATGAGAAAAATGTAACGCTACCATTGCTGATCTACTCCTGAACTTACTATTTGCCTGGCTGTCAGGCTGATCCAATACTTTAGATTAGGTTCAAACTGATATGCATACTTTTTTCATGCATTTTTTTTATGCGTTTTCATGTGCTCCTATTGAACTCTATGGAAGCTTTAAATAAAGTGCCTGAACCTTTTCCCAAGTTGCACAGATAAGCGTTTCATAGTTGGGAAGGAACCTCATTGACAAAAATGAGATGCCTCTTGTCATGCGGTGGGCAAGGTACAACAGATATGTGAATGGGGATTCAGAGCCTTAAGCCAGCCATAGACAGAGCGATTTTTTTTTTCCTGTAAGCACAGGTTGCAGCAAAAAAAAAAAATCACTTGATTCCCTTATTAAAGTGGTTGTACACCCTGTACAACCAATTTTACCTACAGGTAAGCCTATATTAAGGCTTACCTGTAGGTACTTGAAATATCTCCTAAACCTCCACGGTTTAGGAGATGTTTATGAAACACCCGACCGCCGATGACTACGGCGCATGTGCCGTTGTCATCGGTGCATGCGCACTTTAGAAAGGGCTCATTGTGACGTTTCTAATAGGCGTCATGCTGTGACTGGCGGCTCCCGCCCGCATGAGCAGGAGTGACGTGACGTGACTGGCCAGTCACAGAGCCGGAGTTCGCAGCCCCGGAAGGAAGAGGGGCAAAGATGGACGCTCCCCGCTAGTGGGGACAACGGTGACATTGCGAGCTTCGGTTTCAGGTAAGTGACACATAATGGGCTACTATGCGATGCATAGTAGCCCAATATGCTTTACCTTTGCAGGGAAATAAAGAGGAAGTAAAACCCACCATCCGTCCCATGGGGCCAATGTGTTCTTCCGGCAGGGGAGCCGTCTCCGCCAGAAGAACATTGTGATTATTGCTAGCGCCTATAAATGCCGCTAGCAATAATCGCATGTAAAATCCGACAGGCTGGTTTTACCCAAGTTGATAGATCGATCAACTTGGGTTCATTCAGCCTGCCCATACATGGTTCGACCCCTCTAAGGCCGGCTTTAGTATGCAGATCAGTAGTCCTGCCTTCACTCCAATAAACCCTATACTTGTTTTAGGTCCGTTTAAGCCAGACAGCCAAGCAGTAGCATTTTTAGAAGGGGCTCCACAATGGCAACAGTTAATGTAGCAACAGAGCATAAGACCCCCTTCCCTGTTTCAGAAACAAAATGATTAACCAGTTCTATTTAGAGAGATAAAAGTGAACCTGTGTTTTGTCCATGAACAGGTGTCCTCTTTGGAAGATTTCTCCTCCATTACTATGCCGCTGACTCCCATAAAATTTTGGATCTGCCCTCACTTTCACTCCAGGTGACAATGGTCATCTTGGACGAACCAGGCAAATCTCCCTAATGGGGACACATGCAATAAAAAGCTGTTGTTTCTGTCTCTTCCTACTCTTTTCAAAACTAGAGGTTTGGGTTGAGTTTAAAATTAAAATCTAGTACACACAATGCAGTTATCAGACAAATGATCATGATTTTTTTTTTTTTGCATGCTAGTCTCATATCAAAAACAAATAGGTTACTAAAGTAGGAAAATTCTCGTACAACAGAATAAAAATTCGGAAGTGATGTAATGTATTTTCAGACAAAAACTGTACTGGTTAAATGAAAATCGTCCGATCTGGTATCATGCGTGAAAATTTTTCGTGTTTGTCCCTTTGGATAATTTCGAAGGCTGTGTAACAATCAGATTATTGTATGATCGCTTTGAAAGCGGTATTTTTTGTACGATTTTCTTACCATGTGTACTAGGCCTCAAGGCCTTGTTCACATCACCTCGATTCCAGATTGCACTGCAATGCTGGCAAATCGCAGCACATGCTTTCACGTGCCATTCATTTTTAATGGCATCTAAATGCAGTGCGGTTTTGCCACAATTGTCATGGGAAAATCACTTTGCACGCAGCTTGTTGCCCAAAAAGGAGCAGGAGCTTCGTACGATGGGGTTTTGCCACGATTGCAGCACGATTTATCACGCAATAATTCCAGCAAATACGCACCATGTTTACGTGCCGTTGAAAATCAATGGCACCTGAACACACGTGCTGCATTTTGCCAGCATTGCAGTGTAATTTGGAGTCGCGAGCAGAATCGTGGAAATTCTGCCCGCGATCCCAAATCGCTAGATGTGAACGGGGCATAAGGGCTGGTTCACACTACTGCGAATTCTATTGCGAATTTGAGCCGTTGCGATCGCTCAAATTCGCAAGTCATTTAAATAACATAGTTTTCCATTAGTGCCGTTCACATCAATGCGTTGTGAATCTAAGCTACGTACAAAAAGTGTCCTGTGCGAGTTTGATCCGTGTGCGATGCAAATTCAATGCAATATTTGCCATAGAATCGCAGTAGATTCGCCAGAACACATAAGTAATTTGCAATGAAAATTTGCAACGCAATCGGATCAAATTTGCGCAAAATTCGCACCGCAGCAGTGTGAACCGGCCCTAAAGCGGAAATAAACCCATTCATTTGAAAAAACGGTTACATCCAGCAAGTGCCCAGATTGCTAACTGTCACATTTGCTTGTGCTCTCAACCAAACTGTCAAACCATCAAATGGCTGGTGTCATAACTGATCACATGTGCAGCACCATGGCAGTTGAAGATCAGAGGCTTGGAAAGAAGAAAGAAATGGCTGCATATCCAGAACTTCCGATTGCCTTTTATTTTGTTTCACAAAGATAACACCAAAGACATCAAACTGTGGTCATGTAGACGCATTTCACACATGCATCTTGTGCTTAATCATTAGCAGTGATTAAGCACAAGATGTATGTGTGAAACGCGTCTACATGACCACAGTTTGGTGTCTTTGGTGTTTGTGAAACAAAATAAAAGGCAATCGGAAGTTCTGGATGTGCAGTCATTTCTTTCTTTCTTTCCAAGTTTCCCACAAGAGGCGGGCTGGGGCTAGCACTCTGCAAGATACTCCAATCAGCCTTATCTTTATACACCTGGAGCAGCGGTTCTTTTTCTTGAAGATGAGAGCCCCCTTTCACACTTGTACAACTTGTCCTACGACTTGGGACTGCAAAGTCGTATGACAAGTCGCTCCCCATGATTTCCAATGATTACCCTTCATGTTAGTACGACTTCAAGTCATGCCGACTTCAGAGTAGTCCCTGCACTACTTTAGTCCGACTTTGATGCAAGATACACAGGCATTCCCTGAGATTGCGGCAAAATCGCAGCCACAAAATTGTGCGACTGTGAAGTCGCGGTAGTATGCAAGGGGCACAAGATGACGGCTTCCTTGGCCGAAAACGATAGGAGGGTTTAGTTCCGCTTTAACTGTATAACTAAACACCATGGGCACGCATCTCTCTGCTCTGATCCTAACCCATTTCTGGTCAGCCCTGGGTAGTGAGGAGCCACACTGTATAATGATGCCACTTTCCTTCCTATTAACATTTTTGAAAAACCACTCTGTCCAAAGCTGATCACCTCTTTGTGGTTACGCAGTGTCAGCGCTTGCGTCTTCATAAACATACATCAGAAAGGCTCATCGGCTCTGTTCTTTTCCCTTAGAATTTTTCTGCATGCTGGGGGGAAAATGACTCGTTTGCTAATGAGTTTAGTCCTGTAATTGCCCAAGTCTCACCAGCGAGTCTGCCTGGAAGATGGAACCAAATGGGAGTTTTCATGAGGGCGGCAGTGTCTCACGACTGGGCAGCCTGGGAACAGTAGGACACTAAACAGCGGCTGTAAGAAGATCCCACAGTCTGGCGATACAGTTAGAGATGTGGAAGGAGAGAGCCCTCCTTAACCCCAGGGTCAGCGTGTAGACAATGGGGCAGCTATTGACGAGCCCCGGCTTCCATTTTCTTTTGTCATGCAGATTTCAGCGGTGTATTGTTAGGAAATCCCATCCCTCCTCCTCCTGTTTTTTTTTTTTTTTTTTTTTTTTTTTTTTTTTTCCACTGCTGCATCTTCCTATGGGTGAGAGAAGCCCTTGAAATTTTCCCACCGTACCATTTACCTCTCCGTTTTCCCACAACAAGACGAAATGGAGATGAAGAATCGAATACGGCTTGTCACTTCAGAGACTTTCTCATATCACTTCCCAGAGTCCTCCGAGGCTCACCAGCTTATTAGATGACTCCTTGGCACCTCAGGGCTTTCACAGCATTAAGAGCAATGCCAGCGTCCTGAAACTTCATTCATTACTTTTGCTGGGACACAATATTTGAAAAATCTCCAGTAAAAAAAAAAGAATATTGTTTTAAATTGAGCATTTATTAAATCAAGCCAGTTAATATTTTCAGCTGCTTTTCTGGTCGTGGGAAAGCAGAGAGTTGGCATTCCCAGCACCTGACACCCTTGCAAAATATGTGTCCCACGCTTGGCCACCTTATCATACTACATGGTACATGCAGCAACAAGGCAGGGAATGTATCCCAGATACATGGTGTATGGCTAAGCTGTCACCACGTTTCAAGGACTCTGGCAACACCCAGTAGTGATATCTGGATAGATAAGTTTGCCTGATGGGAACCCATGTTTCCTACACTGCTAATTAGATATATATAGAAAGGTAACATTTATGAAGTCAGGGGTGAATTGAGGTCCAGTTGACAGCAGAACGTGAGTCACATGGAGGATCTCCAATAATCGACATGTAAAGTTTGTTAAACGAGCTGAGTCCTGGCAAGCAGTGTAGCAGTAGGGAGTGGTACATCCTTATACGTAATTGTGTGGACACCATGCGTCAGTTTATAACTTGTCTACAATAAAGTCATAAAAGGATGTTCACCCAATCTTGTGTGTTCCTTGGCCTCCATGATGCTGTTTGTTCACTAAGATTCTCTAACAAACCTCTGAGGGCCTCACAGAACAGCTGTATTTATATTGAGATTAATTACACAATTAGATGACTTCTGAACGCAATTGGTTCCACTAGATTTTAGTTAAGGGAATCGGAGTAAAGGGGGATGAAATCAAATGCATGCCACGCTTTTCAGATATTTGTTTGTAAACCATTTTGAACACCATTTATCATTTTCCTTCCACTTCACAATGATGTGATCCACTTTGTGTTGGTCTGTCACATAAAATCCCAATACAATACATTTACGTTTTTGGTTGTAACATGACAAAATGTGGAAAATTTCAAAGGGTATGAATACTTTTTCAAGGCACTGTATATACAAACTATACAATTTTACCTATATTTGCTAAAATAATTGCACATGTTCTGTGTATTGTGGGAGACCAGATATGGTGAATGCAGGGTCCTGGGTTTAGTAACTCTTTAAGTTAAACTTGAAGCCTGTAGGTCTTGTAAAGCAGATGTTGTGCTCTCCTGAAAATGTTCATATTTTCTTTGAAGCCACAGAGCTTGGTCAACCTTACTAGCGCTGTGACCCCTTGATAACATTTCTCAAGTTGTGGGTACCCCTAACGGTAAAATTATTTTCGTAGCGTGGGTTGTCAGCACCCAAGGCAAGTAATTTGCGTCCCTAACCCACGGATATTCAAGTTGGAGGTCCCCCATATGAGAGTTGGGACTTTTAAGGCAACTGGATATACATATATATTCCATACCATTGTTGTTATCAACGAGTCAGGTACAATACTTTTATGCACTGACCCTTTTATCTTTGGTTTATCAATAAAATATATTTAATTTTTAATCCATTGTTTTTCTATGATATCCAGTTGCCTTAAAAGTCCTAACTCTCATATGGGGGACCCCTAACTTGTATATTTATATTAGGGATGTTGGCAACAATTTTGTTTACTTTTGGTGATACATTCAATTTTGAGTCTAACCCACAGATATTTAGCACTCCCTGAGTCCCTTCCACTTAGGATGTACCACTCTTTCTTTTTGTTCTCCTTTCTTTCCCTTTTATCTTTCTCTATCCTAATGTCTTGGGGGTTTTTTTCCCCATACCTCTCTCGCCGTTTTTGTTCTTTCTCTTATTCTTTCTCTCTCTCTTTCTCTTTGTTCCTCCCCCCTATTTTCCTCTCCCTTCCATGTATTCTCTATTTTTATTTTCTTCTCTTACTCCTTGGTGGGGGGGGGTGGGATGAGTGGCAGTGCTGGCGCGGAGTTGGGATGAGTGCAGTGCTGGTAGGTGATGGGATCAGTGGCAGTGCTGGAGGAGAGATCTGATCAGCCAACTTAGGTGCTCTTGATCAAAGTCATCTGCTGATCTGAGAACTGTAGTGGGGACTTTTAATGGCAACAATTCACAGGTAGTGTTACTCACTGTGTCTCCGACTTTGTGGTGTCCCGCAGCAGTGACACCTATGCTGAAATCAGGAGATAGGGTCTCCTTCAGCCCCTCCCACTTCACATTCCTCACCAGTCAGATGACCTCTAGTCACTTTCCCCCCAGCCATGCTCTGAACTGAATGGGCGGCTGTGAAGAGGCTGAGTGGGCAGCCACAGGCTACAGGGACAGCCGTTCTGGGCGGCGGTGAAAAGGCTGGAAGAGCAGTGCAGGCTTCAGGAACAGCCCAGGATTAGGTGACCCCTGGCAAATCGTCATTCAACCCCCGAGGGGGTCCCGACCCCCAGGTTGAGAACCACTGGTCTACAGCTTTGAGATAAATATGGACACCTTACATTGTTTCTGGCAGCAAGCAAACTTAAACATTTTGGATTACGCATGGAGGAAATATCAAAAACCTGGAACAAAATGGGGAGTGAATACTGTTGAAACAGTTGATTTTATTGCTGCAATGGATTGGACTATTAATTTTGTCCGAAAACATGTTCCCTTTAAGTTTAAAATCATGAAGAAAAACATTCGAGAATATTGTATGATCACCTCTACCTACAGTATATTGTGTCATTACCTCTACCTTAAAACATATTGATATCTGTGATATTGGAAGAATGAAAAATAATTCTTCTGCCTGAAAAAAAAAACAATAAAAAAAATAATAATCTAAGAACAATAAAAAGGGCCACATTTACTTAAAATTGTTACTTAAAATAATTATAAAAAAAAAAATGTGTGTGTATATATATATATATATATATATTTATTAAGAAGGCCAGTATGGTGGCCTGAATTTATGGGAGGAGCCCGGGGAGTATTTTAGCAAGGGCCACATTTACTTAGAATTGTTACTTAAAAACTAATAATAATAATTTAAAAAAAAAAAAAATATATATATATATATATATATATATATATATATATATATATATATATATATTAAGAAGGCCAGTATGGGAGGAGCCCGGGGGGTATTTTAGCAGCCCACTCGCCCATGGTCCTTGTTGGTTCCAGTGCGCGATGCCCTCCCTTTCCCTTTTTCAGGGTACTTCTCAGCACATCCTTCTCCATAATCACCTAATCACCCATTGCTTATCTTGGGTATGCCCCCTTTTCTTGGCATACCAACCAGACAACCAAGACACACCACACTTCAGGTCTATTTACGCTGTAAGCCTTGTCGCATGTTTATGTCATCCATATCTGTCTCAGTCATAGGGCCAGGACCATAAATAGATAGTTCTTCAAAAAGTTTCTGCACTTTTTTTAACTAAGTTATATATATATAAAAGTGTGGAAACTTTTTGAAGACCCCTCGTGTATATATATATATATATATATATATATATATATATATATATTCAAGTGGAAAAGTAATTTGCTGTCTGTGTGTCCCACTCTTGAGATTTTCCCTCACTCTCTGTCCTGGAGAAACAACAGGAACCGAGAGGAAATCTCTCTTTATAAAATTTCACCTTGATTCCTGTTCCGCTGTTTGAGTTCCCATCACTGTGTAAATCTCTCCATCAGGAACACAGACAGCAGTAAAAACCTTACATTTTCCATATTCTGTCCTAACCTAAACAAAAAAAAAAAAAAGAATTTAGACGCAGTTCAAGTTACACTAACAGGAACTTCATATGTTCAGCCCTCTTTGTGCTCCTCGGGGCTGTCAGTGATGGTGCACTGCGGGTTCATGCGGTGTGTATCGGTGTCCTTCGAGGGAGAGACGCAGCTTGTGTGTGTGACAGGCAGAAGCTTGTTCCCAGGCTCCATTAGCATGTATGACAGGAAGATTCTCCAGTCACACCCAGTCTTCCTGAGAATCTGTCACCAGGATTCACTTTGTCACGCTCCGCAGTAAATCACAGTCTCGCTTATGTCAAACAACGTAGACATCTAGGTACAAGTGAAGAAAAGTCAGTTAGAAAAATATTGTTCTAACTTCATATATAAGAGACCTTTTCTCTTGCAATTATTTCATGCGATAATGGCACTTTTTTTTTTTCAAACGACTTTCTCTGGAGAAACACTTTCTATTGTCAAATGGTGAAATTATGAGGTGCTGAAAGATGGGGTGTAAATTCAAAAAAGTGGTGGTCATACTCATTAAATGATTAATGGATGTATTGTGTTAATCCCACATTTGTGATGTGTTTAAAGGTGCTGCTTCTCTATCTTTTTTTTTTAATCTTTTTCCCATTTCCCAACCCATATCTGACACCAAGCAATTTCCCTGCACTTGTACAACCTTGAGACTAATGGCCCGTACACACGATCCGAATATTGTACGAAAACGGTCGTCCGAAGAAGGATCGTACGATATTCGGATCGTGTACACACTACTTTTGACAGCCGATCACGACCGTTCATCCGATATTATTCGATCGGACATACACGAAAATTTTCCTCGTACGATTCCAGATCGTACGATTTTCGTTTGTCAGTATAGTTGCCGTCTGAAAATACAATACAAATACATTACAACACATGACATCACTTCTGATTTTTTTGTCTGTCATACGGAAATTTTCGTGACTTTATTAGCTATTCAATTTCTACTTGCGACTATTAAGCAAGAACGGTTGTGCGATCGGTCGTACGATATTCGGAACGTGTGTACGAGGCATAGGAAATTTGGTGTGCTTCTGGCCATACACTCAATAATAAAAAATCATGGACCGGTTGTTTTCTTTTACAGATCTTTATCTAGTGTTGACAATTCACGCGACACTTTACATGTATTGTATGTTTAAATCTTTTGCTTAAAAATGATCAAAATAATAATTTGGTTGAATCAGTTTGGATTTTCCTCCGTGGATTTTCAATAAGTCATATTTATGAAACCGCCATCAGTTTTTGAAAGATTACATTTTTTCTTTGTATCCTTACACGTAAAGCTAGTAGCTCCTGGATACAGGTATGGCGATTGTACTCCCTACCAAATGGTGAAGCTGAAGCAGAGCCAATCAGCAGCCCTGTTCTCCTTCGTGAGAATGAAAATTAAGAAAACATGGGCTCAGTGTTTACAGGTTCTAAATTTCACCCACTGTGATCTCAAAGAAGGAGATTGCAGCTCCAGAATCACAGAAAAAAGCTAGCTGAATCTGGCTGCTTTTTTTTCACAGCTTATGTAGTGGTAAATTGTAGGGATGCACCGATACCTGTTTTTTGAAAGCGAATATGAGTACAGATACTTGTGCTCAAGTACTTGCCGATACCAATTACTGATACCATGCAATGCGATTTGGGCCCATACAAAATGAATGGACTCAAATGGCACTGCATAGAGACGCATGAGATTTGAGCAGGAATACGGTGTGATTCCTGTTCGAATCACATACAGCTTCCCATACCGCTCCTGTGTGAACCCAGGCTGAAGTCACTATGACAAGTCTGGGTTCACACAGGAGCTGTGCGGGAAACCCGCATGTGATTTGGACAGGAATCGCACCAACTTCCTGTTAAAATCACAAGAGATTCTTTGCAGTGCGAATTTGAGCCCATTAATTTTGTATGGGCTTAAATCGCACCGCAAAGGTAATCGGACCATTTGCCCGTGTACAAATACTCATGTAAAGGTTTAGTATTGGCCCCAATACCAGTATCAGTGCAACCCTATTAAGTTGTGTAGATTTTCTGTCTTGAACACAATGGCAAAACGGTTGTAGTCACTTTGCAAGAATATTTTTCCAACCCCTTGACCCCATTCACATGGGATTTTGACATGCGTTTTTCACACAATTATGAGTGTTGCATACGACAGCCTGTTCACTTGAAATGGGGTCCCCTATGCACATTTGTCGCCCGGAAAGAAGCACCAGCTCCTTTTTGATCAACAAGCTTCATACCATTTATGAGGGCACAATATGCCGTGACTGCTGCGCAACTTTTGCGGCAGAATCACATCACATTGGGGTGCCAATAAAGGGATATGGCACCCAAACGTGCGCAGCACATTCTGCTGCGATTCCTAAGCAGTTTCTGTTCGCGATCCCAAATCGTGAGATGTGAACAGGGCCTCAGTGAATGTGGTGAAAATTCACTTTGCAAACAATACCCAATCATGTGCAAGAAAAAAAACAATATTTTTGCTTACACATGTTTGGATGGTGGAAGTCAGCAGAGCTTCACCTATTCACAAAGCTAAAGGAAAATACCCTTGCAAAGTGCACAGACATATTTTCCTTTTAGTACAACAGCCCCAGTGTTTCCCAATAACAGCTCACTGGTTGAGATTTCTCTTTTGCTTGTATTTGCTCTTTAAAAACGATTGGCGTGATTGTAGCCGTAATAGTGCACTTCCAACAACACAATTGGTTTAAATTCTTTTTATTCATTCAATTAAAAAGAAGCAGCGACAATACAACACAATTGAAACCCAAGACACCATTCAAAAAATAATCAAAGAAGAAAACAATAGAAAAGCATATGGGTTTCATAGACAACACAATAAAAATATAATTCCAAACATAAGAACAACACAATTGAGTACTGTCCGTAATACTTTTTTATTTGCCTTAACATTTAATTTTCAGGTCCAACTATTTGGAGTGTTGTTTTTTTTTTTTTTTTCTCGGTCCAAACAGTACTGGCACGCAAAAGTTTAGTATTTTGTTGAGAAAATCTCTGGAAACAAGACAAAGAGGAAGGTAAAAAGCTTCTTCTGTTAACAGGTACATTTTCAGAAGTTTTTTCTAGGGGCTGACCTCTTCTTCCCAGTCTTTCTTTCTTCCACAAATTTTGGGCTTGCAGATTTTACCTTAATGTGCTAAACCTTTGTGTATCCATACTGCCTGGACAGAGCAGAAAAGGGTGGACCCCAGTAAAAAGGAATAGTAGCTTGTACAGTAGTTAAATCTTTTTAAAATAGTGACCTTAAGCAGTTTGTTTCACTTATAATTTAAGATATGTCATGATAGGATCATGGATGTGATGGAATGCATTGAGAATTTTCACACATTCCAGATAAAAGAGCTTCATCAGGAGAGTTGAAAGGATCAAAGCTCAGGTGTTGATGTGATGTGAGAACTCCAGAGGTCCCCTCTTCACACTCTGGCTGACAGGATCGCTGACAGATCCACACAGGAATTTATGGGAAAATTAACAAGGCTGGGAGTTCCGAAAATCTCTCCTGCTAAAATCTGATTGCATTCATCTTCCCATGAGCGTCTGAGGTCACAGAGCCACTGTTTACCCACAGTCACACAGCTGATAAGATCTGAAAGAGATAATATACCTCGGATTAGCCCTCCTGAGAGGTTATTCAGGTCCACAATGGGTGCACTGAGCTTGGATACACACCAGTCCCATGTTGTGTATACAAAGATTTACAGTAGCTGACCAGTGACATTGCAGGGAGCTAGTGAAATCAATCTGTCAACTGCTCAATATAAATTTGACCAATAGCTCTCTTTGTTATCAGCTGTTTGCATTTTTCCATTTCATCTATGGCTTTTCCCACTAGAGAGGAGTCAATCTAACAATCGGCTTCTCTCAAAAGGGAATGTTTGGAAAATGTTAATTCGACCAAATCCACAGAGAAGATTCCTCCATCCACCTCGATCTTGTGGATGGGGAATCCATCTATGACCAGCTTTTCTTTTTTTTTTTTCTGTTTTGACATATAAAATGAAATAAGAAACAAGTACAGCTCAGAAACGTACAGAGCATAAATCTTGTGAGATTAGCCAAGGGGACCAAAATTTGTCAAACTTCTATGGGCATCCCCCTATGCTTAATTTATATATGGGAATCACCTGGTTGAGAAGATTGAGCCATTGAGAGAGAGTGGGAGGGGCACAAGATTTCCATTACATCTTTATCAGTTTAAGGCCCCTTTCACACGATCGGACCGTTCAGGTCCGCCTGTCAGTTTTGACGGCAGACCTGAACGGGCGCTCCTTGTTAGCCTATGGAGCGACGGATGTCAACAGAGACATGTCCGCTGACATCCGACCCGGTCTGATCCGCAAAAAGCAAATGGATGGCCCTACGTCCGGATCCGTCGCTGGCGGATTGGATCGGGTGAGATCTGATGAAAACGGACATGCTGTCCGTTTTCGTCCGATCCCTCCATAGGCAGCAGCGGCGCCTGACAAGCCCCTCCCCGTAGAGTGAGCAGAGAGGGACCTGTCATCCGCCCGCTCAGCGGAGATCAACGGAGAGATCTCCCGCTGAGCCGGCGGACCGAGGCGGACTCCGTGGAAGCGGAGTCCGCCTCATGAGAATGAGGCCTTATGGCATAGAAAAAGAGGAGGTGTAAGAGGAGTTTTGTTTCGTTAGGAAGAGTATTCTCCTCTACATGTCCCAATAAGCAGCATTTAGCTGGCCATAGATGGTTAGAATCTCAGCCCGTTCAGCAGGGACCAGCCGAGATTCCAATCCTGTATGGGCAGGCTAAATGTACCCAAGTTGATCCATCGATTGGGTGCAACCAGCATGTCGCTTATAGGTGCTAGCAATAATCACTGTGTTCTCCCAGCCGGCACTGCTCCCCCGCCAGAAGAACACAATAGCTGAGCAGGAGGAATTCCCCCATCAACACAGTCAGTGTTGATGGGGGAATCAAGGCAGCTGAAGAACTGTACTGATAAAATTAGTAACCTCAGTGCAAAAAGTACATATGGATGGGCAGTCCCAAACCATATGGTAAAACGTACCTACAGTACAAGAGCATTTGGGACAAGAGGGAGAGGGGAGTTTACCCATTTTACAGAGAATATATAGCCAGCTTTAATAACATGGGGCGCCAGAGCAATATTGGACCAGGGCCCGCTACCATCTCCTGCAACAGCCTTTAACGATTCAACCTATCTCCCACACTTCCACTTTATGATAGAATACCTGAAAGAGATGTTCAGGAAATAAAAATGCTACTGTACCCTATACAGCGATGGCCGCACACAGCTAAATATGGTCAGTGGTTATACAGTGTCCCCTCCTGGGCCCAGGACAGTTGCACCCCCTCTGCACCTCCTGTAGCTGCAGTTTACATTCACTTGTAGGGTGGTTGTTCTCTGCACTTGTAATTTCACACCTCGCAGCATTGTAGGTACAAGTGAAGGAACTACGTGACTTTCCTTTGAGATGAAGGTCATCTTCGCAGAATGGTATCTCCACCCCCTCTGAAGAGCTACCCTAAGTTATGGATTCTAAGGCTGGATACACAAACCAGTCTGACAAGGGCAGCGCAATTGTAAAAGTCACTGTGGAATGTTTGCAAACTTACTTAGGATAAGAACTCCTTAACCCGTTCGCAGACTCAGAGGTGGCTGTCTTTTTTTCTTCTTTCTTTCCCTGCATCATTCTCATCTTTACAGATATGTATAGTTACTGCTGATCCATTTATTTTTCCAGATACTCTGTGTCCTGCCCCCCCCCCCCCCCCCCCCCCCTCGGTCCTTTCCCCTCAGGACAATGCAGTTTAAATAGCTGACCACCCAGAATTTTAGCTGACTCTCGGGGCCTTTGTTCGGGCTGTGACATTAGCCCTCCTTACTCAGGGCGTTGTAAGTAAAGCTGGGTCATAATTTGGCTTAATGTGGACAAGGTGGCCGTTTTACTCACTTTTATTATGAATAGAGGGGGCCGTTTTGCTAGCATTTTACTTTCTGACAGACACTGCAGTTTTCCAGTTATATATGTAATGTAATACAAACACTGACATTTTATTTTGCAGTGCATCGCACTTGTTCAGAAGCAAGTTCTTTCAAATTTAACAGCTGCTGTAATACTACTTGAAATGTAATGCAGGAATTGCACTTTATTTTTCATCCACACACAGGCAGATATCCAGAGAACGGGAGACTTTTTATTCTTGCCCGAGTTAACTCCAGTGCAACCTCTTGGTCTTCTCTTCTAGTTCATAGATAAAAGTATCTTTGACCACTGAAGACATGTTATCCCCTTTTAGAAGGTCAAAAGTGACCCACTAATTAAAAGCAAGAACATCCCGTAATTATTGAGTCATCTATAGTCACCATGAGGTTCTGTGGTGCCCCATGCAGACTTGTATGGCTCCTCCAGTTAATAAAAATTAAATCTTGCCCACTCTGCTATTAACCACTGAATTTCTCACATTTGCTATGCAAAGGCCACCTCTGAAACTTGGTAACAGCAATACTGCAGTCTCTGTCATAACCTCCTGACGAGTACATGCACAATGCGCTCCACTACTACTTTGCCTGCCAGAGACCACTGCTACCTTTGATGGCAGCTGGGGGGGGAGGGGGGGGGGGTGGTACAACCCCAACTCCAAAAAAGTTGAGACACTGTATAAAATCTACATAAAAACAGAATGCAATGATTTGCAAATCTCATAAACCCATATTTTATTCACAATCGAAAATATATCAAATGTTTACAATGAGAAAATGTACAATTTTAACCACTTAAGGACCAGGTCTATTTTTCAGACTAGAGACATTATATATATATACATATATATACATACATATACATATATATTTTTTTTAAGACGGGGCACTTAAAAAAATTTTGTTTATTTTATGTTACTTTTTATTTTTACACTGTCCTTTTGAAAAAAAATGGTTGGGTCACTTTAATTCCTATTACAAGGGATGTAAACATTGAAAACATGAAAACATATTTTCAATTGGTGAAAGGTCTGGACTGCATGCAGGCCAGTTAAGCACCTGGACTCCTCTACTATGAAGCCATGCTGTTGCCGTAGATGCAGTATGTGGTTTAGCACTGTCCTGTTGAAAAATGCAAAGCTTACCTGAAACAGACTTCATCTGGATGGGAGCATATGCTGCTCTAAAACCTGGATATATCTTTCAGCATTGATGATGCCTTTCCAGATGTGCAAGCTGCACATTCCATACACACTAATGCACCCCCATACCATCAGATGCAGGCTTTTGAACTGAACTGAGTGCTAATAACAGTCCCTCTCCTCTTTAGTTTGGAAGATGCAGCGCTCATGGTTGCCAAAAAGAATGTAAAAATTAAGATTTGTCTGACCACAGAACAGTTCTCAACTTTGCAACAGACCATTTTAAATGAGCTTTGACCCAGAGAAGACAGCATTTCTGGATCATGTTCAGATATGACCTCTTTGCATGATAGAGCTTTTACTGCTTGCCGACCAGCTGCCGCAGTTTTACTGTGGCAGAATGGCACGGCTGGGCGAAACAACACTACCTTACGTCGCTTCGCCTTTTGGTCACTAGGGGCGAGTGTGCACCTGCAGCGTGTGCCCGGAGCCGATGGGAGTGTCCGGCAGGCGCGATGGCCACTGGGCACCCGCGATTGCTCGTGATAGAGCGAGAACCGGGATCTGTGTGTTTAAACACACAAATCCCGGTTCTTTCAGGGGAGTAGAGACAGATTGTGTGTTCATACTAAGTATGAACACCGTTCTCTCTCTCTTCCTAGACAGTCCCATCCCCCCTACAGTTAGAACACACCTAGGGAACACAGTTAACCCCTTGATTGCCCCCTAGTGTTAACCCCTTCCCTGCCAGTGACATTTATACAGTAATCGGTGCCTTTTTTTTAGCACTGATCGCTGTATAATTGTCAATGGTCCCAAAAATGTGTCAAAAGTGTCCAAGTTGTCCGCCGCAATATCGCAGTCCCGATAAAAATTGAAGATCACTGCATTACTAGTATAAAAAAAAAAAAAAATAATAATAAAAATGCCATAAATCTATCCCTTATTTTGTAGACGCTGTAACTTTTGCGCAAACCAATCAATATATGCCAATTGCGATTTTTATTACCAAAAATATGTAGAGTACATATCGGCCTAAACTGAGGAAAAAAATAGGTTTTTTTAAAAAAAATTTGGGATATTTATTATAGCAAAAAGTACAAAATATTGTGTTTTTTTTTCAAAATTGTCGCTCTTTTTTTGTTTATAGCGCAAAAAATAAAAAACACAGAGATGATCAAATACCACCAAAAGAAAGCTCTATTTGTGGGAAAAAAGGACGACAAATTTGTTTGGGTACAACGTCGCACGACCGCGCACATATCGGTTAAAGCGACACAGTGCTGTATCGCAAAAAATGGCCTGGTCATTGAGCAGCCAAATCTTCTGAAGTGGTTAACTTGCATTTTTGGATGGCACGATGAACTATGTTCATACAGTGATTTTTGGAAGTATTCCTGAGCCCATGCAATAATGTCCATCACAGAATTATGCCTGTTTTTATTGCAGTGCCATCTGAGGGCCCGAGCATCCAATATTGCATTTCGGCCTTTTCCCTTGCGCTGGAGATTTCTCCAGCTTTTCAGAATCGTTTGATGATGATATGCACTGTAGATGATCTATTTACAATCTTTGTAATTTTATGTCGAGGAACATTACACTAACATTTTTCGCTCTTTTTATACCCAAGCATGTTACTGACCTGTTGCCAGTTAACCTAATTAGCTCTTCCAGCTCTTCCTTGTTAGTACTTTACCAGCTTTTTGTTGCCCTGTCCTAACTTTTTTGAGAGGTATTGCTGCCATTAATTTCTAAATTACCGGTTTTTTTTTCATAAAAATGTTATATTTTCTCAGTTTAAACATTAGATATGTTTCCTATTTTCTATTGTGAATAAAATATGGGTTTATGAGATCTCAAAACCATTCCATTCTGTTTTTATGTAGATTTTATACAGCGTCCCAACTTTTTTAGAACTGGGGTTGTACAAAGAAAACAGAATGACAGTGGCTCAAAGGCATTGAGGGAGCATCTGTTATGGGCATCTAAAAATTGAAATGGCATTTTTTGGGGCATAGGAATTTTCACACCTAAAATGTCTGCCATATTATTTGTTATCTTTTTTATTTATCGCAACCAAAAATGCCAAAAAGCGTGTCCAGCCAAATATATTTTTCGAATATGGATAGAATGATGAAGGTTTAGAACCTTTGTTGGATTACTGCGATCAGGGGATCTGTTTCACCAGATGGGAAGTATGGGAAAATCTGCAAGAGGGACACAGACAGAAATAAAAAAAAAGTTGGTAGGTCTTATGCCGCATACACACGATCGGAAATTTGGCAAGCAAAAGACCGATGAGAGCTTTTGGTCGGAAAATGCGACTGTGTGTATGCTCCTTTGGACTTTTGCTGGCCGAATTCCAGCCATTAAGAGCATGTTCTCTATTTTTCGGTCGGAAAAAGTTCCTATCCCAAAATGCGTTTGTCTGTATGCAATTCGGACGCGCAAAAAATCATGCATGCTCGGAAACAATTCGACGCATGCTCGGAAGCATTGAACTTAATTTTCTCGGCTTGTCATAGTGTTGTACGTCACCGCGTTCTTGACAGTCGAAAGTTCAGAGAACTTTTGTGTGACTGTGTGTATGCAAGCCAAGCTTGAGCGGAATTCCGTCAGAAAAACCATCCAAGATTTTTCCGTCGAAAATGCCCCCTGGGCATTAGTGTTCCTAAAAAAGCTTTTTTCTCTGTTTATTGACAGCCGTGTAGAGGGGATCCCTAGATTGGTACACAAATATGATTCATCTGTTCACAAATGCTCCTTGGTGTCTACCAGATAAGCCAGGCCTGTGCATCAAAAGACAGAATTTACACCCTTCTAGGCTTACCTTATACCACTTATAAAATAACCTTTTTTTTTTTTTTTTTCATCTGTGTAGCTGTTGGAGATTTTCCCTCACCTGCTGCCAGGTCAAAACATTGTCACCAAGGGGTAATCATTTTAACAGATCCCTGAGTAATGATAAATACATAACGTGAGTTTTTATCTGTCTCCTATCCAAAATTTCATGTTTCAAAGTTTTGACTGAACTTCACTTTAAAGAAAACTTGTCTTGCGAAAAATACAAAGGCAGCTGTTGCTGACCACCTGAAAATCGTAGTTGCCTTAATGCCTCTATCTTAAATAAGTTCTGATCCAGTGGCTTAGAACAGGCATGAAGCCGGAGTGCCTTATCTGCATGTTCCATGTCCGTGACTTGTCAGCTACTGATGCCAGTGGATCAACATGACTGTCATTTTCAGAGGAGATCAGGAATAGCTGTCTGTATGTTTTCCCTTAGCGGAAGTTTCCTTTAATTTATTATTGGCCTTCGGTAGCTGCCATTTTAATAGTCATTTTATGATCCTTTTAGTACATACAGCCTTACAACCTTTTTTCTAATGTCCTTTTATTCTTAACTATATATAAACGATTACTAAGAAACCAGTGGACTTGCTCCATGCCCTGACCGATCTGATCTCAGCAGTCATTTATCATGGCTTTGTCTGTTACCATTTGGTCCACATCCACTTGAGGAATATACGAATCTGTATATGCAGTATGATTGTTAAAATATGAACAGCAGGGGTGGAAAAGCATAAGAGTTGAATAAAAAAATCCTTTCATCGACTCAGAACTTGTGCGCACACAGAAAGCTCACCAGAGCATCCCTTGAAGGTGTTAATGTGTCCCTTTAGGAATGTGCAAATGTCAGGCTAGCTGAGAGCAAACAGAGTGCAGCACAATGTTGAGCCTGGGGCTGTGCACTTGTATCCTGTACAGACAGAGCATGCATCAAGTGTAAATCCATGTTTGTCTCTAAGGAGTGTCTGCTCTCCCAGCCGGCCCATGTGCATCTCATTTCCAGCAGATCCTGGAATGCCAGAGCGTGCGCCGACCGAGGCTTGGCTCACATCCTGGCTTTCCATACTGCTATGGGGTGTTTATGATAGAATTAAGGTCGCTGTTTCCTTTAATTTAAGAAAATAATTCAGCCTCTCACCCAATTCATCTTCACTTATGGAATTAAGTGTGGAGATGGAGTCACTGTGATCCTGCAACTTTTCTGGGAGGCGTAATAAACCTCCATCCCAGCAGATCATCATTTTTCTGACACTCTCACATACGTTTTTTTTTTTTTTTTAATTTACCTGCACCTGGAATCCACTTTTGGCAGAAGGGGAATTCAGCACAGCGTTACTTGCATCTTAAGCACGATGTCAGGGAGGCCGTAAACAGGATATGGCATTCTGTTTCATTTAAAGGAGATTTGATGAACACTAAGCCCGGCCAGCAGGAACCGGCTAAGATTTGAACGTGTGGGCAGGCTGAATTTACCAAGTTGATCCAATCAAATTGCAAAAAGAGAGGAGAGGACCAAAGGTCCAGGAAGGATTCTTCAAAAAGGAACAAACTGGTAATAGCAAAAAATAAATTATTAACTTGGATGCAACCAGCCTGCCTGATTCACTTGCAATTATCACTAGCGGCTGCTATAGCCGCTAACAATAATCACTCTCTTCTCCTGGCAGGGACAGCTTTCTCGGCCCCCCTGCTGGGATACAGACATGGGGGAATCATGCAAATTTATTTTCTGCAGAAATTTACACCGTCTATGGCCTGCCTAAGCAGCCCTTTGACCGACCACTTCCTGCTGAACTGGCCAAAATTTGAGACATAGGTGGCCTTGTTGGCACCCATTGGATTGACAAACAAAAAAAATCAGAGAAGCCGAGTAGAAAATTGTTGGCCTAACAGTGACTGCATCCAATCAGGTGCAGTCACTGTTTGGATAATCAAGCAGAGGCGGTTGTCATGGCTGCTTGAATATTGGCAGTAGAGATTTCCCCATCCATGCTTTTTAGCTTGGATAGAGAAATGTATTCGATTTTTCTTGTTAAGCCCACGGGCTGAGTGAGAGTATTCAAAGTGTGTATGGGTAGCCCTAGGCATTGGATGACAAAGAAAAAAATTAAATTAAACACCAAGGTGATGATATAATATCTGTGATGGCAGGTAGGTGCCCAGTTGACAGGTGTCATAGAGAAAATCTATCAGACTGGTTAAAAAACCTAACCTATCCAGTTCTACCATGTGATGAACTTCTGCTGTGCCATACTCCTCCTTCCACCTCTCCTGTTTGTTGATCTAGGCTAGGGTCTGTTTATACTATCTCAAGACGTGGTGCCATGTTCTGCGGTGCCATATACAATGAATGCCACCACAACACATACAGAATGCTACTGCACCCAATGGGGTTAATTTACTAAAGGCAAATAGACTGCACTTTGTAAGTTCAGTTGCACTCAATTTCCCCAGAGCTTAGAGACTGTGGTTATACTTTGTTGATTTCCATCATCCAATCATGTGCTATTTTTTTTTTTTTTTCCTTGTACCTGGTTGGGTATTATAAAGTGAAGCTTCACCACTCTCAATTATCTCCGGGGAAAATTAGTGAAACTGCAGTGCGTTGCGGTGTACTGCATTTGACAGAATTTGAGTAGGAGCTGTTTTCCTGTTTTGGGCAGTAACGCAGCTTGCCTTAATGCTCAATATAAGCAAGCTGTGGTGCTTTCTCATAAGAATGGGCCCTTACAATTTATCTGTATCCCGATGCATTGTTACTGAAAATGCAGAACTTTATTTATCCACAAGATTACAGCATTCAGTACTTTTACTTGCCATAGCCTTAATACGGGTGTTAAAAGACTTCTGGGAGTTGTAGGCTGAGAGCAGGACTTTCATCACAGTAAAGTTGAAGTTGAACTACAGAGGCCATAAGCAATTGCCAAGGGACGGGAAGACATGGGTAAATGGAGAGAGACGTTGCAGAGGAAAGGAGTGTGTGAGAGTTTGTGCCAAGCCGTGCTGTTCCAGACCAGGTTGTTCCAAAGTGTCCAAAATAGCTGGAAAATCTGAGAAGGAGCCTGTTAAGCCAAACACTGCATGTGAAGGCTGCTCGAGGGAGACCGTTCAGCTGCAGGAGTCTCAGCCACATCCTCCAAGGGGGCCCACTCATCGTAGCTACCAGTTACATTCAGTCTCTGTTGCCAGTCAGGTTTGCTGACACTACAACATTCTTCAACGTTGGCCTTTAGCAGAGACAAACATATCTTCGCCCTTTATTATTGCCATTCCTTGTTTCCTATTGCGGCCACTGCCCATAGGTTGCCCAACTGAGTCAACCCCTTTGCTCCCTGTTAGGCAGAATTTGTCCCTGTAGCTGCATCTACTTTGGGCCAAAGCCTTTTATAGAGGGAGCTTTTGGTGTTCAAACTCAATGTTAAAGTGAACCCCACTTACAATTCCACTATCTTAAAGTGACTCTGGCCCACAACTTCATATCTTAAAGCAAACTGTGCCAACATCTTCATCTCTTAAAGGGACCTATGTCAGTAATTCTCAAGGTAATTGTCCTATTCGCTCCACATCTTAAAGGGACAGCATCTTGGATTGCGTGCCAATGAACAGGCCCAAACTAAGCTGGAAAAAGCCTCAACCTTCATACTGTTACATACTGAGTCTACTAATTAAATAATACTGGTGTGCAGGAGGTCTAATAGATTTTCAGGCTTAAATTTAGACTTTCCTGACTGAGGGCTGCAAGTGAGCTAGCCTGTTGTTTCCTTGCTTTTCTTATACGTCTCACTTGGGGAGCGATCTGCCAGTCAAAGGGCTATTGTTTATGCTTTTGGTCCTACAGGACATGGGTGGCCGCACTTTAATGGGTATTTGACTGCACTGTACTGCATTGTTACTGTGTTGATCCTCTGTGTTTTAACAGTTAATATTTAAGCTATTGCACTGCTTTACCATTATATTTCTACCAGTGCAACCCATTTGTTTTATCACTGCTGGTGTGAATCCTTCTTGCGTGACTGCCGGGAGACTCCCTGGCCAAGGCATTCTGGTGGGGATCCGCTTAGGGCCAAGGAAGTGCAGAGGACCCAAACCAATCAGCGGCTCTTTCAGGGGTAGCGCTACATATCTAAAGACATTTTTCTTTTAAAGCAGTTCTACAGGCTGAAGGTTTAGAATGCATGAAGGTAAAAAAAAACTCCTGCGTGAAGCCCCCCTTTGTACTTACCTGAGCCTGATCTTGATCCAGCGTGCATGAGAGCAGTGGTTATCCTGGCTCTCTCCCTCCTCATTGGCTCTCTTCACCCCCCGCTCAGACACAGCTGTCCGTCACAGTCTGAGCCGTACTCTGTGGGTCAATGGACACACAGAACCAGATTGGGAGCTGGCATGCATGAGTGCAAGCTGCTTGCTATGGGGAAAGGAGGCCAAGAGCGTCGAAGAGGGGGGATTGGGGCTGCTCTGTGTATAACCATTGCACAGAGCAGGTAAGTATGACATGTTTGATATTTGAAAGTGACGGAAAGCCCAAAATATTTTGTGTCAACCGGAATAGAGGGGAAATCTTCTAATTTTGACATTTGGTCTGGTGACAACTGTCTCAGAGGGGATTGCCATCACTTTGGAGGAATTTGCTTTTCATTTCATGTTGTTTCTACAGGACAGGAAATAAAAGCAAAATTTCCCCAATGGGACAAAGATGGGAAAAAAAAGACAGAGGTTTTTAACTCTTCCCTACTATATCCAAATCATAATAATAAAAAAGCTTTGGTTTTAAATATAATTAAAGTAAAACTTTAGCCAACATATGTTTTTTGTTTTTGTTTTTTGTGGTAAATGGTGCAGTGAAGGGTTAGAACTTCCATTGGTTTTTAGCCCACTTGGAGTATTTTTTACTTCCCATGTAAAAGAACAAAAAAAATAATGTTTTTTTTTACATTTATCAGCAAAGGAGTTTATGGACTGTTGTGAGAACACAGAAGAGCAGTTCTTCTGACGACAAAAAACACCTAATGCTGAAAAACGTGCGTTTATCAGCGTTTTTGACATTGCAGAGCTGAAAGTGTTCTTGGTGTAAATTGACAAAAATGCCCAAAAATGCTCATGAAGGCTATTAAAAAAACACTGATAAATGCGCGTTTTTACAGCAGCGTTTTTCTGCCAGCAGTCCAACGTCCAGAAAGACATTTCCGGAAGTCCTGTGTACATGGAGGCTTAAACTTGCAAGTCTGGCTCACAATAAACTATCAGGAGAACTAGCCAAGTTGATCATGATCATTTGCATTGTAAAGCACCATTAGGATTTCGACAGTCACAAAATTTCTCCTGTTTCTGGCCAGCATAAGGAGTTCTACCAGACGATAATTTATATAATAATCGGTGATCTATATGCAAAAACAAATTCTTGTGTCTATATTGTTTCATTTATGTTTACCTGTTCATGATTATGCAGTGATCCACAGTTGTGTTTCCCATCTTTAGTAAAGGTTTATCCCTTTATGGAAGACATTGTATACAGAGTCCGCTCTTTTGTAGGTCACCTGACCTCAGGTACCCCTTGACACTGGTGCATTTATTATTATTACCCTCTATTTGTGGGTATACGTATAACAGTGCTGTGATTCCAAACATTCAAGTGTATTTTTTCCAATCATGTTTTTTAAGCTAATCTACAAGCAAATTTTTGAAATTTTTATATAAAAAAAAAAAACCATCATGAAATGTATTTTGAAATACAGCTTAGTATAAAGTACATGAATTTGACTCCTCAGTTTCTCATCAGTCTTTTGTAATCTCCTATACAGCAGCTGTGGTAGTAACCACCCAGGTATGCCACATAGACCTGTATTGACAAGGAGATGACATACAAATATTCTGCTGCTCCATACTGTCAAATCAACAGGCAGGAGACAAAGTTATCTTGCTTATCCACAGTAGGCAAATCTAATGTTACCAACCTGTCTCTGCTGTCTGGCTGGAGTTTGTAAATCTTTGTACTGGCTAGTATATATATAAATTTTGTTTTACCCTTTTCTTGGTGGGGCAGAGCCCCTCTTTTCCCAGTCTTCTTTTTACCATTTTCTGGCCAGGGTTAGTTATTAATTGTCGTATCAAATGTTATTACATCTCTGTGAAGACCAAGCAAGTTTTTGCATCCAAACCGCAAATGCGGACCCTTGTTTCTATACATAGTCCCCGCTGAATCCAAATTCACCCAGACCAGAGCTATGTTTTGGCTGCTGCATAAGAATCTCGAGCCTGAAATTTGAAGCTCCATATGCTGATTCCATGCTTGGTTTCTTTTTACAGCTGGAGAAACTTACTACAAATGGCCAATATGGTAACATTTATTTAGACAAAGAAATCTATAGACCAAAGGGTGACATTTTGCCATCAAATGCTGACGTTTGGCATGTCTGTGCTAAACCAGCAAATGGCTCTCAAAATAGTAATGGCGTCCTAGTGAATGTTTATTAATGATGTTTCAAAGACATTTCACAAGTCTCCAACAGGCAAATGTCTGCTATTGTTTCCAGAGCATTTGGCTTTTCCCACTGACCTATCTCCTCTCCCCAGCTTGTCCACTACAGATTAGTACACTGATGCCAATTACACACTTCTGCCGGATACTTCTTCTACTACACCTGTCTATTCTCACCAACAATTTGGCTACAGTATGCTAGCCATATGGGTCAAAGGATACTGGGCCGCCATAATGCCCAACTGCTACAACATGACACGGTTTGTCACCAACTTGCTAATTTTCACTAATGAAGTATTCGCAGTAATATTACAGAGAAGAAAAGTGGTCAATACAGGAACTTACGTTGAGAGCATCTTATAAGCTTCTTTTACTGATTAAACTATAGGATTCTGCATGGTACTTTCACACCTGTAAGAAAGAGAGGGGAAATATAATTGTTTACAAGGGGATGTTTACGGTAGTGTTTGGTGCTGGGCTACTATGCACGGGGAGGTAAGGATGGTTCAATAGGACTGGGCTACTATGATAGGGAAATTGGGGATAGTTCAGTAGGACTGGGATACTGTAATAGGGGAGTTGGTGATAGTGCAGTAGGGCTGGGCTGCTATGTTAGGGAAATTGGGGTTAGTTTAGTAGGACTGGGATGCCATAATAGGGGACTTGAGGATAGTTCTTCGGGGTGAGCTGCTATGATAAGTAATATTTATAGGATCGTGGTTGACTTACAAGCAGCTTTCAAACACAGACAGCATCAGCTTGAGAAATAATGGTAGGTGGTCACCGAAAGTTGGCTGCATCTCAAAATCAGCCAATGATAATTTATATGAAAGTGTCCAGTTATTGAATTGTACAATTTATGTGAATAAAAAGGGCACATATTAATGTGATTTTTTTTTTTATTTTGCTAAAATTCTTTTTGTCCAATTGGTCTACTATTAAATATCAGAGAGGGACCAAACAGCATTTTGCAACCAAACATTTCAAGGGACAGTCCCTGACATTCAGACATGCTTTGGGTGTCACAAAAGTTTCTTGCACCTGAAACGTAGTGCTTCATACAGTATGTTAAATCCAAACTTGGTTTCTTTTTACAGTCAATTATAATTTCAATATTGGTGATATTATTTTGATAATACAGAAATAGGACGCTGTCAATCTAGCCATAGACTCAAAATGAACATGTATGTTTTCGGCCAAGTCTGTTAACCGTTTTGTATTCATGGTACCAGCAGATGACAATTGCCAAACTATATGAAGTAGAAAATATCATACAGACAGATTTATAAACCGTATGCAGTCACTTTTGTTTTCCAGAGGTATACCAGCACCTTCCACTCCACCATAGCCAAGCTTACTATGTTATAGCACAACCAGCCTAGAGTCTAGCCTGAAAGTGGTTGGGTCATAGAGACTTGTTGCAAAATACCTAAAGAAATACAGATAGCCAATTCCCTTATTCCAAAACTCTTACCAATAACTCTTCCATGCAAATAAATAAAAGTTTTTACCAAAGACATTTGAGCACAACTTGTCCTTTTTGGAAACATGTGGGTTGGCATTGCTGACCCGTTTATGAAAATGCTAGATGCCTGGCTGTCTTGGGCTTCAGAATTTCTTAGCCACACCTGGAGCAAGCATGTTCTTATCTGTGTACCTGCTCAGGTCAGCAAAAGGCACCAATGTTACAGCCAGGCATTTAGCATTGTCAGAGGTCAGCAGTGATAGGGGTCACATATCTCTCATGACAGTCTTCCTTTAAACTGTCATTTGTTTGCATATGAAAGATCTGTTTTATTGCTTGTGGAACTGGCCAGTCTGAGACTATTCCGAAGGACAGACACTTCCTAATGAAGTGTAATGAAGTTGTATTTCTCACACCCCAGAGACTGTCAGGGGGAAAAGAGACAGGGAGCACTTAACACCTATTCCCTGGGAACCTCTATCAGCTTCCAAGTCTCTTTTGTTTGTTTGTTGGCTGCCAAAAATACAGTAGCACATTGCAGGGACTTTCCTCTACCCCTTCCCCCCTGTTAACTCATTCCCATCAGAGAGAAAGGGCAACTCCCGAGCAGAGTTTTGTTGTCCCGGCAGATTAATTTGTAGTCTGCTGTGTATTATCCCCCAGCGTGAAATGGAGCCAGAGAGTCAGAGATAATAAACCTATTTCCTGGGGACCTCACGTCAAATCCAAGTAAACAACCTTATTCATAATGTTTGCCCGTTGACAGATTATATGCTGGGATTTTCCAGATCTATACTTGCGTTATGTCAGAGCGAAATACAGGTTGACTGGGATACAGATCCTTCTCTGTTCCAAATAGGGGTTCTAGAACAAGTCATAATCCAAAATAACACAGAACTGAGGTTGCAGTGATTTGTTTTTTTAAATCTGCAGAACAGGGGTCCCTATACATTTTAGGCAAAAGGCCAGTTCACTCTCCATCACACTGTTTGGGGGCCCGACTGTGGTCAGGATTTAAAAATGTCCCCATCGTGGAAGGTTTGTGGGAGTAAATATGCCCATGCATTGGTGGGTCAGTGGGAGTAATAAACGCCCCTGCATCAGTGGTCAGTGGAGGTAAAAATGTACCTGTGCCGGTGAGGAGTAGGAGTAATTTATTCCCCTTTGGCAGTGGTCAGTGAAAGTAATAAATGCCCCTATGTTCGTGGTCATTGGAGTAATAAATGCCCCTGTGTCTGTGTTCAGTGGGGCTTGGTTCACACTGCTACGACATGGGATCCGACTTGGGGTCTCACAAGTCGAATCCCATGTCGCAGCAGTTTTAACCAAGCCATAACATGTCAAATGTAATTTTTTCCCTATGAGAGCTTAACTGATGCTACACAAGTCGTTCTGGCTTCAGAAAAAGTTCCTGCGCTACTTTGGTCCAACCTGGGTGCGATTTCAGCCTCTGTATGTGCTCCTTAATAGCATCCAAGTCAGAAGGAAGTTGCTGGGCAAAGTCGTATGACTTTGCCTTCACAGCAGTGTGTACCAAGCCTGGAAGTAAGAAAAGCTGTTATGTGGGTGGTCAATGGGGATAATAAATGCCCCTGTGCCAGTGGGATTAATAAATGCCCCTGTGCCAGTGGGATTAATAAATGCCCCTGTGCCAGTGGGATTAATAAATGTCCCTGTGCCAGTGGGAGTAATAAATGTCCCTGTGCCAGTGGGATTAATAAATGTCCCTGCATCTGTGGTCAGTGGGAAAAAAACATGCCTCTGCTTCTGTAGTCAATGGCAATAATAAGTGCCCCTGTGACTGTAGTCAGTCCGAGTAGTAAATGCCCCCTGCATCAATGGTCATTGGGAGTAGTGCATCTGTGTCAGTAGTCAGTTGGAGTAATAAATTCTCCTACAGTATGTCAGTGGAGTCATAAATGTCCCAGCACTATTTCAGTAATACATGACTATACACTAATGGTTATTAGGAGTTATAAATGCCCCAGTTTCAGTGGTTCGTGGGAGTAACAAGTGCCCTTGCATTGACAGTCAATAGGCGCAATAAATGCCTCATCGTTGGAGCATAGTGGGCTAATTAAACCCCCTTT
The DNA here is from genome assembly GCF_042186555.1 of Aquarana catesbeiana. NCBI lineage: Eukaryota > Metazoa > Chordata > Amphibia > Anura > Ranidae > Aquarana > Aquarana catesbeiana. The sequence goes on along the minus strand of NC_133332.1, from coordinate 234,666,641 downwards.
CTCCTCCCCACCCCCTTGAATTGGAGTCAGTGGGTGTAAAAAAGGGGGACTTACCTCCTTGTAGGCTCCATTTTTTTTGCCACTCCTAATGATGAGGTCACAGCTGGGCCTATACAGGAACTCTGCCTATAGTACCTGTAATAAATTGCTGAGTGCTAGAACAAACTGCATTTCAGCACCCGGTACACACTGTTACTATGTAAAACGTCCACCCTGGCATGCAGTGGAAAAGCCGTCATGTATAATAGCCCCTAAGTGCGTTAACGTGGCCACTCAGTTATTGTTGTTTCAGCACTCCTTAACTGCCATTGCAGTTTGATAAATCCGGACCAGTGTGGTATGATGATTATGTTCTAGTGAAGTTTTGGAAAGCAGGATGCTCCCTACAATGACCTTACACATAAATCGAAACTGGCCAAAAAAATAAGATGTGACCACTGCTGGCCCTTTAATGCACATGAAGAAAGCTTTAAAAATCAAAAAAATCTCAAGAAAGATTTCTGTGCACATTGTTTTATAAAATCTGAAGCCCATGTCTACAAGGTTTAGTTAGGCAAGGGGCAATTGAGACGCTATTTTACCTCCATCTGATTGCCCAGCAGCAAGTTTATATTTATATTTTTTGTCAGGAAAAAAGCTTTATTGAAACATTTGCAAAATTTACAAAAGAAAGGCCGTGCGTTCCAGAACATTCAGTACAATAGAGAGACTAGGCCAGGACAAAAATTAAACAAAAGTACAGTAACCAACAGATAGCTGTTCAAATACTAGTCAAGGCATCTACCCTGCCACAAAGTCACAGAAAACTCCCCCAGCGATCTGCCATGGACATAAAACACTCCCAGCAGCATGTTAAACTGGGCAGCGGCTATATAAGTACACATCATCACTGTTGCAGCGTGGTGAAAATTATACCAGCTGTTGCACTTCGCGGAGGTACCGCCTACCGAAGTTCGTAACATTTTCACCTTCTAAGTGCATGTGGCTATGCCGCAACCAAGAGCCAACCACTTATGGTTGCGGTATTGTATTCCTATTCAAAATCCCCCCAAACAACCATTCAGGAGGTAGTAGTTTCACCTCTTGAATGCCTGGCATTTGCTGTTCCACTGTCTTTGAAAAACGATACCCTGCAGATCGTTTTGTAGAGGGCCAGTAGAGACTACGGTCTGTCTAAGAGCCCTTAGGCTTTCGACTTGTGTCTCCAGTAAGTTTTTATGTATAAATACAATTAGTATCAAAATTATGGGGGTTTTTTGGGGGGGAGGCGCAAGTTCCTGCTTCCCCCTTTTTAATTTTTGAATGTTTTTATTGCTGTCCATGTGACCATTGCTTCCCCAAAGTCTTTAGTGGATGTCACTGACATAAAATGAGGGTAATCTCCCCAGATTAAAGTGAAAACCTCACCTAAATTTTTTTTTTTTTTAATGGACCCCAATTCATGCATAATTGTAAAAGCATTTGGCTGGATCAACACTATAAACCACCAAAGGACACAAAGTAGTTGCATGCTACCCAGAATACACCATTTGACGTGCCTGATCTAGATGAATCATTTACAGTTGTAGTAAAATTACAACACAAAAGCCATAGTATAATTATGTGTTCTGTAGGGAACTTAGTGTGGAAGATCTAGAAGCTGTAAATTGCAGACTTCTATGTACAGTTTCAGAGAGACTGTGGAGATGGAGATTGGGAACTGTAATTTTGAGTTCTAGTAATACTATAAGTATTTATTGGGCTACAGAAAGCAGAACCTGGAGTACCATTACCATGCGATGTGGGGCTTCAAGGGATATATTAAGCAACCAGCAAGTTTTTACCATTTGAAACTACTTGGCACATTTTTACTCTGCTTGCAGGGCGTTCACCGTAGCGAGCTCCTTGTTTGCTTACTGTCAAGGTGTCCCCTGGCCTTGCTGTGACACTCACAGGTAACAGGGAGTAATGTTATTACTACTGTGCCTGCACTATTAACTGTTTCATGATGAAAATTGCTCCATAGTGCTTGTGTTGCCTGTGTTGTCACATACCGACTCCGTTTTTTCTGGTTCAGGTAAAGAAGGCTGATACCCGATTGGTTGCTATACAAAACACTTTCTTTTTACCTTGCAGCCAGGGAACTAGCATTTGCAGGAGCAGGTAGTCTCCATATATACATCAGTATAGGCCAGCTACTGGTATACAGGCAAGAATTGCGCTGCATTCACAAATAATGTGTATAAACTTACTAGAAGCTTATTACAACTGGCAGAATACATTTAAATAAAAGGAATAGTAAAAAAATGTAATACAGTAACTGAGCCATGATGGGATTTTAGCACTGTGATCTGAGCATTATTTGAGCTTATTACTATATTTTCTCTTGTGTATTTTTAATTGTAGTGTTGCTTATAAAGGGGTCACATTTTAGATCTTTAGTCTTGCTCTAGCCAAAAAATTAAATATATTTTTTAATGAGGGGTGTGGGAGAAAATTCTCAAAGCTACAAATCCCCTTTCCCTGGTCATTGCAGGCTTCTGCTCCACCTATAAGTAGCCATGATCCATTGGCCAACACAGGCCTGAAATGTCACACCTGGAATTATATCTACAGATATGGTCATTATTCCTAAGCATTTAATCTTCTGCAGACGGGGCCGAAGTTCTCTTTGCTGTCCTTGGTATTGCTAATGAGAACTTCACGCAGCTTAGTCCCCCCAACGCACCCCCCTGCCTTGTCGTCCTTCCTCTCTCTTGTGTACCTTGTGCTGAAGAACCGGTTTTTCTTCCTGAGTCTTTTTATTCCTCATCGGGCTGGATACATGTCCGTAGGGCCACCTCTCATTTCCACATCTCACGCTTTTTATATCCGTAATACATCGCCAGGAAGCCATTTCTGTACCAATAGCCCAATGAGACAACATGACACCGTCCAAACACAGTAAAAGCCCAAGGTTACTATTTTCAACTTTTTTTTTTTTTTTTTTTACCTGTTGCATGTTTTTCCTTTATTTTTTCTTATTTAAAGTGGGCCTATTACTATTCATACTTCAGATGAATCGGTATGGCACATACAAGAAAATGTATATTTCTAGTAAAAAAGAAAAAAAAAGTATTTTGCTGTGAGCAACCCACAGCCCCTGAGCTCTCTTCTGTGATCTAAAACCTGAGCAAAGATCCAATTTGTACCAGTAGCATGGTCATTAAATGCCTGAAGCAGTCTTTTATTTTCTGTCAGACAGACCTTGTCTGGCATGTTTGCAGTAAGATGGAGGATCATCAAGGCACAGCCATTGTGTAGCACTACTACAGGAAGCAGACCCTGTATATGTGAGGGGTAGATATGGCTGACCCCATGCACATGTATACATTTGTGCATTATATGGGTCTTTAAACAGTAATACATAATAGCATTATTCACTTTAAAAAGATCTCTTTAGGCTGAGTTCACACCATTGCTGGGTTCTCCGCATCCAATTCGCAATAGCAGATTTTGACCGGCTTTCTATGGAACCAGTTCGCATATCTCCGCTGCGGCTCCGGCGTAAATTTGCACAGGAGCCCTGTGCATCTTTTGGTCCGTTTTCAGGTCTGAATTCAGCCAAAAATTTGGGCTGAAATTAGACCTGAATCAGTGAAGGGGGACGCATCGGACCCCTGCTTTGAGCCTCATGCGAAGATAGTGTAAACCCAGTCTGAGATGTATATATGAAAAAACATTTAAAAGGCAATCAGTGGAATTCATAAAGAATGTCGAAGGTACGCCTTAGAATTCTGCTGCTCCTTTGGAAATTTTGGTGTCGGTGACAGATTAATGTACCTGTCAGGAATAGAATAGGTACATGAATCAGTCTTATGAAAGGGGGGCGGCACTGGGGCTTGGAGGGTCCATACCAAAGACAACTCCGTCCCCGGTACATGTCCAGTCCCTTGCTAGCTAGTGGCATCAAAGCAAAGGATGGCTCATTCCCAGCCTCATGCAGCTGCAGGCCGACAGCTGAGAGTAGACAAAGAGACAGGAATGCTGGTGACATTGTAAAAAAAAAGTAGACAAAATATTTTGGTAAAGACATCATTGCATCCCACCCCTTTGTTTACTTTCAGCTGCAGGCCAGGGTATCTCCCAGCCAGCAGCTGAATGGAGCCAGGGATGAGGCATCAATTGCTATGATGCTGGTGCCTGCCAGGTTCATATCAACCATGAAGCCCTATAGGGGACGTTGTCATATTCATGGTGGATTTCCAACGCAAAATGCCCCCCTCTAAGCACTGACGTCTCACTATATACCAACTCACAATTGGTCTTAATTACTGTCAGTAAGCTTATCTACAGACTGGCACTAATTATTTTATAATCTGTCACAGGTAAAGAGAACTACCTGAATCCAATACACCTGTCCAAAAACTTTGCAAAGCTATTGCAAGGCCTTCTTGAACTAGGCATAGGCTGTTTTAAATAGGCCATACTGACACAAAACTGCCATAATTCATCTTTAAAGTATAACTAAAGGCAAACCTTTTTTTTTTTTTTTTTTTTTTTTTTTTTTTTTTTTTAGTTTTGGACAGAGTAAAGATGGATTAGAATGCTTGTCTGTTTTTATTGCTGTCTGTGCCCCATTTACCATTGTTATTGAAAGCGAAAGTATAAGAAAATCCCACAATTTGGGTTGTCCCCAGAAAAGCAATAGAGAGGAAATCTTCCAATGGGGACACTAGTTCTGGTGACCTGGGGGTCCCCAAGGAATTCCCCTAATTTGCAGTGATTTCCTCTCACTTCCTGTTTGGCTATGGGACAGGAAGTGAAGGGAAATCTCCGCAATGGAACAAAGATGGTGGAAAAAAAATCCAAAATGAAAAAAAAGTGTACTGTTGTGATCCAGAAATCTGTAGCTGTAAAGTTCAGGTCTCAGCATATTTCTGCTTCATGCCACTGGCTAGAATTACTTCTCTTTGACAAGCGACACTATATAGGTTATGTAAAAAATTGGAGATTTAAAGCAAACCTATTACAAACTTGAGCCATTCAAGTTCAGCTTAGCGATTCTACGGTCCAGCTCTGTCCACATTTTTTTGATCTTGTACTACTTCTTAAACCTTTTCGCTGGCAGAGCTATTATTGCGTTTTTTGCACACATGTTTAAAAAAAATCATTTTGGGCCTGAAGATTACACAAAACCCACAAACATTTTGTATTTTCTGAAAGCAGACACCTTAGAGAATAAAATATTGGTAGTTCCAATTAAAAAGACACACTAAAGTGAATCTTAGGGCAAACAAACGCAATAAACTACCCATATTTTTGGTAAAATATAAAAGACGAGGTTGCAGAGTAAATAGATACCCAACAGGTTAAACCTTGAAGCATAGTTCCACCCAAAAGTGGAAGTTTCACTTATCTGTCCCCCCCCCCAGGTGAAACATTTGGCAACTTTCGGGGGAGCCAGCGGGTACCGGCTGGGGTGTCGACATCGCTGGGTTCTAGGACAGGTAAGTGTCCTAATATTAAAAGTCAGTAGCTACAGTATGTGTAGCTGCTGACTTTTAATTTTCCGTGGGGGAGGGGGAGAAACACAGCTTTAAATTTGTGTGTGCCTGTGAAATGACGACAAACTTTAGTGCCCTTTTATTTTCTATAGGTGATGCTTCAAAACCCCCCCTATAGGTCATCAGTTTAGCGTTACGGAGGGGGTCTTGTGTTAGAATTATTGTTCTGTTCTATTTTTGTGTGTATTGCAATTAAAGTTTTTCATGCGTAGGCGCATGCGTTTACATTCGTACCAGTGCACATGTGGGGTGGGGAGGCCTCAAATAATTTGGGGGGGGGGTTTATGTGCTTGGGTGTAACTTTATTTTTTTGCATAACATTTTTTTTACTTAATACATTTTTTTCATTACATATGGGACAAAAAGCCGCCTATGTGATGTTTTTTAGGTGCCAGGGTCTGAAAGATCCTGCATGTCTCCTTTGGGCTCCACTGTCTGTTTTGCAATGCACATCGCATTGCAAAAACATCCTTTTTCGGCTAAGCTGGAAAGACGGGGGCACGGAAAGGCTCACCCAGAAATGCCGTCAGAGACATTGCTTTTCGGATAACAACAAGAAGGGAGGAATGAGGATGTGTGTCCGCTGTTCTCCTTCCCCTCCAACTGCCAGCACCCGCCATGTTGGTCCCGGGCCCGCAGGTGGGCAAGCGGAGCCCGGAGAGCATGGCAGGGTGTGGTGGCACGCTGGTACCGGTGTGTGTGTGAGAGCATTGCTGCCCAGATGCTTTCACCTGACAGGCAGGTGTCTGCCTGTCAGTTTTACACACAATCCTGTGGTGGCTGCAGCCACTGGATTGTGTGCGAAACCCTCCCCCCGCTGTCAGGTTCGTACGTCGTACAGACCTAGCAGCGAAAGGGTTAAACTTTTCACATATAAACTACTCTCATTTAGGGCTCTATGAATTCAGGGACAAATGCCCAGAATGCAGACTAACTTTGTTCTGGGCATCGGTCCCTGAATGCATAGGACCCTTAAAGCGAGTACCACTCGGTACAGCATTCAGTCCCATCCAGCTGCAGCATATTTCCGCTTGCCATAGGCTTTGACAGGCTGCCGGCAGTGGGGCTAGTTACTAACCTTGCGCCTTTCAAGTTCACTAAAACACCAGGATGGGGATGTAAATGAGCTAAACGTTGACTGTGCAAGGGACCTTAGTGGAATGCACTTTTTTGCATGGAATAGGTAATAAGGTTACCTTTTGGAATACCCCTTTAGTAGTCAGAAGTCCCAGTAAACATAATTTTGGACTAAGTATCTAAGCGAGTCTGCAAAAAAGTTTGCCACCTGTCACCAGAACTAAAAAATATATTGCCATTGCTATTTGGCATGAAAGAGCTGTCACCGCACCTTATCGGAAGTGGCTAAACCCAAGGCCCTTAATTTAATTTGGGTGTAGTAAATTTGATGAAGTTTTATATGGATGACTCTTATCTCTTGAAGAGATTAGTGACGGAGTAGAAGTAATTTCAAATTCCTGTCAGTAGTCCTCTGCTACTCTGGAAATCATGACAGGCCACTTGTTTTCCTGAAGACTATCTTTTCCATTATCCATTGCAACTGTTGTACCAGGAGACTAGTTCGGTTATTCAGTATACTATCCACATGGTTTTGGTCTGTTTTATGGTCTGGATCTTGGCACACCAGTTTTCGGTTTGGAAAAAAAAAACTAAAATATTTGCAGGTTTAATTGTGCCTTTCCCATCTAGCACAGTCTGTGGGTTACCTTTGCTTTCTGCTTGTTTTCAGGTATGTAATTGTGACAAGTACATGCACATCTCCCAGGAACAAATGATGAGGTTAATGAAACTTCAGGAACATCTAGAAGACTCCAAAGGGAAAGAAAGTAAGATCATAAATGTTGTTCTGTGTTGATCTGTTTATTAAATGTACATTTCCTTGAAATTCCAAAAAATATTTTTGATACACACCTCATAACTTTATGACAACTGAACGGTTAAATGAAGAACACTGATTATCTTGTTGCAATGGCATCTAAAAGTCAGTGGGATATACAAGTCAGCAAGTAAACATGTTCCTGAAGTTGATGTGTTGAAAGCAGAAAAAAATGGGTTCTCATGCTGACCGGTGTCCTCAACCAAAAGCGCCTACAATAGGTATGTGAGCATCAGAACTGAACCACAGAACAATGGAAGAAGATGGCCTGGTCTGATGAATCATGTGTTCTTTTACATCATGTGGATGCCTGGATACTTGTGTGTTGCTTACCTGGAGAAGAGATGGCACTAGGATGCAGTGTGATGTTTTGGGTTATGAGCTTCTGGGAAACCTTAGATTCTGCCATTCATGTGGTATTACTTAACACATACCACCTACCTAAACATTGTTGCTGACCAAGTACATGTCTTTATTGAAACCGTATATTTGCTGATGACAGTGGCCTCTTTTTGCAGGATAATGCTCCCTGTCACACTGCAAAAATTATTCACAAATGGTTTGAGGAACACAACGAGTTTGAGGTATTGACTTGATCTCCAAATTCTCCAGATCTCAATCAAATTGAGTATCTGTGGGATGTGCTGGAAAAACAAGTTGAATCCATGGAGGACCCACCTCACAAACTTACAGGACTTAAAGGATCTTCTACTGAGGTCTTGGTGCCAGATACCACAGCATACCTTCAGAGGTCTAGTGGCTTTCATGCCTCGATTGGTCAGGGCTGTTTTAGCAGCAAAAGGGGGACCTACGCATTATCAGGTTTGGTCATCATAATCTCATGGCTGATCGGTGTATGTGCAGGAACACTAGACCCCGCTGCTATATATAATCCCCATTGGTGGTTTGGTTACAGAACACCTTGTCCTGATGCTGACATGGTCATGGTTCCGAACTCGGCTTACCAGAATCAAACTATGCATATGGCTGATCATTTATAAAACTTCCTGCTTCTCCTCCAGTTCCATTTTACAGAAGAGAAAATTTGGTAAAAGTCAGGTAGAGGTCAAATCACCCCCACAGAGACTCAAGGTTGAATTAAAAATTATCAGTAGAGTTGGTCTTTAATTTGCATTGAGGTTTTTCAGAGACTACATTTTGGAATGGAAGTGCTTTTCTTTTTTTCTTTTTTTTTTTTTTTTGTGGTGCTCCAAGCGGTGAAATGAAAGAGCAGCCTTTGATTACACCTGTTCTGCGGTTTGGAGCCTGGCTCTGCTCTCTGTTTATCATGTCGCTGGATAAGTGTGAGGAAGCCAGGCATTTGCCTGCAGTAAAGGTGTGTCCTCACAGTGTCTCTCTCTCCAGTTTCCCATCCCACAGTCCCCCCCACCTCCTCCTCCCCGCTCTTCACTTCCTTATTGTTCTGTCTGTTCTCACCAGCCAAGGTGAAAACAGGCAATTTCCTTCAAGAGTCACTAATGTGCAGCCTGAAAGGCAGATAAGACCTGTAATAAGGCTTGGCTTGACCTTCGATCTGCATTCAACATTTGTGTACTATGGAGTTTGACTGGCGAGATAAAGAAGATCTCCCAGAGTACTGACTATAGATAAAATTAGCAGTATAATAATTATTGTATTTTTGGTAAATTCACCATTAACGTTAAGCCTAGTACACAGAGATCAGAAAATCAGATGAAAAATACCGCTTTTGAAGCGATCGTAAAATAATCTGATTGTTAGTACACAACTTTCGAGAGTTCATCTGAAATTTTCAAAGGGACAAAACTTTTCTCATACGATACCAGATCGTACGATTTTTGTTTAATCAGGACATCTGAAAAAAAAAATCAAAAGTGAAAGACTATGCATGCTCGGAAACGAAAGAATACATTACAGTACAATACATTACATCACTTCCGAAGTTGTATTCTGTCATATGATAATTTTTGTAAGTTGAGTAACCTCTTCATTTTTGATATGAGACTAGCAATATATAAACTTGCGCTGATGGTGAAAAAAAAAAAAAAGCTGGGTGTCGTTGTGATCTGGTGAGTGGGGACACATGTGGGGGTGTCTTGGTACACCTGAAAAAGTTTTTCTGCAACTTTTTTTTCTGTAACATTTTTTCTGCACTTTTTGCACACCAAATGTGAAGCATTTTCTCAGTTTTTTTTATGGACTTTATGTTTTTGTTATTTTCACTTATGATGGCTTTGTGTTTGTGAGCGCTGTATTTATGTGTATTAAAAAAAAAACAGACAATCATTTGTCCAATATTCTCACCGTGTGTACGAGGCTTTAGTATTATAACATACTTAACCACTTCAGCCCCGAAAGGATTTACCCCCTTTCTGACCAGAGCATTTTTTGCGATTTGGCACTGTCGATTTAGCTGACAATTGCACGGTCATGTGACATTGTACCCAAACAAAATTGACAGCTTTTTTTTCCCCACATATAGAGCTTTCTTTTGGTGGTATTTGATCACCTCTGCAGTTTTAAGTTTTTGCGCTATAAACAAAAAACGACAATTATTCTTATACATAGTTTTGGTAAACAAAATCGCAATAAGTGTATATAGATTGGTTTGCACAAAAGTTATAGCGTCTACAAAATAGGGGATAGATTTATGGCATTTTTATTATAATTTTTTTTTTTTTACTAGTAATGACGGCGATCTGCGATTTTTATCGGGACTGCAACATTATGGCGGACAGATCGGACACTTTTGAGACTATTTTGGGACCATTGACATTTATACTGTGATCAGTGCTATAAATTACTGATTACTGTATAAATGACACTGGCAAGGAATAGGTTAAAACTGGGGGGACGATCAAGGGGATAAATGTGTACCCTGGATGTGTTTTAACTGTAGGGGGGATGGGCTCACTAGAACATGACAGAGATCACTGCTCCCGATGATGGGGAGCAGTAGATCCCTGTCATGTTGCTAGGCAGAACAGGGAAATGCCCTGTTTACATCTCCCTGTTCTGCCTCTCCTTGCCGCAATCGCGAGCCGCCAGTGAACATCGATTTTGTGGGACTCGCGGGCATGCACCCGCTAGGCGGCAAATTCAAAGGGACCCTTTTGCCTGCCTGTGCCATTCTGCTGATATAAATCGGCATGCGGCGGTCGGCAAGTGGTTAAAAAAAAATGTATTATATATAATTTTTTATATATATATATATATATAATATATATTTATATATATATTATATATATATTTTTTTTTGTATGTCACTTTGTACTTGTTTGCTGTTACATATTTTTAAAATTCCTTTTCTTATACATGCAGTCTTGCTAAATGACTGCTAAGACCAGTCAGGTCAGACACATTAAGCGTCTGTTATCATTTAGTCTGACTACAAGAAAGCTAGCCATAGATGGATCGAAATTTGTCCAGTTCAGCAGGCTCTGGGGGGGTTTTTTTGCCTGATCACTGCCAGCGGCTATAGCCGGTGGAGAAGGCTCCCTGCCGGCAGAGCACGGTAGGGAGGGATTATCCCATCAACACTGACTGTGTGTTGATGGGGGAATCGAGCAATTTTCTTTTCTTCATCCCCTGGTTGAAGGAAAGAAAATTGCATAATGTATGACCTGCCTAAGGCAGCCCATACATTAATCATTTTTTTTTTGTTCTACCAGCAGGTTTGGGGAATGACTCCCACTGTGCTATTACCTTCTCCACCATCAGAATACAATGATCAGTGTTACCGGCTATAGCTGAGAGCACTGATCATTTGAGAAAAGCCCAACAGTCTAGTTGTACACAAGTTGATCGATAGTTCGACTTGAGTACAATCAGGCAGCCCATGCACGAAACAAAATTTGACCAGACCCTGCTGAACCTGCCAAATTTCGATTAAAGTGATTGTGAAGTTAAAATAAAATAAATAAATAAACATGTCTATACTTACCTGCTCTGTACAATGGAATTGCACAGAATGGCTGCGAATCTCCCCTATTCAGGTCCTCCGCCCAGTGTCTGGGGGGGAGCCACAAAGAACAAGTCCTGGAGTTCGAGGTGACTGATAACAAGAGGTTAAATCTCGTAGTAGGAAGAGATTAAATGTTTCTTGCAAATAAGCCCTACAATTACAATTTACTATTCAGCACAAATAAGTAGGAAGCAGAGCCTGCGTATGTAATGAGGAAATATGACTGCCCACCTATTCATAGGTATTTGTAAATTATACATAAAAATAAAGTCTCTACTTGACACGAAAATCGTTGGTAAGATTATTTCCGTTAAAGTGCACCATTTATAAAAATGCACAAAATCTCTTGGCCACATGTTGGCATTACCAAAATCAAAGGATTTGGAAATTTGACGAAACAGTACCTCTTTCTTGCCATGACTGTATAGAGTCCTTTGTTTTCAATCAGACAGACTCTGTCCGGTGGATGTGGGTCAGCAGGGCACATCCACACTGCAGCACTTCTATGCATTGCCTGCTTATATAAAGAGCAAATATGGCTGCCCACATGTACACACGATTACAAACTATACACAGACGTGAGGTTTATAAACATATGAGATTTGTTTTACATTAGCTGATTCTTTCACATCTCTAAAGCCTAATACACACGATGAGATGATTGGATGAACGATCGTCCATTTTTTTTGGATGCTTGTCTCTATATTGAAAATGAAGCGTTTACTTAAGTACAAAAATTCTCACGACAGAGTAAAAATTTGGAAGTGATGTAATGTAGTTGTATTTTCAGCTGAAAACTGTACTGATAAAACGAAAATCCTACGATCTGATATCGTACCAGAAAAATTTTCATGTTTGTCCGTTCGGAAAATTTTGGACGACAGCTGTGTACTAACAGATCATCGTAACATCGCTTTGAAAGCGTTTTTTTTGGTACAATATTTTGATCGTGTGTACGGGGCTTTAGGAACAACTTTAAAATTAATGTTCACCTTTAATACAATTGCATTCACTTTTATATCTACAAATATAGAGTAGCTCTTTTTTTCAGACAGCTAAACTTTAAATGGATTTACAAAGATGTGACAAAGGACTTTATGATCTCCACCATAAGTATGGTGCGTAATCATTTGTAAAAGCTTGCAAATGTTTGTTACCCCAAAAAGGGGGGACTTGGCGAGCATGCAGAGCGTAAGGACCCTTCTTATTGGGTGCTGTCACTAGGCGTCGGATCCACACCGAAGTGAGAAGGTTAGCTTGATTCTGGTTGGTTACTCCAACAGCGCAGATATTTTTTCTTTTCTTCTAGTTCTTATGTACGGGAAATTTCTTGCATTCTCCTTGACTGTGTTGTTTAACATTTTGGCTCCAATGATTGAATGATAATAATGTTTGCATCATATCCTCCTCTGCAACTCAAAACATGCATTGCAGAAATCGCCCTCTGTTTCTCAGGGTAGGTAGCACACTTGTTAGTTACGTTCTAATCTTATCAAGTTCATGTAACAAAGCAAAATGAGTGTGGGATAATCTGTTTCCCCAGCTATTAATATTAATGTTTGGAGAAGCCATAGAAATTAGATTAAAGGAAGAAGTGTATTTCCTACAAGCCTTCGAGTCATATGCGGTTTTGGATAGACATGAGCCGTATGTGCTGATGAAATGTCGGAACCGGATAGACAGATGAATGTGAGGCAAAGGTACATTGTAATACGATTAACCCACAAAAATTCCCACTAAATGATTAAAGCAATTAGCCAGTTACAGGGTGAGAACTGGACCATGGGAAACTCCCAGGACACTCCCCAGTACAGATATGGGGACCCAACACAGAGGTCTTTTTAGGGAAACCTGTATTGAAAGGAATGTGGAGACCACCAGCCAAGCCAGGGTGTTGCTGTGCTAAAATAGCTGTGTGTCTTGGCACCTTACTCTACCGGTTTGGGCTACTTATGCTTGAAGGCGTTGCTACGGGTTCTATTTAAATTATGCTCCTAGCTGGCTATCAGACTAAAGTTTGATCCTTTTTCTTATGACCACATATTAGAGCGTTTAGTAAGGGCAACTGTTTAGGGCTCATGCACACTGCAATTCAAAAAAAAAAAAAGCTGCTTTTACAGGCATTTAAGCTTTTATTTCTGCTTGAAGAAGCTTGTAATTTTTTGGGCTCTTTTGCACGTTTTTAATTGAGCTTCTATGAGCTCCTTTTGAGCTTAAGCCTTTTTTTTTCACAAACCCTCACCTCAGGTAATATTTCCTAATTTTTTTTGTGTATGTTTTTGAGCTTCTTTGAGCTTTTTTGTGCTCATTCACGCATTTTTGGGCACTTAGGCGTCTTAGGCGAGTTTGGTGGGGGTTTTTTTCTGCCTGTAAACTCCTGAAAAAGCCATAGTGTGCATGGACGCATAGGCTGACATGGAGGGGAATCTCCTTGTAATGTGGCTAGGTGACCAGGCTATATCCGGTACCACATCCCTGAAATAATATTCACAGAGCAGCAGATATTTGATGGGATTTAAACGATGCCAAGAAACAAAAGAAAAACAATTGATAATATAAAACTTCATAGTTTATTTATACATGATTAAAATCAAACCGTTAAAATCTTACACACGCCAGTTGTATGATCAATGGTGTGCTTTACATAAACAATAATAACGTGGTATCTGTTCCGACATGTTTTACCGATTAAGGCTTCTTCGGGGGATTTTGAAGACCACTACTGATATGAAAGCTGTATCAAAAAAGCAAAATATTCAGTCATTGATACAATGAATTATATAATACAGATCATTACATTTGTATGCAGATGGCAAGTTTGTTTTCATTACTCACTCTGTCCAGCCGTCCCTTGCTTACCCAGATAACCACCAATGATCACCAACCAAACCGTGTGCAAAGTGTAAGGAATATCAATGACTGAATATTTTATTTTTTTATATAGCTTTCATATCAGTAGTGGTCTTCAAAATCCCCTGAAGAAGCCCTAATTGACGAAACATGTCAGGAACAGATACCACGTTAATACTGTTTATGTAAAACACACTATTGATCATTCAGCTGGCATGTATTTGATTTTAATGGTTTGATTTTAATCATGTAAAAGATTAACTATGAACTTTTATATTATCAGTTGTTTCTCTATTGTGTCTTGGCACCGTTAAAATTCCATCAAATATCTGCTGCTCTGTGAATAACATGGAGGGGAGTTTCTAGGCAGAAAAAATTAGAGCTCAAAAAAGCTCAAAACCCTGTAGAGCTGCAGTGTGCATGAGCCCTAAGTGTGCAAGGAAAAGAAGCAATTTACTTCCCACAATATAATAATCAAATTTTTTGGCATTTGTCTCCTTATGAGTAACATTTTGCTCATGATATTATAAAATGTGACTGTTTTGTGTAACAATGCCCAGATGAGTTGGCATCACCCTGCAAAGAGCGATATGAGATATGGACAACTCCGCTCCATTGTAACTAGCCGATGCTCAAACTGCAGGAGGCAAAGTTTTTTTTTGTTTTTTTTTAACACATAACCTTGTCTGCATTTTGTTTTATGACGTCCGTACATTTGTAGACAGTTAACAACAATTAACAACCTCGATGAAGTTCTATATTTACAGTGATTAAGGATTAAAGCTGAACTCCAGGCAGCTAAATACACCATTGAAGTACACAAAATGGGGCTGTTTTACATGTTTTTTTATGTCCTTTCAGTCCTTGGGCCCCATTCACACCTGGGTGTTTCAGGTGCAGTGTGTTAAATTAAAATCCTGCTTGCCGCATCTTTGATGAGCTTTCATCATAGTGTGTGCTACAGAGTTCAATGGCAATGTATGTAAAATGCACCTAAAAAAAGCACTGTATCAGTCAGTCTCGTACTCCTCCAGTCTCCACTCAGTGCAGCGCCTCCTATCGTCACCATTATGTCGGTCAGAGTGAACAAAGTTACTTACCGCACCTGCAGTGCCGTGCCCCGCTCTGCTGGCTTCAGCAGCTTCTCCTATAGCGGAGCCCGGCCGGAGCCAGAGCCAGCACAGCGTCCTTCTCTCTGGGCTCCAGCTATGGAAGGGGATCCCGCTTCAGCAGCGGCTACAGGACGGCATATGGGAGAGCCAGGATGGGGGGAGGTATGGGCTCTGCCTGGATCACCAATGTCGGTGTCAACCAGAACCTACTGCCCCCCCTCAACCTGGAGATCAAACCCAACATCCAACAGATCCGCACCCATGAGAAGGAGCAGATCAGGACCCTCAATAACAAGTTTGCCTCCTTCATTGACAAGGTTCGCTTCTTAGAACAACAGAACAAGATGCTGGAAACCAAGTGGGGCCTTCTTCAGAACCTAAAAACAACCCGCAGTAACATCAGTGGCATGTTTGAGGCCTAAATTAACAACCTGCGCTGCCAGCGCGACACCTTGGGCCAGGAGAAGCTGCGTCAGGAATCTGAGCTTGGAAACGTGCAGAGTCTGGTGGAGGACTTCAAGAACAAATATGAAGATGAAATCAACAAGGGTACTGAAATGGAAAATGAGTTTGTCCTGCTGAAGAAGGATGTGGATGAGGCTTACATGAACAAAGTGCAGTTGGAGGCAAAACTGGAAAGTCTAACAGATGAGATTAACTTCCTGCATCATCCTTATGAGGAGAAGCTTTGTGAGCTGCAGTCCCAGATTTCTGACACTCAAGCTGTCCTGTCTATGGATAACAACCGAAACTTGGACCTGGACAGCATCATTGCAGAAGCGAAAGCTCAGTATGAAGATATTGCCAATAAGAGCCGTGCTGAAGTTGAGAGCATGTACCAGCTGAAGTACCAAGAACTTCAGGTATCTGATGGACGTCATGGTGATGACCTCAAGAACACAAAGACTGAAATCAGCGAACTCAACCGTTACATCACACGGCTGCACTCTGAAATTGACACCCTTAAAGCACAGCGCGCAAACCTTGAAGAACAGATTGCAGAGGCTGAGGAGCGTGGAGAACTGGCACTGAAGGATGCCTGCAGCAAGTTGTCTGAGCTGGAGGGTGCTCTACAAAAGGCCAAGCAGAACATGACTCGCCAACTGAGAGAATACCAGGAACTGATGAATGTCAAACTGGCTCTGGATATTGAGATTGCCACCTACAGGAAACTGCTGGAAAGAGAGGAGAGCAGGCTGGAATCAGGTATTCCGAACCTTAGTATTCAGACCAAGACCATCGGTTACTCAGGAGTTAGTGCCTACAGTGGTGGACTACAAAGTGGATTCGGTGGTGTATTTGGTAATGGAATGGGAGGCAATTATTCATATGCCAGCAGTGTCAGTTCATCTCCCCTGAAAACCTCCAGAACCAAACGCAGCATTGTAGTGAAGACCGTTGAGACCAAAGATGGAAGAGTTCTGTCCGAGTCCTCAGACATCTTCTCAAAATGAGTGCCTTTTCCATTGACGCATCAAGCTGTCCCACAGCCAGGACTCTATTTCAGATGAGCCTTCTTCAAGGCAGAAATCAGGACTGTTGGCGTAGATGTCTTTAAACCTTTTTTTTTTTCTTTTCTATTTCCTTGGACATTTTAACCCAGATCAAGCTACTCCAGTTTGTGCAACCAGTGCTAGACACTAACTGGTGCTTCCCCAACTTTGAGATTTAAAAACGTTTACCTGTATGTGAAAATGGGGATAACAGGAGGAACTAAACATGAGTTCTTTATTGTACTGCTGCACCAACTTGTATTGATTCCTTCCCAGCAGGCTCAACTTAAGGTGGGCTTGGTTTCCAGTGGGCTCAGCTGTGCTGTCTCCTCTTCCTTTAGGCTCGATTCACACCTATGCATGTTGCTTTTGAGCGTTTTTGGAGGTTTTTTTTTCATGCTTGGCACGTTTTTGAGCAGCGTTTTTTAGTAGCGTTTTTGCCGCGATTTGCGTTTTGCGTTTTTTTTTTTTTTTTCATTTTTTTTTACAGTCTTAAAAAAAAATTACAAAAAAAATAAAATAAAAAAAAACCGGCAAAAACGCACCAAAAACGCTGCAAAAACGGTGCACTTGCGTTTTTGATGCTTATCCATTGAAATCCATTACATGCAAAACACTGCTTTTTGCATGAAAAAAAGTCCCCGACCCTTTCCAAAAACGCAGAGATACAAAAAAGCATTGATGTGAACATGTTCCATAGGAACCCATGTTAAAAAATTCCCATGCATTTCTGCAAAATGCAAAATGCATCAAAAAACGCGCTAGTGTGAATGGAGCCTTATTCCTTACTTGGCTTCCTGTGCAATTCTTACCACAAACTGCTAGGTGAAAATCTCTTGCAGTGTGCTTTGTTTATCCTTTGCTAGGTGGATACTGGAAGTGCTCATCTTGTCTCGCACCTTCTAATCTCTCTTAATAAACTCTTTTTTTTTTTTTTATTTTTTTCACTACATAACTTGGCATGTAAGGGCAAATCATATTGCCAGCTAAAAATTGAGATGACAGGGAAAAGCAAATTGTAATTTTTAAGGTTTGGATTTAAATAGGGGTAGCACTTAGAACAAACGCAATGTACATTGGTTCATAAACAGACCGATATGCCAGTCAGACTATGGGTAGAAGAAAATAAGCCTACCAGTTTTGTTTCAGTAGTTTTTAGAAAAGAATTGTATGGTTAACAAAGCATTTCACAATGGCCTTAATAGGAATGTTTGATCTTGCATCAGAGTTAAGCAAGAGGTACAGAGGGCTGCAGAAATTGTTTAACCCAACCTAGGCTGGACAGCAACCACCCCCATGTTGGCCAAGGGTGAGGAGCAGTGATGTGTGCTTATCAAAATGGCACATGTCATGAGTGGGGCTAACATCCCCTAATTCAGTGGTTCTCAACTCCAGTCCTCAGGACCCACCAACAGGCCAGATTTTAAGTATTACCTTGGGGAGATGCAGACTAGAATACTGCAATCGCTGAGCAGCAAATATCATCACCTGTGATGTATTTCAGTTATCTTGTAAACCTGGCCTGTTAGTGGGTCCTGGGGACAGGAGTTGAGAACCACTGCCCTAATTGGTTAGCAGTGCACCATCTGGCTTTCAAATTGAGCAATGCCTCATATGGATTTTTGGGGATACTGGCATGCAAAACTGAGTTGATACACACTTGTCAAATCTTTTGATCTGCAGATAATCGCACCACAACCCCCCCCCCCCCCAAAAAAAAAAGCAGTGGATTGAGGCACTTCAGGTAAATTTAGCTAACCTCCACAGTACCATGCACCCTCACAGCACAAGTTTGTAGTTTTCCTCCAAGAAGGAAGAGTTGTGTAAAAAAAAAAAGCACTGTATGGTGTGGAATGGGCATGAGAGTTCTGCTGGCATCAACTGGCTTGACATAGTGTGATTTGAAAATTGAAGGAGTCGGGTGGAAAAATTGAATAAGGGTGAAGTTGAAGGAGTTGGTTAGAAAAGCCGAACAGTGACTGCAGCCAATCAGCTTAATACATTTACAAGCCATACAATCCATTATAGATTTACCAAACCTGTCAAATGCACTGCATAGTATAGACCGGGCCTTGGCGTTATGCTGGTCATACATGACTCAAATCTTCAACGATTCCTGCTGAATTAGGCAAAATTTTAACTAAGGGTGGCCCTTCCTGTACCAGATTGCGCAACAAAATTTGATCTGAAAATCAGAGTCAGGAAAATTCTCAGCCAAACAGTGACTTCAATCAATCAGCCTAAAGCAGCCCAAAAATGATTCTATTTTCTTTCCTCAAATGAAAATTTCTCAATTCCCGCTCATAGAGCTATTGTGTTCTGCAAGCGGAGAGTCTTTCCAACCAGTAGAACATAATAATTATTGCTAGAGGCTATAGCCGCTGGCACTAATTGCATTTAAAAAACTTTATAGGCTGGTTGTACCCAAGTCAATTGATGGATCCACTTGGACACAATCAGCCTGCCTACATGGATCAAATCAAGGCCAGTCCCTGCTGAACCAGCCAAATTTCGATCCATATTTGGCCGGCTTAACTCCATGTCCACTGTGACTTTAAAATAAACTATTTCCTCAGAGGAAGCTTTGGAACACACAGATGTATGGAAACACCAAAAACTCCCAGGTGGACAGGAGCAGGGTCTAAAATTTGGCAGGTAGATCTCATTGTTGCGGTATCTAAGACATATAAGAAGACTCAGAGGTGACTGCCAACAAGGCTCCACCATTATCTACAATAGCACTTTTGGGTGAGATGACCCATTACCCTTCATTCTGTAGATTTATAGTTAGTAATATAAAGCCAGGCTCTCCAATCTGGGGGCCAAATACGGTTCTCTGCAAGATTTTATGCAGCTCTCTGATGTAAAAAAGGACTCTGATGGGGACCAGCATGTAAGTGGGGATACTGATGTAAGAGGAACTCTGATGTAAAGGGAACCTTGATAAAAGGGGGACTTCGATGGGGACTTTAAATATTTGTAAAACATACAATGTGGCCCTCGTACTCATTATTTGATATTTGTTTACACTCCAGTTACTAACCACCTTGGAGTGCTGCATCTGATAGTTTTGTCTAAGTTGACTGTGTTTTTTCAAATTGATCATACTCTGCCACACTAGAAATGTATACATTGTCATTGTTTTCGGAAGACTTGTGATTTTCCATGGATTCTCCATATACTGCTCAAATTACAAGTCACTCACAATGTCTCCTCTTCATTTCAAAGCAGCGTAACTTGTTTCATCTAAATTGGCTTCATTTTTTGAAACACCACTCAACCTCACCTCTATTGACAGTGTGTGACAGGTACACTTTTGACACTTCCTGTGATTTCACAGGAATACATGTAAGTAGCATATCCCTGGAGGTCAGTGGACCAGAGTTGCTGACATCCTCCAGTTTAAAGAAAAGAGAAGCACCCATAGCATTTAAAGGAATTCTTTTGACAGCACTGGGGGTGGAGGGGACAGTTGAGACCCTTATTGAAGAGTTCTCACTTTGAAGTAACCTTTTCTCCTCGGGTCCCCTTTGAAGTCCCTTGATGAAAGGAATGGGAGATAGATCTGTGAGTCCTCCAATATCCTGTATGATTTTAGTAGTTCCAACATTAACTTATCAATTTTGTTTTAACTATTAGGCTTGTGATTTTCACATATGAGATTGTTTATGGAACATGTGTGATTTTCTGTTAAACCACAAAATTCAGCTTTACTGACTACACTAATGTTTTTGCACAAGTCCATGTCATTGTGGAGTTTACAAACACTGGCACATAAAACTGACATTGTGAATGACACTACAGTGCACCACAACGCATGTGTTATTCAGCATATCACACAAATGTGAACCATCAACAACATATTGTAGCACATTGTGTTTAAAAAATGCTTTGGGTCTGTTAAAATGAGCTTGTGGTACATTAGCAGCTCATTTTAAATGAATGAGCTGCCCTACCGCAATGTGTATTAAGGAATGAAATGCCACACATTATTGCCTGTGCGGTAACGCATAATAGTGCACTGCAGTGCAGAGGTACCGGTTGGAATACACCCTTAAAGTGTATGTCAGGAAGCAAAAATACCAAATGCAGTACACTTTTACAATACATGCACATTCTTCCATGTTTTGTCACTTTACAGTTATTGTAAATACAAAAAAAATACTTAATCTGCCAGAAATAAAGTGAGCTCCTAATTTCATGTTTGAGCTGACAGTTTGGCAACTCTGGCAGTTCTCTTCTGGAGTATAAAACACCTCCCTTCTCCTGATCTGCATAACATAAGGGTGTGCGCCTCATATACTCTAGTGGCAGCCTGTATCGTCCCTCTGAAAAGCGATCCACAGCGTATTGTAATTCAGAGAACAGTTGACAGGAGGCTGGGAGGCAATATGCTGCCTCCTCACCTCCTGTGTTGACCCATCTCAAGGACTTGTGCATTGTTTATTGTAATGTATTATATGCAGCTATGTTGTGGCTGCGCTCTTTTAAATTGTATAAAAAAAAAAAGTATTTTAACTTTTTGCTTACGCTTATCTGAGTGTACATATAAGTGTATTCAAAGTCCCAACTACACCCTTTCTCTTCCCATATCAGTTTATCGGGATGACACTTCTATGTCACTATGGCTAACTGATACAAACTCCTTCCCACAAATACTATTCTCTATTTAACCTCCATTAGTTTAGTTGTCCTCTGCACTCTTTCCACTTCCATTCTCTTCCTAGATTGTAAGCTCTAACGAGCAGGGCCCTCTGATCCCTCCTATATTGAATTGTATTGTAATTGTACAGTCTGCCCTAACATTGTAAAGTGCTGCACAAACAGTTGGCGCTCTATAAATGCTGTATAATAATAATAAACTGGTAGCCAAAACTAAACTGCGTATTCCTCCACATGAGGTCTTACTAATGCTTTGTACAGGGGCAAAATTATGTCTGTCTCTTAGGAGTCAATACGTCTTTTACAACAAGAAGGAATCTTGCTAGACTCATAAACTGCAGATGGGCATTGTAAGCCTTGAGGCACATCCTTCTATAATGTAAAAACTAAACTAATAGTTATACATAATGCAGCAACATGCACACATGTAGGGCACCCAACATTAGAGGTAATGTATTCTTCTAAGGCAAACACACCTTTGCACAATGCTACTGACTAGTATTCCAGTGTTGATCTTCTTCATCACTCACTGTGACCCCAGTGCTGATGGAGAGGGCAGGGGAGAAGCAAACAACATACTTCTTATCAATTGATGATATCATTGGACATTATGTACAATGAAAACCTATGGCTTTGTGTAACTAAAAGTTAGGCTTGATTCACCTGCTGGCTACAATTTTTGGGCAACTTTTTGGACATTTTGCCAAGGCACCCCGGTTGAAAAAGGTGGCTCTAGATTATACAATATATCATTGACTCCCCCAGTTATACTCCTCTAGATTATATGTTGTTGCTATTGACTACCCCAACTGTACTCCCCTAGATTATATGATGTATCATTGACTCCCCCAGCTGTACTCCTCTATTATATGATGTATCGTTGACTCTCCCAGCGGTACTTCCCTAGATTATATGATGTCATCATTGACTCCCCCAGCTGTACTCCCCTAGATCATATGATGATGTCATTGACTCCCCCAGCTGTAGTCCCCTAGATTATATGATGTATCATTGACTCCCCCAGCTTTACGCCTCTATATTATATGATGTTGTCATTGACTCCCCCAGCTGTACTCCCCTAGATTATATGATGTATCCTTGACTCCCTCAGCGGTACTCTCCTAGATTATACAGTGGGGACAGAAAGTATTCAGACCCCCTTACATTTTTCACTCTTTGTTATATTGCAGCCATTTGCTAAAATCATTTAAGTTCATTTTTTTCCTCATTAATGTACACACAGCACCCCATAATGACAGAAAAACACAGAAAAACTGAAATATCACATGGTCCTAAGTATTCAGACCCTTTGTTCAGTATTTAGTAGAAGCACCCTTTTAATCTAATACAGCCATGAGTCTTTTTGGGAAAGATGCAACATGTTTTTCACACCTGGATTTGGGGATCCTCTGCCATTCCTCCTTGCAGATCCTCTCCAGTTCTGTCAGGTTGGATGGTAAACGTTGGTAGACAGACATTTTTAGGTCTCTCCAGAGATGCTCAATTGGGTTTAAGTCAGGGCTCTGGCTGGGCCATTCAAGAACAGTCACGGAGTTGTTGTGAAGCCACTCCTTTGTTATTTTAGCTGTGTGCTTAGGGTCATTGTCTTGTTGGAAGGTAAACCTTTGGCCCAGTCTGAGGTCCTGAGCCCTCTGGAGAAGGTTTTCGCCTAGGATATCCCTGTACTTGGCTGCATTCATCTTTCCCTCGATTGCAACCAGTCGTCCTGTCCCTGCAGCTGAAAAACACCCCCACAGCATGATGCTGCCACCACTATGCTTCACTGTTGGGACTGTATTGGACAGGTGATGAGCAGTGCCTGGTTTTCTCCACACATACCGCTTAGAATTAAGGCCAAAAAGTTCTATCTTGGTCTCATCAGACCAGAGAATCTTATTTCTCACCATCTTTGAGTCCTTCAGGTTTTTTTTAGCAAACTCCATGCGGGCTTTCATGTGTCTTGCACTGAGGAGATGCTTCCGTCAGGCCACTCTGCCATAAAGCACCGACTGGTGGAGGGCTGCAGTAATAGTTGACTTTCTACAATTTTCTCCCATCTCCCGACTGCATCTCTGGAGCTCAGTCACAGTGATCTTTGGGTTCTTCTTTACCTCTCTCACCAAGGCTCTTCTCCCCCGATAGCTCAGTTTGGCCGGATGGCCAGCTCCAGGAAGGGTTCTGGTCGTCCCAAACGTCTTCCATTTAAGGATTATGGAGGCCACTGTGCTCTTAGGAACCTTAAGTGCAGCAGAAATTTTTTTGTAACCTTGGCCAGATCTGTGCCTTGCCACAATTCTATCTCTGAGCTCTTCAGGCAGTTCCTTTGACCTCATGATTCTCATTTGCTCTGACATGCACTGTGAGCTGTAAGGTCTTATATAGACCGGTGTGTGGCTTTCCTAATCAAGTCCAATCAGTA
Source organism: Aquarana catesbeiana (assembly GCF_042186555.1). Taxonomy (NCBI): domain Eukaryota; kingdom Metazoa; phylum Chordata; class Amphibia; order Anura; family Ranidae; genus Aquarana; species Aquarana catesbeiana. Next base: position 234,642,743 of record NC_133332.1, on the reverse strand, counting down.
TAATCAAACACAGCTGGACTCAAATGAAGGTGTAGAACCATCTCAAGGATGATCAGAAGAATGGACAGCACCTGAGTTAAATATATGAGTGTCACAGAAAAGGCTCTGAATACTTAGGACCATGTGATATTTCAGTTTTTCTTTATTAATAAATCTGCAAAAATGTCACTCGCTACCTCCATCTATCCAGCTACCCCTACTCTTGCTACCTTCAGGCGATCCCTGAAAACTCATCTCTTCAGGAAAGCCTATCACGTCTCCAACTAATCTCCTATCACTTCCAACAGCTCATTCTCTACAGTTACAACCTTTTGTACCACCTACCCCACCCTAATAGATTGTAAGCTCTTCTGAGAAGGGCCCTCTTAATCCTCTTGTATTATAACTGTATTGACTCCCTTTTATATTGTAAAGTGCTGCGTAAACTGTTGGTGCTATATAAATCCTGTATTATAATAATAATGTATCATTGACTCCCCCAGCTGTACTCCTCTATATTATATGTTGTCGTTATTGACTCCCCCAGCTGTACGCTCCTAGATTATATGATGTTCTTATTGAGTCCCCCAGTTTTACTCTCCCAGATTATATGATATCATCATTGACTCTCCCGGCTGTACTTCTCTAGATTATATGATGTCATCATTGACTCCCCCAGCTACACTCCCCCCTACATTGTATAGTGTCATCTTTGACCCAACCAGTTGTTCACCCCTACATTTTTTTATGTCATCATTGACTCCCACAAAATTGTATCAGTTCAAGCTGGTGGTAGGCTAATAGCATGGAGAAGGTTTTCTTGGCACAAATTAACACCAACTGTATTGTCTCAATGTTTCAGTGTTTCCAAGTATTGTTGCTGACTTTGTGCTCATTATGAATATTAGATAGCTGAACCCAGTAAAAGTATTAGCAGATCTACAATCGGAATATGTCTAATACTTGGTTCTTAATACTTGGTACTTTATGATTTAAAATGGATTGCTTGCATTGAAGTGTGAGCCTCCAGTACCCCAACTAATATAACATCATTATATATGGGTGGACCTGTCTTTGTTTCAGATCAAGTAGCCTATGCTCCAGAATAGACACATATAGCTCATGTGTTACAAGCAGCCCTTTGGAGTTAAACAAAAACATACTTTAAATTGTTAGCTTTTCTGCCAAACCGTGCATCGGAAAACAAAATCCAGAAACAGATTTGCAATAAATCTTATCTTTATGTTTTTTTTCCCCCTGTCCTCCTACAACTCTCCCTTTTCTTTTTGATGCAAACCATTAATCTCCATTGCTGCTATATTTTTTTTCCCTGACTAATATTTTGCTATGTTCCCTTAATATCCTAAAATAGTCACATTGTTGACCCCAAGGAAACTTTGTCTGGAGGTCCACATTCCGCCGGATGACCTGTTTTTCACCTCCAGGCCCCTAGGAAATCTATTAAATGCTCTCCACTTTATGACAATGTTTCTTTTATTGTGGCCTCCCTAGGAAAAAGAGAGAGAGAAGGGCCTTGCTATCTTGTCCTCTTGACGTGGATACCTCGCTCACTGAGCGGCCATCCTGGCCAAGATGTCTTTTAGGGGGGAAGGGAAGTAAATCTGACATACCAGGCATTCCTTGAAGTGTGCAAAAGGTCGGGACACAATGGGCAGCCTGGAACAATGCCTCACATTTTCTGCTCTTGGCTCCCTTCCCGAAGTTTTTCTTACTAATGGGAAAGTGAGGGAGGGAGGGAGGCCGCTGGTGTATTAATGAAGGTGATAACTTAAATCCTGACTTGAGAAGAACCAGATAAATTGTTTCCTCTGATTTGTCTTGTCATTGATTTATTTTACTCGCTGATACAGTGCCAGGACAATTTAAAGCACTTGAGAGTACGTCTATGTTCACATTGGAGCGATTTGAGAGATCAAATCGCATGACAAGTCGCAGCCTATTGGAGGCAATGGCACTGTTCCAGTCGGTGGGACACCGAGCTTGCAGCGCCGCACCGATTTGCAAAAGTAGTCCCTGCATTACTTTTGCCGATTTCAGGTGTGACTTCAATAGACATCTGTGCGTGAAGCCACACGGATGTCTATCAAGTAGCAGCTGAAATCGTGCTACTTCAAGTGAAGTAGCGCGATTTCAAAGTAGCATCAATGTGAACCAGGGCTTAACCTGGGATTTGCCTCTGCAGGGCAAAGCAACATGTCCACTTGAATGTGGCCCCCCATAGCTGCATGTAGTACCTTTTGCCACCATGCTCCTGGCCTGTAGATATTAGACATAATCATTCCAATAAGTATTTCAATCGTTAACTTGCATACCCTGTTAATATAAGTTACTCTATAATTTTCTATACAGAAGCAATCATGGATGCTTAGTTGACCTCTAGAACATGTTTGTTTTATATATAAGATGAACTTGACTTGTGAATGCCTTCTGTTTCATAAAGGCTGTGCTTCACATACAGTAGATCTTCCAGCATGCTGAATATTATCATAAAAGGAAACCACTTTGCACTTTGCTCATGGTGGTCAATGAATAAGCTGTTTTAAATGTTTTTACGATAGACAGATAAATAGACAGACAGACTGACAAACACATGTTATGTTTTAAAGATAAACATGTAATTCATGACTAAGGATTCCCAAAGCATTATGGGTTAGCTAGAGACAGCACAGAAGAAACACACTGCCTTGAGCCATGCTTTGTCTAACTGAAGCCATGTGATAAGGGCTAACTGATAAGAAATTAAGCCCAGTGCACACTATAAGAAAATCAGAGGAACGATTGTCCAGTTTTCTTCAATGTTTTACAGCAGGTCGAAACCGAGGATGGTTCTAATTGTACAAAAATTATTGAACGACAAAGGGGTTTTTTTTTTGTTTACTGTTTCTGACCATGTGCAGTCTTTTGTAAAACAAAAAATTGTTAGTCTTGTTCATTCACAAGAAAAATGAGTCCCTTTGGAAATTTTTGTTTGGAAAGTCTGAATCGGATGTCGAAAGTTGTGTACACACTATACGAAATTGATCGTGCCTCATACGCAATTTTTCTTTAGATTTCCTCATAGTGTTTACCCCACTTTAGTCTTCCACTGTGTTCATTTCCGCTTCAGCTATAGAGCTGTGTAAACAGTAAAATGTTTAGAAACACAAGGTAAAAAACAGAAGCAAAACATGTAAAAAGGAGCCAAAACTCCACCTGCTGACTGCATAGATCGCACATTATTCATAAGAAATATTTCACATTTACATGACTATAAAACAAAAATCATTTATATTTTTTATAGCTAAGGGTAAATTTGTTCCTTTTAAAAAAAAAAAGTTTGAAATAAAACAATCTAAGAAAAAAGATTGGTCATCAGTTGCATGGGGTGTCTGATGATTGCTCCCTTTAGAAATGAAGCAGTGTTGAATCCAGCTCAGACTATACATTGAGACAAGTGTCTGAACTGCGGCCGCACACGAGTCTGGATTTGCTGCTTCCAATTTACTACATATGTATAAAAGGACATTTACTGGCCCCATGTGGCAAACTAGACAGTAATTATTTAAACATGTTAACAGAATGTAGAGCTCAGACAAGTCACAATGGCCCCCATTTAGAAAAGGCTGTCTGTCCTTCAAAGTTCATTAGAGATATATGTCAATGTAATCAGCTTAACATAAATAATATTCAGTTCAGTTGTTTTAAAAACCTACTTTTTGGTATAATTACACAGCTTTCTTCTTAATGGTATTGCTCAATGATTGTCTTTTATGGTTTCATACATTTCATTATAAGGGTCAGCTCAAAGACATAATGGGGATGATTTACTAAAGATAAATAGACTGTCCACTTTGCAAGAGAAGTTGCACTTTGAAAGGGAATTATCGCCAGAGCTTAGTGAATGAAGTGCTGACTTCTATCATCCAGTCATCTGCAAGAAAAAAATCCTGTTTTTCTTTAAATATTGCTTGCATGTGGTTTGGCATTCTTTGCAAAGGGAACCATCACTAAGCTCTGGGGCAAAATTCCTTGCAAAGTGCAACTTCCTCTGTAAAGTGAGTAGCCTATTTGCCTTTAGTAAATCAATTCCAATGAGTCACTAAAAAAGTATTTATTCCCTGCTTGGCTTCTCCTGTAGTGACTTTTATCTCCGCAGTCATTTAGCCTGGATGGTGATAGCATAGTCTCAGAATTGCCATTAGAAGCAGAATCTACAAATCTTTATAAAACAATATCATAATATATGTCAAAAGCCAGAGTTGTTTGAAAATGAGACTTCACATCCAAATATTACTTTCTTATTGCAGTGACACCTGAAAAAAGTATTAAAGCGGGTAAAAAAAAGTATTGAACACGTCACCATTTTTCTAGGTAAATATATTTCTAAAGGTGCTATTGACATGAAATTTTCACCACTTGTTGGTAACAACCCATGCAATCCATACATACATACAAAAAAAAAATAAGTTCAGATATTAAGTTTTATGTGTAATAAAAAGGAATTCCACAGGGGAAAAAAATTGAACACGCTAACTGAAATTTATTTGATACTTCATACAAAATCCATTGTTGGTAATGACTCTATGAACTCTGATCTTTAGTTCTTTCCATAGATTTTCTATTGGATTCAAGTTAGGCGATTGGCTGGGCCATTCTAGCAGCTTCATTTTTTTTTTTAAACCAATTAAGAGTTTCCTTGGCTTTGTGTTTGGGATCATTGACTTGCTGAGATGTCCACCCTTGTTTCATCTTAATAATCTTGGTAGATGGCAGCAGACTTTTATGAAGAATATCTTGGTACATTTTTCCATTCATCCTTCCTTCAATGATATGAAATTTGCCAGTACCGAATGCTGAAAAACAGCCCCACACCATGAGGTTCCCACCTCCAAACTTCACTGTTGGTATGGGGGTGTTTTTGGGGTGATGTGAGTTGCCATTTGACCTTCAAACATGGTATTTATTCTGCCATTCAAAGAGTTCAATTTTGGTCTCATCTGACCAGACTACATTCTTCCAGTATTTCACAGGCTTGTCTAAATGTTGTGCAGCAAACTTTAAATGAGCTTCAACATGCTTTTTTTTTAGCAATGGAGTCTTGCGTGGTGAGTGTGCATACAGGCCATGGCGTTTGAGTGCATTACTTATTGTTTTCTTTGAAACAATTGTAACTGCTAATTCCAGGTCTTCCTAAAGCTCTCCACAAGTGGTCCTTGGCTCTTGGACAACTCTTCTGATAATTCTTTTCACTCCTCTGTCAGAAAACTTGCGAGGAGCACTTGGTCATGGCCAGTTTATGGTGAAATTATGTTCTTTCCACGTCTGGATTATGACCCCAACAGTGCTCACTGGAACAATAAGGTTGTGAAGACCTTGAGAGAGCTTTTTGCTTTTACCCATCATGAGATGTTTCTTGTGTGACACCTTGGTAATGAGACACCTTGTATGTATGGATTGCATGGGTTGTTACTGACATTTTGTGAAAATTTTATGTCAATAGCACCTTTAAAAATTATACTGTATTTACCTAGGAAAATGGTGACATCTTCAGTACTTATTTTACCCGCTGTATATACATGATAGGCAGGCTGATAGACCACCATGGAGACTGGGAAATGGGAAAGTACAAGCATTGTGCAGCATTGCTATGCAGAAGGTCTGCTTATGTAATATTCAGCAAATATGGCTGCCCCCTGTACATAGTTTATATATTTTAATTATACACAGAAAATGTTTAAAATGATTGTAAAGTCTTTTTTTAGATAAAAAACAAACATGGTATACTTACCTGCCCTGTGCAGTGGATTTGCACAGAGCAGCCCTGATCCTCCTCTTCTCTGGTCCCTATTTGGTGCTTTTGGCCCCTCCCTCCTGTTAAGTGCCCCCACAGCAAGCAGCTTGCTATGGGGGGCCCCCGAGCCGCGTCACAGCTCCCTGTGTCTATTTGGACACGGAACCGCAGCCCCACCCCCTTTTTCTTCTCAGCTGACTGACTTTGACAGCAGTGAGAGCCAATGGTGCCATGCTGCTGTCTCAGCCAATGAGGAGGGGAGGCTTGGGCAGCCGAGACATTCCTTCAACATTGCTGGATCTAGAGGGGGCTCAGGTATGTATTAGTTGGGCTGCTGCACACAGAAGGTTTTTTTTTTATCTTAATGCATAGAATGTATTAAGATAATAAACCTTCTGCCTTTACAAACACTTTAACATTAACAGACCTTGACAAGGTCACATCTGCCAAGCTGATCACATTCACACGCATATTGAAATAGCTTTTTTAACACAATAGATTTCCTTTAATTATCTTCCTTTCCCTTTTTCACAGTTATTCTCATTGCTTTGCCCTGGTCCTGGCTAATTTTTTTTTTAATACAGCTGACCTTTAGGCAGTTATAAAAAGAAAAAAACAGTTCATGTGGTTATGTGTTGGGAATGTTTATATTTTTAAATTGCAGATAGTTCCTGACTTTGTCTTGGCAACAGCCTCTTGTAAACCCTTATACAGCAGCACTCAGACTAGGAGAGGGAGAGGGAGCACCAGGAGCTAAATTAAGTACTGGGACAGTGCACATGTGCAGAGAGCAGAAAATAGGAGTGCTAGCAGAGTGACAACCTATTCAGTGCTGAAATAAAGGAACTTTCTTATGCATCACCACTCTCAGTTAAGGTCAATAGATGATTCAGAGTGGAGAAAAGAGGTAAAGAACAAATAGAAAAATGAATAAAGAATGAGTAGCTGCTCACATTAATTGTACATGTCCCCACATAAATACAGATATAAATGCATAAATAATGTGGCGCTTTAATATATTTTTTTAAAGATATATTTATTGGATTTTGAAACCGACAGAAAAACAAAACAAAAAAACTACAAACCCAACACAATTTAGTGCACTGTGTACACAAAAGACAATGTACAAAGGAACAAGCAATAAACATCATTTGCAAACTTGTCATACACGTTTCCTATGATCATAATTATACAGGGCATATAGATTCCCATTAATAGGTTCATTTTATTCAAACATATCCTTTGTCAGGGTATAGTGTATAGCCAGCCGAGCTACATAAGTACATATCTAACATACTGACACACAGGGGTTAGAGTCAAAGGACTAGCTAACCATCTACCCCAAATTTTTTGGAACGTTTTAACTCTTTTCCGAGTCTCAAAGGTGAGCTTATACAAGGGTAAAGAATCCCTGACTAGTTTCAGCCATAGGGATCTTGTTGGTGACAACAATCCCTTCCATGACAATAGGAGAGACTTCTTTGCGTAAAAATAAAGGATGCGGAGCAGTCTCTTAGCATGAAAAGGGATGGTTAAGTTACCAAAAATTCCCAAAAGGCAATTTTTAGGGTTTACAATATTTGGCAGGCCCATTGCGGAGGAGATAAAGGAACTTATATCTACCTAGAAGTCCTGAACTATAGGACAAGTCCAGAAGCAGTGTAGAAAATCAATGGTTTGGCCACAGCCTCAAAAGCAGTCAGCTGAGGGGGATAACCCCTTTTTAAATAATCTAGTAGGAGTAAGATGGAAATGCTGAAAAACTTTGTTGCATAATACGGTCTCTAGAGGAGATAACAGAGGTCTTATATGTGTCACAGAACTCGGACCAGTCTGATTCTGTGAATGGTATATCCATGGAGGCCCACCTTGTCTGTGCGGCCTGGAATCTAGAGTTAGTCAGTAATAAGGGCAGGGTAATAAGTGGAAATACGTTTACTAGGGTCTGGGTGTCTTAACAACTTCTCCAGGGGTAGAACCTGGATAGGGTTATCCAAAGAACCAAGTTGCGCACTTACTGCATATCGGAGTTGGTAGTAGTAGAATAAGTAAGTACATGGCAGATCAAAGTCCATTAGCAGTTGGTAAAATGATTTAAAACCCTGCGGGGGTATACAGGTGACATAGGTATTTGACTCCCTTGGAATACCATCTCTTTGGGTCAGCTATGGAATAAAGTTCCCAGAGGTTGTGATTAAACCACAAGTGATTATTGGGGATGCCAACCATGAACCCTTGGAGAGCTTGGTTACTATGGACTGGAACAGGGGGAGAGAGGTATGCAAAACTGATGTGCCTGGTGGACCCGGAACACAGCCCCTATAGACAACATTGTGAAGGTTTTCTAGAGAGGAGGCAATAGCCCCTTCTGTAGTAGTACAGGCATTAGCTGGAACTGGGTGCAGCCAGTCATGGATGAAAACCAGTTGGGATGCCAAGCACTACAAATAGAAATTGAGAAACGCCAGTCCCGCCAAGTGGGTTGGAAGTCTTAATGTTTCCAGTGCTAATCTAGGAGGACGGCCATTACATACATTTAAAAATGAGACAGTAGGGGACACACATTATTGGTTATATACAAGGATAAGGGTAGTTGAATCACAATACCTAGGTTTCTAAATGAGGGTACAACCTGTAATCCGGAATCCGGGTGAATCCTGGGGACAGTAGTTTGGTCTAGAGGATGGATTTGTCCCAGTTCACCTGGAAGCCAGAGTAGTCACCAAATGTGTTCATTTCAGACAGAAGGTTGTTTAGGGAATCATGAGGGTCAGCCAAGTAAACCAAGGTGTCGTCTGCATAGAGAGAAATCTTTTCCTCTATTGTGCCAATGGGGAGACCTCTTATTAAAGGGGAATTACGAATCCGTATGGCAATCTGTTCCATAGCTAGGGCAGATAGGAGGGATGACAGGGGGCACCCCTGCCTAGTGCCTCTGGTTATTGGGAAGGTGTTAGTGTTGCGTGAATTCACCCGAATACGTGCCATTGGTGATGTGAAGAGGATATATCTAGCTCCCACCCTCTTCTGCTCAGGCTGACACCCTCATCTCGATATGATTTCGTGAGTTGGCCATATAGAGATGAGGTCAAGCCTTTTTTTTTCAGTCATCCGTGCTTGTTGTAAATGGCATTGGTTTTATCACTTTCATTTCCCATTTAAACTGAGATTGGACCACATGTCGTAATTGTAAGTATTTAAAAAAACTATGATGGAATAAATGAAAAGATTCTTGCAAATCCTGAAAGGAGCATATAGAACATTATGTGAATACAACTGTGTTATATATTGGAGCCCCTTAGAGCACCAGCTTTCGAATCCCTCCAGTTTACCTAGTTCTTTATATTTCCTATTCCCCCAAAGTGGTAAATACTCCGAGGCACCTTCAAATTTCTTTATACTCCTCATTTCCTTCCAAACTCTCTTCATGAGTGACATTGTTGGGCTCTTACAGGTATAAACAAAGGCCCCAGATTCCAACTGGGCCAGGAGGTTATAATAAGAACTGTTACTTAGCAATAGGGCCTGTATAGGGTCCTCCCAATTCACAACTCCCCAGCCTGCAAAGTGCTGAAGCTGGGAGGCTATGAAGTAAAGTCTGGGCTGAGGTATCACCAATCCGCCCCCATCCCTTTCTCTCTGGAGAATTGAAAGCCTAATCCTGGAATTTTTTCCCTTCAAAAGTAACCTTCAAAAAATTGATTCTATTTTTTTGAACCATTTGAGATGCCTTGTCTGCATTCCCCCTGCACCACCTCGTCCTCCAGCCACTGGGAATTTAAACGCCAGATAACCAGACTGGGGTTTGGAAGGAGGAGAAGAGGGGCACATGGTCAGACACACCTCTAGGCAGGTAAGACACCTTAGAAACAATGGGAAGTGTGATGTCAGAAGCAAACGCCAAGTCTATGCGAGACATGGTGTAGAATGAATCGGATTGACAGGAATACTGGCATCACTCTGGATGCTTCCACCACCACAGCTCAGTGAGGCCATACACCTGTACCCAATCAGTAACTGAGGTATAGGATCTACCAATAACCCCTTAACCGGTCCATAGCAGGGTCCAAGACAGCGTTAAAGTCTCCCCCATAAAGCAAGGGGCCAGGGGTCCTAGATATGAGTATGAGGGGCAATTTGGAGAGAAATTCCGGTGAGAATGGAGGGGGACATAGATGTTTACCAGTGTAAGTGTCACAGAAATAATCCGTAAGGTAAGTACAACAACACCTCCCTTCCGGGTCAGTTTTAACTTTTAGAATCTCAGCTGAAAGGGTCTTAGCCATTAAAATAGAGCCTCTCCAGGAGTAAGTATTGTGGGTAGCATGAAACAAATTAGCTAGCCAGGACCGTTTAAGAGTCCTTAAATTTTGTGTCAATGAGATGTGTCTCCTGAAGACAGATAATATGGGATTTATATTCCTTCAGGGTGGAGAAGACCAGGGACCGCTTTAGGGGTGAGTTTTATCCTCTGACATTCCAAGATATTATTTTCAACAACTTAGACATGTTAATTCTGGCAGTTCATAATAAGCACAGCATGGGTAGTGAGGAGAGGTAGAATACTGCAGATCATACCACTCATGACATACACAAGCATGGACGTGTGTGACAAAAGGTAAGAAAGTAATCAAGTAACCATGAAAAATAACAAAACACAAACTTCCAAGGGTCCAAAAATCCAGCCGTCCTTGATGTTGGAGGCTAGAGAGGGACCGTAAGAAAAGAGAAAAAAATCCCTTACACAACCCACCCCGCTCAGCCATCCCAAACATAGCGAGCCTTGGATCCCTGAACAAAACAAAAAGGGAAACCCAACTACACTTGGCCAAGGTTATGAATGACCCGTGGCCTCCCCACCAATTGGTATGGGGGATGTACTGAATCCGGAAAGGCTCATGGGACCAGGTACACTATCCTTACAAAAAAGGAGGAGGATAAAAAAAAAGTTCCAGGATAAGACACTAAACAGTACATTAGCATGAGGTATAACAGAGCATTATTCATTAAAAATGACGTGGAAGGCAGGCTGGGGCCCCCATCCATGCTTATCACAATAATAATCCAGCATTGGTATCATAGAGAAAAAGGATAGCCTGCAGGGGTGAAATAAAGTAACCCACTCAGAAATCATAAACTTGGTAATGCCAGCTCTCTTTTGTGTGCATAGGAACCATAGGGTAACCCATATAAGTGCACTGAGGTATGTTGTGATACGGACTGTCAGAATTAGGTGCGCCTGCGTCTAGGCACCACTCCAAAATGATCATCCAGCCAGGCCATAGCTTCTTTCGGATTGGTGTAGAAATGGGCTTTGCCATCATGGATAATTCTTAGCTTAGCAGGGAAAAGCATGGCATATTGTAGACCTTCAGTGCGCAGACAATCTTTCACAGACGTGAAAGAGGTGCATTGAGGCTGGATTTCAGCTGAAAAGTCAGGGTATATAGAGGTAGTATTGCCATTCAATTTGAGCAGTCCCTTCTCTCTCGCAAGATGTAGGATAGTGACTTTGTCTTGGAAGTTAAGGATCCGGTCAATCAAGGAATGTGGAGGGGCTCCCAAGGGAGTGGGGCGAGGAGGAGTGCGGTGTGCGCGTTCAAGCACGATATTAGATGATAGCGCATAATTTCCAAAGACCTTTTTGCAACCAGGAATAGAGAAATCGTTCAGGGCGGGAACCCTCAAAATGCTCAGGGAACCCCACAAAACATTGTTCCTGCGAGAACGCTTCTCTAGATCATCTAATTTAGCCCTAAGGGTCCCCAATTCATCCGTGGCGGTGCGCATTGTAGCAGATAAGGAGTGCATTGTGTCTTCCTCAGCCACCCCTGTCCTCTCACGCAGATTTTGTATGTCTTGTTTCATAAGGGAGAAATTAATATGAATGGTTTAAATTTGTATAGTGAGAGACGCTATGAAGTTTTGTATGGCTGGTATAATATTTGCCATTGTGGGTTCTTCCAGGGGGGAATCAGTGATCTGTTCATTCACTGCAGCAGGAGGGGAACACTGTGGTGAGAGGGTGTCTGGGTGATGAGTAGAGAAAACAGCTGGGGTAGAGTCACTCACCCAGGGGGTAGATGGTTGTGCAGAGGTGAAGAAAGGCTGCAGTATGTCTACAGGCATGGCTAAGGGATCGGCGCCATCTTGCCTGCGGAACCAGGTGAGCTGTTCTGCCGCTCATAGGGGCGCGGGCAGCCCCTTTAGAGCCGGAGCCGCAGATCTAAGCATCTGCCTGCTCCAGCCATCATAGTTTAGCATACATAATTGGGATAATATTCTCATAGAGCTAAAAAAAAAATGACTATTGTCTGCACAAATCCTAAATAAATAAGCAACAATGTATTACAAATTCATAAAAAGCAAATAAATAAATATTAATTCATTGAAGTGCAAGTGCTGCTGTTTCAATGCCCAATCAGTAGGCAATGAGTGTATTCCTAAAAAAGCTGTGGGGCAAGGTTTATCTGGATCACAAAACTGGCTGCACAGAAATACAAATCCTTCACAAGTGAAATGGTTTCCATATAAGTAATTCAGCTCTGCATGTAGCTGCTCACCTGGAATACAGCTTTAAAGCTTAATACCGGCCATAGATGGAGCAATGGGGGAATCCCTCCCGCAAAGCTATTGTGTTCTCCTTGCGGGGGGGTGGAGGGGGGCGGTCCTGGCCGGGAAAACACAGTAATTATTGCTAGTGGCTATATCCGCTGGTAATAATCTTATCAAGAAATCCAACAGGCTGGTTGTACCCAAGTTGATTGATCGATAACTTGGATACAATCAGCCTGCCCATACATGGTTTCCAATTTTGGCCGGTCCCTGCTGAGCAGTCTGAGATTTGAACCGTCTATGACCGGCTTAAATTTACTTACACAGGGGATACTTTCTACCATCAGTGTGATGTGTCCCTTGTGCTGCTGTCTCCTTGTTAGGCGAAAGCTTCCTCCTCCAGTGACCCGCTACCCTAATCTTCTGGTCTTCTCATCAATAGTGCCCAGCTATGCCCGCCCTTTCCCCCAAGCTCCTCCATTCATAAAAGCCATAATACAGCTTCTATGAATTAAACAGGATCTGTGAATAGAGGACGGGCAGATGATTGAAAGGTAAAGTAAGTAAACTTGGGCCATTCCATCCTCTAAATGGTCAAGAGACAACGTTAAATTGTTTCAATCTACAATTGAGTGGCACAAAACAATGAATCTCATGTCTCTAATATTGGTGTGTTATCATAATTATTTATGTCTTGCTTTCCTTCACAGATCCCCAGAAGCTTCAACCTGCCAGCCAGTCAGAATCATCAGACAGCAGCCAGGATCTTGAATGGATGAAAGACTTGGGCCTGTACCTCAACCTCCCCAGTGGAGCAAAAGTGCAGCTAAACTCTGTCCCTGCAGGGATTGTAGAAAAGGTCTCCCTCTTCTTCTGCTGTAGTCAATGTGGCAAGATATTCTGGGAGGGGTCGCACTTTGGTCGGGTGGTGTCCCAGTTCAAGGAGGTTCTGCAAGATCAAGGAGAGTCTTTTTACCAGTCTACCAGTCAGGGTCTGTGAATGGACTACGGTGGGACCAGATCTGTAAAATACATTGGAATGCCTGTGATTATTCACTTTATTTGTGCAAAGGAAACCTTACACTTTGATTTTATCATATATATGTAGCCAAAACTTTTATTTTTTGGATTTTTTTTTTTTTGCTGTGTGTGTCCCATTGGGAAGATTTCCCTTCACTTCCTACCCAGAAGTCACAAAAAGAAGTGGGAAATCTCCCCAAAATAATATAAAATCCTCTCTTACAGTTGTCACTGGATCATTTTCCACTGGAAGAAATTCCCCTTACTGCCTGTTCTGGTGACAGCTGTAATATTTGGATTTCCCTTCACTTTCTGTTCCGGTGTTAAAGGCCACCAGGGCCAATAGAGGGGTGAATCTTCCCAATGGGTCAGAGATGGTTATAAAACCCTCACCCAAACTCAGGGGTAACAACCTTGGCACTCCAGTGTAAAAATACAAATCCCATCATGCTCTTTCACTGGGAGTCATGCCTGTGGTTGTTATTCTTGCAATGCCTCATGGAATACATCTGGAGTGCCAAGGTGTCCTACATTCGCCCTAACTCTTCTTCACTCTATCTAAATATTTAGGTATAAATGGAGATTTAATGGAGAATAGTTCCACTATAAAGCATGGGATATAGTCAGTACAATAGTGAGTGATAATACAGACCAATTAAAATGACCCTTAAAGGGTTATTTCAACTTTACAAATAAACTGTGCAGCTCTGACTAAAGTTAAATAATGCCCTTGCTATAGGTGTAGGCTTATTATATACCTCCCGAAGCCTTACAGTAATACTCCCAGGACGTTGCTAAATGAGGTCTAGTCATTACTCTCACCTCCACCATCACAGGAATGAACTCTTAAAGCTCCCTTCCATGCTCTTTCTCTCCCTGATTCAGTGGCTCTAAACTCAGTGTTTGAGATGGAGGAGGTCAGCAGTAATGCCTGAGCCTACTTAGCAACGTCCTGGGAGTATTCCAGTCAGGCTTCAGGAGGTACGTAAATGGTCCACACCTTTAGCAAGGGCATTATTCAACTTTAGTCAGAGCAGCGCAGTTTGTTTTTATCTACAGATACCTCTTATCTGCATAGTCAGTTTTGAACTAGCAACATTAGCAGTGGGTGTGGCCTGAAGTGGCAGCGGGAGTTATTATAGAAGACCTGTCCTTAAATACTTAGACTGCTGTTGCTGGCCTCCTGCAAATGCTTGGTTGTTATACTGATCCTTTGGCTTCAATACTTTTGGAGTCCCAGACCCAGAACAAGCATGCAAATAAAGATTTCTGATCCTGCATGTTCAGACAGAAATTATTACAGATTTAGGATCTGAGTGACAACTGTCCCTACGGAGTCATAATAAGCTAAAGCCTCCCTGCAAAATGAAATGTTCATCACCGCTCCGTCTCTCCACCTCATCCAATCAGTGAACACCTTGCATTCATTGAGATTATGCAAAGCATTTTCTAAATGACCCCCTTGAAGAGCGGCCAACGTCCTGTGTTCAGAATGCAGCAGGGCATCAGGTTAACACAGGACCCAGAAGTAAGTGGAGATCACTGGACCAGTGGTGTCTGCTTCAGTGATTTCCAGCATCCAGAGGGATCCCCACAGGTATGGCATATGCATAGTTACATTGGTCCAAGCTGGACCAATGTAGCTATGTAAAAATGTCCATACCTGGAATTCTTCTTTAAGCACATACTTGGGTGGAACATCAACTCATGGACCTTCTCCAGACCTTCTGGTCCGTAATTGGAGTTGATTTTGATGCCCTAAAAGTCTTGAGGCTTACAAGCCTTAATAAAGGCAAATTTAGTAAAGAAAAATAATCCATAGCAGCCACAGTACATCTTTATTAGATCTTAAATCGGTTAACTGAAATTTTGTTACTATTGTTTGTTGTCGTTTCTGTCAAGTCACCTTGTGGTCCAAACATCTTTGTTGAGAAATGCTACGGTTCCCTCATGTCATGCCTCCATCATTAAGTCATTTACGGTTATTTTTATTTTATTATTTCTTATCAAATACTGTACTTTGTTTTTAAATTGGGTTTTTATGCTTCTGTTATATTTTAAGGGAGGTGTCTGCTATCAGCCATAAAGTGGAAAAGCCTTCTCTGTTTGTGGGTTGATATGGAACGTGGATTCAGCACCAGTCCTGGCCTGGTTTTCTGCCATTTGGCTTGATATCCTCTTTCATACTTGGCACTGCGGTCACACAGCACCCTTCCTTTATGGCAGGGGCTAGCCTTCTTCGTTAGCAGCAGTCCTTTTGGGCAACTCAAGGCTTCAGAGATGCTTTGCCAATTGTGCTACCCCCACCATGACTTTACCTGGCACCTGGGGCAGGGCAGTCCAATGTTCCTTATCAGCCTGGAATTGGAGGGCAGTTTCCACTTTATAGCTGCAATATTTTAGATTTAGAAACACAAGACACTGATATTATGTTGTGGATGTCAGGTTAATCAGGAATTGCTGAACTTTAAATTGAATCTTTACTGTGCTGCTGCAGAACAAGTACTGTCATACTGTATCTGTACAGATGCCTGCATCTTTTGTAAATAAAGCTGATTCTGCTAAATTTATGTTCCTTGTACATTTGTAAAACTGTCAGCTAAAGAAATCTTCAGCACAAACCTCCCAAAAGGATACCCAAAATTGAACAAAATATGGAGGCCATCTTTGCTGACTTTTTGAAACTGTGGGTTGCCTGGCTGTCATACTGGTCTGTTGGCTTTAAAGCGGGGGTCCACCTATCTATCGTTGTTTTTTTTTTTTTTTAGTTCATTCACAAACTTTTCTTCTCAGCATTACACACTCACATATTGTGTATAATATGTCCGCCTGTGTCAGATTAACTTATATTATTCACTGCAGGCAGTTTCCATCTTCATTGTGGGCATTTGAAGCCCACAAGCATTTATTTCCTGGATGTGGTGAATGCTGTGCTCCCAGCATTCACCGCTCGTTCCCGCACATGCTCAGTGGCATCCTGGGAAGCCTGAGACTAGCTCCCAGGAGTCTGGGTGAGGCTAGAAACACGCCTACTCCCACGGGAGGAGAACCAGGAAGTGCAAAGAAGAATAGAAAAATAAAAGGTAATTACGGCGATTTACATTTTTTTAAACGGCATGTCAGCATCTAGGCAAGGAAGAGAATACATACAGATATTGTTCAAAATTTGGGTGGAACCCCGCTTTAAGTTCTTTCCGAGTTAGGGAAGTCAAAGACAGGCAACTAGGAGGTGACACCACTGTATTTCTAAAACACTACCAAAGAAAGTGGTGTTATCCTGTGGGTACTTGGACAGAGTTGCAAATCGTTTGGTAAATAAGACAGGTCACAGCCTACAGACAATTCAGGTTTAAAGCAATCCATTAGGAACAAAGCACAAGGTCTTCTTTTATGCTGGCCATACATGGATCAAAATTTGGCCTGTTCAGCAGGGACCATGTATGGGCAGGGAGGTTGTATAGAAGTCGATCTACTGATTGACTTCTATACAAGCACCCTGTTGGAATTTCTCCGCTCAATCAGCAGCACCACTGAGAAGACTCCCTACTGTCAGAATACAATAGCTCAGGGGGGAGGATTCCCCCATCCACATTGAGTGTGGGGGAAACAAGTCCTTTTTTTTGATTCAATTACTCATCTTTGGGCTGCCTTAAACCGGCCATAGATGGATCGAATCTCAGCCGGTTCAGCAGGCATCGGTTGAGATTTGTTTCATCTATTGGGAAGCCGATTGTGGCCAACTCAATCCATCGATTGACTTGGGTACAACCAGCATGTTGGATTTTTAGAATGCGATTATTGCCAGCGGCTATAGCTGCTATCAATATGTTCTCCCAGCCCCCGTGCCCCCCTCCCAGGAGAACACAATAGCGGGAGGGATTTCCCCATCAACAATGCCTGTGTTGATGGGGGAATCAAGTGATTTTATTTCAGATTGCAGGAAAGAAAATCGCATAATCTATGACCAGCCTTTCTTACTCCCTCCCCTCTCCAGAATCCAGAATATACTTCTTCATTCCCCTGTTGCTGAAAGCCAAAGGAAGTACCTGGTAATTCCGGGTATGGACGCTGGGCCAATCACTGCTGTCACTCCAACCCTAGCCCTGTGCAATAAAGTTGCAACAATACCAGTATCAGTGCCAATACTAAACATTTGCATGAGTACTTGTAATTGTGCAAATGCTCCAATACCTAAAACCAATACCTTGGTGGAGCAATTTGAGCCCATACAAATTGAATGGGCTCAAATCGCATTGCAAAGCATCACGTGATTTGAACAGTAATGCGGTGCGATTCCTGTCTGAATCACATGCAGTTTCCTGCTCCTGTGTGAACCCAGACTTGGAGAGAAATCGCACCATATTCTTGTTCAAATTGCATGCACAAATTGCATGCAATCTATAATGCAACCATCAATCCCTCCCCTCATGCCAGGGTACTAGGTGCAATTCTAGACTCTGACCTGCCCTTTCAGCCCCAAATCCAATCGCTGTCCAAATCTTGCAGACTTCACCTCCGTAACATCTCCAAAATACGTCCCTTTCTAACCGTTAAAACCACTAAGCAACTTATTCACTACCTGGTTATCTTTTGCTTTGACTATTGTAACTCCCTCCTCATTGGCCTACCTCTCCGCAAGCTATCTCCTCTTCAGTCTATCATGAATGCCGCTGCCAGACTCATCCACCTTACCAACCGCTCAGTGTCCGCCACTCCTCTTTGCCAATCCCTCCTCTGGCTTCCCATTGCCCAAAAAATAAAATTCAAAACAATAACATACAAAACCATGCACAAATCTGCCCCGAGCTACATCACCAATCTTCTCTCCAAATATCACCCAAACCGTCCTCCCAAGACCTTCTGCTCTCTAGCTCCCTTGTCTCCTCCTCCCATGCTCACCTCCAGGACTTCTCCTGAGCCTCTCCCATCCTCTGGAACTCACTACCCCAATCCGTCCAGTTATCTTCTACTCTGTCCACTTTTAGGCGATCCCTGAAAACTCATTTCTTCAGGGTGGCCTATCTTGCCTCCAGCTAACAACCAAATCTTCTACTTCCCTCATCTGTTCATCACAGTTACTACCTTTTGTTTCACCAGCCCCCCCCCCCCCCCCTATTAGACTGTAAGCTCACAGGAGCAGGGCCCTCCTAACCCTCTTGTATCCTAACCCTCTTGTATTGAAATGTTGTTGTACTGACTCCCTTTATATTGTAAAGCGCTGCGCAAACTGTTGGCGCTATATAAATCCTGTATAATAATAATAATTATTTGCTGTGTGATTTGAGCCCATTCATTTTGTATGGCCTCAAATCGCACTGCAAATGTATCGGTACTCGGTATCAGTGAGTACTTGTGTACAAGTATCGGTACTTGTACTTGCCAGTAAAAAACGGTATCGATGCAACCCTACTGTGCAATATTTATCCCTTTTATCCCACGTTCACATCGGGCCGATTTGGCATGCGATTTGACATGCCAAATCGGCGGCTATTGCCAGCAATAGCACCGCCCGAATCAGTGCAACACGGACTTCGCCAAAAGTAGTTCCTGTACTACTATCGGCGACTTCAGGGGTGATTTGAATAGACATCTGTGTAGCAAGCCGCACAGATATCTGTCAAATGGGCCCCCAAAATCAGACTGCATTGCCGGTTTGAAATTGTGCGAGCTCAGCTGAACTTGTGCGATTTCTAACCTGCAGTCAGTGTGAACCAGGGCTTAAGTAGAGTTTGCACAGGACATTCCTTCACTCCCTGCACCTGAACAGAGCAGCAGGGAAGTGAAAGCAATGAGTGCTAGGGGGGGGGGGGGGGAGCTATGGTAAAATGAACCTGCGTCTTTGCCCCGTGTGTGCTATGGATAAGTGATGAGACTTCAGATTTTTTATGTCACACACAAAGATTTCCCAATCAGAAGCTTGTGGAAGTGAGTAGTTCAGGAAATGACAATGTTCCCCTCCAAACCATGGCATGCCAGCTTCTCACAGACACAGTTAAAGTGAACCTGAACAGGTTTCTCCATAAGATTTCCCTTCACCTCCTGCTCACAGGGACAAATAGGGTAAATCTCCTACACAGACGACAATAAAAAAAAAAAACTGCAGAGGTTCTAACCCCTCCCCACTTCAGAACTAACTTAAATAATGTTGCTGGTGTTTCGTCAGATTAGGCGACCCATCAGATTTTGTAACAGAAGTGATGTTCTGATGCCGCCATCTTGCTACACCCCGCATTCGTCCACAGTAAGGATACAGTGAGAAGGCGGCAAGCGGACATCTTGTTACACCCACCTGAGTCTTGCATTTCACATGTATTTTTAACAGTAAACTCGGCTTATATAGTGAAATTCATTATTTTTAAATCTGTAAGACTGTTTTGATGTTGATTTTTCAAAGCATGTTCTGTCAGATTTGCAACCCACCCTGTGAGATCAGCAGGGTCTCCACTGCTTTTAAAAATTCAACATCTAAACAGTCAGATGTATTTTTAAATAGTGTATATCACTACATAAGTTGAGTTAACTGTTAAACATAACTGTGAAACGCAAGACTCCGGTGGGTGTAACAAGATGTCCGTTTGCCGCCTTCCCACTGTATCCTTACTGTGGACGAATGCGGGGTGTAGCAAGATGGTGGCATCGGAACGTCACTTCCGTTACAAAATCTGATGGGTCTCCAAATCTGACGAAACACCAGCATTAGTAAATAGATGGGAAAGTATATCAAATTTGCTTGTTTTAAACTTTTTATTTATTTTTTTACATTTCTTCAGTTACTTCCTTGTTTCTGGCCTAGGCAAATGATGTCATACATCCCAGGAGTCTTCAGGAGGGGAAGAGGCTCTTTCTCAGCTAAGCACACCCTCCTGCCTGCATGCATGCTTGAGGTAAGGGCAGATTTATTCCAGGAAGTAAATGCTAAATTAATCATTTGCCCTTATTCAAGATGGCTGTGGACAGAAATGCTAGGGGGGTGTTTTTCAAAGTATTTTCTCAACAAAATAAAGCATGGAGACATAGATAGATGGAGAGTTTGCTTTGAAATTCAATAATGAATGAAATGGCGTTTTTAGTTTGTGGTGCGCAGATGCAGTGAAGGTCATCTTAAGTCACTTTTCACTAGTGCAACTTGTCATGCGACTTTGGACACATAAAGTCGCATGACAAGTCACAGCCCATTGATTTCAATGGCACCTATTCCAATCTATGCAACTTTGAAAATCAGCGACTTTGAAAAGGTGCCTGCACTACTTTGATGTGACTTTGATCCTAAGGCCCCTTTCACAGGATCGGACCGTTCAGGTCCGCCTGTCAGTTTTGACGGCGGACCTGAATGGGTGCTCCATGTTAGCCTATGGAGCGACGGATATCAGCGGAGACATGTCCGCTGACATCCGACCAGGTCTGATCCACAAAAAGCAGACGGATGGCCCTACGTCCAGATCCGTCACTGGCGGAACGGATCGGGTGAGATCTGATTAAAATGGACATGCTGTCCGTTTTCATCCGATCCCTCCATAGGCTGCAGCGGCGCCTGACAAGCCCCTCCCCGCTCAGTGAGCAGAGAGGGACCTGTCATCCGCCGACTCAGCGGAGATCAACGGAGAGATCTCCCGCTGAGCCGGCGGACCGAGGTGGACTCCGTGGAAACGGAGTCCGCCTCGTGTGAAAGGGGCCTAAAAGTGTAAAGTTGGATCAAAGCTGCACTCAAGGTCACACTCTAAATAATGAGACTTTGGGGGTCGCAATATTGCAAATGTAGACTTAATCAGCCTTGTTCCACTGTAGCTGAAGATCTGCAGGTAGACAAAAGGCTACCAGGGAATTCAGGGACTAGTAGTCCCACAACTACACGCTAACCAATGTCCATCAGGATAATGGAGTCTTCCACACTGACCACTGCCAGCTGGTCCATGCTGAGACTTCTGGTGGCCATATACACTTCAGTAAATGATCCATTTATTTTTCTGATCGATCTCTTCAAATAGAAATAACTGATTTATAGTCAACAACCCATGCAATATGACGCACATGGGGAAGTGGTTTTTCAATCGATAGCTCGTAATTTACGATTGTAAATTATTGATCGCATCCCTGTTTCCATTAGGCAATCTCACAATCTGATCGATCAAAGTCCAATCATATTCATGAACAAATGTTCTGGGTGCTGCGTATTGATGCAAAATGATTGATAATATTCCGCCATGGCCGATCGGCTCGGTTTGATCAAATCTGACCAATGCTGAATCCAAATCAGTTAGATTTGATTGTGAATTTTATCAAATCCCACACCGATCAGATAAAACAAATGAAACGTGTGTTGCCACCAGTAATTGTTGGAGAATCCTTAGAAATGGGAATATCAACCTCAATCCTTTTAAAATTCTGCAACGTGATCTGAAGCCGGCCATTCAAGCAAGATACTGTAAAAACGCACATGAACTGAGAGAGTTCTGTATACAGGAATGGGGCAAAGTACTGACTCCCCCTCCCCCCCCCCCCCCCTACACAAAGCGCTTGGCTGAAGTTCTAGCCAATAAAGGAGGTTGAGATCCAAAATGCAGAGGTTCATATGCTTTTTCCTTCTGTGATTTTGATTGGTTGTAAACCTCTGACATAAAATATGAACAAAGCATATCCCTCTATAGTGTGTATGTGTCTCAATTCAGAGCACTAGGCCCCTTTCACACGGACGCCTACGTTATACGGATTCCGCTTGCTCAGCAGGGGATCGCTCCACTGATCCCTGGCAGGTGGATGACAGGTCCGTATCCGCTCATTGTGCAGACCAGAGATGGACCTAGTCCCGCTCTCCTCTATAAGGACATCTGGTGAAAATGGACCGCCTGTTCAGTTTCATACAATCATTTCCGATTCGTTCCAGACTGGATTTTGCAGACAGGATGGGATCGGATAGTGGATAGGGGGGAATGGAGGGTCCGATCAGGTCCACCTGAAAAACTGAAAGGCGGACCTGATCAGATCGTCCCTGTGAACGGGCCCTTCGTGTCATTTCTGTCTGCTGCTTCATTTCTCTGCTATCAGCATAAGTCACAACTGACAAGGTTTCCTGACATCAAGAGAAAAAAGGTGATGGGGGAGAGACATCCAGCACACAGCCTATGATTGACAGCCTCAGCTCTGTATCTGTGTGAATGGGGGTGTGTCCCTTCCCTCCACTCAGCTGCCAGAATTCTCCTCACTGAGCTCTGCAGAGTGCCATTTCAGCTCTTTGCCCCCTGTTTTCTGACAGCTCAGACGCGCTTTCTAAATTCTGGACTCTGAACAGATGTAGAGTAGACGGCAGATAAACCGGTACAACTTATGTAGGAGGCTTTGTTTCCTCTCTGTGTATCACCTGAGGCCAGTCACATCACTTGGGTATATGTGAGGGTTTACAACCACTTTGAATTGTTTGCGCACTGTCAGATCTTTATTAAACAATGGTGTGTTAATTAAAGTAACCCCTTTCTAAACCCATGCCTGGCAAAGTAACGGGGTCACTTACCCCCCCCCCCCCCCACCACCACCACCACCACCACCACCACCATGTACTGACTTTTCCTCCCTCCCACACTTCTTTGTTCAGCAGCTGGAAAGAGACAGTCCTGTGTAATCTCCAAACTTACTTTAGAGCTTACACAGGGCCATAGAGGTCTTCCACCAGCCCCATGTGACAGCACTAGGCCAATCACTTGGCACCAGCACTATGACATGGAGATAGGCAGTGAGTCACATGCTCACCCGTATCTGTGGGTGCTGGGGTTCACTGCCACCAGCCAAACGGAGTGAGACATTGGTGAGTGCACACTGCTGGGTAGGGTAGGGAGATAAGTGCAACTTTTACTTTGGCCAAGCTGAGTTTTATGCAGATAAAAAAAAAAAAAAAAAAAGACTTTTTTTGGTAAATCTAAAGGAGATTGTACACTCAGATTGTAATCTAAAGCTGCAACACACATTGCAATCTGATTGTACAATCTCATTTAGATCTACCAGCAAGTATGTAGTTCAAGGGCCTGTCTGATTGGATAGTTTGGGTAGGTCCTTATATTACATAGTTTTGGTAACTTTAAAGTTGATTGTAGAAAGATTGTATGGTCAGATTGTAACATGTATGGTGACCCTTAAATCAGCAACATTTTCCAATAATGCAGGTCTATCTAAATTTATTAAACTGACTAGGTAGGCCTTTATGCTCAGGTTATTGGTAAGATTTAACAGAGCTGCTATTCTCTTCGCCCCGACTCAGCGGGCATGCAGAAGTGACGCAGTGAGCCCGCTGTTCCCCTAAACATTCGCCCGTGCTTTCGGTTCAAACCAACAACTGTCCCTCTTTTTACCACCTAAGACAACGTAATCGCCATTGCTGAGCTGCTTGCGGCCGACCCCAAAGCTGCGTCAAATGACCCCCCCCCCTCCAAGCGATTTCCAAGCCTGTCCTAAACCCTAGCTCTCCTATCGAGGAGGGGGGCTCGCTATGCGCTGGAATTGGCGCTCCTCTCCGCTTGTTATTTCCTACTAGCTCCCATCCCCTCCTCTGTGAGTGTGTGTGTGTCTATTGTAGAAGACTCTGCTGGGAAGTCATGCTCTCTCTGTTCCCACGCTCTCCTACACATTTTAATGAATCAAACTGGAAGCCACGCCCAGGCTATTTCATCTGGCTGGTACAGGCGCCCTGCGATTGGCTGCCTGCTAGCCCCGCCCTCTTGGCTGTCTCAGCTCTGTGCTGCGGTTGTCAGAGCCCCAGGGAGCTGCTCAGTTTACTGAGTCAGGTGTCATTAACCCTTGGCCTTCCGCACAGGCGCCGCAGAATCCGCGCACACTGTTTGGAATGCACGTTTCTCTTTCAGTGCTGTGAACATCCAGGGTGGGGGAAAAAAAAGCCAATGCACCAAGAAATTCACCGAAATATTTTCGACTGTCTGTGAAGCCTGTAACAGCCAATCGGTGTACCTGTAATTTCTACACACTGCGCTGAGATCTCATCCCTTTAAATCTGATCTACTGATGACTTTTCGTTTGCTAAAACACTGTGGCTGTGCTCACATCTAGGCGATTTGAATCGTGGGCCGGAATTGTGGCAAAACGTGGGACGCGTTTGCAATGCCATTACTTTTGACAAAAAAAAAAAAAAAGCTTGGAAGCTGATTGGTTTCTATGCAGGGCTGCACCAGATTTTGCATGCTCCAGTATTAGCCTCCATTCGCACCTAGGCGATTTTAAATCGCCGCGAGTCTGCTTGGGATTCCAGAATTGCAGCAAAATGCGGGACGCGTTTGCGATGCCATTACTTTTGACAAAAAGAAAAAGCTTGGAAGCTGATTGGTTTCTATGCAGAGCTGCACCAGATTTTGCACTCTCCAGTATTAGCCTCCATTCGCAACTAGGTGATTTGAATCGCCGCAAGTCTGCTCACGATTCCAGAATTGCAGGAAAACGTGGGACGCGTTTGCAATGCCATTACTTGTTAATGGCACCCCAATCGCCGTGTGATTTTTGCCACACGATAAATCACGACAAATTCGCAGGAGGCAGCGGGACCCGACCTAGGTGCTGGAAGTGCTGCCTTGCAGCACTAAGAAATAATACAATTTTACTTTTTTTTTTTCACATTGGAGGGAGGATCAAAAAAGAAATCATGTTGCAATAAGGAGTTCTGTTATTAAAAAAAAAAAAAAAAAAACCCTTTTTCATCCTCTGGTGCATCTCGGTGCTGCTGGTCTCCTTCAGCCTCTTATCAGCTACTTTCTGTGTAAATATGATGGCTGCGTGGTATTTCTCAGGACGGGTTCCCTGATGGTGACAGCGGTGGACCGTGTCTGTGCAATGACTATGGCCTATTAAAGTTTTTAGTGGGAGAGCGTACCGCAGGGTGACAACATAGAAGAATTGGGAGCTGTGTGTTGTGGTGCACTGTTAAAGAAACTTTCATACCTGTTGAGGTGCATTGGCAGCCCATTCCAAATGAATTGCCTTTACTCCACACACATTAACATGCAAATAGCACACAGTATTGCACAGCGAAGGACTGTGTGAAGGCACCCTTCATGTCCATTCACATTTGCGCAACTTTGGACACACACAGTCGCATGACAAGTCGCAGCCTATTGTTTTCAATGGCATCCGTTCATATTGGTGCAACTTAAAGCTGCAGCAAATTTGAAAAGGTGCCTTCACTAGTTTGATGCAACTTTTGATGCAAGTGTAAAGTCGCAGCAAAGTCACATTGGAAATCGTGTGACTTTTGAGTCACACAAGTGTGTAATGGAGCCCACCCTCCTTTTTGCATGTACTAATACATACAGTACACCCATCAGCCATGACATTATGACCACACACCTAACATTGAATAGGTCCCCCTTTTCCCGCCAAAACAACATTAAGCCATCGAGATATGGATGCCATTAGACAAAGTATCGCACTGCCTCTGCTGGCTTGCCTTCTTCCCATAGTGCATTCTGGTGCCATCTCTTCCACATGATGTAATAGAAGACATAATTCATCAGACCAGGTCACCTTCTTCCTCCGTGGTCCAGTTCTGTTGCTCACGTGAGCTATGTGTTCTGACACCTTTCTGTCAGAACCAGCATTATTTCACCAAAATGTGAGGTATTTTACTCCTAAAACCATTCGGTATTTTATCTCATGAAGTGATATCCAGTGGGATGGATACAGTGGAGAAGAATTAGAACCCCTGTCAGTCTTTATTGCCGATAAAGAGGTAAAATGGTTTAAATCGTAGAAATATGCCAACTCACTAATGCCTGGTACACACAATGAGATTATCGGAAGAATGATCGTCATTTTATTTTTTGCATGCTAATCTCAAAATGAAGGGATTACTAAAGTGACGGAAATTCTCGTACAACAGAATAAAAATTCTGAAGTGATGTAATTTGTTATAGTGTATTTGTATTGTATTTTTGAATGACAACTGTACTGATTAACAAAAAGACGGTTACAGCGCGGGCTTCCAATACCAGAAGGGCATCCATGGACGTGATTGCACTGCCCGCGTGCCCTCTAGTGCACGCTCTGTAATCGTTGAGTCATTCGGTCTTGGCTGATCACAGATAGGGGTAAAGGGCCAATCAAAGTGGCCCTTTACCATGTGATCAGCTGTCAGCCAAAGACAGCTGATCACAGGATGTAAACTCAAGTCTTTATTAGCTTTTTTCTCCTCACACTGACAGCTTGAGGAGAGAAGAAGAAAGCCGATAAGCGGCTTCTGTTACAGGGACATCGGTGCCAACCAGTGCTGCCAATCAGTGCCTCATCATCAGTGTCACCTATCAGTGCTGCCTATCAGTGCCACCTATCAGTGCTGCCTATCAGTGCCACCTCTCAGTGCCTCATCATCAGTGTCACCTATCAGTGCTGCCTATCTGTACCACCTCTCAGTGCCCTTCAGTGCCGCCTATCAGTGCCCCCAATCAGTGCTGCCTATCAGTGCCACCTCTCAGTGCTTCATCATCAGTGCAACCTCATCAGGGCACAACAGTGAAGGAGAAAAATTACCAGTTTGCAACATTTTATAACAAACTATGAAAAATGTTTTTGTTTGTTTAATTTTTGGTCTTTTTTTATTTAGCAAAAAATAAAAAACCCAGTGGTGATTAAATACTTTAAAAGAAAACTCTATTTGTGTGAAAAAAATGATAAAAATTTTGTTTGGGTACAGTGTTGCATGACCGTGCAATTGTTATTTAAAGTGTGACAGTGCTGAAAGCTGAAAATTGGCCTGGGCAGGAAGGGGGTAAAAGTGCCTAGTGGTTAAATGAAAACTGTACTATCTGGTATCGTATGAGAAAATTTTTTGTGCTCGTCCCATCGGATAATATCAGATGAACTGCCATGATCGGCTCTCAAAAGCTGTGTACGAACGATCCGATTATTGTACGATCGCTTTGAAAGTGGTATTTTTCATATGATTTTCTGATTGTGTGTACGGAACATAAGTCAGTGTGGTCCCTGCAGCAATATGTATTAATACGGAAAAAAGATGATTAGAATACCAGTCATAGGGAAGCTGCCTTCACAGGACACACGTGGTGTATTAAAAACAACCAAGTTAAATTAAGGAAATACAAAATATCTTTATAAATGACAAATATTGAATGACAATAGTATAAAAAAAAAATCACACACGTATATATAAATCCCCTTCTTCCACCAATAAAAAAGACACTGTTATTGAGGAGATTTCTCTTCACTTCTGTCACATAGCCAAAACAGGAAATGAGAAGAAATCCTTACAAATTAAAAGAATCCCTTGAGAAACCTAGGTCCCGATTGGAAGATGTACCCTCTATTACTTTTCTGGGAAAAACCCAAAATTTGGGATTTTCTTTCATTTTCAATTAGAACGATAAAGGATTGCAGGGTTTAGTACTGCTATAACAATGGGATCCCTTCCTGCATGACCAGAGGTCACTGAGGTGAGGGGATCCTGCTTCTGAGAATGACAGTCCCAGCCCCAGAAGATTTACCCCCCTTCATGACCAGGCTATTTTTTGCGATACGGCACTGCTTTACTTTACTTTACTTTACTGACAATTGCACGGTTTTGCAACACTGTACAAAAATAAAATCGATGTCCTTTTTTCCCCACAAATAGAGCTTTCTTTTGGTGGTATTTGATCGCCTCTGCGTTTTTTTTTTTTTTGTTTTTTTTTTGTGCTATAAACAAAAACAGACCAACAATTTTGAAAAAAAAAAACAATATTCTTTACTTTCTGCTATAAAACACATCCAATAAAAAAATTAAAAAATCGAATTTCTTCATCAGTTTAGGGCAGCGTATATTGATTGGTTTGCGGAAAAGTTTATAGCGTCTACAAACTATGGGATCATAGCAGTCAGCGATTTTTAGTGGGACTGTGACATTGCGGCGGACAAATCGGACACTTAACTGACACTTTTGACGCTTTTTGGGGACCAGTGACACTAATACAGTGATCAGTGCTAAATAATATGCACTGTAACTGTACTAATGACACTGGCAAGGAAGGGGTTAACATCAGGAACGAACAAAGGGTTAAGTGTGCTCCTAGGGAGTGCTTTCTAATTGTGGTGGGAATGCTGTGACTGGAGGAAAACCGAGATAGCAGAAGTTGGCAGAAACACAAGATCTTCTTCTTCCTCCCTCACAAAACGTCGGTGTACGGTTTATGAAGGCTGACTGCCGTTCTGCCTCTCCTGCGAGCGATTGGCGGGTCCCAGCAGCCATCGTGGACGCTGGACCCGCTGATTGGCTTCCGCTGGTCCCCAGACCCACTGCGCCCCAAACCCACTGCACAAAATCACGTACCTGTGATTTCACGCAGGAGGGCCACCGTGCCGCAGTATATCAGCGTGGTGCGGTCCTTAAGTGGTTAATCTCCCTAATGTGGACGCAGACAGCAATAAAAACCCGATAGGAGTTCTAATCCATCTCCACTCTATCCAAAACTAAAAAAAAAAAAGATTTACCTCATGCATTTATTAATTTATTTCTTTTAGTGAATTGACTTTAACGCGGTTTTAAGTTATTTACCTCATGTTTTTGGTTTGTGAGGTAAATAACTCATGAAGTGATAGTGAATTGGCTGTTTTATGAGGTATTTACCTCGTTATTGGTTTGTGAGGTAAATAACTCATGAGTAAGGATGAGCTCCGGCGTGTTCACAAACCCCACGTGCAGAGCCCGCCAGGATTTCGGCGCTGCGCTAATCACAGGCAGTGAGACATTTCCCCATCTCTGCAGCCACGCATCAGGACAATGTCTCACTGCCTGTGATTAGCGCAGCGCAGTGCCGACTTCCTGGTGGGCTCTGCACATGGGGTGTGCGAACACACCAGAGCTCATCCTTACTCATGAGGTGATAGTGAATTGACATTTTCAGCATCTCCTGAGATAATTGGAGGAAATGTGTCACATGATTCAATTAACTCATGAGATATTCTTTAGTGAATCGAGCCCACAGAGGGAAGTGAAGGGTGAGAGGAACACAGACTGCTCTGCTCACATAGCAGGGAAGCGAGAGGTGAGAGCTGGCTGCTGAAAGTCCCAGCTCTGTCACCGCTCACAGGGAGGAGGAATGTAATACTGACATATAATCACACATATGGGTTGGACTTGATGGACTTGTTTCTTTTTTCAACCTCACCTACTATGTAACTATGTAAGAGAGAGCTGTGCATAGCTGCCAGAGCGTCCAACTACACTTTCAAGGTATACCATAAATGATAAAAATCACAGTTGCTTATGCTCTGAACAGCCATTAATTAGCTGGTGTCATAACTGATCACATGTGCAACACCAAAGAGACTGCAGATCAAACAGAGGCTAAGATGTCAGCTTCCATGGCTGTAAAGGATTGCAGGGTTTAGTTCTGCTATAACAATGGGATCCCTTCCTGCTGCATGACCAGAGGTCACTGAGGTGAGGGGATCCTGCTTCTGAAAATGACAGTTGCCCTGCTGTTATGTGGGCAGATCCAGGCAGGTAAGTGTACCTGAAATAGTCCCAGACGGACCACTTAGCGTTCATGTCTAATGGCCCGTACACGCGATCTGAAATGTGGTCGACAGATCGTACCTTTTATTTTTTTTTTGCATGGAGAGGTTACTAAAGTGACAAAAATTCTCGTACGACAGAATAAAAAATCGGAAGTGATGTCTTGTGTTGTAGTGTATTTCTATTGTATTTTCAGACGACAACTGTACCGATTAAACGAAAATCGCATGGACTGGTATCGTGCAAGAAAAATTTTGCGTTTGTCCGATCGGATAATTTCAGATGAACTGTCGTGATCGGCTCTCGAAAGCTTTGCGCTAACGCTCCGTTTATCGTACGATCGCTTTAAAGGCAATATTTTTCGGATCGTGTAT
The DNA here is from genome assembly GCF_042186555.1 of Aquarana catesbeiana. Taxonomy (NCBI): domain Eukaryota; kingdom Metazoa; phylum Chordata; class Amphibia; order Anura; family Ranidae; genus Aquarana; species Aquarana catesbeiana. The sequence continues at coordinate 234,612,529 of NC_133332.1, read as the reverse complement.
GCGGGCCATAAGTGTCATCGTGAAAGTGCACTAGTTTATTGCTGAAGTTTAAACTGCATATAGTTTGCCTTTCCTTGCCCCCCTTCCCCCATCAAAACAACAATAAAAAGAAAAGGGCGCACCAACCTAGCGCATTACCTGAATACATTTATTCCAAGATAAAAACAGCAATAAATATACTCACAAACGTAAATTAAGTAAACACTAAGAAGGGATTTTGCACTTTGTACCCCTGGGTCAACCACTGCCAGCGCAGGAGAATGTATGTTTGTTAATGCCCCCTTCCCCCCATCACCATGCTAATGACAATAAAAAACTCTGTTTTCATTATAACCTTAATTTAAACCCAGTGACATCATCAGTGGGTCTCTGTGCTTCTCTATGCAGTGCAGGCAGATCATGGCTTGTGTGAGGACATGAATACAATTTAAAGCAGAACTTTAGTCATTTTTTCCCAAGGCGTCTTTCAGGACAGCACCTGAGAGATAGTGACTCCTCCCACCGGACCATAGGAAACACCTACTTCCTCCAGAACTTTAAAGGGAGGCACCTCCCTACCATACCTCAGTTCTTGTGTTTCCTCCGGCCCGGAGGGAACATCTTTGGGAGGGGAGTCAAGATCTCTTGGGTGCTCCTGAGAGATGGGGTTTCCTTCTCTTTTTTCTTCCGAAAGAGACCCGCTGTCCTACCCAGGCATCAGCTGCGGTAGCAATCGGCTCCTCTTCCCCTCCTTGTGCTCGGTGAGAGCCGAAGATTCGGTGGCCTGCACGGTCTCAGGAAGCGGCGGCACCCGTGTGTTGCCGCCATATTTACCAGTGGTCGGTAAGCGTCATTTTCGGCATGGACGCAGGGGGGAGGAAGGAGGATAGGAGCTGGTGCCTATTTCCTCTTCTGGTCCAGTGCAGAGGCACTATGAGAGTCCGGAAGCGGCGTGTGAAGCCACGAGTGGAGAGCTGCACACCTGCCATGGAGGAGTCGGGGTCTGCAGCGGTGGTGACAGGCACAGGCACCAGCAAGGCTCAGGTAGGAGGCAGAGGTTAAAGTCTGCCTTTTTTTCCTTACCTGTGGTTTTGGTCTCCCTCCTTTTTCTTACTCCCTAGTGGCAAGTGGCCTGTCTGGGCACTGGAGGCTGACTGGTTTCTTCCTAGTGCACCTGTGTGGTGGTCCTTTTGAAAGCAGAGACTGGGTCTCACTAAAAGGTCCCTTGGCTTTTTTTTGTATTTTCTCACAGGCTAAAATCTCTGACCCAAAAAAGAGATGTCCTTCTTGCAGGGCCAAAATGGGAGAAAATTGGAAAAAAGCCCTATGCAGTGCTTGCATCACTTCTTTAGTTAAGGAGGAATCAGCTTCTGTTTGTGATGACCTGGTTGCCTCTGTAAAGAAAGAGCTATATGCCACAATTCAAACTTTTCGTGATTCATTAGTTAATCCAGCTGCTAGTCAGCCTTCCACTTCAGAGTCTTCCCAGGGTTCTCTTCCTATCCCAGTGTTGGAAGCTCTATCTGAAGACCCTTCAAATAGGGAAGAGCAGTCCCCTGCTCCTTCTGTTAAAGACTCGGAAGAGGAGGCTGAAGTGGCCCCCTCCAAATTTAAGTTATCCCTAGAAGAGGTGGATGGGCTCCTTAAAGCTATTTATGTTACACTTGGCTTAAGTGAAGAAAAGAAGGAATTATCAATGTATGCAGGGTTAAACGAACCTAAGGGGTGGACATTCCCGGTTCATTCGGTCATTTCTGACGCCATTAAACAAGAATGGCAGGATCCGGAGAGAAAACCTTTTTCCAAGGCCCACAAAAGACGTTTTCCTTTTGAGGAGGACCCTTCTGCAGTGTGGAACAAGGTGCCCAGGTTGGATATGGCCTTCTCCCAGGTTCTAAAGGATCCAACTGACAAACGCATGGATCTTTTGCTCAACAGATCATGGCAGTCAGTCATGAGCAATTTAAAGCCAGCTATGGCCACAACATGTGTAGCCAGGAATCTAGAATTTTGGGTTAACAAGCTAAAATCGCATATAGTGGCAGATTCCCCCAAACAGGAGATTTTAGATTCTTTTCCTATCCTGGTCTCTGTTGTTGCTTATATTGCAGATGCCTTGGCTGAAGCAATTCAAATTTCAGCTAGATCAGCAGCTTTGACAAATGCTGCAAGAAGAGCTCTATGGCTAAAGACCTGGCCAGTTGACACAGCGTCAAAAAGCAAGCTTTGTGGGATTCCCTTTTTGGGTGACCTTCTTTTTGGCCCTGATCTAGATAATATTCTAGACAGGACTGCCGATAAAAAGAGGTCCTTCCTGGTCAAAAGGAAAAAGCAGGTCCCAAAACATCTTTTTGACCTCAAAAAGCTCAGGAGCAAGACAGCAAATTTCAGGGGAGAAGGAAAAATTGGTCCGCACAAAAGACAAAGGGTAAAGGCGGAATTCTCTTCCGTCGTCTTGCACAGGCCGAGAAATCACAATGACTCGTCCCTGCGGGTGGGCAGAAGACTACAAGAGTTTCTTCCGCAGTGGTCAGGGATAACTTCAAATCTGTTTATTCTGACCACTCTCTCGCAGGGCTACACTCTCGAGTGTACCAAGAGCCCCCCAAGAAGGTTTTTGATAACAAATACCCCACGAGATCCATTAAGGGCCCTGGCCATGAAGTCCTCTCTAGAGGAACTAATCAGCAGGGTGTAGTAATCCAGCAGGGTGTAGTAATCCAAATGCCATTAAAGAACGGCAGGAGGGGTTTTATTCTCGTCTTCCTGGTAAGAAAACCAACAGGAACATTTCGGGTGATCCTCAATCTGAAGCCTCTAAAAGAATCCATTAATACAGAAATTTCAAGATGAACTCCATTTTCTCAGTCAGAAATCTTATGACGCCGGGTTGCTTCATGGCATCAATAGATTTAAAGGATGCATACCTGCATATTCCAAAATCCCACCAGTCCCAGAGGTATCTCAGGTTGGTAGTAAGCATAAAAGGCGTGATTCATCATCTACAGTTCAGGGCCTTACCCTTCGCTCTGTCATCCTCACCCTGAATTTTCACTAAAGTGATGGCAGAAGCCTTAGCTCCACTTCGTCTTCAGGGAATTGCAGTAATTCCTTATTTAGACGATCTGCTATTTTTCGCCCCCTTTAAGGGAGGAATTGCAGAGCAATTTAGGCAGAGCACGCAGCCATCTGGAGTCTCTGGGGATGGGTTTTAAACTTCAAAAAATCTTCCCTAGACGCATCTCGGGAGATTCAGTTTCTAGGATATCTAATCAATTCTGTGGATCAAAAGATCTATCTTCCCTTAGAGAAGAAGGACATGATTCACGATACGGTGTCGGTACTGCAGACCAACCTGCGGCTGACGGTAAGACAGGTTATGTCAGCTTTGGGTGTTCTGACTTCATCAATGCCAGCCGTTCAGTGAGAAAGGCTACACTTCAGGTGCCTGCAGGCTTTTCTCCTAAGATCAAGGGATCACAAATTGGAATCCCTCGAGACAAAGGTAAAAATTCCAACCTGGGTGAAAAGATCACTATGGTGGTGGAAGAGGCAGGATATCCTTTCAAAAGGTTTAGTCTGGGCTTTTCCGGTTGAGAGAAGACTGACAATCGATGCCAGCTCCTGGGATTGGGGGGCCCACCTAGGAAAGAGTTTCCCTCAGGGGAGCTGGTCCAAGAAAGAGGCAACAAGGTCATTGAACTGGAGAGAGCTCAAGGGGATCGCCTTATCTCTAAAGGCATTTGCTCAGGATCTTCACTCTCAGCATGTTCAGATACTAACGGACAATTCCACGGCAGTGGCTTATATAAACAGGCAGGGGGGTACAAGGAGCAAGTTACTCCAAGTACTAGCCATGGAAATTCTTTGGTGGGCAGAAGGACACTTGCTGTCTCTATCAGCAGTCCACTTAAAAGGGACCCTGAACAGGGTGGCGGATTTCCTGAGCAGGAACCCCATTCAAGAAGCAGAATGGTCACTGAACCCAGAGGTTTTCACTATGATTGCCAAAAAATGGGGGCAGCCGGAGGTGGAACTTTTTGCCTCAAAGGAGAATGCTCAGGTTCCTCAATCCTTTTCCCTGAGCAATCACGACGGCTCGCTAGGAACAGATGCTTTGGCGTACCCTAGAAATTCCATCTTTGCTACGCGTTCCCCCCATTCCAGGTAATTCCGTTAATATTAAGGAAAATTCAAAAGGAAATGATACCAATCATCCTAATCACGCCCTTTTGGCCAAAAAGGGCCTGGGTTTTCAACCGTTCTGAGAATGACGGTCAAACCTTGTTGGCATCTGCCCCACAGGCACGATCTACTGTTACAAGGCCCGGTAAATCATCCAGAGGTGGCCAGTCTGGCGCTCGCAGCCTGGTATCTGAGGAGCAGCTCCTAAGAAGCAAGGGCTTTTCCAACCGGTTGATTGCAACACTGATGTCAAGTAGGAAAAAGGTGACAAGGGACATTTATTCTAAGGTCTGTAAGGTTTATAATACATGGTGTAGTTCTTCTGCCCAGGACCCAGGGAGCCTTGTCTCCATTTTGGAATTTTTACAAAGTGGAGCAGACAAGGGGCTAGCGGTTAGTACCCTGAAAGTGCAGGTTGCTGCGCTAGCAGTATTCTTAGAAAGATCTGTGGCCTCGAATATGTTGGTAATCAGATTCTTTAAAGCTCTTACGAGATCTAGACTAGCACCACTTAGGGCTTTCCCTAAATGGGATCTGTCAATAGTCCCGCAGTTTCTAACAAAGAGTCCTTTTAAACCTTTGGAAGAAGCGTGTCTCAGACATCTCACTTTTTTAAGACAGTGTTTCTGATTGCCATTGTCTCTGCACGTAGGATCAGTGAGCTAAGCGCTCTTTTAATTAAAGAACCTTTTGTCTATTTTTCCAGATAGAGTTATTCTAAGGACAGACCCAAAATTTTTACCGAAGGTAGCTTTAGTACAGAATCGTGCTCAAGACATTGTACTTCCAACCTTCTGCGCTAACCCAGCATGGGAGAAGGAGATTTTTTTCCACAGGATGTCAGGAGGACTTTGTTGTGTTACTTGGAAAGGACAAAGCTCTTTAGACATTCAGATTCACTATTTGTGCTTTTTTCGGGCAACATGAAAGGTTGCCAGGCTTCTAAAGTTTCTTTAGCGAGGTGGCTGAAATGATCCATTTCAGAAGTTTATTCGCATGCAGGGTTGTCTCCACCAGCAGGAGTTTGTGCACACTCAACCAGAGCACTGGCGGCCACTTGGGCAGAGAGAGCTGGGGCCACCCCTAAAAAGATTTGAAAGGCAGCAACATGGTCAAGTTTTCATACATTCATAAAACATTACAGGCTGGACTTCACATCTGCCAGCGATCAGATATTTGGCAGAAAGGTCCTGCAAGCTGTTGTCCTGCCCTAAGGGGGTAAGTCTCTGTTATCCTTTCAGGTGCTGTCCTGAAAGACGCCTTGGGAAAAACCAAGTTAGACTTACTGGTAACTTGTTTTCCAGAAGTCTTTCAGGACAGCAACATCCCGCCCTATTGTATTTGATATACTATGCTGTGACTAACGTATGTGTTTGTGTTCCAGCTGGGGCTGGTGGTTCGGTGGGAGGAGTCACTATGTCTCAGGTGCTGTCCTGAAAGACTTCTGGAAAACAAGTTACCGGTAAGTCTAATTTGGTTTTTTCAACTTTCCATCTATTAAATCTTGTTGTTTTAACTTTGGATAGTAAAACATTTTTTTCTTCCAGTAAATACCTTATATAGCCCACTTCCTGTTTCTTGTCTGGTCATTAGCCTAGGCTTATGACATCATGCACAGCTCTCTCTAACTCTCATGAGCGGCTGTCAGATGCTTTATTGAAATGTATACAGGGAGATCATTGATTGTAACTCTCCCCCAGTGCCACACCAATCGTCCCTGACTGTCCAGGTATCAGATTAACCACTTCCCGCCCGCCCTATAGCGGATTGACGTCCGGGAAGTGGTTGTGTTATCCTGACTGGACGTCATATGACGTCCAGCAGGATAACATGCCGCAGCACGCCCCCGGGGGCGCGCATCGCGGCGATCGGTGGAGCGGTGTGTCAGTCTGACACACCGCTACACTGATCTTGGTAAAAAGCCTCCAAAGGAGGCTCTTTACCACGTGATCAGCCGTGTCCAATCACGGCTGATCACGCTGTCAATAGGAAGAGCCATTGATCGGCTCTTCCTCACTCGCGTCTGACAGACGCAAGTAGAGGAGAGCTGATCGGCGGCTCTCCTGGCAGGGGGGGTCTGCGCTGATTGTTTATCAGCGCAGCCCCCCCGCAGATCACCCCACTGGACTACCAGGGATGCCACTAGGACCACCAGGGAAGGGGCAACGTGGATGGCCAGGTATGTACCCAATGGCCATCCACATGTGCCCAATCTGTGCCAATCAGTGCCCACAAATGGGCACTGATTGGCACTATTATGCCAAAGATCTGCCCAGCAATGACCAGATCTGCCCAGCAATGCTATATCAGTGCCACCTGTCATTGCCCATCGGTGCCACCTGTCAGTGCCCATCGGTGCCACCTGTCAGTGCCCATCTGTGCCCATCAGTGCCCACCTATCAGTGCCCATCAGTGCCACACATCAGTGCCACACATAAGTACCCATCAGTGCCACCCATATATGCCAATCAATGCCACCTACGAGTGCCCATCAGTGCCGCCTATGTGTGCCCATCGGTGCCACCTATGAGTGCCCATCAGTGCCGCATACCAGTGCCACCTATCAGTGCCCATCAGTGCCACCTATCAGTGCCCATCAGTGCCGCCTATCAGTGCCCATCATCAGTGCCCGTTAGTGCCATCTCATCGGTGCCACCTCATTGGTGCCACCTCATCGGTGCCCATCAGTGCCGCCGTATCAGTGCCCATCAGTGCAGCTATATCAGTGCCCATTATTGAAGGAGAAAGCGTACTTATTTACAAAAAAATTTAACAGAAACAAAGAAAAACTTGTTTTTTTTCGAAATTTTCGGTCTTTTTTTATTTGTTGCGCAAAAAATAAAAACCGCAGAGGTGATCAAATACCACCAAAAGAAAGCTCTATTTGTGGGAACAAAATGATAAAAAAATTGTTTGGGTACAGTGTAGCATGGCCGCGCAATTGTCATTCAAATTGCAGCAGCGCTGAAAGGTGAAAATTGGGCTGGGCGGGAAGGTGTCTAAGTGCCTGGTATTGAAGTGGTTAAGCATCAGAGCATTTGCCCGAGCACAAGTATCGGTATCGGTGCAACCCTAGTTACAACCACTTGCCGACCGCCTAACGTACTTGTACTGCGGCAGGTTGGCTCTATTGCATGAAATCGCCTACCTGTAGGTCATTTCGTGCAATAGCCACTAGGGGGGACGCACGCTAATTTGACAGAGGGGGTGCCAATCAGCAGGTCCGGAAGACCCGATGTCCGCCGGGCCACCCGCGATCATTCCCGAGAGAGGCAGAACGGCGATCTGCCTACCTAAACAAGGCGGATCGTTGTTCTGACAGGGAAGAAGATAGAGATCTTGTGTTTCTGCTAAGCAGAAACAAGGATCTCTGTCTTCCCTCAGTCAGAGCAATCCCCGCACGATTAGCAAGCACCTGATAGGGACACGGTTAACCCTTTAGTCGCCTCTTTTAACCCCTTCCCTGCCAGTGTCATTAGTACAGTAACAGGGCATATTTTTAGCACTGGTCCCCAAAAAAATGTCAGGATTTGTCCGCCGCAATGTTGCAGTCCTGCTAAAAATCGCTGATCGCCATCATCACTAGTAAAAAAAATTAAAATGCCAAAAAAAATCCCATAGTTTGTAGACGTGATAACTTTTGCACAAACCAATCAATATACACTTGTTGGGATTTTTTTTTACCAAAAGTATGTAGCAGAATACACATTGGCCTAAACTGATGAAGAAATTTTAATTTCTTACATTTTTTTTTCTATTGGATATGTTTTATAGCAAATAGTAAAAAAAAATTAGCTGAAAAAAACAAACAAACCCAGAGATGATCAAAATACCACCAAAAGAAAGCTCTATTTGTGTGTGTGTGGGGGGGGGGGGGGACACATCAATTTTATTTGGGTACACTGTTGCATTACTGCGCAATTGTCAGTTAAAGTAACGCAGTGTCGTATCACAATAAATAGCCTGGTTGTTAGGAGGTAAATTTTCCGGTAAAACCCCCTATGCAATTCTCAGAATAGTACATAACAGTGCTCCACCTGTTGTAAATAGTGTACGTCCTCCCATTATAGATAAGTGTTGGGAAAGGGGCTCCCCACAAAAACTAAAGGCATCTGTAATGGGAGGATGTGCACCATTTACAACAGGAGGAGCTCTGGTATGTACTATTCCAAAGATATAGAATCGCATCGGAGGTTATTGGGAAATCTTCATGAAGGTGAACTTGCACTATAAAGCTGATGTTGAATCTGTTTATATTCTGGCTTCCCTAGTCACTCCCTCTAGAGCAGCACTTGTAGCCATAGCAACCAACTGACTTCTCACTTTAATTCTGCCATGGCAGAACAAGTGACCACAAGCGGTTGGTTTCTATGGGCACAGTCCTTTCTTGTTTCGGGTTCCTGTTGTCATGAACTGTCAGGGAGCAGCTATTACAAGTAACCAGAAGGTGAAAATAATAATAGAGATGAATCCTCCTGACAAGCCCGGGGCCACTCCTGCTTAATCATACGTGATTCATGATGTGGCCACAATATTCCCACACTCCATTATCCTGAGATGGCTTTACATCAGCTGGGACTGCAAGATAAGCTTCCTTCTCTAAGGCCTGGTTCACACTGATGCGACAATCAGAGGTCAGGCCCCATTCAGTGCAATGGAACAGTTCTAATCGGTGAGACCCGAGTCGCTCCGACTTCGAAAAAGCTTCCTGCACTACTTTTAGTCTGACTTTGGTACGACTTGCATTGACTTCTGTTAACCGCTTGCCAACCAGCCGCCGTCATTATACAGCGACAGGTCGGCTCGATCCCGCGAATCGCCGTAGCTGTACCTCGGCCCCTTTACCAACTATAGAAGGCACACGCCCGCTACACGGCGGGGAAGCTGATGCACGTGGCTGGCGGCCTAGATGTCCGCCGGCCACCCGGGATCGCTCTACAGAGAGCCAGAATGGGGATGTCAATGTAAACAAACAGATCCCCGTTCTGTTGGGAGTACTGAGTGATCTTCTGTTCCTAGTGATTAGGAACAGAGATCTCTCGGTACTCCCAGTCAGTCCACTCCCCCCACAGTTAGAAACACCTCCCAGGGATCACATTTAACCACTTGATTGCCCCCTAGTGTTAACCCCTTCCCTGCCAGTGTCATTTATACAGTAATCAGTGCATTTTTACAGCACTGATCGCTGTATAAATGTCACTGGTCCCAAAAAAGTGTCAAAAGTGTTCTAACTGTCCGCCACAATGTCACAGTCCCGCTTAAAATCGCTGATCACCACCATTACTAATAAAATAATATAAATGCCATAAATATATCCCCTATTTTGTAGACGCTATAACTTTTGCGCAAACGTCAATATACGCTTATTTTTTTATTTTTATGTTTTACCAAAAATATGTAGACTGAGGAAGAATTTTTTTTTTTAATTTGGGATATTTATTCTAGCAAAAAGTAAAAAAAAAAATGTTTTTTTTTTTCAACATAAAATTGTCACTCTTTTTTTGTTTATAGTGCAAAAAATAAAAACCACAGAGGTGATCAAATACCACCAAAAGAAAGCTCTATTTGTGGGGAAAAAAGGACATAAATTTTATTTGGGTACAACATTGCATGACCACGCAATTGTCAGTGTCATATCGCAAAAAAATGGCCTGGTCATTAAGGGGGTAAATATTCTGGGGCTGAAGTGGTTAAAGAAGTCGCATGCAAGTCATGCCGAAGTCGTGGGCAGTGCGAACCTGGGCTAAAGAGAAACTATAGCATTGTAGCTGCTGACTTTAAATTTTTTTCTGCAGGAGCTTGGAAATCCTCTTTAAATTCATTACATATGCAGCCTCAGCTTCCTCTGCGATTTGCAGCTTCTCTCATCAACCCGCAGGGCTAGGACTCCATTCACACCTATGCAGATTTGCAGAGAATGCCCACATTGCCTTTAGGGTAGCCCAAATCAATGGGCTGTCATAGGCACAAAAAAGCACACTAGAAAAATAGCCAAAATTCCTAATATTCAAAACTTGTTCCAGGTCAGTGGCTCAGAAGCCACTGGATCAGCATAACAGCCAGGCAACTGGTATTTTTTAAAGGAGTCAGCAATGCAACCCCTGTATTTCTGTCCGTACAGGTTGATAATGAAAAAATTGGGGCACTTTTAAAATATACCCGTCATGAGAGAAATACAGGGGCTGCAAAAGTCAACCTCCTTCTAAAAATAGACCAGTTGCCTGGCTGTTCTTTTGCTGCAACAGAGTCATTGACCTTGAAAAAGTTGCAAACTAGCTAAGTCGGAGGAAAGGGTTTATCAGTATTCTTGCTGGTAGTTGGTGATGCAATGTATTTGGGGTCTACATTACATAAGTAAATAGCATTTTTTCAGGAGGAGGTTAGCAACGGCAGCCTCTTTTTACTGTAAATTCAGACAAACGGCGAGGCCACCAACCAACCCCTTTGCCGAACACTAATATCAAATAAATATCCAGCAGAGATGTTGAAAGCTCCTCGTAGGGCCTCATGGACATGGGCATCTGGGGATGTACAATGTAAGATTTTTTGCGGATTTTCCCACTCAGGAACCACAGGTTCTGCATATGACCGCCCACAGAAATAATGACTGTACATAGCTGCATGAAAACACACATACATATGGATGCATAACCTTGGGTGCTGTTTCTGTCTAGGGTCATATGCCCTACCCATGTGTGTGTTTATGAAAGTACCAGTGTACACCTGCATACAGCCATTGATTTCTGTGGTCATCTATATTCAGCACCTCCCGGGTGGAAAAAAAATCCAATTTAATGCTGGCCATACACGGTTAGAAAATTGTTCGGAAAAACGTTCAATACGCTCGATCGCACAACATTCGAAATGTTAGTGGTTACATTTTGATTCTCGAAATGCAAATTTTGTGCCCAACAAAACAAAACAACATGCTGGATTTTTTTTATCGCAAAAACTATTGCTTTTCGAATAATTAGTAGTGTAATCGATCGAAAATAGTTCGAAAAAATCGACAGCGCATGCGCATGTTAAAATGTAACCCCGGAAGTCAATTCAACAAGCAAAAAACAGAAAGATCTTTCTAGTTATCCACTTTTCGTTCACATCGGCAAATAGAAAATATCGTGCATGGCAACGATATCTGACGGGTTTCAGTGGGAGGATTCTCAAAGGTCGGATATTTGTTACATCATACATAATTGATTGAGGACAAATGTACTGTTTATGTTGTTATCGATCGATAATATGTCAAATATTGGGCGGCATCTATTGATACAATGATGGCGTTCTCGCATTCACGTTTGACAGATTTTTCAAATTGCGAACGTTTGTCATGGGGTGTAATTTCCAACATCTACCAAACAGCAAAATGTCCACATTAGGTGGAGTGACACTTTAAGTTAGAATTATTTTGTCGCCTATGACAATCAATATCCATATCATTTTTTGCTGCTTAACATGTTTTAGTGTCATGAACGGTAGAAGATGATTGGCCACTGTGGGCTGACAATTCTGCTTTCAGGCTTTTACACCTGAGGGCCTTTTTATTTTTTTTAATAGAGACATTTAGCTACTTTTAAACTGACACAGTTTGAAAATTGTCTGCATCCGCTGTGTGTAGGTGATAGTTATGGTCCGTGCTTTATAATTAACTCCCACTTTAACTGCTGAGTAATTCTAACCAAGGTGATGATTGTATGTGACCACATAAAAAGAGCAGCCGTGTACTTTTGTATTATTATACACAGCATTGCCATTCCTTACATCCTATCCTGCCGGGGCTGTCCAGTCTCTTCGGTGCCAAGTCTTCCTGCTTTCCATACCAACAATACAGCTGCATTCTAGAATATGATGGGATTCATTTCATAGAGAAGTTGTCATTGTTGACTTCTCTTTCAGAAAATCCTAGTTGCCTGGCTGCAGGGCCGTGTATAGACTTAATACTGTCCTAAGGTACACATGTATGATGACCCTTTTTTAAAAAAAAAAAAAAAAAGTGAAGCATGATTCATTTAAAAAGAGCCCCTATACACCATTGATTTGTGGCCATGCACATTAATGCGGAACTAAACCCATCAATTTAATGGGGTGCCGGGATTGCTAATTGGCACATTTGCTTGTGCTCCCGTAAAATTGTTGAACCATCAAATGCAGCGGAGGACGCTCCATAAGGGGCGCAGGGGCTTCGCCCCCCCCAATCTCCATGCGGCAGCCACTAATCTCTATGGGGGGAGCTGGACGCATGGATTTCTTCAGAGGGTTTTTTTTGTAAGCAGATGATTAGAGCCTAAGGCTCTAATTGGCTTCAAAAAGGTTGGGCTCGGGGCGCACAGCATTGCGCCACGAGCCCACCCACTTGTGACATTAGCGAATCAACATTCGCTATTGTCTTCCTGCTTCTCCTCCCAGCCAATCAGGACAGGAAGCGGTTCCTAAAGACTGGATTGGCCGGGAGGAGAAGCCGGGGAAACCACCCCGTGACATGAATGGGGTAAGTGTAGGTGGGCAAGCGGGTGGGGGGGTGTTTGCCACCCCCCACATAAAAATGGAGCAGCAGACGCCACTGATCAAATGGCTGGTGTCATAGCTAATCACAAATGCAGCACTATGGCAGTTGCAGGTCAAACAAAGGCTAAGATGGCTGCTTCCTTGACTGAAAAGGCTAGGAGGGTTTAGTTACGCTTTAAGTGCTTTGGTGCAGTGAGGTGCAATCCTTTCTGAATGGCACCTACCAATGGACATATTCTGCCAACATATGACACATGCAGGTAGGTTCGTTGAGATGCCATTCAAAATGAAGGCTTGGTCCTGTCCCCTTTACTTTGCTGCCCTGGGCGCTGGCCTATGAGTGCTGTTACAGTAAATACATCCCTACCTGGCTGTTGTGTTGACCCCTTTTGATTCAATACTTTGAGCCCTGGACCTAGAACAAGTATACAAATAAGAACTTCTCACTTTACTTTGACTTTCTATATCTTTACAAAAAGAGTTTACCCATCATAAAAAAAATTAACATTCCTCAGGAATTAATTCTGTGCATTTTACAAAATAATTTTGACCAAAATTCCATAAAAACTGTTAAAGGTGATATACAGTGCCTTGAAAAATTATTTATTCCCCTTGAAATTTTCCACATTTTGTCATGTTACAACCAAAAGCGTAAATGTATTTTATTGGGATTTTATGTGATTGACCAACACAAAGTGGCACATAATTGTGAAGTGGAAGGAAAATGATTAATGGTTTTCAACATTTTTTTACAAATATGTGAAAAGTGTTGCGTGCGTTTGTATTCAGCCCCTCTGCGTCAATACTTTGTAGAACCCCCTTATTCTGCAATTACAGCTGCAAGTCTTTTTGGGGATGTCTCTACCAGCTTTGCACATCTATAGAGTAAAATTTTTGCCCATTCTTCTTTGTAAAATTGCTCCAGCTCTGTCAGATTGGATGGAGAGTGTCTATGAACAGCAATTTTCAAGTCTTGCCACAGATTCTCAATTGTATTTAGGTCTGGACTTTGGCTGGGTCGTTCTAACATAAATATGCTTTGATCTAAACTATTCCATTGTACCTCTGGCTGTATGTTTAGGGTCATTGTCCTGCTGGAATGTGAACCTCTGCCCCAGTCTCAAGTCTTTTGCAGACTCTAACAGGTTTTCTTCTAAGATTGCCCTGTATTTGGCTTCATCCATCTTCCCATCAACTCTGACCAGCTTCCCTGTCCCTGCTGAAGAGAAGCTTCCCCACAACATGATGCTGCCACCACCATGTTTCACGGTGGGGATGGTGTGTTCAGGGTGATGTGCAGTGTTAGTTTTCCGGCACACATAGTGTTTTGCTTTTAGGCCAAGAAGTAAAATTTTGGTCTCATCTGACTAGAGCACCTTCTTTCACATGTTTGCTGTGTCCCCCACATGGCTTCTCGGAAACTACAAACGGGACTTCTTATGGCTTTCTTTCAACAATTGCTTTCTTCCTGCCACTCTTCCATAAAGGCCAGATTTGTGGAGTGAACGACTAATAATTGTCCTGTGGACAGATTTTCCCACCTGAGTTGTGGATCTCTGTAGCTCCTCCAAAGTTACCATGGGCCTCTTCGCTGCTTTCTATGATTAATGCTCTCCTTGCCCGGCCCGTCAGTTTAGGTGGACGGCCATGTCTTGGTAGGTTTGCAGTTGTGCCATACTCTTTCCATTTTCGGATGATGGATTGAACAGTGCTCCGTGAGATGTTTAAAGCTTGGGATTTTTTTTTTTATACCCTAACCCTGCTTTAAGCATCTCCACAACTTTATCCCTGACCTGCCTGGTGTGTTCCTTGGCCTTCATGATGCTGTTTGTTCACTAAAGTTCTCTAACAAACCTCTGAGGGCTTCACAGAACAGCTGTAATTATACTGAGATTAAATTACACACCGGTAGACTCTATTTACTAATTAGGTGACTTCTGAAGGCAATTGGACCACTAGATGTTAGTTGGGGTACCAGAGTAAAGGGAGCTGAATACAAATGCACGCCACGCTTTTCAGGAATTTTTTTGTAAAAACATTGGATAACCATTTATCATTTTCCTTCCACTTCATAATTATGTGCCACTTTGTGTTGGTCTATAACATAAAATTCCAATAAAATACATTTACGTTTTCGGTTATAACATGACAAATTGTGGAAAATTGCAAGGGGTATGAATACTTTTTCAAGGCACTGTACTTGAAAAAATGACACATAAAGTTGACACGATCTATTCATTTCCATAATTAAAATTATTAACAATGCAGATGTATCATATGAAAAAGGTAAATACGAACTACATTCACTACAAATCCATGAAATTAGAATCAGGTGTTCCAGATTAAGTGCTAATGATTAGGATCGCCTTAAGAAATATGCAGTTGGAACCTGTGTTATTTAACCCATTTATGACAGCTGAAAAAAACAAGGGAAGATCGGGGAAAGGGGAAATTGGGACTTTATATGAAACACAACACTAGGGCACGCTGAGTCATCAGGTGTAGAAAAATATTATGGATTTATTGATACCACATGAGTGCAATAGATGATACTCACATATAAACAATAAATATGGTACAGAGTAGGTAAAACATGACAATAAGACATAATATAGTAACATAGTAGCATGTTAAACATTATAGCATAAGGTAAGTTACAGTATCATCAGCATTACACCCAACATGTGTATACGTAATCAATATTGTATTAAAATAAAACTGATGACTAACACTAAAATGCCCATGGTAGATGCATATTTGCTGTGACCTGTCAAAAAGTAGTAAATGCTCAGTTGTAAATGCTCGACGCGTTTCGTGGAAGTTTGTCCACTCATCAGGAGCAGCTATCTGGAAATATCTAGAATATAGTGTAAAGTAGTAATTAATGATATTTAATTACAACAGGAAGAGGGGGAGCAAAAACGCTGGTCCTATCACTCTTACCTGTGGGTATATGGTATAGTGGTGGTAGAGCATATATAGTGGTATTCGATGGTAGGAAATAATCAGGGGTGAATGTAGCAATCCCACGGGAGCTGAGGGGGTAACCAAGCAGCGGCATACCGAGGCAATACAGGATACCGTGTAAAGATAGGTAGTAGGAAGATTCCCCTTTGGTTTCCAACATTATAGTGTAGGATAAGGCATAAACCCAAGGTATCTGTAATATATTAAAAGTGAGTGTGTAGTTGTAAACAAAAATGGGTATTGTTGGATGACCAAAAGATGGAAGATATAGAATAAAAGTGAGACAACCGAGAAAGGGCAAGGGGAGACCAGACAAGTGAAGGCAAGGGAACCAGTGAAATGAGAGAAAAGGGAAAACCCACCACACATACCAAGTGTACAGAGTGAGGGAACAGTGTATAGAAGTGAATGTGAACAGAGGCCAGTGAATGGGGAATTAAAGGCAGGGTGCATAGAAGTAAAGGTACGTGGTTACCTGAGATGACATATAGAAAAGGCCGCCGGCCAGCCAGCGAGGTCCCCCCAACGTCACGCTAGGACGTGCTGTGAGGGAGGAAGGGAAAGCCCACTATAGGAGACTAGCGCCTATATAGGCAACCTCCGCCTCCGTCAAATTGCACACCAGGTGGGAACAGCGTCACGTCAGCACGTGACGTCAGACGTGCCAGCGTGCTGGGCGTGGCGTCGACGCACAGCGGGAACTCGCCTACAATCCCGTGACCAATGGATCAGGGGGATCGGGGGATAGCAACGGTGTGCGTCGCAGCTCCCGGGGATGGAAAGGATCCACCCCCCGGGTGTAACCTGGAGGAATGTATGAAATAGGATAAAACAAAGATATTCCAAAATAACAAGTAGATATACTATAAATATTGGGCACTTGACACAAGACCACAGCAATGGTAAATACGATAATTAGTGTGTGTTTCCATCCCTATTAGCATTTGAAACAACAAGTTAGGTTGGGACTTTATATGAGACCATGACCATCCAGTGCACAGGTCTCCATCCCTATATATATATATATATGAAAAAAACAAGGGAAAATCGGGGAAAGGGGAAATTGGGACTTTATATGAAACACAACACTAGGGCAAGCTGAGTCATCAGGTGTAGAAAAATATTATGGATTTATTGATACCACATGAGAAACAGAGTGCAATAGATGATACTCACATATAAACAATAAATATGGTACAGAGTAGGTAAAACATGACAATAAGACATAATATAGTAACATAGTAGCATGTTAAACATTATAGCATAAGGTAAGTTACAGTATCATCAGCATTACACCCAACATGTGTATACGTAATCAATATTGTATTAAAATAAACCTGATGACTAAAACACTAAAATGCCCATGGTAGATGCATATTTGCTGTGACCTGTCAAAAAGTAGTAAATGCTCAGTTGTAAATGCTCAGTTGTAAATGCTCGACGCGTTTCTACTATGTTACTATATTATAAATATTATAAATCCATAATATTTTTCTACACCTGATGACTCAGCTTGCCCTAGTGTTGTGTTTCATATAAAGTTCCAATTTCCCCTTTCCCCGATTTTCCCTTGTTTTTTTCATATATATATATATAGGGATGGAGACCTGTGCACTGGATGGTCATGGTCTCATATAAAGTCCCAACCTAACTTGTTGTTTCACATTTATGACAGCTATACGCATATATGTGACTGCAGGGCAGGTGGACCTTAACACCCAGCAGCCACATATTAGTGTCACTGTGTAGTTCTTAGGCATACTCTACTGACACCTCTGGGACTGTGATCAAGCTGTCATTGGTGCAGAAATATCGGGAGCCCCTCCTACTGGCCATCAGACTTGTTTAAAGCACCAGCAGCGGCCAACGTGAAGGGGTTAAACCTCAGCCATCTAGGGTTTGGCATTCTCTTTGCTACTGCTGCATGTCATCTTGCCAAGATCAAAAGAGCTGGAAAATAATCTACAAGTGACATAGATTTCAAACAACTGCTAATTTGTCCAGGGAAGGCTGACCCAGCAAATCGAACCAATAGTTGACCATTTTTTTGCTAACATAAGTCTCCCAAAGCCCTGAAATTTCATTGGGAGTTCTGCACAACTCTTACAATGGTTGAAATCAAAGCACACACATCTATAATCAGAAAGAAATTTCACTTGCAATTTAACCTGCATGGAAAGTGTGCTGGGAAAATGACTTTGCTATCCAAGAAAGCAAGACTACAGTTTGCCAGTAAACATACAGGCAAAGACCAGGCCTTCTGGAACAATGTACTGTGGACTGATCAATCAAAGATAGAGTTGTTTGGCTACAGTAACAATAGGCATGTTTGCTGCAAAGCAAATACAGCATTTCAGAAGACCCTTGTACCAACTGTGATACATGGTGGTGGAAATGTTATGGTTTGTGGTTGCTTTTCTGCTTTAGAGCATGCATAACTGGCAGATATTAAGCCACCTATGAAGTCTGCATCAAAGTGTTTTTGGTGAAATTGTGAAGCTAAGTTGAGAGCTAAACTGGAAATGGATCTTTTAACATAATAATGATCCAAAGCGCTCTGGAAAATCCACAAAATGAATACACAATATAGAGGAGTATGGACTGGCCAAGTCTAAACCCTGATCTGAACCCCACTGATATGTTGTGGGGATTTGAAAGTAAACCCAAAACATTCTACATTTAAAGGAATTTTGCATGGCAAAATGGTCAAAAATGGAATCAATATTAAAAACTAGTGGGCAGTTTTTCAAAACACTTACAATGAGTAATTTCTACTAAAAGGGCTTCTGGGTCCAAGTATGTACCTATTTTTACACTATTACATTTATTGATATTTTTGTTGAAAATTTTGGGACCTTAGATTGTAAGCTGCTTGAGGGCAGGGACTGATTAGAATTCATAATTTATATGTAAAGTGCTAGATATACTTTAATTTCACCCCCATCCAGCCTCTGTCATTAACACAGTATTACCAGTTCTTAAGCCTTTTAGTATTTCTGACATAATAATTCACAAGGTCAGTTTGGGCCTTTTGAGACGGCCTTGCTTGCAGGCAGCAAATGTTTTTTTTATATCAGACTAATTCTCTCACCAGATGTACAAAAAGATCTGGGTAAGGAGCAAATGGCTCCTACAACCACCCTGACTACGGCCCCTTTTGGCAGTTAAGTCAAAGGCTATAATACGCTTGCCGTTATGCCATCCCCGGGAGGTATACTAGAGATCATTCTAGCTGGCTGATCTTACAGTGTCTGGAAATGGTTAAACGGCTTCTCGGTGCAGCTAACAATTATCTCAAAGATGGCAGTGATAACGTTCAAGATTTTATATATGATACCCAGATGACATGCTTCGCCTTCACCAGCTGGTAAGACTCAGCTGACATTTGGTGCCAGAACTGTTAGAGGCCATATGTTCCCGAAGAGCTACAGCTGAGCCAAACTAAAACCTAACACCAAACTAGGAATGAGCTTCAGGTTCAGGTCGACCATAAGTTCGACCCATACCCAGCTTGTTCCCACATTTGGCCAATTCACCCACTTGAACATCAACCAGAAGCCTGCTGTATAGCAGCGCTACCACTATTATATGACATGCCAGATACCTGGCGCTGCTGGAATGTAAACAGCCACAGAAATTCTAGGTGACATTATTGACCATATATGGTCTTCATCATATTGAGTTAATGACGTTGTACCACTGTGTTTACATTGGAGCAGGGCAGGGGAGCCATCATTGGCGACAGAGCTGCATTAGTCGGTCATTAGACATCACTCATTGTAATTGGTGATAGATCTACATTACTGAATGACAAGATTGACTTTGGATTTACATTTTGGGATATTATTTTAGGTGGTGGGGGGGTTAGTTATTAAAGGCTGCTAAGGTTTACTTTTTCATTTGTTTTGTGAATGAGTAACAAAGGGAATTATTGTATGGAAGGGCTGGATATCTGGGGGCCACCCTAATTCTAAAGGGGGTTCCCCCTGCAGCCATACAGACCCTCCACAACCAGCAGAAAATGCCTTGCTGGTGAATGGCTTGGCTGCCCACCCTTGCAAGATACTCTCCAAATGTTGAGGGAATAATTTGGGATGCGAGGGGCAGGGGGAACAGATAAGCTGGTTGCCCTCCTCTCTTTTCTGCCCAGTCAGGTTGAATGCCTAGATAAGGGCCTGGTACAAATTTTGAGGGAGACAAACCAGGCTGGCCAGGAAAGAAGGGGCAGTTAGCATGTGCCCCCCCCCCATTCCTTACCAGGTCACATGTCCTTAACCTTATATATTCTAGAGGAGGCTTACAGATTTCAATGAGCCCCACTCCTCTCTCATGCACTGGGCCACAGATGTGGGGAAGAGGCCCCTGTTGGCATCAACATGGAGACCAGGTGTCTTGTCGGGGAACGTAGCTTTGCTGTCCACACTTGCAAGGTACCTTCCCATTGTTGAGGGCATGTGGCCTGGTATGGTTTGCTCACTGCCCTTTTTCCTGGCCAGCCTGGCTACATGTACATGGATAAGGGTCTGATATGGATCTTGAGGGGAAACCTACACTTTTTTTCACTCCAATTTTTTGTAAACAATGTGTACTGTCCCTTTAAGAAGAAAACAGCATGGAGTGCCCAGTGGTTGTCATTGGGACATGTGGCTGCAACTAAATTAGTATTTTTAATTTTGTCTGCGCCCCTGTTGGAGGGATTTCTTATTACCCCAGGAGGGACACCGACAGCAATAAACTTCTGACAAAGGAGTCAACCCTTCCCACTCTATCCAAACCCCAATAAAGCTGGCTATACACTATTCAAATTTCCTTCAAACTTTTTTGTTTTTAAAATGTTTGTTCATTTTTCTAATTGTTAGTGGGGTCAATTCGATGTTCGTTTTTGACAATGGCGAAAAAATTTGAAGGAGCGGGATGGAAATTTTTTTTTTCAAATGAACAAATTTCTAACAACAAATGTGGTTTACTTTTTCCAAAATCGAATGTTAAAAGCAAACGTGCTTTCGAACGACATTCATACAGTCATCACATGTACAAATAATTCTCTAACATTCATGCAGAAATCTACTAGTGTATGACCAGCAGTTTGGGCTGAAGTTTTCAGGTATACATTCACAGACACAGTAAACCCAATCAGAGAAAGGTGTATCATTGTATTAAAACATAAATTGTACTGTAAACTTTAATTAAAAGAAAAATGGTTCTAGAATATCCATATATGTTTACATATCTTTTATGTATCATTTTTACATATGTATATAGTGTTTCCACATAGCGGTAACTGTATTTATCACCTTTGGTATATGTGAGCTTGGATCCTGTCTAAAATTGGGCCTAGTATATGTATGAATTTGTGTTAGGGACCTTAGATTGTAAGCTCCTTGAGGGTAGGGACTGATGTGAATGTACAACATATTTGTAAAGCGCTGCGTAAATTGACAGCGCTATATAAGTTCCTGTAATAATAAAAGTATTTTTGGTTCATAGCAAGAAGGAAGGACTTTGTGTAACTCTAGGCACACCACTATAACAGTGAAATATTGATTTTGTTTTATCTGCCAGAGGATTGGTTATTACACCTAGCAATTCTGGTGATACACAAATCCCTGCCAATCACTTTGCTGCCTCATGGGTCAGCTCTCTGCTCATTGGACAGAAGTGATGATGCTGATTCCCTGTCTAAATTGGGAGGCTGGAGGCGGAGAGGTGGCACAGGAAGCTGATTAGATGAACCAGGAAAATTAGGAGCTTATATGGGTACTAAAGCTGGCCATACACTGTTAATTTTCTTTTTTTTTACTCAGTCACACAAATGAGGTGGATGAAAGAATTCCCCTCCTCCGTTGGGACATTGTATTCTGACAGCGGGACCCACCACTATCAGAATACACTGATCAGCAACTGCAGCCGCTGATCAGGAAAAGATTTTCCCAGCATGTCCCTTGACCGAAGTCAATGAATAAATTGATTTCTGCAGAGCAGGGACAGCCACTATCTGCAAAACCAGATGATCTTTTTATTTTTTTAATCAGATAGTTTTTAGTGAAAATTTTTATGAGAAACAAATACATAGAACTTCAAGTTTAGAAGCGTTGTACAATGATATGGGTATACAAAGCCAACAATGCATGCGATATATAACATTGTGTAATTGGTATACCAAAAGCAGTGGCGGCCCATCCATTAGGGGCGCCCGGGCGCCGCCCCCTCTTTCCAGCCACCCCCCTATATGCAGTGGATAGATTCATGCATAGCATGAATCTATCCATGGCCGTCGCGACCCAGGTGTGCTGCAACAGCGGAAGAAAATTTGCTGTTGCAACACTGATCCTCCTCCTGGCCAAATGGGAAGCAGATATGAAACCTGTTTCCTGATTGGCCAAAACGTCAGGCGATCCTACTAGACGCCTAGCGCCGGGAGGAGCAGAGAGTTGACACCGCAGAAGCTGCTCCAGGAGAGGACACCGGAGCAGCTTTCCCCGAGCCCGCCATGCTGGAATATGGCCACATCCGACCGCTGCTCTCACATCCAGGGTAAGGACAGCGGGTGGTGGTGGTGGTGGAGGGGGGTGTGTGTGTGTTAGTGCTACGGTGGGGGGTAGGTGGCAGTTATGCTAGTCACTGCGCCCCCCCCCCCCCAAAAAAAAAAAAAAAAAACACCAGCCGCCACTGACGAGGCTTCTTGCAATAATTTTCCAGTATTACATACACCTTACACAATGTCAGTTATTAGGAGCACATAACGATCTAGGTATACCTGAAGATATAGGTTTATCCACTTTGTATGTATTTCCACTTCTTTTATGTCTCTATCCTTGTACCCGGGTGCAAAAATAAAAGTTAAAAGAAAAATGTAACCCCAGGGAGCAAGAAGAGAGTATCTTAACCACTTTAGCCTCGTTTTGAGATTTGGTGTTTACAAGTTAAAAACCTTTTTTTTGCTAGAAAATTACTTATAACCCCCAAACATTATATTTTTTTTTTTCTAACACCCTAGAGAATAAAATGGCGGTCGTTGCAATACTTTCTGTCACACCATATTTGCGAAGCGGTCTTACAAGCACACTTTTTTTTTTTTAAATACACTTTTTTGAATTAAATCATTTTCTTTTTATATTATGAAAGATAATGTTACACCGTGTAAATTGATACCCAACATGTCACGCTTCAAAATTGCGCCTGCTCGTGGAATGGGGACAAACTTTTGCCCTTAAAAATCTCCATAGGCGATGTTTAAAAAAATTCTACAGGTTGCATGTTTTGAGTTATAGAGGAGGTCTAGGCCTAGAATTATTGCTCTTGTTCTAACGATCATGGCGATACCTCACATTTGTGGTTTGAACACTGTTTTCATATACGGGTGTTGCTCACTTATGTGTTCACTTCTGTACGCGGGTTCGGCGGGAAGGGGAGCGTTTAAAAAGTTGGGTTTTTCTTATTTATTTTACCTTTTATTTTTTATTTTTACGCTGTTCTTTAAAAAAAAAAATGTGTCACTTTTATTCCTATTACAAGGAATGTAAACATCCCTTGGAATAGCAAAAAAGCACTGCCACTGTGCCCAGCAAATACAGCCACTGTGCCCATCGTATGCAGCCCCTGTGCCTAGCAAATACAGCCACTGTGCCTAGCAAATACAGCCACTGTGCCTAGCAAATACAGCCACTGTGCCCATCATATGCAGCCACTGTGCCCATCAAATACAGCCACTGTGCCCATCAAATACAGCCACTGTGCCTAGCAAATACAGCCACTGTGCCTAGCAAATACAGCCACTGTGCCATCAATTACAGCCACTGTGCCCATCATATACAGCCACTGTGCCCATCAAATACAGCCGTTGTGCCCATCAAATACACCAACTGTGCCCATCAAATACAGTCACAGTGCCATCAATTACAGCCACTGTGCCCATCATATGCAGCCACTGTGCCCATCATATGCAGCCACCATGCCCAGCAAATACAGCCACTGTGGCCATCAATTACAGCCAATGCGCCCATCATATGCAGCCAATGCGCCCATCATATGCAGCCACTGTGCCCATCAAATACAGCCACTGTGCCATCAATTACAGCCACTGTGCCCATCATATGCAGCCACTGTGCCATCAATTACAGCTACTGTGCCCATCATATACAGCCATTGTGCCCATCATATGCAGCCACTGTGCCATCAATTACAGCCACTGTGCCCAGCAAATACAGCCACTGTGCCCATCATATGCAGCCACTGTGCCCAGCAAATGCAGCCACTGTGCCATCAATTACAGCCACTGTGCCCATCATATGCAGCCACTGTGCCCAGCAAATAAAGCCACTGCACCCATCATATGCAGCCACTGTGCCCATCAAATACAGCCACTGTGCCATCAATTACAGCCTCTGTGCCCATCATATGCAGCCGCTGTGCCATCAATTACAGCCACTGTGCCATCAATTACAGCCACTGTGCCCATCATATGCAGCCACTGTGCCCAGCAAATAAAGCCACTGTGCCAAGCAAATACAGCCACTGTGCCCATCATATGCAGCCACTGTGCCCATTAAATACAGCTGCTGTGCCCAGCAAATACAGCCACTGTGCCATCAATAACAGCCACTGTGCCCATCATATGCAGCCACTGTGCCCATTAAATACAGCCGCTGTGCCCAGCAAATACAGCCACTGTGCCATCAATTACAGACACTGTGCCCATCATATGTAGCCACTGTGCCCACCAAATACAGCCACTGTGCCATCAATTGCAACCACTGTGCCCATCAAATACAGCCACTGTGCCATCAATTACAGCCACTGTGCCCATCATATGCAGCCACTGTGCCCATTAAATACAGCCACTGTGCCCATTAAATACAGCCACTGTGCCCATCAAATACAGCCACTGTGCCCATCATATGCAGCCACTGTGCCTAGCAAATACAGCCACTGTGCCATCAATTACAGCCACTGTGCCCATCATATACAACCACTGTGCCCAGCAAATAAAGCCACTGCACCCATCATATGCAGCCACTGTGCCCATCAAATACAGCCACTGTGCCCATCATATGCAGCCACTGTGCCCATCATATGCAGCCGCTGTGCCATCAATTGCAACCACTGTGCCCATAATATGCAGCCACTGTGCCCATAATATGCAGCCACTGTGCCCATCAATTACAGTCACTGTGCCATCAATTACAGCCACTGTACCCATCATTTGCAGCCACTGTGCCTAGCAAATACATCCACTGTGCCCATCATATGCAACCACTGTGCCATCAATTACAGCCACTGTGCCCATTAAATACAGCCGCTGTGCCCATCAAATACAGCCACTGTGCCCAGCAAATACAGCCACTGTGCCTAGCAAATACAGCCACTGTGCCATCAATTACAGCCACTATGCCCATCATATGCAGCCACTGTGCCCATTAAATACAGCTGCTGTGCCCAGCAAATACAGCCACTGTGCCATCAATTACAGCCACTGTGCCCATCATATGCAGCCACTGTGCCCATTAAATACAGCCGCTGTGCCCAGCAAATACAGCCACTGCGCCATCAATTACAGACACTGTGCCCATCATATGCAGCCACTGTGCCCACCAAATACAGCCACTGTGCCATCAATTGCAACCACTGTGCCCATCAAATACAGCCACTGTGCCATCAATTACAGCCACTGTGCCCATCATATGCAGCCACTGTGCCTAGCAAATACAGCCACTGTGCCCATTAAATACAGCCACTGTGCCCATTAAATACAGCCACTGTGCCCATCAAATACAGCCACTGTGCCCATCATATGCAGCCACTGTGCCTAGCAAATACAGCCACTGTGCCATCAATTACAGCCACTGTGCCCATCATATACAGCCACTGTGCCCAGCAAATAAAGCCACTGCACCCATCATATGCAGCCACTGTGCCATCAATTACAGCCACTGTGCCCATCATATGCAGCCACTGTGCCCATCATATGCAGCCGCTGTGCCATCAATTGCAACCACTGTGCCCATAATATGCAGCCACTGTGCCCAGCAAATACAGCCACTGTGCCCATTAAATACAGCCACTGTGCCCATTAAATACAGCCACTGTGCCCATCAAATACAGCCACTGTGCCCATCATATGCAGCCACTGTGCCTAGCAAATACAGCCACTGTGCCATCAATTACAGCCACTGTGCCCATCATATACAGCCACTGTGCCCAGCAAATAAAGCCACTGCACCCATCATATGCAGCCACTGTGCCATCAATTACAGCCACTGTGCCCATCATATGCAGCCACTGTGCCCATCATATGCAGCCGCTGTGCCATCAATTGCAACCACTGTGCCCATAATATGCAGCCACTGTGCCCAGCAAATACAGCCACTGTGCCCATCAATTACAGTCACTGTGCCATCAATTACAGCCACTGTACCCATTATTTGCAGCCACTGTGCCCATCATATGCAGCCACTGTGCCATCAATTACAGCCACTGTGCCCATCAAATACAGCCGCTGTGCCCATCAAATACAGCCGCTGTGCCCAGCAAATACAGCCACTGTGCCGTCAATTACAGACACTGTGCCCATCATATGCAGCTAGGGCTGAAACAACGAATCGATTATGAAATCGATTAATCGGCCAGTAACATAATGGAGTTAAAAAAAACTAAAATGAGCCCTTTATAGTACAAAAAGAACAAATCGCTACTGTAAATATTACTTTCACAGGTCTACAGTAAAAAAATGATCCCCTTACAGTAGTGATTATCTGCTTTTTTTTGTACTATAAAAGGGCTATTTTTAGTTTTTTTTTTTTTTAACCCAATTATGTTACTAAACGTCTTAGACCTGGTTCACACCTATGTGTTTTTTTTTTTTTTTTTTGGTGCTTTTTGCAGAAACGCACTACAGTTCATTTACATGGTTTCCTATGGGACATGTTCACATCTATGCTTTTTCCAGCCGCTGCATATTTGGAAAGGGTCAGGGACTTTTTTTAACGCAAAACGGTGCTTTTTTTTGGTTCAATATACTTCAATGGAGAAGCTGCAGAAAAGCATGTAATGCATTTTTGCAGCAATTTGTGTTTTTTCATCTGCCCAACAACAAATTGGCCCAAAAAAAGCAAAAACTCAAATCGCAGCAAAATCGCGTGCGCAAAAATCAAAACGCACAGCAAAAAGCACTGCAGAAACAGATTAAAGGCAAACTGCATAGGTGTGTACCGAGCCTTATGCTGGTCACACTGATTCATTTTCAGACCAGAATATTCAGACGAAAAATCTTTGTACATTCGCTGAATGAAAGAATGTTGTTTGAAATTTTCACTTGTTTTTAACATTCTGTTTTTAAAATCAATGCAATTTCTGAAGGAAAACTACATACTCTGTCTGAAAATTCCTTTGACCAAAAAGTTTTCTATTATTTCCAAATTTTCCCATCACTGTGGTTGAAAACGAACGTCGATTTGGCCCCACTAACGATTAGAAAATCGAACATTCTTAAAATGTTTTTTTTTTTTTTTTTTTAAGGAAAACATTGTTTTTTAAATGAAAAAATGTGATCTCTGAATCTGATATTTACCAGATTCACCCTTTAATAATATATACAGTATATCTCTTCTACTAGTATATACAGTATATCTCCTCTAATAGTATATACAGTATATCTCCTCTAATAGTATATACAGTATATCTCTTCTGTCTGTTATTCTCAGAGTGGATTAGATATTTTGCTCCCTAACCATATAGTTGGTTATTTATATTTACCACTGCATAGCTATATAAGAATAAATTGCCTTTTTTTTAAACTTTACATATTTATTAACCGATTAATCGAAACAATAATCGGCCAACTAATCGATTATGTGCCCACCAAATACAGCCACTGTGCCATCAATTGCAACCACTGTGCCCATCATATGCAGCCACTGTGCCCATCAAATACAGCCACTGTGCCATCAATTACAGCCACTGCGCCCATTATATGCAGCCACTGTGCCTAGCAAATACAGCCACTGTGCCTAGCAAATACAGCCACTGTGCCCATTAAATACAGCCACTGTGCCCATCATATGCAGCCACTGTGCCTAGCAAATACAGCCACTGTGCCCATCATATACAGCCACTGTGCCCAGCAAATAGAGCCACTGTGCCATCAATTACAGCCACTGTGCCCATCATATGCAGCCACTGTGCCTAGCAAATACAGTCACTGTGCCCATCAATTGCAGCCACTGTGCCATCAATTACAGCCACCGTGCCATCAATTACAGCCACTGTGCCCATCATAAGCAGCCACTGTGCCATCAATTGCAACCACCGTGCCCATAATATGCAGCCACTGTGCCCAGCAAATACAGCCACTCTGCCCTTCAATTACAGTCACTGTGCCATCAATTACAGCCACTGTGCCCATCATTTGCAGCCACTGTGCCTAGCAAATAAAGCCACTGTGCCCATCAAATACAGCCACTGTGCCCATCAAATACAGCCACTGTGCCCAGCAAAATACAGCCACTGTGCCCAGCAAATACAGCCACTGTGCCCATCATATGCAGCCACTGTGCCTAGCAAATACAGCCACTGTGCCATCAATTACAGCCACTGTGCCCATCATAGGCAGCCGCTGTGCCCATTAAATACAGCCGCTGTGCCCATCAAATACAGCCGCTGTGCCCAGCAAATACAGCCACTGTACCATCAGTTACAGCCACTGTGCCCATCATATGCAGCCACTGTGTCCATTAAATACAGCCGCTGTGCCCATCAAATACAGCCGCTGTGCCCAGCAAATACAGCCACTGTGCCATCAATTGCAACCACTGTGCCCATCATATGCAGCCACTGTGCCATCAATTACAGCCACTGTGCCTTGCAAATACAGCCACTGTGCCCATCAATTACAGCCACTGTGCCCATCATATGCAGCCACTGTGCCCATCAATTACAGCCACTGTGCCCATCATATGCAGTCACTGTGCCCAGCAAATACAGCCACTGTGCCCACCATATGCAACCACTGTGCCATCGATTACAGCCACTGCCACTGTGCCCATTATATGCTGCCACTGTGCCCATCAGATTAATTTATGTTCCTCTGCCTTTTATTTGGCAGCATTCAAAACGGAACATTATTAGTGTATCTATTCAACTTGTAATATCACATA
Organism: Aquarana catesbeiana; assembly: GCF_042186555.1. Classification (NCBI taxonomy): domain Eukaryota; kingdom Metazoa; phylum Chordata; class Amphibia; order Anura; family Ranidae; genus Aquarana; species Aquarana catesbeiana. Next base: position 234,583,742 of record NC_133332.1, on the reverse strand, counting down.
TTCATTTCCACATTATATTTTAACCACTTGCCGACCGTCTCACGCCGATATACATCGGCAGAATGGCACTCCTGCGCAAACTAACTTCCCTTTACATCAGTCCACAAAAGCAGGATAGCGGGCCCACAGGTCCTCTGGACTCAATGTCCGCCGGTGGCCTTCGATCGCGGCAAGAAGAAATACAGCCACTGTGCCCAGCAAATACAGCCGCTGTACCATCAATTACAGCCACTGTGGCCATCAAATGCAGCTGCTGTGCCATCAATTGCAACCACTGTGCCCATCAATTACAGTCACTGTGCCATCATTTGCAGCCACTGCACCCATCAAATACAGCCACTGTGCCCATCAAATGCAGCCGCTGTGCCATCAATTGCAACCACTGTGCCCATCAATTACAGTCACTGTGCCATCATTTGCAGCCACTGCACCCATCAATTACAGCCACTGTGCCCATCATATGCAGCCACTGTGCCCATCAATTACAGCCACTGTGCCCATCATATGCAACCACTGTACCCAGCAAATACAGCCACTGTGCCCACCATATGCAACCACTGTGATATCGATTACAGCCACTGTGCCCAGCAAATACAGCTACTGTGCCTATCAGATTAATTTATGTTCCTCTGCCTTTTATTTGGCAGCATTCAAAACGGAACATTATTAGTGTATCTATTCAACATGTAATATCACATATTCATTTCCACATTGTATCTTAACCACTTGCCGACCGGGTCACTCCGATATACATCGGCAGAATGGCACTCCTGTGCAAACTAACTTCCCTTTACGTCAGTCCGCAAAAGCAGGATAGCGGGCCCACAGGTCCTCCGGACTCCATGTGCGCCGGTGGCCTTCGATCGCGGGGAGAAGAGGGAGAACGGGAAATGCCTATGTAAACAAGGCATTTCCCTGTTCTGTCTAGTGACATGACAGGGATCTACTGTTCCCAGTCATCAGGAACAGTGATCTCTGTCATGTCAGTGGTAGCCCATCCCCCCCTACAGTTAGAACACGCTGAGGAAACACACTTAACCCCTTGATCGCCCCCTAGTGTTTAACCCCTTTGCCTGCCAGTGACATTTATACAGTAATCAGTGGCTATTTTTAGCTCTGATCGCTGTATAAATGTCAATGGTCTCAAAATAGTGTCAAAAGGGTCCGATCTGTCTGCCGCAATGTCGCAGTCCCGATAAAAATCGCAGATCGCTGCAATTATTAATAAAAAAAAAAATAATAAAAATGCCATAAATCTATCTCCTATTTTGTAGACGCTATAACTTTTGCGCAAACCAATCAATATACACTTATTGCAATTTTTTTTCTTTTTACCAAAACTATGTAAAAGAATACATATTGGCCTAAACTGATGAAGAAATTCGTTTTTTTTTATATATTTTTGGGGGATATTTATTATTGCAAAAAGTAAAAAATATTTCTTTTTTTTTTTTTTTCAAAACTGTTGTTCTTTTTTTGTTTATAGCGCAAAAAATAAAAACCGCAGAGGTGATCAAATACCACCAAAAGAAAGCTCTATTTGTGGGAAAAAAAGGAGGTCAATTTTGTTTGGGTACAGGGTCCCACAACCGCGCAATTGTCAGTTAAAGCGAGGCAGTGCCGTATCGCAAAAAATGCTCTTGTCATTAAGGCCTCATGTACACTGCTGCTGGTAAACGGATGTTTAGGAGCAGTTGGGCATTTTTTTCAACTGCTGCTGAACTCTCCTCTATGTTATCTTATCAGTACATGTACACAGGTTCGTTTATAGTGGTTTCTAGGCAGTTGCATTTGGAGGCTTTTTTTGGAACCCAAAAAAATGCGTTCAGAAGCTGTGTTTAGAGGCATTTCAAATGCCAAACACAGCTAAAAGCGGTAGCTCGCCTTTAACCGCATTTCGTTTACAGGTGTTTATCGCTTTTGGCTATTTTGAAAAAAAAAATTTTTTTCAAACGCTCCTAGACGCAAATGCAGCTAAACGGACGTTTTTAGATGCCGGTTTCTATCTGTCAAGTTAAATTGTTCAGGAGGGTTTGAACAACGTCCCGTGTACATGAAGCCTAAGGGGGTAAAATCTTCCTGGGCTGAAGTGGTTAATGATTTCTATCCTACCCCTATTACTCTGAACGATCATGAAGAGTGCAAACTTACTTTGTGAAGCTCTCCACACATTTACTTCCTTGAAATCTGTGAGACCTATTCACCTGTATGTCCTGTGAGTAGCACTGCTGTGTCACACATTTCACAGAGCCTGCCTTCTGAACTACAGAGGGGCTGAGAGGAGAAGTTTCAGGAGGCGGAGTCAGTAGAGGATTCACTGCTAGTAGACAGCAAGGTATCATGGGATATGTAGTCCTTAGAAATTGAGGGGAAGCTGTAAAGCATTTAGGGAATCCAGGAAGTTGTGGAAAGAGACGGCAGGCAGAACTCACAACATGAATGGAGATTTTTCAGTAAAATTATATTGAATTGTCAAATATAACTATTGCTTATATTGTTATTACAATGCTGATGTTCTATAATAAAAGTGTATGCTGTGACCAGAGAACTCATTTACACCTTGAATACAAAGTGCAAATCTTATCTACTCAGAGGTCCCCATTTTCATCCAAGCACTGTTGTACTGCACCCCCGTTTCTTTTGTCTGTGGTCTACTATGGGAACTCTTTTCTGATCTCTTTGTAATGTCGGAGAGATGTCCCCAAACACACCCACAGCAGACTCTTCTCTGTCTCTCACAAGGACGTTTTTCACAGGCGCCAATCAGATTTAAACCCACTTTGGAAGTGTGAGGGTCCATTTACTCTTTTCCACTGTGATTTGCAGGGCCGGGGCAAGGAGTAGACAGGAGGGTTGGCTGCTCTGGGCACTATGGTATCATGTGAGGTGGGGGGGCACAAGGTGATTTGGAGGAGGGAATGTGTGTTGGAAGTGAGAATTTGGGGTTTCGGGAGGGGGGAAGTTTCTAGGAAGGGAAATGTGTGTGTGGGGGGGAGGGGTGCTAAGAGTGGTGACTTGGGGTCAGAAGATTTGTGCTAGTAGGGGGAATTTGTGCTGGGAAGGATTTGAAGTGGGGGAAAAGATGTGCACTAGGAGGGGAAATTTTAGTGGTAGAAGATTTGTGGTAGGAGGGGTGATTTTTTTTTTTTTTTTTGGGGGGGGGGGGGGGGGGGCGACTTAGGGGATGGAGGGGGCAAAGATTTGCGCTGAGGGGGGATTTCAGCAGGGGGATGGATTTGTTCTGGGAGGAGAGGACATTTATGCTTAGGGGGTTAGCATGCAGATTGGTGCTCAGTGTTTTTTGTGGGGGGATATTGCTGATATAATGCTCATACATCTTGGGGGGGGGGGTGCAATTTGACATGGTCACCTCGGGCTCTAGCTCTATAGATGGCCTTGTCCCGGCACTGGTGATGTGTTACCACAATACATAGCAATGTTCCTGCTCAATGTGCTATACATCACAGTGCCTTTCATTGTGTATTAGGCTCTGTTCACACCAATGCAATGCGAGAACCCTGCGACTCCAGTGCGGGTTCCCACATCGCATGCAACTCACAGGCAGTTCACACTGCCCTATGCGAACCGCTGGGAGTGTCAATACAAAGTTAATGACACCCCCAGATTGGTTCGCATATCGCAGTGCGAACTGTCAGTTTGGACACAAATTGGATCACATGGGTGAACCCAGGCGATCCGAATCTGGTGCAGACCAAAAAAAGTGTCCTGTGCGAGTTTAGTCCAAATGCGATGCAAATTCAGCCATACAAGCTGTATGGCTGAATTTGCATCGCACAGACATCGCATGTGATTTGCACAGTAGGAAACCAGCTATGAAGCCAGAGGGCTTCACTGCTGGTTTCCCTTAGCTAAGATGCCGGTGTCTGCATCCAAAGCCGGCATCGCTGGATCCCTGGACAGGTAAGTGTCCTTATATTATAAGTCAGCAGCTACAGTATTTGTAGCTGCTAACTTTACATTTTTTTGCCCAGACTGGAGCTCCTCTTTAAAACTAGAAGGAGTGATTAAAATAATCAGGTTTTATTTATTCATGTAAAACTTTTATCTCAAAAGGAAAAACTGTTTGCTTTAACCGATTATAAAGTGTGAGCGGGAATTTGGCCTGAATTTGTTAGCGTATTTAAATCTGTTAATACATTTACCACTCCCCTTCCCCCAGACTGACGGTGCTGCTGTCTGCTGTGCCTCCTGTCCTCATTTATCCAGAGTTGGGGCACACCAATACAGGAGGTGTGTTACTGACCAGATCACCAGATGAGAAAACTGATGCAGCCACCATATCTAATGATTGGTAAGCTGCAATTTTTTACATTTTTGGTTTTGGGTTTAATACTGCTTTACCCTTGGCATACACCTATGTGTTTTTAGTGTGTTTTGCAGAAACACACTACAGTCCGTTTTACATGGTTTCCTAAGGATCTAGTTCATATCTGTAAATCTGAGCCGGTGTGTTTTTTGAAAAGGGTCAGGGACCTTTTTCTCGCAGCAGATTTAATTTTGCACGCAACAGACTTCGATGGACCCGCACCAAAAATGCAAGTGCAGGTTTTTTGGCTAATAGGAAAGTATGACAGTTCTGTTCATGAAGTGTGACTCTGAGGCACTCGAGTCACATCAAAGTTGCACTCCTTGAACAGAGTTGTCATACTTTCCTATTGGCCAAAATGTTTCACAGGTATCAGCATGTGAACCCTCCCACCCTTCCTGTAATTAGCGGTATGAAATACACTATGTCAAAAGTATTGGAACACCTACCTTTACACGCACATGAACTTTAATGGCACCCAAGCCTTAGTCCATATTATTTTATTATTATTTTTTTATTTCAGGTACTTATATAGCGCCATCAATTTACATAGCGCTTTACATATACATTGTACATTCACATCAGTCCCTACCCTCAAGGAGCTTACAATCTAGGGTCCCTCACTTTCATACATACTAGGGACAATTTATACAGGATCCAAATAACCTACCAGCATGTCTTTGGAGTGTGGGAGGAAACCAGAGTACCCGGAGGAAACCCACGCAGGCACAGGGAGAACATGCAAACTCCAGGCAGGTAGTGTCGTGGTTGGGATTCAAACCAGCGACCCTTCTTACTGCTAGGCGAAAGTGCTACCCACTACACCACTGTGCTGCCCGTAGGGTTCAATATTGAGTTGGCCCACCCTTTGCAGCTATAACAGCTTCAACTCTTCTGGAAGGGCTGTCCACAAGGTCTAGGAGTGTGTCTATGGGAATGTTTGACCATTCTTCCAGAAGCGCATTTGTGAGGTCAGGCACTAATGTTGGATGAGAAGGCCTGGCTCGCAGTCTCTGCTCTAATTCATCCCAAAGGTGTTCTATTGGGTTGAGGTCAGGACTCTGTGCAGGCCAAGTCAAGTTCCTCCACCCCAAACTTGCTCACCCGTGTCTTTATGGACCTTGCTTTGTGCACTGTTGCACAGTCATGTTGGAACAGGAAGGGGCCATCTCCAAACTGTTCTCACAAAGTTGGGAGTATGAAATTGGCCAAAATGTCTTGGTATGCTGACGCCTTAAGAGTTCCCTTCACTGGAAGTAAGGGGCCAAGCCCAACCCCTATTTAACAATCCCACACCATAATCCCCCTCCACCAAATGATTTGGACCAGTGCACAAAGCAAGGTCCATAAAGACACGGGTGAGCAAGTTTGGGGTGGAGGAACTTGACTGGCCTGCACAGAGTCCTGACCTCAACCCAATAGAACACCTTTGGGATGAATTAGAGCGGAGACTGCGAGCCAGGCCTTCTCATCCAACATCAGTGCCTGACCTCACAAATGCGCTTCTGGAAGAATGGTCAAATGTTCCCGTAGACACACTCCTAAACCTTGTGGACAGCCTTTCCAGAAGAGTTGAAGCTGCAAAGGGAGGGCCAACTCAATATTGAACCCTACGGATTAATACTGGGATGCCATTAAAGTTCATGTGTGTGTAAAGGAAGGCGTCCCAATACTTTAAACGATATAGTGTATGTCTGATACTGAATATTTCTGAAATGTATGTAGTACATCCACAGTGGTTTGGCGGTTAGCACTACCGCCTTGCAGCACTAGGGCCATTGGTTTAAATCCCAACCATGACACTACCTGCATGGAGTTTGCATGTTCTCCCTGTGCCTGTGTGGGTTTCCTCCAGGTACACCGCTTTCCACCCACACTCCAAAGACATGCTGGTATGTGAATTGGCTCTAGTATGTGCATGTGAGTTAGAGGCCTTAGATTGTAAGCTCCTCAAGAGCAGGGACTGATGTGAATGTACAATATCAGGACATATCAAAGACATTCTTTATAATTTGGACTGATTTTATTATTTTGCCCATCAGTAAAGGGCTCCCACTTTCCCTGCTGGATTTTATGAGAAACTGGAACACACAGAGGTTGGCAGGAACTCTAATGCCGCGTACACACGGTCGGACTTTTCGTCTACAAAAGTCCGACAGCCTGTCCGACATACTTCCGACGTACCTTCGGCGGACTTGCGGCAGACTTTCTTACGAACGGACTTGCCTACACACGACCACACAAAAGTCCGACGGATTCGTACGTGATGACGTACACCGGACTAAAATAAGGAAGTTCATAGCCAGTAGCCAATAGCTGCCCTAGCATGGGTTTTTGTCCGTCGGACTAGCACACAGACGAGCGGATTTCGGGGTCCGTCGTACTTACGACGTAAAGATTTGAAGCATGTTTCAAATCTAAAGTCCGTCGGATTTGAGGCTAAAAAAGTCCGTTGAAAGTCCGGAGAAGCCCACACACGATCGGATTACCAGCCAGCTTTAGTCCGTCAGCGTCCGTTGGACTTTTGTAGACGAAAAGTCCGACCGTGTGTACGCGGCATAAGAACTTTCAGGTGGACAGCAACAGAGCCCTGAATTATGGCAAGGAGATCTCACTGTTGGAACTCCAAAAACATTTAAGATGCCAGGGGCTGACTCAGCCCATCAGGCTCCACCTATAATTATAATATCACTTTTGGGTGGGCTGATCCTTTAAATGATCTTAGTATGTCTGTAGTCACTTTCATATCCCAGCAGACACAACTAGGCAATCGTTCATCTGCTTAGCACATAACTGCACCATAAATGTCTGGTGGTCGGACCACCACCACCTACTTTCCATGGCCTGCATTACAATTAAAAGCACAGCCTGAATAAAGCTTCCAGAACCGTACTTCTAATATTTATCTAAATTAGCTCCGTCTACATGGCCAATTTTCTGCCACCCAAAATCTCAGGCAGTTAATCGCTTAAGAAAACACAGTCCAATTACACGCATTTGTATGAGATTAACTGGCAAAAAAGACTTCCTGTAATTTCTGTTTCCTCCTTCAAATGGTCCAACATCTTTTCACATCGGTAATTAATTGCCTATCGGCTAAATTCTATAGATAAGAATAATGACTTTGAAACACAGGTGGTGTAATAGGTTTGCCGCCAACTCGCACCACTCACAATCCCCTCACCGCAATGCGTTCATAAACCTGATCTGTGGAATCTTTTTCAGGTATTCTGATTCTCATATTATGAAATTCAAAGTGCCCAGATAAAGTCACTTGATGAGTCCACCCTGAACTGCTATTCTACTTTCTGGTGGACACTGAAAAGCTTCAGCACATCACAATCTCTTCTATATCTGTGCTGAGTTCCCAAGTCTTCATACCTACTGTGACCCATTATAAGGGGCTTCCCTTCTTCCTGCTGGATTTTATATCACTTATGTAGAAAGTATCAGGAGGAGCTGCATCACAAGTGGGCAGGATCAGACCCAGAAACTTTGGTAGGGAAATGATGGTCGTGATGTCACTGGTTTCTAATGAATGGATCGGCTGCATTCTCGGTGTTTATACCAGTCCCCAGTGAATGGATAGGCTGCAATGTCAGTGATGTCCCTGGTCTCTAATGAATGGATAGACTGCATTTTCAGTGATGTCCCTGGTCTCTAGTGAATAGATAAATTGCATTGTCAGTTATGTCACTGATCTCTTAAAAGTGGCTAGGCGGCATTCCCAGTGATGTAGTTTGTCTTCAGTCAATGAATAGGCTGCATTCTCAGTGATGTCATTTTTCTCAGTGATGTCATTTTTCGTTAGTGAATGGATAGGCTGCATTGTGTCCCCAATGAATGGATAGGCTGCATTCTCAGTGATGTCATTTGTCTCTAATGAATGGATAGGCTGTATTCTCAGTGATGTCATTTGTCTCTAGTGAATGGACAGGCTGCGTTTTCAATGATGTCATGCATCTATAGTGAATGGACAGGATGCTTACTTAGTGACGTCACTGGTCTCTAATGAATGGATAGGCTGTATGGTCAGTGATGTCACTGGTCTCTAATAAGTGGATAGGCTGCATTTCCAGTGATGTAATTTGTCTCCTGAGAATGGATGTCATGGTTATGCAGTAATCTTTCTCTGTCAGCTTACCTGCTCCTCATGTGTTCAGACTAAGAGGCCAGCCACTCACACCTGGCTGGTTTTATAACCTCTCCTCTAAGCATGGCCCCACCCCAGGCCCTATCAGGGAACCGTATATTAACCTGTGCACTGCAAGTAAGCAGTGCTGATCATCCATTGTGTGTTTGGCTTCCTGTTCCTGCTTGCCATGTGCTCTAGGTCTATTTCTGTTACTGACCTTGGCGTGTTCTCAATTATTCCTGTCTGCTCGTGACCCTGACCTTTGGCGTGTCCCCGACTTTCCCTGTTTGCCTGTGACCCTGAACCGTTGGCGTGAACTCTGTTGTCCTTGTCTGCTTGTGGCCCCGACCTTGGCATATTCCCTTACTATCCTTATCCTCCTGTTGCCTACTGTGGGCTTGAGCTGGGGGACCCTGGGGGTAGCGACCTGGAGCCAGTTGCAGCCCAGTCCATCCTCACTACTAGAGGCTCTGGTGAACACCTGCTGGCTCTTAGACTCCGCGCCCTAGGGAATCTTGGGCTCTAACCCCGGTGGGATCCATCTTGGTGTTCCAGCGGCCCTGCCTTCCTTACCACCTTGACTCCCATCCGCAGCAGTCAGCCATAGGGTCCACTACCTTGCGGTGCACTCCTGATCCCAACGGTGTGCATCTGTCACCTAGCCTCAAGGTGACCTGACAATGGACAGGCTTCAATCTTAATGCTGTCACAGCTCAGGCTACATTCTCAGTGATGTCACTGGTTTCTAGTAAGTGGATAGGCTGCATTCTCAGTTATATATGTTTGAATTTTTTTTCCTTCTCAATTTTCAGACCCATCCTGTACCAACTTTGCCTGAAGGCAATCCCATGTCAGCCTTTAATGACCTGCATAAGTTGCTCTGACCATCTGTCAGATGTATAAACTTGACTGATTATAGCCTGGATAGGCCGTTTTACCTAAGTTAGTCACGACCTGAAAACATATAAATTGCTTGTGATGGTGGAAAGTGTCATGGGCGCCGCAAGGGTTAACCCATTAATGACTCTCAGTTCCAGGGAGGTTAAAGGTCTAACAGGTGACACCTTGTGTCCTGTGTGATTTCTCACTATTCTGTCTCCTTAGCACCCTTTATCCAATAAAATGTCTGCTTTGAAGAACAATTTGGTGTTCTAAAGAAGATTTGGGGGGGGGGGGGGGGGGGGCGGGTTTATGCACTGATGTGGCTGTTTGTTGCTGCCATCTGTCTGCATAAAAAGGAAAAACAGTCTCTCTACAAGCATAATTACCATCTGTAATCTGTACCTTACTGCTACATTAAGGGGCAACTCAACCTTTCCATTTTCTCTTTCACGTAGGATCAAAAGTAAAGGTCACCATATTGCTCCAGTTTTTCGAACAGTGCAACAAATGTTCAAGTCTTTTTCTCCCCAAGGTTATAGATCTGTTGTAGTTTTCATTTACGATATTATGCAAATCTTGACTTTCCTGACTTGACTTTTGTGCATGTCTGTAGCTTTCATGCTGATCTACAGCTTGAAAATGGCAAAGTTGAGGGAGAGATACGATCTGCATACTTACTCTGGTTTAGTGACTTTCAGATAGACAGGAACAGAGTTGGAGATTTCAGGAAAATCTCACTATAGGAATATCCAGGACATACAGTATAAAAAGTCAGGGGCCCCTTTAGCCCACCAAGCTCCATCTATAACTAAAATACCACTGTCTGGTGGACTGAGCCTTTAAAGTGGAAATTCACATAAAAAGGGGAGTTCTGCTTTTCCAAATAGTACCCCCCCCCCTCCACTACCACCACCGTATTTGGAATCTTTTCTTTCAGGGAGCTGGTACCTAGTTTTGACAGGTACCCATTCCCATGTCTAGGCAATCCAAGTGGAAGTTGTTCCCGCCAGCAACCTCCTGGGACACGTCACATGTCCCAGGATGCTGCTGGTCTATTCAGAATGTGCAGCGTGACCCAAGCACGCACAGCGGAGAGCCGGCTGTGAGACAGTTGAATGTCACAGTCAGCTTCTCACACTCAATATGGTGGCATTGGGGACCCAAAGACCAACAAGAATCAACCCAGGTGATGACAGCGCTGGATCCCTAGGCTGGTGAGCACCTGTTTATTGAACGCCAGCAAATACAGTATTTGTAGCTGCTGATTTTTAATTTTTCTGCAAACGGATGGACTTCCTCTTTTTAGGGGAATTGAACTCTGAAAGCTGTTCCCCCAAAATAAGCAGGCAGAGGGCAAAGGACTGGTCACTAGCACTAACTGTGGGCTCCCTTTAGCTGATGTTTTCCCCATTACTGACTTACCATGCCTGGTTCTGCTCTATGTCTATGTGTGGAAAAAGACATCTTGGTAGAGGCAGGGCTGTGCTTCCTCATGTCAGAGCCTCCAACAAGGAGAAATCTGAGTAGTACAGCAGTGACATCCCCAAATTTCACTTTAACGACTTCCTGCTTGCCGTATAGTAAAATGACAGCAGGCGGGATCCCCTCTCATTCTGGGGTGCTGTCATATGATGTCGCCCAGTGTCACCGCTCTCGTGCACTTGCGGGGGTTCCCAGGACACGGCGTGACTCAGATCTGGGTAAAGAGCCAATGACGCGGCTCTTTAACCATGTAATTGGCTGCGCCCAATCACAGCTGATCACATGTAAACACGGAAGTGCAGTTTTTTGGCTCTCCTCGCCTCACACTGACAGAGTGTGAGGCAAGGAGAGCCGATCAGTGGCATTTCCTCGCAGCAGAGACTGTACAGATAATCAGGGCACTGATCACCAGTGCCCTGATTATCAATGTAGCCCTAGAAGTACCCATCAGTGACACCAATCAATGCCCGTCAATGCTGTCCATTAGTGCCACCTATCCGTGCCACCTATCATTGCCCATAAGTGACGTCTATCAGTGCCTACCAGTGCCACCAAACAGTGCTGTCCATCAGTGTGGCATTGTAGTGTCTCTCCATCGGTCCCACCTAATCAGTGCCCTTCAGTGCCACCTCATCAGTGCCCATCAGTAGCTCACATCAGTGAAGGAGAAAAATTACTTATTTACTTAATTTACTTGCAAAAACTAAAAACTTTTTTCCAAATTTTCAGTGTTTTTTAGGTTTTTTTTTAGCAAACAATAAAAAGCTCAGCGGTGATTGAATACCACCAAAAGAAAGCTTTGTTTGTGGGAAGAAAGTTATAAAAATTTAATTTATGTACAGCATTGCATGATCGCACAATTGTCATTCAAAGTGTGACAGCGCTGAAAGCTGAAAATTGGCATGAGCAGGAAGGGGGTGAAAGTGCCCGGTATTGAAGCGGTTAAATCTCCTGAGACTAGCAGTCAAAGGAAGCAGTGCCTTACATCTCACACCACTGATACATAGGAGTGCCTACACACCCACACATTCCAGGAAGTGCACTTTCAGGTGGAATTTAGGACATTTCGCAGGGGTCAGCTTAGGTACACATGACATTTCTAAAAGTCTTCTATAACAAAACTTCACTTTTTGAGTTCACTTTTTAATGTTACTGTGTCTGCAGGCATTTTACATTAAGAAACTGAAACTAATTATTGTCTTTGTGGAGAGAATGACCTATTTGCTGAGTATTCCAGTGTAATGCAAGGTATTTACTTTTTTTTACCCTGTCAACAGAATAGGGTCTGTTTTATGAGAAGATGTCTGACATACTTGATGCCATTTGTCTCCATTGAGCGAACCGGTCGTTTTGGTTTTGCTACAATTGTACCTTGAAGTCTTTGGTGTAGAAGACTGTCTTTGGCTTCAGTGCCAGCAGTTGTAAAGCCCCATCACCTCCGTAGTAATAAAGTGTAACACCTGAGTCTAATGCCTGCTTTTTCGCAATCTAAAACACTTTTCTGAGACATTTTGATAACATGACGGCGTCTTCGCTCCTCACCACTCATGGGGCCCGTGGCCAAGTTATGACGGGTGTAACACAGTGGAAAAGGATATTTTATTCTTCTGTTTTAAAAGATGCCTTTTAGTAAATGTGCATTTCTAAAGGTTATACATCAAAGGTACACTCCAGTCATGTCTGAAAATGAAGCCTTGAGATGCACACAAAGCCCTCAGCCTTCCTTATACTCCAGTTTTTCGTGCATTGTTTTTAGTTCACCAGTCCACCCTGCTCCCTTTTGTCTGTAATTTATGAACCCTGCTTGTGATGTAGCAGAAGAATTCTCAAAACACACCTGCTGTAGGCTCCAGTCTCTCACATATAGAAAGCCCACTGAAAAAAATGTAATTGATAAAAAGTTACATACACCAATCAGAGTTGGAATGTTTTTGAAAGTCTGAATGTAAATTGTGCTACAGAAAGGAGAAGGAAAGAGGTACATGGCACAGGTTTCAGGAAGTGCATCCCCCAGTGCCCCTGTGATGTGCTCTCTGCATTCTGGCTATCAGTGGCGGCTGGTGATTTTTCGTTTGGGGGGGCGGCAAACAACCGACCCCCCCCCCCACGGCAACTCAAACCCTTCTGCTGTCTGTCGGTCGATCCACTGGCACTTACCCCATCTAGGCATCAGGCATCCGAGGAGCGGCGGGGATCGGGCATCCGAGGTGCGGCAGCAGGGATCAGGCATCCAGGCATCAGCGTCCAATAGGATCTCCTATCCTTTCAGCCAATTGGGTGATGGGTATCCGACCTGCTTCCTGATTGGCTGGGAGGAGGATCAGTTTTGCAACAGCGAATATTAATTTGGTGTTGTAACACACCTGGGTGGGCTCCAGTCGCACTCTCTTCGACCCAAGCCCACCCTATTTTGAAGCCTGTTAGAACCTCTGGCTCTAATCAGGTGCTTCAAAAAAAACCTGGCTGCTGTAATTCATGTGCCCGGTGCCCTGAAAGGGGCTGGACCAGGGTTGCCAACCACCAGTAAATTTACTGACAGTTTGTAATAATCAATGATTTTTTTTACAACTGCCAGTAAACATCAGGGGCTGATAATTTCATGCTGTGTTGAATTTTTAAGTGTAAATCAAGCAAAATACTTTGTTATAGGTATTGCCAGTGTTTCCATATCATGTTTATACTGTTCAGATTTTCAGTGTGTTCATTTTCAATAGGAGTTCTGTAATTTCTCAGGTTTCCAGTAAAAACTGTGTTCCACCAGTACATTTTCCATGTTTTGTCAGTAAAAATTGCTGCGGGAGGTTGGCAACCCTGGGCCAGACTCATGAATAGGGGGTGGCCGTGGCGGCCATGGATAGAGTCATGCTATGCATGAATCTATCTATTGCATATAGGGGGTGGCCTGGAGAGAGGGGGGCGCCCTGGCACCCCTATGGGATGGGTCACCTCTGCTGGCTATAGTGGATTACACATGACTAAGATAAAGTTCACAATCACAGAATTTGCTGGAAAACATCAGCCAATCACTGTTGTTAGCCTTGTTAATGATTCATAGCCTAGCTAACAAAATGGAGGAACTGGAGCTGCTATTAAACGAGGAGGACTTAGACTTTCTGAGAATAACTTAAACTTGGTTTTACAGCTCACATGATTGGCTGCGCATATATACGGGGATATTCCTTGTATCGGAAAGACAGGGAAAAAAGAAGAGGGGGAGGGGTTTGTCTATATGTACAAAATGCAAGGTTGGTAGAGAGGAGGGACATTGTGAATGGGGCGAGGTGTGTGTGTGTGTGGGGGGGGGGGTAGAATCAGTATGGGTAGAACTTCAAAGAGAAAAAGTAAGTGGGAAATTAATAGTGGGGGTATGTTATAGGCCACCCAACCTGAAGGAGGAGGAAGAGCGGGACCTACTATCACAGTTAGAAATGGCTGGGAAATGTCATAATGGGGGTCTTCAATTATCCCGATATTGACTGGGCAGAGGGGACAGCTCACTCATTAAAGGCCCGTCATGTCTTACAGGATAACTTCATGTCCCAATTGGTGGATTCCCCAACTAGAAAGAATGCCCTGCTAGATTTATTAATTACGAACGATCCTAGTCTCATCTCAGATGTGGAAATACGGGACAACTTGGGATCTAGCGATCATAGGATGATCACATTTAACATAAAACATAAAAAAATGAGGCAGGAGGGAAGCATAAGAACACTAAATTTCAAACTAACCAATTTTTCTGAACTGCGGTTATTACTATATGACATCAATTGGTACCAAATCCTAGATACATTGAAACTGGAAGAAAAATGGAAATGTTTTAGGAACATATTAAAACAAAGGTATCACACAGTGCATTTCAATGGGCAATAAATGTAGACAAGCAAAGGTGAAACCTGAGTGGCTAAACCGTAATGTAAAAAGCCTCATTAAAGAGAAAAAAAATGGCCTTTAAACTATATAAAGGGGATGGGTCACCGTCCGCATTCCAACACTACAAAGAATGCAATAAGAAGTGTATACAGTAGACGGTTTTTCCTCTTAAGTGGGATTTTAAAGGGCGGAGGTCTCAAAAAAGTATAGCAAAAAGTATAAAAAATTATCAAGATTTTTATTATATCGAAGGTTTAAAAGTAGAACATATGCTAGAGTGAGAACAATGAATAAAAGCAACAATGGATGCCAGAATTTACAAATGATGAAAAATACAACCAGGATAAACACGACAGGTCGACAGAGCTACACAAAACCCCACAGAGGCTGTATCAGCAAGGAGCCAATTGACAGTGCAGGTCCAACGCGTTTCGAGGCTTTTTGTAAGGATTGCGACCTCTTCTTCAGGGGCTGGAGGTAAGGTGTATATCTGTCTGCGGAACATTATTACAAAAAGAGAGACAGAAAAACACACAATGAAGACTGTTATATGTCAAAAATCATACATATATACAATTATTTACATGATAAGATTGTGATGTAATAACAAAAAGATGTCCTAACCATGCTATTGCAGGGTCAATATTATATGGCATCCACTTTAGACGAGGGGGAGGGGGAGAACGGTAAACCACCAGTGCCCAGATCCGAATACCAGCGACGCTGCCGTAAAACCAAGACCGCCAGCAGGTCAGGACCAGACACAAAGGGCGTCACGTCCGTCAGCTGTGTTGTGAATTCTCTTTATCAGCTAAGGACCAATAAGAAGTGTAAGAACGCAATCAGGACAGCCAAAAAAGACTACGAGAGACATATAGCAGAGGAGAGTGAAAAAAAATCCAAAAACATTTTTTGAATACATTAAAGTAATTGTAAAGGCTCATTTTTTTTTTTTTTAAACAAACATGTTATACTTACCACCTCTGTGCAGATGGTTTTTCACAGAGCAGCTCAGATCCTCCTCTTCACGGGTCGCCTCACCCCCTCTCTCCCCTGATTGGCTGACTGACTTTGATTGACAGCCACAAGAGCCAATGGCGCTGCTGCTCTTAGCCAATTAGGAGGAGTGTCCTTGATGGCTGAGGGGATCGTGGACATCTACACACAGAATTTTTTTTATCTTAACCACTTGCCGACCAGCTGTCGTCGTCATACTGCGGCAGGTCGGCACGATCCCGCGAATCGTTGTAGCTGTACGTTGGCTCCTTTAAGCGGGATAGCAGGTGCGCCGATGCTCGTGACCAGCAGTCGCGATGACCACCGGCCATCGTGTGCACGAGAGGCAGAACAGGGACGCGTGTGTGTAAACACAAATCCCTGTTCTGTGAGGAGAGGAGATGCAGATTGTGAGTTCCTTATAACAAGGAACCACGATCTGTCATCTCCTATAGTCAGTCCTCTCCCCCTACAGTAAGAACACACACTAGGGCAGTGTTTCTCAACTCCAGTCCTCAAGGCGCACCAACAGGTTATGTTTTCAGGATTTCCACTATTTTGCACAGGTGATTTGATCAGTTTTCACTGCCTTAGTAATTACCACAGCAGTTTCATCTGAGAGAAATCCTGAAAACATGACCTGTTGGTGCGCCTTGAGGACTGGAGTTGAGAAACACTGCACCAGGGAACGCAGTTAACCCCTTGATCGCCCCCGAGTGTTAACCCCTTCCCTGCCAGTGACATTTATACAGTAATCAGTGTATTTTTATAGCACTGATCTCTGTATAATTGTCAGTCGTCCTAAAAATGTGTCAAAAGTGTCCGATGTGTCCTCCATAATGTTGCAGTCTCAATAAAAATCGCAGATCGCCGCCATTACTAATAAAAAAAATAATAATGATAAAAATGCCATAAATCTATCCCCTATTTTGTAGATGCTATAACTTTTGCGCAAACCAATCAATATACGTTTATTGCGATTTTTATTACCAAAAATATGTAGAAGAATACATATCGGCCTAAACTGAGAGAAAAATGGCTTTTTTTTTAAAAAATGGGGATATTTATTATAGCAAAAAGTACAAAATATTGTCTTTTTTTTTTTTTTTTTTTCAAAATTGTCGCTCTTTTTTTGTTTATAACGCAAAAAATAAAAAACGCATAGATGATCAAATACCACCAAAAGAAAGCTCTATTTGTGGGAAAAAAAGGACGTCAATTTTGTTTGGGTACAGCGTCGTACGACCGTGCAATTGTCAGTTAAAGCGATGCAGTGCCATATCGCAAAAAATGGCCTGGTCATTGAGCAGCCAAATCTTCTAGAGCTGAAGTGGTTAATGCATAGAATGCATTAAGATAAAAATCCTTCTGCCTTTACAACTCTTTTAACCGTAAAAAGGCAAAATCAGAGCACATTGCCAACATAAAAGACAAGGATGGGAGGATGGCTACAAGTGACACGGAGAAGGAAACTACTAAATGCCTTCTTCTCCTCAGTTTTTACACAGGAAAAGGAGGGTTATATCGCCTGCCACAGTATTGTTAGTGACACATCACAGGGCATACCCTTGTTGCTAACAGAGGCCAGGAGTGAAGGAAAGACTTGATAAACTTAATACAAATAAATCACCAGGACCAGATGGCTTACACCCCAGAGTCCTCAGAGAACTCAGTCAGGTTGTAGCCAAACCATTGTTCCTGATCTTTGTGGACAGCATACTGACAGGATTTGTACCAGCTGATTGGAGAAAAGCCAATGTGGTACCAATATTCAAAAAAGGACAGAGACAAATCCTTGGAAACTACAGGCCAGTCAGCCTAACATCAATCGTTGGTAAATTATTAGATGGGATGATCAGGGACTATATCCAAAAATTTACTGAGGAAAAAAATATCATAAGTAGTTGTCAGCATGGGTTTACAAAAGGTCGTCCTTGCTAGACCAATCTGCTAACATTCTATGAGGAAGTGAGCTGCCATCTAGACAGGGGAAGGCTATTGGATTTAGTGTACCTGGATTTTGCAAAGTAATTCTATACAGTCCCCCATAAGTGCTTAATCTACAAGGTGAGGTCCACAGGCATGGACCATAAGGTTTGTTCTTGGGTAAAAAACTGGTTACAGGGGCATGTCCAAAGGGTAGTGATAAATAATGTGTACTCAGACTTGACTGGAGTGGTAAGTGGGGTACCCCAATGTTCTGTCTTGGGACCAATTCTATTCAATTTATTCATAAATGATATAGAGGATGAGATAAGTAGCTCAAGCTCAGTTTTTGTGGACAACACAAAAATAAGCAAGGCAATAACTTCACATCAGGACATAGAAATTTTACAGAAAGACCTGGACAAAATAATGGAGTTGGCCAATGCATGGCAAATTAGGTTTAATGTGAAGAAATGTAAAGTAATACATTTGGGGGCAAAAAACATAAATGCAAACTACTCACTATGGGGAGAACCGCTGGCCGAATCGAGGATGGAGAAAGATCAGGGGGTCCTAGTAGATGACAGATTGAGCAATAGTATGCAATGTCAAGCTGCAGCTACCAAAGGCGGCAGAATATTAGCATCCATAAAAAAGGGATATACTGCAGGAATAAAACTATAATCCTACTACCTTATAAAACTCTGGTTAGACCATATCTGGAGTATTCTGCCCAGTTCTGATCACCAGTCCTCAGAAGGGATGTGCCGGAACCGGAGAGAGTCCAAAGAAGGGAAACAAAACGAATAAGGAGACTAGAGGACCTCAGTTACAAGGAACGACTGCAAACACTAAATCTATTCGCGCTGGCACAACGACGCTTGGGAGGAGGTATGATAGCAATTTACAAATACCTCAATGGTGATCCCAGCATAGGAAAAAACTATTCAGTCCCAAGGAGTGTAATAGGACACAGGGACACACTATGAGATTGGAGGGTTTTTCACTTTCAGGGCAATAAGGATGTGGAATTCTCTTCCACAATTGGTGGTGGCTGCGGGGAATATGTATATTTTAAAGAGACTCTTGGATGTGCATCTTAAAGAACACAACATACAGGGATATGGGAAATAATTATAGATACTGACACATGTACATCTACACAGGCTGAACTGGATGGACTATTGTCTTTATTCAACCTTACCTACTATGAAACTATGTAATTTAAAATAACTATTTCAGAACCCCAGATTACCTACAAAAAGGAGTGGGTGGCCTCGTACCCTACAGTAATTCTGGAATAAAATGAAAAAGCCTTGATCTTCTGACATGGGAAAGAAAGACCCCTTTAAAGTGTTACTAAACCCAGGGCCCTGCGTTCACTACAGTATATCTGGTCTCCCACAGTGCCCAGAACATGGAAATGCAATTATCTTAATATATATAAACTGCTAAATACCTTTTCTCATCAGCAGCATATGGCAGTCCTGTGACTTCCGTCAGTATCTGGTTAAAGCTTGTAGCATTCTACTCTGACTATACTATGAAGCTGCTTGACCCTTGACCCTTTGTCTCGTCCCAAGAAAAAATAAACTCTCTAGTAATAAACACCAAACTGCGCATGTGCAGAGTGACTCCAAAGACTCTGTCTTATCAAGAGATGATTTGGGGACTGTGGAAGAAGGGGAGGATCAGAGAAGACAGGATCAAACAGCCTTTTTTACACAATGAGGAGGGTTAATCGCTTAGGTTCCACAGTGAATAAAACATGCATGCTTTACTGCATGTACAGACTACTGTTGTGGGTATAGTTACACTTTATGGGGGTTATTTACCAAAGGAAGATCCACTTTGCATTGCAAGTGCACTTGAAAGTGCACGTGGAAGTAAAGTTGCTGTAGATCCGAGGGGGACATGCAAGGAAAGTAACAAAACAGCATTTTAGCTTGCACGTGATTGGATGATAAAATCAGCAGAGCTTCCACTCATTTCAGATCTACCCCTTAGATTGACAGTGACTGCACTTCCAAGTGCACTTTCAGTGCAAAGTGGATTTGCCTTTCATAAATAACCCCCTAAGTATTCATATATTTGGGCAAAAGAGACACCCTTATGAGACCTCCAGTCATGTAGAGCAGAGGCCTCTGAACTACAGTCCGCTGGACACATCTGGTCCGCTACAAGATTTTATCTTGCCCACAGCAACCCTGGCTAGTTGGAAGCTGATGCACCAGTCTGTGTATTGTACTATAGAGAATGGCGCATCCACTGCCAGCCAGCCGTGACCCATCCCCCAGTCCCCTGTCCAGGTCCCCACTTCCATCCCTCCGCCATGGTTAGTTGCTAGGACAGTTGGCGTACTAAAAGTTAATGCTGTGGTAGATCTACCTCAGCATTTACAGTAGGACTAGACTCCCTCCTCTCATACCTGCTCTGCCTTGCTGCTCTACCACTTGGAATGTAAGGCAGGACTCTGCAGGGCAAACATAGTTTTAAGGGCAGACTCTGCTGGGCACATATGGATGTAAGGGGGGACATTGCTGGCCACTCCTGGATGTAAAGGGGGACTCTGCTGGGCACTCCTGAAATGTAAGGCAGGAATCTGCTGGGCGCACATAGTTGGATGTAGGGGGAAGACTTTGCGGGGCAAACATAAATGTAAGGGAGGACTCTGCTTCGCACTCCTGAATGTAAAGGGAGACTCTCCAGGACATTCCTGGATGTAAGGAGGAACTCTGCCAGACATGCATAGATATAAGGGGGGACACTCCTAGGCACTCCTGGATGTAAAAGGGGACTGCTGGGCACTACTAGATGAAAGAGGGACTTATTAATTTATTTATGAAACCTTTTTTTTTTTTTGTTTGGCCCATGAATATTTGTAAAAAAAAGTTTGAAGCCCCCTGTTGTAGGTGATGGAGAAAGACACAAACATCTATTGCGGCCAACAGCTAAAAAGGACTAAGTGCAAATCACTGAAACACTATTCTGTTTTTATGGCTATTTACCTTTACACTAGTATTTGAAGATATGCAATCATTTACAGGCTGCATATAGATTTGTAGTATCATAAATATTCTTAGCAGTTACATAGTACAAATGTTTATACAATTTTCTACATGTAAAAAAAAAAAAAAAAAAGAAAAAAGACGGTTGTGGTAAAAAAAAAAAAAAAAAATAGGTTAAAGGGATCTGCTGCAGATAGCAAGCCATACACTACACCCCAATAATAACAAATATTGTACAGACAAAAGAGGTAAAGACTTTAAAACTGTGGCCAAACACAAGACCTCTCCCCCGCATTTGCACCCCTATCTATTAAAATGGATTTACCGTTAATTTTGCTATCATTCTCATGTCCTCTCCAGTGCTGTCCTCCAGTAGACTCACTTACTTTTTTTTATTAACCACTTCAGCCCCAGAAGGGCTTACCCCCTTCTTGACCAGAGCACTTTTTACATTTTGGCATTGCGCTGCTTTAACTGGTAATTGCGTGGTCATGCAATGCTGTACCCAAAATAAATTTGTGTCCTTTCTTTTCCCACAAATAGAGTTTTCTTTTGGTGGTATTTGATCACCTCTACGGTTTTTATTTTTTGCGATATAAACAAAAAAAGACTGAACATTTTGAAGAAAAATGATGTTTTCGACCTTTTGTTATAAAAAAATTACAATAAACTCAATTTTAGTCATACATTTAGGCCAAAAAGCATTCAGTCATGTCTCGGGTAAAAAAAAAAAAATAAAGTGTGCATTTATTGGTTTGCGCAAAAGTTATAGCGTCTACAAACTAGGGTACATTTTCTGGAATTTACGCAGCTTTTAGTTTATGGCAGCCTATCTCATTTATTGAGGTGCTAAAACGGCAGGGCAGTACAATTCCCCCCCCCCCCCCCCCCCAAATGCCCCATTTTGGAAAGTAGACACCCCAAGGAATTTGCTGAGAGGCTTGTTGAGCACATTGAATATTTTATTTTTTTGTCACAAGTGATTGAAAAAGACAAAAAAAAAAGTACACAAAGTTGTCACTGAAAAAATATATTGCTCAAACATGCCATGGGCATATATGAAATTAGACCCCAAAATACATTTTGCTGCTTCTCCTGAGTACGGGGATACCACATGTGTGGGACTTTTTGGCAGTTTAGCCACGTACAGAACCTCGAAATCCAAGTACCGCCTTCAGGCTTTCTAAGGGCGTACATTTTTTATTTCACTCCTCACTACCTATCAGTTTCGGAGGCCATGAAATTCCCAGATCACACAAAACCCCCCAAATGACCCCATTTTGAAAAGTAGACACCCCAAGCTATTCTAGCCGCATATAGGACTTTGAAAACCAAGCACTGCCTGTTTATTTTTACACAAGCAAATAGCTTGGGGTGTCTACTTTTGACCCCAAAAAGGGGTAATTTGGGGGGAGTTTGACCTGTCCTGGTTTTTTATGCACATTAGAAGCTCATGCCACAAATCACCCACTCTTTTAACCACTTGAAGACAAAGCCCTTTCTGACACTTTGTTTACATGAAAAAATATTTTTCTTTTGCTAGAAAATTACTTTGAACCTCCAAACATTATATATCTTTTTTTAAAGCAAAGGCCCTACAGATTAAAATGGTGGGTGTTGCAATGTTTTTTTTTCACACAGTATTTGCACAGCGATTTTTCAAACGCAATTTTTTGGAAAAATAACACTTTTTGAATTTTAATTCACTAAAACACACTATATTGCTCAAATGTTTGGTAAAATATAAAAGATGATCTTATGCCGAGTATATAGATACCAAACATGACATGCTTTAAAATTGCGCACAACCGTGCAGCGGCGACAAATTACATACATTTTTAAAAGCCTTTACAGGTTACCACTTTAGATTTACAGAGGAGGTCTACTGCTAAAATTACTGCCCTCGATATAAATATCCCCTATGATAGCAATAGGTAGTGACAGGTACTCTTTTTAAAAAAATAAATTGGGGTTTATTAGACTCTAGATCTCTCCTTTGCCCTCAAAGCATCTGACCACACCAAGATCGGTGTGATAAGACGCTTTCCCATTTCCCAATGACGCTGTTTGTATCCGGCAAAACTGAAGTCATGAAATGCTCGTAGCTTCCGGTTTCTTAGGCTATAGAGATGATTGGAGCCGTTCTGGTCTTCAATCAGCTCTGTGGTCAGCTGGCGGAACCACCGGCTGCATTCTCAGGTTCCCCCGGTGAGACAGAAGAGCCCAAGAAAACCATGGAAGACGGCAGGAGGGGGGAGACGTTCCCTCCCACTGCTTGTAAAAGCAGTCTAGCGGCTAGTTAGCAGCTAGGATTACATAAAAGCCGACCACTGGCTGAAAAGAAAGATACAAAGATGATACCTAAACCTGCAGGCATCATTCTGGTATAACCACTCAAAGCCCAGCAACATACCAGTACGTTGCTGGTCCTTGTTGAGCATATATTGTAATGTTCTTTTTTTTCATGCAGCCTGTGGGCTGAATGGAAAAAGAGATTGATCGGTGGGTATTCCCACCATTAGAATACCGCCCTGCATCCACCCACTTATAATGATGGGCATACATGCACCGTTTTTATTTATTTTTTTAACTGTGGTGGTGAAATCACCTCCTACATCACTGGAGTCGCTGTTTTACGTATCGTGAGAGCAAACGCTGTTGCTGTCATGATAAATAAATCAGTGCTGCAGCTGAATGGTGTACCTGAAAAGAAACTAATTGTTAACAACAAAACACAGTAAACAGTAAAGTATAAAAGAATTACATGCATACCTGAAAAACAAACATGATAAAACATAGTAACAATAAAACATTGCAGTTAAAAAATACAGAGCAGGGCGTGGTCTGGACATGGCGGTGTGAGCACGCTTGCTGAGAGGTCTGCATGGACCAGGCACTGTAACTCCCAGTCCAGCCACTACAGACAGCTGCGATTCATGCCTGGAGACCGGAGATCTGCCCTAACTACCGGGGAGCCTCGGACCGAGAAGAGTTTACCCGCTACGTCCTCTTCCCCAGTTCCCGCAGCCGCCGCTACCTCCAAGATGGGCCGCCACGGGTCGGACCATCCAGCACCTCCGATGGCCCTAAGAAGCCGCCCACACGAGTGACTGAGACAGGTGAGCCCCTCTTTCATGTATCCCGGCTGTCATCTCCCATCCTGTCACCAGAGCTGCCACGTGCAGACTGCTCCACAGGCTCCACTATCCCCCGGGCTTCAGGGGCACAGCATGAGGGGGACATCAGGGACTACGCGGCAAGATATCCAGGCAATGGCTGCATCCATAGTCTCTGCTCTGTCTAGGGACATATATGACATCAAGCAGCAGATGGACACAGTGGAGGAGCGGGTAACTACCTTGAAGTCCTCCAAGTCTACAGTTGACACCCAGTTAGAGGCCCTGGAGGCACTTTAGGCCATGTATCGCCATCACCTCATAGACATTCAGCTTAAAATTGACGACGGGGAAGATAGAAACAGAAGAAACAACCTCCGTCTTCAGGGTATACCAGAGGCAACTATGGGGGTCGACTGCGTGAAACAGTGACGGCCATCCTTAACCAGCTTCTAGGCAAGGGACCTACAGCAGAACTTGAGCTGGACCGAGTCCATCGGGTGTAAGGCCCTCGGCCTACCCCTTCAGCCGCAGCTTCCTAACCCTCCACCTAGGGACGTTCTGTGCAGGGTGCACTTCTATGGAAGTAACTAAGAGATTCTACGTAAAGCATGGATTCAAGGGCCTATTGACTTTGATGGCGCAACTGTACGGGTCTACCCAGATATCTCTCTATAGACCCGTATGATGAGGGGCATGCTTCGCCCCGTACTGGAAGTTATACGAAACACAGGGGCTACCTATCGGTGGGGTCATCCTTTCCACCTCATTGTCCAGCAGCAAGGTTCCGCTTTCTATCTATGCTCCCCTGACCAGCTTCAACCACTGTTTCAATGCCTTGATAGGCCAGGGGTTCATGTACCTGATTGGCTGGAATCCCTTCTACGGTTTGATCCTCCTGGCCCAACTTCTCCAAGACCACAGAGGATCCGCAGGGCACAATCCCGTGCATCCAGCAATGAACCACCCACACGCACTCCAGCCGCCTCGGAAGACTGAAACACTGTGGGTACCCCATTGCTGTGTTCTTTGGCGGTGGAATCTTTGTCTTCTCACCAGTTGATGGTTGCAGTTCAATGTGTAGAAATGATGTCTCGATCCAGTCTCCTAGAGCCTGATCTCACTATTGGGTTATTGTGTTATATATATATATATATATATATATATATATATATATAATTATATATATATATATATTTTTTTTTTTTTTTCCTTGATGTAATTTCTGAGTTCTGGATCCACCCTTCCATACATACATCACCATTTAGTGCGGTGGTTCCTCAGGAACTAACACAATGGAACGACCATTATATACCCATAAACAGTTGCATTTAGTCTGTAGGGCCTCCCGGGGCTCCTGCTGACTCACCTATGCCTTGTGTTGATTGCCCATGTTCAATGTTAGTGCCTTTTTATGTATCAGTGTTTGTCCGCTGGTGGGCTCCCCGCCTCAGAGACCGGCCATTTTCTCACCCCTCTTTGCCAGGTGTGCCCGGAGAATGTCTCCTGGTCACTGGAGTCCCCTAACGTTTTATGGCATGACTGGGGTGTGAAACTCAACGAGTGGACTCCTTAATGATGCTGGGTTTTCTCCAAAGGTGTGGGAGAATTACTTTGGTCTGGTGGCCTCTTTACTGGGCGTCCTGGTGGTGGCATGGGCGGGTTCCTGGTGCCCCCTTTACCGTTTGACTACAGGAGCCCCACCTCACTGGGGAGGTACATGGTCCTATGCCTTGCCTATATGCATCGGTTTTTCTATCCCCCAGTTTTAGTCTGATTGGGGTAGGGGGAACCAGCCTGAGTTCACCGCCTGGGGGCCAGGGTTTGTGTGTGTCGGCTGGGCATCAGCTACTTTTTCAGTTGCAATGCTCTATATTGCCTACAAATATGTGTATGCCTAAGCGCCCCCCTTCGTTCTATCACCGGGTTGACAGGGCATATATTTCCGTTTCATTGATTTATTTTCATGTTCTTTTTAGCGGTTTATGTGATTCTTATCCATGTTGCAGTTCTCTGGTCCGTGCACCTCTGCTGTTTCACCTCCTGACCTTACCACCACCCCGTTAGGGTCTCCCCCTGCAAAGTGATTTGTGCTCTGCGAGGTGATTTGATACGTGTTACCTTTAGCACACTTCCTCTTTTCATGACCCCCCTCCCCCTCTTTATATGTCCTCTCCCTCTAGTGTGATTGTTCCCTTTTGCTCTCCTTTCCTCCTCCCTTTCCGGCTCCCCCTCCCCACCCTCTCGTCCCCCTCCTGGGTTTCAGAAACCATGCATCAGACTGAGACAGACGTACAGTTAAATCACACTTGTTTAATAATAATAGAAAAAGGTAAACAGAGTAAACGTAATCAAAACGCAGCCAGAGTTCAGGAACCGGAACAGATAGTCAGACAAGCCAAAACATAAGGGAGCCAGAGATGAGTGTAGTAGAACAGCAAGCAGGATCAGGAGCCAGAAGGAATGTCAGCCAAGCAAATCTTTAACAGGAACACAGGTGAGAGTCTCTAGAGATGTGACCAAGGCGAAGGCAGAGATCATCTGGACTGGACGGCTTAAGTAGGCAGGACTGACGAGCAGGATATCATTAACAGGGGAGTCACTGTGGAGAGATAGGAGCTGGCAATTAGCTGACAGCTGAGTGGCCAGCTTTGAGAAGGAAGGGCTGAGCCCAGCCCTGACAGTACCCCCTCCTCAATGACCCCTTCCCCTTGGAGGACCACCAGGCTTGAGGGGAAAACGTCTATGGAAATCACGGAGGAGGACAGGGGCATGTGCGTCCAAGGATGAGACCCAAGAGCGTTCCTCCGGACCGTACCCTTTCCAATGCACCAGGTACTGTATGCGCCCATGGAACCTACGGGAGTCAACAATGGACTGTACTTTTTTTTTTTTCAAATATATATTTTATTATTTTCAAAGGAATAGGGCAAAGCCCGAAAAAATACATAACAGTAGTGGGGGGGGGGGGGGGGTTGCCGCCTCCCGATATTGCCTCATATCCATACATAATACATCTTAAACATGTAAATGTTGTTCTAGGGTATCATTATCAGTCTATACATAGTTCCCATAGTGCTACTTCTCAATATTTCAATTACTGTGAGTATGTAAATCGATCTGCAATTGAGAATTTCGTTTTCTGTCAATACAATAGAATACAGACTGAAATAATTCACTCGGAGAGCAGCAACCTGAGTATAACACAGAAAAATAGAAAAGTATATAGAGGAAAAAAAGAAAAGGGGGGGAAAGAGAGAAATGGGGAAGGGAGGGTTGGGGGGAAAGCAGGGGGGGAGGAGGGGACTGGTCATTAGTGTATTCTAGTGATGAACAGGTGTCATTCCGTTCCGCAAGCTTACTTCCTCACACTGGGTCTTGTTAATTTGGGTTCTCAAAAAGGGTTTTGCCTTCTTCTGAATATTTGAACATATTCCAGAGTGTCCAAGTTTTCTGATAAACTGTCTGTCTGTTTTGGGCTGTCATTATTAAGTCTTCCATTTTATTGATGTCTTCCACTTTTCGTAACCACATTGATGTAGTAGGTGGGGATTGTTGTTTCCAAAGCATGGGTATGCAGGACTTGGCTGCATTTGTGAGGTGTCTTAATATGGATTTTTTATAAGATTTGAGTGGTATGGAGGAAACGTGTAGTAGAAAAAATGCTGGGTCATTTGGGATCTGGAAGTCTGTGAATTTCTGGGAGATGGATCTTACTGCAGACCAGAAATTTGTCAGACGGGGACAAGACCAGAACATGTGTAACATCGTACCAACCTCCCTTTGGCATCGCCAGCATTGATCAGAGGAGTCAGTGAACATCGTGTGTAAACGACTAGGGGTTAAATACCATCTCGTCAAAATTTTGAAATTTGTCTCCTGTATTTTAGTGCAGATGGATGATTTAAGGGAGAGAACTATCATGTTCTGTTTCTGGACTGCAGTAAAGGTACAATGAAGGTCTGTTACCCACTTTGTAATGCATGGGAGGGAAGGTGGCTGCATAGGTGTGTTTAATAGAGTATACATCCTGGAAAGTATTTGTGTGATTGGTTCTGTGTCTGAGCATATTTCTTCAAATGAAGTTAAGGGCCTAGTATATGATTGAGGGTTCGCAATTGTTTGGAGGAAGTGATGAATTTGAACTGCATTCCAGAATGTCAGTGTGAACGGGCCTGTTGGGTCCATTAGTTCTACTATGGAGGGCCATCTGTCATGTTTTACGAACTGCGGAGCCCTAACACAGTTAGAGTCTCTTAGTGTCTGAAATGGTCCTGGCCCTATCCCGGGGGGAAATTTGGGGTTTCCTAATATCGGAGTTAGGGGTGAATCTGTGGTCGTCAATGAGGTCTGCAACGTGGCTTGAAGGCATTGTTT
Source organism: Aquarana catesbeiana (assembly GCF_042186555.1). Classification (NCBI taxonomy): domain Eukaryota; kingdom Metazoa; phylum Chordata; class Amphibia; order Anura; family Ranidae; genus Aquarana; species Aquarana catesbeiana. Next base: position 234,555,620 of record NC_133332.1, on the reverse strand, counting down.
TATGGTGTTACCTATGAAAGGGTGGGCTTTCAATTCCGACGGAAGTGAGTCATAGCACCACATTGCCGAGTGTAACGGTATTTGTGTTTGATGTTGCTCCATTTGTGCCCATAGTTTGTATTCCTTATGTTTGTGCCAGTCTATCATTCTGCCTAAATGAGTTGCGAGATAATATTTTCGAACGTCTGGGAGTGCTATCCCTCCGTAATGTTTAGGCTTAGTTAATTGTGATCTGGGGATTCGGGGTTTCTTATGTGCCCAGACAAAGCGGGTGAAAAGAGTTTGTACTCGTTTGAGGTATGTGGGGGGTATTTTGATTGGCAGGGCTTGGAAGAGGTACAAGAATTTAGGTAATATACACATTTTGATTAGATTACACCTCCCGAACCAGGAGTGTAGGCCCGTATTCCAATCCTCTAGTAGTAATCTGGTTTTAATTAGTAAAGGGGGAAAATTGCTGTCAAAAATTAGTGTTGGGTCTATTGGGATCTTCGTACCTAAGTAAGTCAGGGCGGAGGTCGTCCACTTAAACCTGAAGTTGGATTGTAAATTTGTGAGGTCATTAGTTGGAATAGAGATACCCATAGCTTCTGATTTTGAAAAGTTGATTTTTAAATTTGACAGCTTCCTATATAGTTCGAATTCTTTTAGCAGGTTGGGTAGGGACACTACTGGGTTGGTCAGTGAAAAGAGTAAGTCGTCAGCGTAGGCAGACACCTTGTGTTGTAAGGGGCCTAGTGGGATTCCTTGTATGTCAGGGTTTAGTCTAATTTTGGACAAAAATGGTTCAAGAGTAAGGGCAAACAGGAGAGGAGATAGGGGGCATCCCTGTCTTGTCCCGTTAGTGATCGGGAAGGAATCTGACAGGACTCCGTTCGCTTTAACTTGCGCTGTGGGAGTGGAGTAGATACTAGCTATCCGGTTGAGCATCACCTCTCCTAGGCCTATATGTCTGAGGACTGCGTTCATGAATGGCCAGCTGACCCGGTCAAAGGCCTTTTCTGCGTCAGTATTGAGAAAGACACAAGGGGTCCTCTTGGATCTAGTGATATATAACAGATTCAGGACCCCACTTGGTCCAGATGAATGAGTTGTTGGAGGTGTTGCGCTAGTCGGACAGACAGGGCTTTAGTGAATATTTTAAGGTCTAGATTTAACAGGGATATGGGTCTGTAGCTGCTACATGCCGCCAGATCCTTTCCCTCTTTATGGATTACAGAAATATGTGCACTCAGTGTTTCCCTAGCAAAGACTGCACCCGCTCCAGTTTTGTTAAACAGTGTAACCATACGGGGCCCCAGTATTGGAAATAGAGTTTTGTAATATTGTAGCGTGTAGCCATCCGGGCCTGGGGCTTTACCTGGTTTCATTGTCTTTATGGCACTCTGAATTTCTGTTAGGGTAATGGGTGAGTCTAATTCTGTTCTAATTTCCTGGGTGAGGTTTGACATTTGGGAGGATGTAATGTATTCCTCTATCATGTTCTCGGAGGGGGTTCCCTGCGGTAGATTGTATAGCTTAGAGTAGAACTGTTTGAATTCTTCAGTTATGTGCGCAGGTAGGGTTACTTGTTTCCCCTTCGACGTGTTGATATGTGGGATATAGGACGCTAATTTGTGACTTCTCACGGTGTTGGCTAATAATTTCCCACATTTATCCCCTGACTCATATGTCGTTTTGCGGCAGCGTTGCAGGGCTGCTTTTGCTCTATAATGTAGGAGATCAGTGATCTGCCTTCGGAGGGTTGACAGTTGTGTTTCAGACGACTGAGTAAGGGCATGTTTATGTTTGGCCTCTAATGTAGCAAGTTCCTGCAAAAGCTGTGTCAGTGTTTTATTTCTCTCTTTTTTGATACGGGCACCATGGGAGATGAGGATCCCCCTTAGAACTACTTTGTGGGCTTCCCATAATATTCCTGGGTCACAGCCAGGTTGATCATTCTCTTGGAAGTAAAGGTTTAGGGCCTTCGTCACATCTGCTAGTACTTCCGGGGTTTGTAAGAGGCTTTCATTAAGTCGCCAAAATCGGTGTCTGGGCGAGGAAGTGTCTGTTAAGCGGTATCTTAAAAATATTGGAGCATGGTCTGACCAAGTCCTGTTGCCAATTGAGGTCTGTTCAACTGCGTGTAGCTGTGAGTGTGGGATCATGAAATAGTCAATTCTAGTGAATAATTGATGTACGTTGGAGTAGAATGTGAAGTCTTTTTCCCCTGAGTGTTGTAAGCGCCATATGTCTATCAATTGCGATTTATGGAATGTTTTTGCTATTTGTTTAAGTTGTTTCGGTGGGATCGACGTTTTGCCCGACGACGTATCCACCGAAGGGATCAAGGGGGTGTTGAAGTCCCCTCCTACAATCAGTTGACCTTCTTGGAATTCATTTAGTTTCTCTAGTGTCTCTCGTATGAATGTAGCTTGTTGTTCATTAGGGGCATACATGGTTGCTAGTGTTATCTGTACACTTCCTATTGTGCCTTTAAGGAAAAGATATCTTCCTGTCGGGTCTATCAGAGCGCTTTGGTGTTGCCAGGGTGTCTTATTTGATATGAGAATGGAGACTCCTTTAGATTTGGAGTCTGGGTTCATAGAATGGAAGGCTACAGGGAAATGTCTATTTTGTAGGTATGGTAATTTATTAGCTTTGAAGTGTGTCTCCTGAAGGAAGGCTATATCTGTGTGGTTCCTTTTTAAGTCTTCTAATAACATACGTCGTTTTTCTGGTATGCTAAGCCCTTTTACGTTAAGAGACATCACATTGATTTTACTGACCGCCATGGTATCTTCTGTCGGGGGAGGGAGGGAGAGGAGGGTTAGGTGTGGGTTGGGAGAAGAGAGAGGGTGGGAGAGGTAAGTATAGATAGGGGAGAGAGAGTAGAAAAGATAGAGAAGAAATAGGTAGCAAGTAATAAGAGTCAGACAAGGCCTAGTGTCTTGCCTGCAACGTTCCCCTTGAATTACGGGGTTGTATTTTGCATATATGGACTGTACTTTAACCTCCTCATGGTTCTCAATCTGTACAGGGTGAGGACAAGGCACCGGGGTGGTAAAGCGGTTGCAGGCCAAAGGTTTTAATAAGGAGACATGAAATACATTCAAAATACGCATATTAGAAGGAAGGTCTAAAGCGTAAGCCACTGGTTTAATCCTGCGAAGAATACGGAAATGCCTAATAAACTGAGGTGCGAACTTCTGAGAAGGAACACGAAGTCGGAGGTTGCGAGATGACAGCCAGACACTGTCCCCAACCAAGTAGGAAGGTGCAGGCAGGAGTCTGCAGTCAGCATGGAGCCTGTACCTATCATTAGCATGTCGCAAAGCCTCCTGGACTTGTGCCCAAGTGGAACGAAGACCACGGAGATGCTCCTCTAATGCAGGAATACTCTGCGGAACAAATGAGTCAGGCAACATGGAAGGTTGGAAACCATAGTTTGCCATAAACTGGGACAATCGGGAAGTACAATTCAAGGCACTATTGTGAGCAAACTCCGCCCACGGTAAGAGGACTGACCTGTTGTTATGATGGCCAGAAATATAGCAAAGTAGGAATTGCTCCAAAGACCGATTGGCTCGTTGTGTGGCCCCATTAGACTGTGGGTGATACACAGAGGAGAAAGCAATCTGAATTCCCAACTGAACACAACACAAAAGGCTCGCCAGAACCAGGACACAAACTGACTACCTCTGTCCGAAACAATCATCTTGTGTAGCCCATGTAAGCGAAAGATCTCCCGAGCAAAAATGGAAGCCAGTTCCTTAGAAGTGGGCAACTTCTTAAGTGGAATACAATGGGACATTTTTGAGAACCGGTCAACCACCATAAGGATAACTGTGTTTCCCTGGTAGTTGGGTGACTCCACAAAGAAATCCATAGACAGATGGGTCCAGGGTCTCTCTCCATTGGGTTTGGCTTGTAGGAGGCCCACTGGAAGGTGTCGTGGAGTCTTACTCTGAGCACACAGGGAACAGGCAGCTACGAAGGCGGTTACATGACCACGTAGACTAGGCCACCAGAATTGTTGGGAAGTGGCCCAAAAGAGTTGATTCTTCCCAGGGTGGCCAGCAGCCCTGGAAGAATGGTAAATCTGCAGCACGGCAGTATGGAGACTCTTTGGGACAAAGCAGTGGTAACAAGGTTTCTCAGGAGGAGCATGGACCTGAGCAGCAAGAATTTTGTCACCCAAAGGAGAAGTGAGATTAGTGCGAACCGTAGCCAGAATACGATCAGGAGGAATCACAGGAACCGGGACCGACTCTTGGAAGTGGCAGAAAATTGAATCAACCTCAAGGATAAAAGGTAACGTAGGATCAGGATGTGCCAACACAGGAGCAGAAACAAAGGCAGCCTTGAGACTCTCAAAGGCCTTAATGGACTCCAGAGACCAACTCTGTGGGTTACCGTCCTTTCTGGTCATATCAGTCAGGGGCTTGACCAGAGACGAGAAGTTACGAATAAACTTCCGATAATAGTTGGCAGAGCCAAGAAAACGATGCAGAGGATGTAAACCCATGGGTCGGGGCCACTGTAGGACTGCTGAAAGTTTCTCTGGGTCCATCAATAAACCAGCAGTGGAAATGACATAACCCAAGGATTGAACCTGTTCACGATGGAATTCGCAGTTCTCCAATTTACAATAGAGATTGTTCTCTCTTAGTTTCTGAAGCACAACAGACATCTGTGTGGTGGCTCTCCAGGGACTTGGAAAATATGAGGATATCGTCGAGATAAACCACCACACATAACTGCAACAAACATTGTTAATAAATTTGTGGAAAACTGCCGGGGAGTTACAAAGGCCAAAAGGCATTACGAGGTACTCATAATGGCCTGTTCTGGTATTAAACGCAGTTTTCCACTTGTCGCCCTCCTTAATCCTCACGAGATTGTATGCCCCTCTCAAATCAAGCTTAATGAAAACCGTTGCTCCCTTGAGGCGGTCAAATAACTCAGTAATCAACGGAATCAGATAGGCATTCTTAATCGTGAAACAATTGAGACCCCCTATAATCAATACAAGGTCTCAGTTCACCACTCTTCTTCTTCACAAAGAAGAAACCAGCACCAGCAGGAGACGAGGATTTGCTGATGAAACCTCGAGAAAGTGCGTCTGCAACATACTCCTCCATGGCCTTATCCTCCAAGACCAAAAAGGGTAAACCCGGCCACGAGGGGGTATGGCACCAAGTTGAAGGTCAATTGCGCAATCATACAACTGGTGTGGAGGAGAGAACCTCAGCATGGAGCCAATCAAAACAAGGGCTGTGCCTCTGTAACCAAGGATAACCAATAACCAGCAGAAACTTAGGTGAGGAAATAACCTGGAATTGGATTATCTTATGGTAAAGAGCCCCTACGGCCATGGACAACGGAACAGTCTCATGAGTCACATGGGCAGGCCTAAAGAGGTCTTCCATCAAGAGCCTCAGTGGCAAGTTGAGTGTCACGCAGCTGCAGCGGAATCGAGTGCTTCAATACAAAGGCAGCATCAATGAACAGGCCTGCAGCCCCATAGTCTATTAGAGCCTGTATCTCGACAGACTCAGCCCAACAAAGGGTAACCAAAACCAGGGGCTTATCCTTATGGATTACTGGGGACGAAACAACGCCACCTAAGGTCTGTCCGTGACAGGACCTCAAGGTTCGAGCGTTCCCTGGACGGGTAGGAAAGGTGACCTGCCTGGCCACAATAAAGGTACAATCTCTCCCTCCTCCTAAGAGTTCTCTCATCTGCAGAGAGACGCGTGAAGCCCAAGTGCATGGGTTCATCTTCACAGACCGACTCGGTACCAGGAGGCATTGGAGGTGAGGGAGTCAAGGGTGGGACTGCAAAGTTCAGAGACAAATGTTCAGGAGGCTTCCGCAAGCGTTCCTTTAAAGGGAGTCTTTCTCTGAGTCTGGAGTCATGGAGGATGGCAAACATGATCAACCTCTCCAGCTCAGTGGGCTGCTATCTCATCCTTGATGGTATTCGAGAGACCATGAGAAAAAGTAGCCACGAGGGTCTCATTGTTCCAAGCAACCTCTGTTGCCAGAATACGGAATTCAATGGCGTAATCGGCAACAGTTCTTGTACTCTGTTTGATGGACATGAGGCACTTGGCAGCAGAAGCGGAGTGTGCGGGAACGTCAAATAGTCTTTTAAAAGGAGTCACAAACTCAGGGTAACTCAAGACAACAGGTTTTTGCGTCTCCCATAGAGGGTTTGCCCAGGGCAAGGCTCTCTCAGAAAGCAAAGCTATCACAAAACCTACTTTGCTTCTGTCCATGGGAAACGCCTGGGGAGCATCTCAAAGTATATCTCAACCTGGTTGAGAAACCCTCTGCATTGGACTGCATCGCCCCCAAATTGCTGGGGAAGCGGAGCGGAACCAGACATACCTCTTATAGAGGTAATACTCGAGACGGGTGCCTGCACAGAGACTGGAGCAGCAGCAGGGACGGCCTGCAACACAGGTTGTACTAGAGCAGCCAGAGTGGGAGATTCCAGGTGAGCCGCGTGACTCAGGAGTGTTTGTAACGCCATGGCAAACTGATCCATGCAGTGATCCTGCTCATCCAATCTGGAAAAAATATTACCAACAAGTGGATTTTGCAAAAAAAGGTGAAATTACTGCGCTAAACCACAATAGTGTCGAAACAAAAAAGCAGCTAACACTCAAACAAAGTCCAAACAATTAATAAACATATAGTGTAGCGCTAGAAGGAACAGAAACCATAAACTCTAATGTCCAATATATGTAACTTTAAACAAAACTGATAAAAGTCCAATATTCCCTAAGGTACAGTAGAACGGAGTAATTCGTGAAAATTCAGAAATATGACCATCTCGTATTTAGTGGCGAATCCTCAATTGAACAGAGATGACACAAACAGTATTCAAAAAACTGTGCACTGGTGAGTATGGAGAAATCCTCTGTCAAAAGGAATAGAGATGGGTACTCTTACCGGATATGGTAGACCCACTTACGATACAGTAGTGGGTCAGTCAAGCTTATGTGGGCCAGTGTTTTGGTATTCAGGACAGAAAAATCAGTACTCAGTACATCGTACTGATTTTTCTGTCCATTTATCACACATCAACAACCTCCAGACGGCTCCCCCACATGGTGGAAGTCTTATATCGTGTTGGAGAGTCGCAAGGATTTGGGATTTTCGGCTGGACCACCACGGAGGAGGAGTGGCACTACCCTTTCTTAGAGTGATCGTTTCCCTGCCAATCCCAACCCTGTGGCACCTGGCGATAAGCTCGATTGACCCACTACTGTATGGTAAGTGGGTCCACCATATCCGGTAAGAGTACCCATCTCTATTCCTTTTGACAGAGGATTTCTCGATACTCACCAATGCACAGTTCTTTGAATACTGTTTATGTCATCTTTGTTCAATTGAGGATTCGCCACTAAACACGAGATGGACATATTTCTGAATTTTCATTAATTATTCAGTTCTGCCTTAGGGAATATGGGACTTTTATCAGTTCATTCATTTTTGTTTAAAGTTACATATATTGGACATTACAATTCATGGTTTCTGTTCCTTCTAGCGCTACACTATATGTTTACAACAAGTGGATTGACTGCATCTTCTGAATTCATGGCCTTCGCCTACTCTCAGAAACCATCAGACTGAGACAGAAGTACATTTAAATCACACTTGTTTAACAGGGAGCCAGAAATGAGCATTGTAGAACAGCAAGCAGGATCTGGAGCCAGAAGGAATGTCAGCCAAGCAAGTCTTTAACAGGAACACAGGAGAGCGTCTCTAGAGATGTGACCAAGGCGAAGGCAGAGATCATCTGGACTGGACGGCTTAAGTAGTCAGTATATGCAAAAAGATTCTGCGCTGCTCACAAGAGAAACAAAAACAAAAAAGAAAGCAGCTAACACAACCAACAAGGTATATAAGCAGAAAACAACAAAAAAGTGTAGCGCTAAACCATATCATAAATGACAGTGGATTGGTAGGTATACAGTAGGGATGAGCCGAACACCCCCCTGTTCGGTTCGCACCAGAACATGCGAACAGGAAAAAAGTTCGTTCGAACATGCGAACACCGTTAAAGTCTATGGGACACGAACATGAATAATCAAAAGTGCTAATTTTCAAGGCTTATATGCAAGTTATTGTCATAAAAAGTGTTTGGGGACCTGGGTCCTGCCCCAGGGGACATGGATCAATGCAAAAAAAAGTTTTTAAAAACGGCCGTTTTTTCAGGAGCAGTGATTTTAATAATGCTTAAAGTCAAACAATAAAAGTGTAATATCCCTTTAAATTTTGTACCTGGGGGGTGTCTATAGTGTGCCTGTAAAGGGGCGCATGTTTCCTGTGTTTAGAACAGTCTGACAGCAAAATGACATTTTGAAGGAAAAAACTCATTTAAAACTACCCGCGGCTATTGCATTGCCGACAATACACATAGAAGTTCATTGATAAAAACGGCATGGGAATTCCCCAAAGGGGAACCCCGAACCAAAATTAAAAAAAAAAATGACGTGGGGGTCCCCCTAAATTCCATACCAGGCCCTTCAGGTCTGGTATGGATATTAAGGGAAACCCCGGCCAAAATTTAAAAAAAAAATTACGTGGGGTTCCCCCTAAATTCCATACCAGACCCTTCAGGTCTGGTATGGATTTTAAGGGGAACCCCGCGCCAAAAAAAAAAAAAAAACGGCGTGGGGTCCCCCCAAAAATCCATACCAGACCCTTATCCGAGCACGCAACCTGACAGGCCGCAGGAAAAGAGGGGGGGACGAGAGTGCGGCCCCCCCTCCCTCCTGAACCGTACCAGGCCACATGCCCTCAACAATGGGAGGGTGCTTTGGGGTAGCCCCCCAAAACACCTTGTCCCCATGTTGATGAGGACAAGGGCCTCATCCCCACAACCCTGGCCGGTGGTTGTGGGGGTCTGCGGGCGGGGGGCTTATCGGAATCTGGAAGCCCCCTTTAACAAGGTGACCCCCAGATCCCGGCCCCCCCCCCGTGTGAAATGGTAAGGGGGTACATAAGTACCCCTACCATTTCACGAAAAAAGTGTCAAAAATGTTAAAAATGACAAGAGACAGTTTTTGACAATTCCTTTATTTAAATGCTTCTTTCTTCTATCTTCCTTCATCTTCTGGTTCTTCTGGCTCTTCTGGTTCTTCTGGTTCTTCCTCCGGCGTTCTCGTCCAGCATCTCCTCCGCGGCGTCTTCTGTCTTCTTCTCCTCGGGCCGCTCCGCACCCATGGCATGGGGGGGAGGCTCCCGCTCTTCTCTTCTTCTCTTCTTCTTTTCTTCTTTTCTTCTTTTCTTCTCTTCTTCTCTTCTTCTTCATTTTCTTCTCCGGGCCGCTCCGCAATCCATGCTGGCATGGAGGGAGGCTCCCGCTGTGTGACGGCGCTCCTCGTCTGACAGTTCTTAAATAACGGGGGGGCGGGGCCACCCGGTGACCCCGCCCCCCTCTGACGCACGGTGACTTGACGGGACTTCCCTGTGACGTCACGGGGAATGCCACAGGGAAGTCCCGTCAAGTCACCGTGCGTCAGAGGGGGGCGGGGTCACCGGGTGGCCCCGCCCCCCCGTTATTTAAGAACTGTCAGACGAGGAGCGCCGTCACACAGCGGGAGCCTCCCTCCATGCCAGCATGGATTGCGGAGCGGCCCGGAGAAGAAAATGAAGAAGAAGAGAAGAAGAGAAGAAAAGAAGAAAAGAAGAAAAGAAGAAGAGAAGAAGAGAAGAGCGGGAGCCTCCCCCCCATGCCATGGGTGCGGAGCGGCCCGAGGAGAAGAAGACAGAAGACGCCGCGGAGGAGATGCTGGACGAGAACGCCGGAGGAAGAACCAGAAGAACCAGAAGAGCCAGAAGAACCAGAAGATGAAGGAAGATAGAAGAAAGAAGAAGCATTTAAATAAAGGAATTGTCAAAAACTGTCTCTTGTCATTTTTAACATTTTTGACACTTTTTTCGTGAAATGGTAGGGGTACTTATGTACCCCCTTACCATTTCACACACGGGGGGGGCCGGGATCTGGGGGTCACCTTGTTAAAGGGGGCTTCCAGATTCCGATAAGCCCCCCGCCCGCAGACCCCCACAAACACCGGCCAGGGTTGTGGGGATGAGGCCCTTGTCCTCATCAACATGGGGACAAGGTGTTTTGGGGAGCTACCCCAAAGCACCCTCCCAATGTTGAGGGCATGTGGCCTGGTACGGTTCAGGAGGGAGGGGGGCCGCACTCTTGTCCCCCCCTCTTTTCCTGCGGCCTGCCAGGTTGCGTGCTCGGATAAGGGTCTGGTATGGATTTTTGGGGGGACCCCACGCCGTTTTTTTTTTTTTTTTTGGCGCGGGGTTCCCCTTAAAATCCATACCAGACCTGAAGGGTCTGGTATGGAATTTAGGGGGAACCCCACGTCATTTTTTTTTTTAAATTTTGGCCGGGGTTCCCCTTAATATCCATACCAGACCTGAAGGGCCTGGTATGGAATTTAGGGGGACCCCCACGTCATTTTTTTTTTTTAATTTTGGTTCGGGGTTCCCCTTTGGGGAATTCCCATGCCGTTTTTATCAATGAACTTCTATGTGTATTGTCGGCAATGCAATAGCCGCGGGTAGTTTTAAATGAGTTTTTTCCTTCAAAATGTCATTTTGATGTCAGACTGTTCTAAACACAGGAAACATGCGCCCCTTTACAGGCACACTATAGACACCCCCCAGGTACGAAATTTAAAGGGATATTACACTTTTATTGATTGACTTTAAGTATTATTAAAATCACTGCTCCTGAAAAAACGGCCGTTTTTAAAACTTTTTTTTGCATTGATCCATGTCCCCTGGGGCAGGACCCAGGTCCCCAAACACTTTTTATGACAATAACTTGCATATTAGCCTTTAAAATTAGCACTTTTGATTTCTCCCATAGACTTTTAAAGGGTGTTCCGCGGCATTCGAATTTGCCGCGAACACCCCAAATTGTTCGCTGTTCGGTGAACTTGCGAACAGCCAATGTTCGAGTCGAACATGAGTTCGACTCGAACTCGAAGCTCATCCCTAGTATACAGTGAAGGGAATCACCAAAATAAAGACCTATTCATGGATAGGAAGTCCTGATATAGACGTTATAACTAAAAGGTAACCATAGTTAGTCCTCAGGTAGACATATTATACACAGGTGAATGCAATGTCCCAAAAGGCAGATCAGCTCACTCCCACCGGAAGAAAAAAAGGCTTACCAAATCTGGTGGACCCGACAGGGCATACGCCGAATTGGGTCAGATAAGGCTTAAGTGGTAAGTGGCTGTGGATGTCTGTAATATCACGGCTTGCTGGATTCCTCCAACTGGTAACCGGGTCCTGGAAGATGTGAGGTGTCCCAAGAATATAGATGGTTCTGTGGGTCCTAGGGGAGGGATGAGGTGTTCCGTGGATGGATCCCTCAAACCAGCATTCATAGGTTTAGGTGATGGTGTTAATATGGAGAAAAGAAAGGAAGGGCCACATAGTGTAAATCCGAATATAAAAGTTTTAATAAAAAGTTGTAAGGAAATACACTCACGTAAGTCCAAAATGTAATACAGCGCTGTGACAAAGTGGCGACAATGGGGACCCCATTGTCGCCACTTTGTCACAGCGCTGTATTACATTTTGGACTTACGTGAGTGTATTTCCTTATAACTTTTTATTAAAACTTTTATATTCGGATTTACACTATGTGGCCCTTCCTTTCTTTTCTCCATATTAACACCATCACCTAAACCTATGAATGCTGGTTTGAGGGATCCATCCACGGAACACCTCATCCCTCCCCTAGGACCCACAGAACCATCTATATTCTTGGGACACCTCACATCTTCCAGGACCCGGTTACCAGTTGGAGGAATCCAGCAAGCCGTGATATTACAGACATCCACAGCCACTTACCACCTAAGCCTTATCTGACCCAATTCGGCGTATGCCCTGTCAGGTCCACCACATTTGGTAAGCCTTTTTTTCTTCCGGTGGGAGTGAGCTGATCTGCCTTTTGGGACACTGCATTCACCTGTGTATAATATGTCTACCTGAGGACTAACTATGGTTACCTTTTAGTTATAACGTCTATATCAGGACTTCCTATCCATGAATAGGTCTTTATTTAGGTGATTCCCTTCACTGTATACCTACCAATCCACTGTCATTTATGATATGGTTTAGCGCTACAATTTTTTGTTGTTTTCGGCTAAAGTAGTCAGGACTGACAAGCAGGATATCATCAACAGGTGAGTCACTGTGGAGAGATAGGAGCTGGTAATTAGCCGACAGATGAGCGGCCAGCTTTGGGAAGGAAGGGCTGAGCCCAGCCCTGACACCCGGTCCCATTCTCCCCTCCTTTTGGTAGCTATACCTGAGCACTGTAATGGTATTGGGCACTATTAAATTCACCTATTTCAATGTCAGAGGCCTTGGTGTACCTGAAAAGCACTCCAGACTCCTAATGGACCTGAAAAAAGCAAGTCGCAAGTGGTCTTCCTCCAAGAAACGCATTTTAAACTGGAGGGCCACCCTAAAAAAATTGCATGAAAAATCCTAAATAAATTTAAAAAAAAAAAAATTTGAAACATTTTTTTTTAAACTTACCTAAACCCTTGTTGCTAGGCAGTCTTCCTAATCTGCCTCTTCCTATTCCGTGGCGTGTTCTGCTCCTCAGTGAGCGGCCCCGTTGCCTTCTGGGAACTGTGTGTGTTCCCAGAACACCACGGGGCCATTCACAGAGCGCCGTGCCGCTCGCGCAGTAGGAAACTGGCTGTGAAGCCGCAAGGCTCCACTGCCTGTTTCCCTTACTTAGGATGGCGGTGCTGGGACCCGAGAGCCGAGGGACGGGGCCGACATCGCGGGCACCCAGGACAGGTAAGTACTTATTTAAAGTCAGCCGCTACAGTGTTTGTAGCGGCTGACTTTAAATTTTTTTTTTTCATGGTCGGAATCCCGCTTTAAGCTCAACCATGTCCCTCATCTTTCTAACAGAGCCTTCCTGACAGCTTGCCACAGTCCTTCCCCAATTCCAAAATCCAAGGGGGTGAGCATCTTGCTGGCAAACACGGTGCTTTGGTCATTGTCTGCAATACAACAGGATCCCATGGGCCATTTCCTCTTTATAAAGGAAAAAATCTGTGAATTAATGGTTACTCTTGCCAATGTACACTTCCCTAATGTGGTTCATCCCCCCTTCTTGCGAAGCTTGATACCTGCTCTTTTGGAGTTTCAGAAGGGGACCCTGATCTTCAGTGGAGATCTAAACTTTGCCATGGACCCAGATTTGGATGTATCTAGGGGTGTGTCTCATCTTTCATATTCCTGCCTTAAATGCCTAAAGGCAGAACTCCACCTTCTACAACTTATCAACCCTTGGCGTCTTTTACATCCACATGACAGGGATTACTCCTTTTTCTCCTCAGCACATCAAACCTGTTCCCACTTGAACTAGCTCCTGATTCCTCATAGAGAGCTCCCTAGGGTTCAATTGGCCTATGCTCCCATATACCTCACCTTACAAATGGGCCATACGGTTCGGAGTCCTCCATCCTGGCGTCTTAATGAGGCTCTTCTCCAATCCCCCGAAGTCTGTCAAACATTGGAAGCTGCCCTCTCGGAAAATTTTTCCCTAAACAAGGATTCAGTGGATAACCCATTTGTGGTTTGGGAAGCCCACAAGCCAGTAATTAGGGGCGCTTTGATCAAGATAGGAGCACGTTTGAAGCAGGACAGGACTGTCCAAGTTGACACCCTACTTGCCCATCTTTGTTGCCTTGAAAGCGCTCACAAAGCTAGTATTGCCCGTTTGTTACATTGCAAGCTACTTAACCACTTCAATATTGGGCACTTATACACCTTCCTGCCCAGACCAATTTTCATCTTTCAGCGCTGTCGCAGTTTGAATGACAATTGCGCGGTCATCCAACACTGTACTCAAACTAATTTTTTATCATTTTGTTCCCACAAATAGAGCTTTCTTTTGGTGGTATTTGATCACCTCTGCGGTTTTTATTTTTTGCGAAACAAATTAAAAAAGACCGAAAATTTTGAAAAAAATAAAAGTTTTGCTTTTGTTTCTGTTAAAAAATTTTGTAAATAAGTAAGTTTTCTCTTTCACTGATGGGCACTGATAAGGCGGCACTGACAGGCACTGATAAGGCGGCATCGATGAGGTAGCACCAATGAGTGGGCACTGATGGGCACTGACGATGGGCATTGATAGGTGGCACTGATGGGCACTCATGGGTGGCACTGATAGGCAACACTGATTGGCACTGAAAGGCTGCAAAGATGGGTTCTTATGGGTGGCACTGATAGGCGGCACTGCTGGGCACTGGGCGGCACTGATACATGGCACTGATGGGCACTGATACGCGGCACTGATAGGCATCCCTGGTGGCACTGGCAGTGGTAGGCATTGTGCCTGGGCACTGATTGGCAGCTGCCTGGGCACTGATTAGTATTTCCCTGGGGTTCTAGGGGGCATACCTGCTGGTCCAGTGTGGATGGTTTCCCTGGTGGTCCTGGGCGGCTTCCCTGGTGGTCCTGGGCGGCTTCCCTGGTGGTCCTGGGTAGGATCCGAGGGGGGGCTGTGCTGATAAACAATCAGCACAGACCCCCCCTGTCAGGAGAGCAGCCGATCGGCTCTTCTCTACTCGCATCTTTCAGACGCGAGTGAGGAAAAGCCGATCACCGACTCTTCCTATTTACATCGTGATCAGCCGTGATTGGACACGGCTGATCACGTGGTAAAGACTGACACCCCGCAACAACGATCGCCACGATGCGCGCCCCCAGGGCGCGCAGCGGCTCAATATCCTGCGGACGTCATATGATGCCCAGTCAGGATTTTGAAACCACTTTGCCACCGTCATTCTGCTATATGGTGGGCGGCAAGTGGTTAAGACCCGTGAAGAACTCAACTCCCTCCTTTTTCATAAAACAAAGCAGAAATTGGCATGGTCCCATCGTATTATGTATGAATTTTCAAACAAACCTGGCACCCTCCTAGCGAGGGCGCTCCGTGGACCTCGTACCCAGACCTATATCCCACATATCACCTCATCTTCAAGGCAAAAACTCTCTACATCGGATGCTATGGCTGCTGAATATCACTCATCCTTTTGTGGTTTATGCAACCTAAACCCAACTCCTTCCCCAGAAGCCTCTTTAGGGCTTTCTGCAAACATTCGCATTTACATTGCATCTTCTGGCATGCCCTCTTTTTCCTCCTCTGTACGAGAACAATTAGAGTCTCCTATCACAGAGGAGGAACTATGTAAGGCTCTCGCTCAGTCCAAACCAAAAAAGGCACCAGGGCCTGACAGTCTGACTGCCGTCTACTACAAGACGTTCTGTACTTTACTCACGCCACGCTTGGTAACATCCCTCAACTCTCTGGTGGAGGGGAAGTCTATGCCGGTAGACGCTCATAGAGCATTTATTTCCCAGATCCCCAAGGAAGGCAAAGATCCGGCCCAGTGCGGCAGTTACCGTCCCATTGCACTTTTAAATACCGATCTGAAACTCTTTGCAAAGATTCTGGCCAATAGACTACTGCCCCATCTCCCGAGCCTGATGCACAAACCAGGCCGGGTTTGTCCCACTCCGAGAGCCTCGTGACAATACCATTTGTGTCATTAATCTGATTCACGCGGCCAGGACCTCCAGGAAACTGCTTATTCTGCTCTCAACGGATGCAGATAAAGCATTCGACAGGGTCCACTGGTCCTTCATACGAGCGGCCTTAGAACCTCCATGCTCAGCTGGATTTCTGCTCTCTACTCACTACCTTCTGCAGCTGTAAAGCTCAACGAGACCAGGTCTGATTTCTTTGACATATCGAACGAGACACGGCAGGGCTGCCCCCTCTCGCCCCTGATATTTATACTGACCTTGGAACCCTTCCTCTGCACTGTCCACGATGATCCTAACATCACCTGTTACCGTAAATTCTCAGGATACCATAAGTTGGCAAGGTTCGCTGTTGACCTGATCTTTTTTCTTACAGACCCACTCACCTCTCTACCGAACCTCCTAAAGGCTTTACATGTGTATGGGGCTTTGTCCTATTTCAAAATTAACTTTGGGAAATCCTCTGCCCTTAACATCTCTGTGGACTCTGGCGTGTTCCGGAGCCTCTGGCCTTCTTTTCCCCTCCAGTGGGCATCAACGGCGATTTTAATACTTAGGCACCAACATCACTTCTGACCTGTCAAAACTATTTGAATCCAACTTTGAGCCAGATCTTATTAAACTGAAGGAGGACCTGGTGCACTGGCATTCTTTAACCCTGACATGATTTGGCCGTTGCAATGCCCTCAAAATGACAGTGCTACCTCGGGTCCTTTTTTTTAGAGACCCAAACCTGGACTGTATTTTTTTTTTGTAATTCCTGTATTAGTATAAAAAAGTCATAGAAAAACATATACAATAGAAATATACAGCTTAGTACATTAACAATAGAAACTTCAATATATGAACGGCTGACAAAAAAAAAAAAAAGACAACGATCCCAGAGGAAGTATTCAAAATGCTAATCCAATACCACGACTGTAGCATATATAATACTGCTCACCCATAAGTCAGGAGAGCAAACATCAAAACATTGGCAATGAAACAAGAAATGGCACACATGGTGAGGTCATGCATGTTAGCAAGTGGGTGTCTACTGTAAGCCCTTCCTATACGGTTTCCGGCGCTTTTCCTTCACACTATTGGCTCTCAGTTCCGGAAATTTGTCTGGTCACATCAGAAACCACGTCAGACGCTGCAGACTATCGCTACCGAAGGTCTCAGGGGGCCTCACTCTTCCGGATATTCGGACATATTATAGGGCTGCACATCTCAACAGGATTGTTGATTGGCATTGCCATGGGGAGGACAAGCTCTGGGTCTCCATGGAATTGGAAGACTCTTGAGGTACGGCTCTGAGTTGGCTTTGGATATCATCCCCCATACCTATAGAGCTGTGTGTGCATTCTACCTTGGGTAGTACTTTACAGATTGCTCGGAAAACTTTTCGAAACTCTTCAATTTCTCCATGTCCCTCACCCATGGTTCCCATCTCAGGTAATCCCAAATTCGTTCCCGGTCTTCAGGGTGGGCAGTTTTGTCGTCTTAAAGCTCAGGGCTATGCTCACGTGACGGACTTCCTCACATCCACAGGGACCCTTATTTCCTCTGACCTAGCCCATCTTATTGACCCTCCTCTGGACTTCTGGGGTGGCCTTCAACTGCGCTTTTTTCTCTGACATTGCTCCCGTACCCCAGGTATCTTACACCCACTCACTTGTTTTGAATCACCTTGTCACAGAGGGTAATCGATACGTCATTCCCTCTCTTTGCTATATTCCTCCCTGATTCACCCCGGAGAAGAACATGCTCCTCCATTTCTCACTAAATGGGAAACCGATCTGGCTCCGAGTTTTACTCCTGCCCAAAGACTAAAGATTCTCCATTTTGCTTAAAAGTTGTCCATTGCCACGCGGGTACAGGAGACTAGTTATAAGATCCTTACTCGATGGTACAGGGTCCCCACCCAACTTCACTGTATGTTCCCCCAGGTCCCAGACTCCTGTTGGCGTTGTGGCGCGGTGGGTGGGACTATGCTCCACATTTTTTGGGAATGTCTCAAAATTCAACAGTTTTGGCAAGATGTCACCGCTATCATTAAACCCGGCGGCCTGCCTATTGCATTTGACGAAACGACCTATTAAAAAATACAAATCTTCTCTCACAATGCAACTCCTAAACGCAGCGAAGGCCTGCATTCTGCTTCACTGGAAAGATGCTGACCCCCCTGCGAAGGCTCTGTGGTTCGCTAGAGTCCACAACATACGATACATGGAAGAACTCAGTCACACTGCGTAACACAGAAGAGTTGTGTACAGAAACATGGAGGCAGTGGAATTATTTTGTGTATACTGATGCCTACCTCAATGAGTTCTCCACCGCCCAGTGAACTTCCGCATGCCTCGCCTTACCCAGAGAGAGGGATGGTCGGGTGACCCTTCCGCCTTATCCTCCCCCCTTACTCCCCCAACCCCCCCCTTTTTTTTCTCTTCCTGTTGGTCCTCTTCCCTGTTCCTTTTTCCTCTGCATCCATTCTCTGGTCCTGTTCGCTCTCCCTTAGCTCTGCCCTCTTTCTCTTTCTTCCTTGTTCCTCCCAGCTACATGATACTAGATGAGTGGAACCTTTTTGACCACTCATGGTCTCCCACTTGCTAACATGCATGACCTCACCATGTGTGCCATTTCTTGTTTTATTGCCAATGTTTTGATGTTTGCTCTCCTGACTTATGGGTGAGCAGTATTATATATGCTACAGTCGTGGTATTGGATTAGCATTTTGAATACTTCCTCTGGGATCGTTGTCTTTTTTTTTTTTTTTTTTCAGCCGTCCATATATTGAAGTTTCTATTGTCAATGTACTAAGCTGTATATTTCTATTGTATATGTTTTTCTATGACTTTTTTATACTAATAATAAGGGAATTACAAAAAAAAAAAAAAAATCAGTCCAGGTTTGGGTCTCTAAAAATGCGATGGCATCTTTGGAGACCCTGTGAAAGTGTGCCCTAGACTGTACAGTGCTTCACACACTAGTGTGTGGTAGCATTCAAAACATTCACCGATGCAAAGACCAGGTTGGCCAGGACAGGAGGGATGTACTAAGCTGTATATTTCTATTGTATATGTTTTCTATGACTTTTTTATACTAATAATAAAGGAATTACAAAAAAAAAAAATTCAGTCCAGGTTTGGGTCTCTAAAAATGCGATAGCATCTTTGGAGACCCTGTGAAAGTGTGCCCTAGACTGTACAGTGCTACACACACTAGTGTGTGGTAGCATTCAAACCATTCACCGATGCAAAGACCAGGTTGGCCAGGACAGGAGGGACAACAATAGCGAGTGTCGCGCCTATATCCGCGCTTGCTACAGATGCCACATCTTCTTTGGGGTGATCGATTGGTAGGGGTACTAGGGAGAGCATACGGAAAATGCCTCCCATGCATCCAGTTCACTGCATTTGGATTGGGAAGTTGGGCCACAGCTTCATCTGGAAACAGAAGGGCTGTGATGATCTCTTCCTGGAATTTAAGGAAGGATCCATTTCGGCCTGATGCTTTATATAGCACATAAGCGTTCAGCAGACCAGCGTCTGGCCTTACGGGCAATTAAGTACAGCGCCATCAACTGGTCGTTGAGCCCCCCCCCCCCCCCCCATATTAAGGTTGTTTTTGTGGACACAGAGGGGTTTCTCCACAACACCAGTCGCCGTAGGAATTTGGACTGTTGTGCCTGCGTGAAGTGAAAACAGAACGAAAACATTCCGATTATCCCTCCACTTCACTGCAAGCAAATGATTACTTCTCAAGCAGGCTCTCTCCCCCAGCCTAAGATGGGAATCTTCAAGCCACTGGGGTAAGCCCCAGCGATTAGATCGCACGGTGTTACATGCGCCAATTCCATGATCAAGCAAGTGACTAAAAAGTCGCTTGTGCCATTATTGTCAAGTGGTATCCTTTTCCGAATAAGGGTGACACCAAGTCCCACACAATTTTACCAGCACTCCCTATGCAGTTCTCTGGCTCCACGTGACTATCTTTTCCCTCATAAACCATAAAACTATATGTTTAGCCTGTTGCCCTGTCACAGAGCTTATACATCTTGACCCCATATCTGGCACGCTTGCTGGGAAGATACTGTTTGAATGACAAGCATCCAGAAAACTTAATCAGGGACTCATCAACGCAGACAACTTTATCGGGACTAAACAAGGCTGCAAACTGTTGGTTGAAGTGGTTTATGAGGGGCCGAATTTTGTAGAGCCAATAGTATTCAGGGTCACCCCGAGGACGACAGAGTTCATTGTCATTAAAATGCGTGAACCGCAAGATCTGCTCGTATCATGTCCTGGTCATGGAGGCAGAGAACACGGGCATATGGTGAATTGGGTCAGTGGACCAATATGACCGCAACTCACTTTTTTTAGTTATGCCCATGAGGATGGATAGGCCCAGGAAGGTCTTAAATTCAGAAACCGTAATAGGTCTCTAATCTCTCGCAAGGGTCTACTGGGGATTAGCGGTGATGAATTGACCAGCATACAAATTGCTTTGGTCCACAATAGATTTATAGAGATCTTCTGTGAAAAACAGCGAATAAAAATCAAGTGACATAAAATCACATGTTTACACCTGAATTACGGGTTGGCCAGTGAATGGGGGAAGTACGGGTGCTGCAGAAGTGGTGGACTCCCAATTTGGATTGGCAAATGCAGCAGGAAGGGCACTATGGGCTCGACGGGTCTGTCTTTGTCTTCTTGGTGGCAGCGGGACACTACTTGTGTTAGCCCACCACACCAGCTTGAACTGCACTTATGGGACTCACTATGTCACCAAGTTTTACTGCAGTGCTGGATGTACGACCAGGATGTACTAGGCCGCTGGTGCTTGCCAGAAGGATGAGTGACACTAGTACGGGCTCTCTGCTCCATACGAGAGCCCTGCGGTTCTTGCACCTCAACAACAGAAGAAGAACGGGGTTGTGTACATCTGAGCTTGGCAGGGACCACTACTCCTTCGTCAGAGCTATCTGTCAGGGTGCAGCTGCTCTCTACCGGTTCGAATACTGAGCCTGAATCTGACAGATGGGTGGCCTCCTCTTCTTTTTAATCTGTCATTCTCAGAAACGTGTAGGCCTCTTCACTAGTGTACCTTCGATTGGACATTGTGGCCTCTAAATTTACTGATGCAACTAGTGAAACTCGCAAGAAAAAAGAGCACCTGATTGTCAGCGACTGCTTCAAACGCTACCAAAAAAACTATTAGTGTTCGCAGGGATCAGGCCTGACTCTATGAAAGCTGCAGTTATGTGTTTTGTGTTTTCTAAGTGACAGTAATCGATTGATACTGCACTTGGGTGGGCTTGGCAGAGGGGCTAAACGCAGGTGATAGCAGGTATCTGGGCTGTTCCCGCTAATTCTGCGTTTTTGGGAACCCTAAACTATTTGGGATGCTAATATAGTTCTGATCAGATCAAAGATCCGTTCAGACCTATATTGATATTGATCCGTTCAGATCCTCCTAAGGAAGGCATATGGTGCGTGCGTGGGTGTTAGCGCTACTGGCACTAATCTGACACTACCTGGGGCTAAAACCTAACTGATGTCATCCACCGGGTGACAAACCTTTATTGAGTAATATACGGCGGGTACCCTGACGCTATAAAAAATATCTAACCAGAGTCACCTGTAGCACTAATACAGCGATCAGAAAATAGATCTACTAGTGACACTGGTGACAGGGGGTGAAAGGGTTAACTGGGGGGGGTGATCAAGGGGTTAAACCTTTATTAGGGGGTACCCTAGACCTACCGGGGCCTACTACTAACTGCCCTAAAGCTGATTAGTGGCATAAATGACACCAGTACAGTGATCAGTGAAAAATCTGACAACTGCACTTAGTGACACTGTGACAGGGAGTGAAGGGGTTAACTGGGGGGGGGGCGACAAGTGTGCCTGCGTGTACTGGTGTTAGTGTAGTGTTGGTGCAACTTACAGTTAGATATCTCCTCTCCTCTCTCTGGAACGGAAAAGAGTTCCACGAGGGGAGATGACATCACTTCCCATGCCTATGTTTACAGTTACAGGCAACGGAAGCATTTCATTCGCCAGAACTGATCAGCAGGTCCAGGCCAGAAATCATTGGCCTCGACATGAAGGTTGATCGGTTCTGGAACTAATATGATGATCACAAACGCGGCAGGGTGAGCGGGCGTGCCCCGTACGGGTACGGGATTTCGTGCAGGGGTGCTATTGTGCCGCAGTAAAAAGACGTGAGGCGGTCGGGAACCGGTTACGTAGAATTCTGCTTTAAAGATAGTGAAAAAAATGATTGTACAAACATAATTAAAGAAATATGAGATATATAAAACTACAGGATAACATAACCAGAGCTGACTAAAATAATTTAAAAAATATTATACACTTCGTCTGCATCACAGAGTTCTTGTTCCCACCGATATGGGCCAGAAAACAAGAAGTTTACCTTTTTCAGCAGGCTGGGTCCTATCATAACTGTCCTTGAAATACCAGTGTTTGCTGAGTCCAAAGAGAATAAGATAAAAAATCGAAATATGGAGTGCTAAATAAATATGCCCTAATATATATCATTCACTATGAAATAATAAATGCACCATTCCCACCTCCCTCCATCCCCAAAAAATAGCAAAGAAAACCAAAAAATAATATACACATAGAAGTGAATCAGAACGAAGAGAAAAGATATAAAGTTTCTTGCATTCTAAGGATTCTACCATCTGAGACCCCTGGGACTAGTGAAATTGAAAGTTTTCAATTTGATGAAAACATTGTTTTTGGAGCATATCAGATCACTTTTCCTAAATTTAACCCTTTCTGTGGTATTCTTCCGAGTCAATGGGGAAGGAGAAATGAGGGCGTTTTGGTGAAGGGGGAGGTACTCTATAGTCTGGTCCTAGGGTGACAATGATGCTCCTCCATTGATACAGTGCAGTGAGTGAACATTGTCACCTGAGGGCAAGGGCAAGAAGTGTGTTACTTCTTCACCAGGTAACAAATTAAACAGTAACTCCACTTTTGTTAAGGAAAAAAAGCATTCCCCTCTGGGAGATCTATGAACATTGCAGATTGCTAATTTTAACAAACTTTCTTGCTACCTTTTGATATTCTGAAGAAATAGCTGTTTGTGTCCATGTGCAAAGAGAATGTGAAGGGGAGTGATTTCATAATTAGCAAATAGGCTGCTGCACTTGCAGGGTTCTAATGAGGAAAGTGGCAGGGTCTTGATTTCCCTTTGGGAGTATCTCACCAAAAATGAATTTTTTCTTGAAGGGGATGCCCAAAATCTGACTTGTATCTGAGTGCAGACTTCTGGGAAAATCAGTGAGCCAATCACACAAGCAGGAAATGACATTTCTGGGGGGCCATCTGTGTTAGAACGCCTCCAGGTAGCCATATTGCATTGCATTTTACAAAAAAATTACATCGCTGCAGACTGAAAAGGGAAAGTAATTTTGTAATAGCATTCAAATACAACATGACCTGTGTAGCAATTGAATATGCAATATTATTTTTTATTTTTTATTTGCAATTTTTTCCCACGAAAGTGGAGTTCCCTTTGAAGGAAAAAAGCCTGAAAAAAAGGAACCTTATGTAGCCAACACATCTAAGGCAATCTGCAGTATATTACATTTTTTGGGGGGTTCAATACAATTTAATTGATAGTGAGGGTTTGTGGAGCCTTTATTATTATTTTTTACTTTGATTGTATTTTTTTTATTTATTTACAATTTTTGGAAAGAGTACACTTGGAAAGAAATACAGTGATTGCTGATACTGACATGGATTAGTTTACTAACAAAGCAATGTGATCACCAAGTAAGCAATAACATGATGATCACATAGCTTTAGAGTTAGTGAAACAGTTACTTTTTTGTATATCATCAAAACCTTTGATTACCATGTTAGCAAGGTTTTTTTTTTTTTTAAGCACATCTTGCCTAAGAAGCCCAAATGATAAAAAGTGAGAGTAAATATAATTAAGCTCAACTCCAGTCAAAAATGAAATTTAAATAATGCATTGTGTATCAATTACCTTACTCCTCAGTCTTGTTTACAAACCCTGCTTCTTAAGCCATCCTTCTGTGTAATGGATCAAAGTCACAGTTTCCTCTATGAGCCAAGTTAATATCCTGCCCTGAGAACCAGACATTTTTCTCTGCTTTATATCTTCCTGTGCACTGGTCCCCTCAGCGCTCCTGTGAGTTCTCCTGCCTCTGTCCCCCTTTGGCTCTAAGGCTGAGAACAGAGAGATCAAAGACCACTGATCACCCGCTCTCTGCTCTGCCCCCCCCCTCCCATGCTGGACTGTGGAGGGGGTGGGAGCGGCTGGCTCAGGCTCTCAGCAGCTCGCTGAGAGGCTAAATCGGGTACTGGTCCAGGCACATCAGCCTACAGCGGGCTTCAGCCCACTCTTGGCTAAAAGCAGGTCACAGGAGTGCAGAACGAATTGTAATTTTGTGATCCACAGGGGAAGTACAGGTAAACGAGCTTTGGCCGTACTTCTCCTTTAAGTAAAACTGATATTTGGATAGTTTTTTTTTTTTTTTTTTATACCAGTGGTTAGCTCGAGGGGAGTAGTGGGAGGGAGAAAGGAAAGGGCTGGAAACTTGCAAAAAACCAAATTCAGTGAACAGGTTGTCTATTGCAAACCATAACATTGGGCTAATGTGTATAAAGTGTATCTATAGCCAAACTTTTTTTTTTGATAGAGTGGGGAAGGGTTAGACCCTCCATCAGTTTTTTAATGCTGTCATTAGTCATCAGTGTTGCCACACCGCTGTGTTCCCATTGGAGAGATTCATAGAGAGACCATTGATATGTGATGGAAAATACAAACTTGTATAGCTGTCACCGGAGCAGGAGATAAGTACGGTCACTGGAGAACTGTGGTGACACGTGGGGCCCCAGTACGATTAGTGGTGAGCTGTTGTGACACATGGGATCCCAGTACAGTCATCGGAGAGCTGTGGTGACACATGGAGCCCCAGTACGGTCAGTGGGGAGCTGCAGTGACACATGGAGCCCCAGTACAGTCAGTGGGGAGCTGCAGTGACACATGGAGCCCCAGTACGGTCTGTGGGGAGCTGTGGTGACACATGGAGCCACAATATAGTCAGTGGGGAGCTGTGGTGACACATGGGGCTCCAGTGTGGTCAGTGAGGAACTGTGGTGACACATGGAGCCCCAGTACAGTCACTGGAGAGCTGTGGTGACATAAGTAGCCCCATTACGGTCAGTGAGGAGCTGTGGTGACACATGGAGCCACAATATAGTCAGTGGGGAGCTGTGGTGACACATGGGGCTCCAGTGCGGTCAGTGGGGAACTGTGGTGACACATGGAGCCCCAGTACAGTCACTGGAGAGCTGTGGTGAGATAAGTAGCCCCATTATGGTCAGTGAGGAGCTGTGGTGACACATGGAGCCCCAGTACAGTCATCGGAGAGCTGTGGTGACACATGGAGCCCCAGTACGGTCAGTGGGGAGCGGTGGTGACACATGGAGCCACAATATAGTCAGTGGGGAGCTGACACATGGAGCCCCAGTACGGTCAGTGGGGAGCTGCGGTGACACATGGAGCCCCAGTACAGCCAGTGGGGAGCTGTGGTGACACATGGAGCCCTAGTATGGTCACTGGAGAGCTGTGGTGACACATGGTGCCCCAGTACTGTCAGTGGGGAGCTGCGGTGACACATGGTGCCCCAGTACAGTCAGTGGGGAGCTGTAGTCTTACATGGAGCCCCAATACGGCCAGTGGGGAGCTGTGGTGACACATGGAGCCCCAGTACGGTCAGTAGAGAACTATGGTGACACATGGAGCCACAGTACAGTCAGTGGGGAGCTGTGGTGACACATGGAGCCCCAGTACGGTCACTGGAGAGCTGTGGTGACATATGGAGCCCCAGTACGGCCACTGGGGAGCTGTGGTGACACATGGAGCCCCAGTATGGTCACTGGAGAGCTGTGGTGACACATGGAGCCCCAGTACGGTTAGTGGGGAGCTGCGGTGACACATGGAGCCCCAGTACAGTCAGTGGGAAGCTGCGGTGACGCATGGAGCCCCAGTATGGTCACTGGAGAGCTGCGGTGACACATGGAGCCCCAGTACGGTCAGTGGGGAGCTGCGGTGACACATGGAGCCACACTATAGTCAGTGAAGAGCTGCGGTGACACATAAGGCCCCAGTACGGTCACTGGAGAGCTGCGGTGACACATAAGGCCCCAGTACGGTCACTGGAGAGCTGTGGTGACACATGGGGCCCCAGTACGGTCAGTGGGGAGCTGCGGTGACACATGAGGCCCCAGTACGGTCAGTGGGGAGCTGTGGTGACACATGGAGCCCCAGTACGGTCACTGGAGAGCTGTGGTGACACATGGGGCTCCTCCAGTACGGTCAGTGGGGAGCTGTGGTGACACATGGGGCTCCAGTATGGTCACTGGAGAGCTGTGGTGACACATGGGGCCCCAGTAAGGTCAGTGGGGAGCTGCGGTGACACATGGAGCCCCAGTACAGTCAGTGGGAAGCTGCGGTGACGCATGGATCCCCAGTACGGTCAGTGGGGAGCTGTGGTGACACATGGAGCCACAGCATAGTCAGTGAGGAGCTGCAGTGACACTTGAGGCCCCAGTACGGTCAGTGGGGAGCTGCGGTGACACATGGAGCCCTAGTACGGTGAGTGGGGAGCTGCGGTGACACATGGAGCCCCAGTATGGTCACTGGAGAGCTGCGGTGACACATGGAGCCCCAGTACGGTCAGTGGGGAGCTGCGGTGACACATGGAGCCACACTATAGTCAGTGAAGAGCTGCGGTGACACATAAGGCCCCAGTACGGTCACTGGAGAGCTGTGGTGACACATGGGGCTCCTCCAGTACAGTCAGGGGGGAGCTGTGGTGACACATGGGGCCCCAGTATGGTCAGTGGGGAGCTGTGGTGACACATGGGGCTCCTCCAGTACAGTCAGTGGGGAGCTGTGGTGACACATGGAGCCCCAGTATGGTCACTGGAGAGCTGCGGTGACGCATGGAGCCCCAGTATGGTCACTGGAGAGCTGCGGTGACGCATGGAGCCCCAGTATGGTCACTGGAGAGCTGCGGTGACACATGGAGCCCCAGTACGGTCAGTGGGGAGCTGCGGTGACACATGGAGCCACACTATAGTCAGTGAAGAGCTGCGGTGACACATAAGGCCCCAGTACGGTCACTGGAGAGCTGTGGTGACACATGGGGCTCCTCCAGTACAGTCAGTGGGGAGCTGTGGTGACACATGGGGCCCCAGTATGGTCACTGGAAAGCTGTGGTGACACATGGGGGCCTAGTACGGTCAGTGGAGAGCTGTGGTGACACATGGGGCCCCAGTACGGTCAGTGGGGAGCTGTTGGTGACACATGGAGCCCCAGTACGGTCAGTGGGGAGCTGCGGTGACACATGGGGTCCCAGTACGGTCACTGGAAAGCTGTGGTGACACAGAGAGGGTTCCAGGTTAGGAAAGACATGGCTATGCAGAGGGGGCGGAGTCCCAGGCTGCCTCCCCCGCCCGCTCCTCATTCTTTCAGACAGTGCGTGAGAACTTTTGTCACTCTCCCTAAACTCAAACTTCCAGGCCACGCCCAGATTCTCAACGTTCCACTCTGCTGGGAGGGCTGAGGGGGCCGGCCCCACGTGGGCTGTCAGCCAATGGGAAGCCGGGACGGCGGGGCATTGTGATGCAAATCAGCGCTCTACCTAAAAGGGGCCGCGCTGGCCGGAGCCGAGCTGAGTCTGACCTGCAAGTTTCCAGCACAGCACCGGCAGAGCGCCCCATGCGTCGCCTAGAGGACACCGAGCAAGCCTATCTGCTGGAGCTTTTGCGATCCTCGGGTCTCTAGTCCCTTCACAGCCAGCCTGGGATCCGAGCAAGGCTTGAAGTCACAGAGAGGAGAACTGGTGAGCACCGTGCGAGTCTGGGATCACTAAGTTGAGAAGTGCTTGTGCTGGAGGAGCTGTGCTCACTGCAATCTTACCCAAACTTCTGGGATTACTGGGAGAGCTCCCCCCTTTCCTGGCCTCCTGGATCCAGCTGTGCAGAAGTATTGGAGGGAGCTATAAAGTACAGGGGGTGTAGGAGGTTCAGCACCCATCAAGACTGGTCTACTACAGAGCTGGCCACTCACACCACCCACACAACCTGGGCTCACCTGCACAGGGCCAGCACACCAGGACCAGATCCTCAACTTCAGATTCCAGGCAATCTCTGCCAACCAACAGGAGGACCAACTTTAAAGAGATCCATGCCAACAGAACCTACTTCTAAAGAGATCTTACCATCAGGATCTGCTTTAAAAAATAGCCCTACCAACAGGACTCATTCCTAAGGAGATCCCTACCTACAGGATCTGCTTTTAAAGAGATCAGCTACCAACAGGACCCTTTCCTAAGGAGATCCCTACCTACAGGATCTGGTCCCAAAGAGATCCCTACCAACAGGACCCTTTCCTAAGGAGATCCCTACTTACAGGATCTGTTCCTAAAGAGATCCCTACTTACAGGATCTGCTGCTGAAGTGTTCCTTACCAACAGGACTTGCTTCTGAAGAGATCACCGACAGTGTCTGCTTCAAAAGAGATCCCTACCAACAGGACCAGCTTCTAGGTCTTTTCTACCAGGATCTAGACCAGCTTTCTGCCTTCTTTGCCACGCAGAGACCTGATCCTCTACCCACCTGGATCCCTCCCAGCCATGAGCCAGACAGAAGTGTCCACCTGCTCCATCCCTCACACCCAACGGGTGTTCCAGGAGGCTGTAAGGAAGGGTAACACCAAGGAGCTCCATTCCCTTCTCCAGAACATGACCAACTGTGAGTTTAATGTGAACTCTTTTGGCCCAGAGGGCCAGACTGCATTGCACCAGTCTGTAATTGATGGCAACCTGGAGTTGGTCAAGCTGCTGGTGAAGTTTGGAGCCGACATCAGACTGGCCAACAGGGACGGTTGGAGTGCCCTGCACATAGCTGCCTATGGTGGCCATCAAGACATTGTCCTCTATCTCATCACCAAGGCCAAGTATTCGTCCAGCAGTCGGTAACTGCCCGCAGGACAAGCAGTGACATTCCATCACTTCCTGTTTTATGGGGGTTTAAATAATTTTTGTTGTGTATGTTTTAATTTTAATTTTTTTTTTTTTTAATTAAAGAGGCTCCGCTGCTTAAGGTTTCCAAACAAGGCTCGTGATTTCGGAGGGTGTAATCCCCAAATATATGTTTTCATCGGATCCTTTACAACTGCTGGTTACTAATTTTTTTTTCTTTTACAGCTGTAAAAAAAATTTAAAGGTTATATTTTTCCATAAGGAACTTTAATTTTCTTTATATTAGGTACAAAATATTATGTTTTTTTTTTTTCATGGAAAGTGACTCCTGCCTCTTTGTGTGTATGTCTTTTTTTATTTTCTGTTTGACATGATAAAGCTGCTCTTTGGTCTCCAGGTTTTAGGAAGTTTGGGGCCCACAAAGATACATTTTATTACATTTATTTTTTTTTTCTTATTTTGTTTTTATGTCCTTTTTTTTTTTTTTTTTTTTCATCTTTTTTTTTTTTTTTTTTACATCTACCTCGACCTAAAGCACAGTATTTCGAGAAAATAAAAACAGCACCAGATACTGTACGCTGCACTTGTAGGTAATGTGTTTAATGTTTTTCATCCCAGATCAATATTATTCTATATAAATATCTTCAGTTGTATACTTTCCCAATCCTTCGAGATTAACATTTCAGCAGAAACAAAAAATACAAAGTTAAAAAGTCCCTTTGAAGTATTGAGTTCAGAATGACCATTCTGTATGGGAACCTTCTGCTCCTTAAAAATTTTGCCCCTTTTTGATTAAACAGATTTTTTTTTTTTTTTTTTTACATTTTTCTGTAACAACCTATCTAAATATATATTTTTTTTTTTTACCTGACCTGAAATCTAGAAAAGGCAAACATGCATATAGATATTTTATCATATGACGTTTCCTTTCTCGGAAAAAAAGACTTGAATAAGATGCTATCAAGTGTTCATATTTAGTGTGTGTATATATTTTTTTGTGTACTGCACACATACATTTTATATATATATATATATATATATATATATATATATATATATATAATCATACTAAGTTGCGCACGGTTTTGCACAAAAAAAGGAGCAAGTGCACCATCTGCTGTCTGCAAAGAGAATTGTGACCTGTTGACTACTGAGTTCTGTTTTGGTTGTTTTGAAACCACATGTTATGTGGATTTAAATAAGAAATGGAGAAGCAACAGGATTGTTTGTTTGATATGTCTGACAAACGCTGCTGTAAAGAGAAAACAGATAAAAAATTCCTAGGGCACAAAGGATTTAATTATTATGCAGATAAGTCAGGATGCATGTCTGTATTTTATCTGCAATAGGAGCATCTTATTAAGGTCCAAATTTGCCCAAAACACCCTCAAATTTTGTATTAGGGCAATTAAAGGCTTAAAAACTGAATAGTGTTTGACTTACATTGGCTGGCTGCAAATCTCAGTTTTTTTTTCTGGAGGCAAAAATATTTTGTGCGAATTTTTTTTTTTTTTTATAAATTCTTAAAATATATGAAAAAAAAAAAATTAAAATTAAATTTGCATTAAAGTTCTTTTCAAAATTTAGTTTGTTTAGAATTATCCCCTAAATGTAATATTTGTGGCTGCCAATTTTTTTATTAAAACAAAAAAAGCCACAAGGTAAATTTCACTTCGTATTCAGCAGGAGTACAGAAGTTTTTTTTTTTTTTGCCAACCTATAATCGGTATATGCATCTTACCACATGTTTAAAACAACTTGCCTGCTGTGTTAAATTGCACTGTATACTGCTATGTCCTGCATACAGGTTAGCCTTAAAGTATCGCCTTTTAATGATCATAGGATTTCTGGTTCATGTGAGGCACCATACCTGTTACTGTACCCTTAAAACATTTTTTTTCTTTAAGTAACTTTATAAAACTTGGAATTGGAGCAGGAAATCTATTGCAACTGAACCATTTTGCGTTAAACTTATCCAAGACTTGCAGCCATAAGGGCCACATAAACCACGTAATCTATGCTCTCTAAGAAGGTCCCTTTAAGAATCTTGTATATTGTTTAAAAAAAAAAAATAAAAAAGTAAAGTTGAGGTGTAAACTTTTATTAAAGAAAAGTCTTGTTGTGCTGAATTTTCAGCATTTTTTCCTTCTTATTTAATTGGTCTACATTGTTAGGCTGGCGTATTACTTGGCACGGAGCTTTGCCTCTCTGTGCAATAGTTTTTGAGTGGGTTGGGGGAGGGGGGGGGGGGGGAGCAATGAAATTTTTTTTTTTTTTTTTTACAAAAATAACAAAAAATTACTTTAAATGGGTTTGTGGGCAAAAGGGATAGTGTGTATAAAAAAAATGGAAAAAATACAGCTTGTTGCACATTTTTAAGTGGATCTGCCACTAATAATGTCATAATATTTATGATGTAATTACTCCAATGTTCATCCCAAGGTGTTTTTGTTTTTTGTACCTTTTTTTTTTTTTCTGTAAGATCTCAGTTGTTAAAGGGATATTTAGTTCAGGCGTTGCATTCCTCCTCTAACTGTGAAACTTATTATATTGTTATTATTTTTATTTTATTTTTTGCAATAATCAAATGCCGCTTTCTTTATATGTGGCTGGGATTAAAATATTCGTGGCTACCATATGTTCTCAAATTCAGCTTCTGTCCTGCCCACCCCCCCCTCCTTCTCCCCCTCGTCTCATAATATGACCCTGCATGCCACCACTAGACCAGCTCTGCGCTAGGAGCAGGTGCATTGGCTGACTTCTCAATAGTCTGTCCCATTTCACTGTCTCTTCTCTTTCATTGTTACAGGAGTCCCCCGACCCCCACTTTTTTTTTTTAACATCCCCCCCCCCTTTTTTTTTTTTTTTTTTTTTTATTTCTTGGGATGAACAGGATGGTGTGGCTGTAATCTGCTCCAGAAAGGAGTTTTGTCTGTGATCAATTGTGTTCTAGATACGGAAACTTTCTTTTTAATTATGTTAATTAAAGTTATAGGCTTATATTGAAGCTGTGTTTGAGATCGCCATGTTGTAACTGGATGAAGTCTGTAAAATACAGCAATATTTGTATGATATGACCTGTAGCCTCTGAAAGAATTGTTTTATAAAAAAGAAAAATACAAAAAGGAAAATTCTGGCTCTTTTATTTTTTTGTTTTGGGAACTCCTCAGACCTGGATCATTAAAATGAAAGGGTACACAGGGAGGGGGACTTGCTGTTCAATAATCTCATAAAGAAATCCTAATAAGTCACCTTTATGAATCCTGTAACTTAAAATTCCTTCCAACATGGAACGATGAGCTGCGCAGCTAAGTTACTTAAAAAAATTCTCTGTAAGTATCGGGACTTATACATGCATATTTACCGTTACAGTAACTTTTTGTTTTAGCTCTATTGGTCCTTTTATTAGCATGGGATTAAAATGTGAAATATTTGCCTGGCCATATGCTACAAGTATCATAAGAAGCCATGTTGTCGTAGCCTAGTGCAGCCTGCTGGTTGACTTAGGATTGTTGACCTGTCTGAGGCACCAAGTGCCTCATGTCTCAGGAATGATACTATGGAATTTAGAGATTGCAATATTTATGCATATGGAGTGTTATACTAAATTGCTCTGTGTGAAGAATGTCAGCAAAAAAAAAAGTCCATTCAAAGTTAATATTTCAGTTTTGTTAGATCATAAGTCCTTTTTATCTCTCTGGAATTATATCTTCATTTTTGGCTTCCCGATTCTTGTCTTCCACTCTTAGGCTGGCCATACATTATACAATTTTCTTATTCAATTTCCTTTAGATCAGGGGTCTCCAAACTTTTCAAACAAAAGGCCAGTTTACTATCCTTCAGACTTTAAGGGGCTGGATTGTGGCCAGTGGGGGTAGAAACTGTGCCAGGCCCAGCATCAATGAGAATAAACATGGCCTCGGGGTTTGAGGTCAGTAGGAGGAGTAGTGACCCATCATTGGTATCAGTGGGAGGAATAGTGCCTTAATATTGGTATTAACGGAGGTATAGTGCCCCATCGTTGGTATCAGTGGAAGAAACTGCCTCATTGTTGGTGTCAGAGGAAGAAATAGTTTTCCATCATTGGTATCGGTGGAAGAAATAGTACCCCATCATGGGAAGAATAGTAGTCCGTTATTGATTCTAATGGGAGGAATCGTGTCCCATCATTAATGTTAGTTAGAGGAATATTGCCCCATCATTGGTGTCAGTGAAAGGAATTAGTCCCCTGTATTGGTGAAAGTTGGAGAAATGGGGCCCAAAGGGCTGGATAAAGGCTAGCAAAGGGCCGCATCTGGCCCTCGGGCCACAGTTTAGAGATCACTGCTTTAGATCTGTGTAGTGCAAAGGCCTGCCTCATTGCATACAAATTTAAAGTGTTTGTTTGATCTCATATTATATGGTTTTGGTAAATCTAAAGGTAAATTGTACAAGAGAATTGTATAATGTATAGCCAGCTTTAAACCTCATTGCTGCTGCATTCTCCAAGCTATAAATCCTTATCGGACTGGGTGACCTCCTTGTTATGGTCACTGCAGAAGGGTGCAGACATATCCAGAATGTAAAAAAAAACTGTCATGTATTCAAAATGGAAACTTTAGTTTTTGGTGGACTGACCCCAATTGTTGCAATTTTGACATGACCAGTACAGCAAATCCACCAACTAGTGGAAGTTCCATCAAATTTATGAATGGCGTATATTCCAGATAGATCTTTTACTCCATTGCTCTATGACTGTTGATGAAATGTAGTTGCCCGTGTTGTTGCTTTTGAGAATTGTATGCGATTGTAGTGTATTGGTTTTGTGAGCTTGTTTTGTAACTGTGAGCTTGTTTTGTGAATTTGTGGTGTAAAATTCAGCCTAAATTGGCGATACGTTATAAATAGAAAATAAAAAATATTTTCCTTTATACACTTGATCATACTTTTCATTAGAACTTGTGTTTAACAATTTGAGAAAGGTTTTTAGTCCCAGATTTGAATTAGCTGCTGCTTCAATGTACTATTGAAGGAGGATTCCACTTAAATTCAATGAGCATGGTTTGAATGGAAGGATGATAAGGTGGTTCCTGGGTTCAAATATGGAGGGGATGGTTTAAATGGAAGGATAAGGTGGATCTGGGGTTTAAATGGGGGATGGGTTAAATGGAAGGATAGGGTGGGTTCAAGTTTCAAATGCGCATGGCTTGAATAGGAAGATAAGTTCTGAGGTTCAAATAGGGATGGTTTGAATGGGAGGAAAGGGTGTATCTGGGGTTCAAATGGGGGATGGTTTAAATGGAAGGGTAGGATGGGTCCGAGGTTCAAATTAGGAGATGAGTTGAATGGAAAGACAGGGTGGGTCCGGTGTTCAAATGGGCATGGTTTGAATGGGACGATAAGGTGGGTCTGAGGTTAAAATGGGGATGGTTTGAATGGGAGGATAGGGTGGATGTGAGGTTCAAAATGGGATGGTCTGAATGGGAAGACAGGGTGGGTCCGGGGTTCAAATGGGGGATGATTTGAATGAAAAGACAGGGTGGGTTCAGGGTTCAAATGGGGATGGCTTGAATGGGAAGATAAGATGGGTCCAGGGTTCCAATATGGGAAGGTTTAAATGGAAAGACAGGGTGAATCTGAGGGTTCAAATGGGGATGAGTTGAATGGAAAGACAGGATGGGTCCGAAGGTCAAATGGGGGATTGGTTTGAATGGAAAGACGGTGGGTCTGGGGTTAAAATGGGAATGGTTTGAATAGGAAGATAAGGTGGGTCCGGGGTTCAAATGGGGGATGGTTTGAATGGGATGATAGGGTGGGTTCAGGGTTCAAATAGGGGTTGGTTTGAATGGGAAGATAGGATTGGTTCGGGGTTCAGTATTGCTCATTTAAATGCCTCCTTTGCTGTGGCCTGCTGTTCTGGGGTTTGTCACACAGAAGTTTTGACTTGAGTCTTGCTACATCTTCTTTCTTTGCATGTGTATGCAACCACATCTAGGATTCTATAGCGCTGACACATACTAGAAGCAGAGGAAGATGGCAAAGCATTGGGACAGGAAGAGCACAGTCCAGGTCACAAAGGTAAAATGTATGACTGCCTTGGACTTCTTACCCCCATAACTTTTCTTTACTATTTGTGTAGAGCAGGAAATGGTTAGAACCTCTGTCCAACTTTTATTACTAGCTTGGTCAGCACTTACTGATAGCTACCATATGACCTCACAGCAGTGGTTCCATTTTAGGACCCACAGTTGGACTGAGCTTGGAGTGGTGGTAAGTTAGTATATAAACACCAGCATAGAATTGTACATGATAGGGCAACTGGAGAAGTTATGTAATAAAAAAGTATCGTTAAGAGAGACTTTGGTGTTGATTTACTAAAGGTATTTGGGCAGTTTGCTTTGCAAGGGAATTATCTCTAAAGCTTAGTGAATATGGTGAAATTTCACTTTCCATTAATCATGTGCACGGAAAATAAAAATAACTTTTTTGCTTGCATGTGATTTGTATGGTGGAAGTCAACAGAGCTTCACCTCATTCACTAACCTCTGGGGAAAATTCACTTGCAAAGTGAACACCCTATTTGTTTTTAGTAAATCAACCTCTTTTAAAGTGGTTCTAAACTAAAGGCTGAAGGTTTTTTATCTTCATGCATTCTATGCATGAAGATAAAAAACCTTCAGTGTGCTCCCCCCTCAGCCCCCACAAGTTCAGCAGGTTTTTTTCACTTATCAAACAGATAAAGCAAAATGCTTCCAACAATATATTAAACAGATCAAAAGGGAGTAAATAGGAGAAGTTCATCATTAGTATTTACGTTCTTTAATGCTGGAGGAAGATTTATGCATATGCTTCAACTGGGTTTTTGTACAATAGGAAGGTATGTGTGAAGTAGAAATGACTTTTATCATTATGCCCTCACTAAAAAATTCTGATATGGTAATTTTTTTTTAAAATTGGTAGCCCCAGTTTCAACTTTCTTCCACAAGGTGTCAGACCTGTACACCTCTTTGAAGATCCTGAAGTCACTTGAACTAAACAAGCAAAGGCTTGGGTATTGTGGCCATCTTCATTTGAACTTTAATTTGTATGGTTTTGACCTAATACAGAAAGTAATGAGTTGTCATTTGTAGGACTCTCTCCTCTGGGTCAACCTTTATGGAACTGTCCCCTATTTTTGGGTCCTCCTTTACGGAAATGTCCCCTCTTAGTGGGTCTTGATTCTTGAGATCCCTTCAACCAACTCAAATTATCTTTGATTATCAACTGCTTAGAGAGTGTAAGGAAGTCAATTTGTGAGAGAACTAATGCAGCTTCTCAATGGCATCTCTGGTTCTCAGGGGTTTCAAAGGCAGTATCCTCATTCTTAAAGTGGAACACAAGCTCAAGTCGATATTTAAAGCGGAGTTTCACCCAAATGCGCTTCCCCCCCCCCCCCTCTGGTGCCACATTTGGCACCTTTCAGAGAGGAGGGGGGAACAGGGACCTGTTTTTGACAGGTCCCCTTCCCCACTTTTGAAGACGGGGCCATGGCCCAATCTCCCAGAAGTTCGGCCCCTCTCCTCCTTCCCCCGCCGCCGGGCCAATTAGAAAGCACAGTAGGGAACCAGCTGTGAAGCCAAAGGCTTCACTGCTGGGTTCCATTAACAGGAATGGCGGCGGTAGCACCTGGGAATCAATGCCGGTTGATTGGCTGGGGTGCCGTCATCGCGGGCTCCCTGGACAGGTAAGTGCCCTAATATTAAAATTCAGCAGCTACACTATTTGTAGCTGCTGACTTCTAATTTTTTTTCACCCAGGCTGGACCTCCTCTTTAGGTTTCATCGAGCATGGTGAGGGAGAGAACACCTTTTAGGTTTTAACTAGGGACGCAACGATACCAGTTTTTTAGGACCGAATAAAAGTACCAATACTTTTTCTCAAGTACTCGCCGATACCAATTACCGATACCTATTTTTAGTGTCATGTGACACATTATTAAATTAGCTAATATATTAATCTAATACATGTGATTCTGTTTTTTTATATTATTAAATTATTATTATTATATTTAGGGATGCACCAAATGATTTTTTGGTGCCGAAACCGATACCGAAAATAAATCTTCCTTGATCCCAAAAACAGAAACTGATACCGAAACAACACCGATACCAAAAGTGACTGTTTTTAAAAATATTTTTATACAGGAGATGGTCAGCGACTGGGGACATGGTACAGGAGATGGTCAGAGACTGCAGAGATGGTACAGGAGATGGTCAGAGACTGCAGAGATGGTACAGGAGATGGTCAGAGACTGAGGAGATGGTACAGGAGAGGGTCAGAGACTGCAGACATGGTACAGGAGATGGTCAGAGACTGCAGACATGGTACAGGAGATGGTCAGAGACTGAGGACATGGTACAGGAGATGGTCAGAGACTGGGGACATGGTCAGAGACTGCGGACATGATACAAGAGATCAATGCAGCCTCACCAGTGCCCGTCAGATGCAGCCAGCCAGTGACCCGGTAGTGCAGCCTGTGTCCCCAGCAGTGCAGCCTGTGTCCCCATTGCAGCCAGTGCCCCCAGTAGTGCAGCCTGTGTCCCCATTGCAGCCAATGTCCCCAGTAGTGCAGCCAGTGTCCCCATTGCAGCCAATGTCAGTGTCCCCATTGCAGCCTGTGTCCCCATTGCAGCCAATGTCCCCAGTAGTGCAGCCAGTGTCCCCATTGCAGCCAATGTCCCCAGTAGTGCAGCCTGTGTCCCCATTGCAGCCAATGTCCCCAGTAGTGCACCCAGTGTCCCCATTGCAGCCAGTGTCCCCAGTAGTGCAGCCTGTGTCCCCATTGCAGCCAGTGAAGGGAGAGGAGAGCCGCCGCCAACTGTTTGATTACAGCGCCGGGAACATCACAGCTTTCATTTTAATAGCTGTGTGTTCCCCGCTGCGCGCCGTCACATACAGCCTCTCCCCCTTGTCCGGGCACATTGATAGACAGATCACCCATCCCATTGGCGGCCAAAATTTCGGTGCATCCCTAATTATATTATATATTGCGTTTTGTACTGCATCCGATTTGCATGACATGTGAACCAAACTGGCTTTCTATGAATCCAGTTCACAGTGCACGTGG
Source organism: Aquarana catesbeiana (assembly GCF_042186555.1). NCBI lineage: Eukaryota > Metazoa > Chordata > Amphibia > Anura > Ranidae > Aquarana > Aquarana catesbeiana. The sequence goes on along the minus strand of NC_133332.1, from coordinate 234,517,887 downwards.
TGCGATTTTCAAAAGAGTCAGGTATGATTTCCAGTGACATACACTTTAAAGATTTGCACCTGAATTACACCTGAACCGCTGAACGAAATTGAACTGGAACCTTTTTACAAATCACACTGAAACCAGCCCCACACATATGTGAACCCATTTTAAAGGCGGCGGTTATAGTCTGTGGACTTGAAGATATTGGTCTACTCATGCAAATGCTTAATGCCGCTCGCCATATAGCAAAATGATGGCGGCAAAGTGGTTTTGATACCCTGACCGGACATCATATGACGTCGCCAGGATATCAAGCCGCTGCGCGCCCACGGGGGGTGAATCGCAGCGATCATTGTTGCGGTGTGTCAGTCTAACACACCGCAACTCCAATCTAGGTAAAGAGTCTCTGATAGAGACTCTTTACCACATGATCAGCCATGTCCAATCACGGCTGATAATGATGTAAACAGGAAGAGTCGTTGATCGGCTTTCCCTCACTCGCATCTGTCAGACGCGAGTAGATGAGAGCCGAACGGCTGCTCCTCTGACGGGGGGGGGGGGGTGTCTGTGCTGATTGATTATCAGCGCAGCCCCCCCCCCCCAGGATGCCCACACTGGACCACTAGAGGCGCCACCAGGACCACCAGGGATGTCACCACCATGTATGCCACCCTAGACCACCAGGGATGCCAATCAGTGCCCACAATGGATGCCAATCAGTGGGATTGGCAGGCATTATTGTTTGGCACTGATTGGCATCCATCAGTACATCAGTGCCACCTATCAGTGCCCATACATGCCGCCTATCAGTGCCCATCCGTGCTGCCTTTCAGTGCCACCTATGTGTACCCATCAGTGCTGCATATTAGTGCCCATCAGTGATGCTTATTGGTGCCACCTCATCGGTACCCATCAGTGCCGCCTTATCAGTGCCCATCAGTGAAAGAGAAAACTTACTTATTTACAAAGTTTTGTAACAAAAACATTTTTTTCTGTCTTTTTTTTATTTGTTTAGCAGAAAATAAAAATCCCAGAGGTGATAAAATTCCACCAAAAGAAAGCTCTATGGTGTCCGTTTATGAAGCAGTGAAATCTATTCACTGCTTCGTTCTCCGGCATTCACAGTGAAGATCTTTCTCCTCTGTGTGCCTGTTTATGAAGCTTTGTAGATCGCTTCACCTTTGGAGGAGTGAAGAGATCTACAAATGCTTCAAACAGTGGAGAACGGCTCCTGATACTGGAATCTCGTGAGACTTTACGAGATTACAGCACCAGAAATACAGAGATGTCAGTTTATTAAGCAGTGATAAATTATCACCGCTCAATACACGGACGATTAATGTTAATAAAATAATGAGTCCCCCTACATTATATACATATGTATACACACACACACATTATATATACATGTATATACACATACATTATATATATATACATATACACATTATATGTATATATATGTATACACATAAATATGACAGGGGGACATGGTTACAGTGTTGGGGGGTCTGAACGAGGCATAAGGAAGTTAAAAATCTTCCTCCTTCCCCCTCAGATCCCCCAGGATTCTCTCTTCACTCCCCGATTCACCACCTCTGAGCTGGTGAACCTGGGAGTGTGAATTCTGACTCAGATCGCCAGTGAAGCGGTGAGATCACTGCTTCATAAACTGGCCATTACTGTGTCATTCATGAGGATTCTCCGTGTGTAGAGATAATCGGCGGGAGAACAAGTTCAAACATGTTCTCCCCCGATTATCACTGTTTCATAAACTGTTTATGGACTGTGATCAGCGGTGATCCTCGGGATCACCGCTGATCACTGCTTCATAAACGGACACCTATTTGTGGGAACAAAGTGATAAAAATTTATTTTGGGTACAGTGTTGAATGACCGCGCAATTGTCATTCAAAGTGCGACAGCGCTGAAAGCTGAAAATTGGTCTGGGCAGGAAGGTGTATAAGTACCCTGTATTGAAGTGGTTAAGGTTGCAAAATGGCTGCCACCACCGGTTGTAGCAGCTGTGAATCTGGGTTCTTTGCTATTTGATAAATCCAGTTTTTATTGTAACAATGACAACAATTTTTATGCATTGCTATATTCATAAAAATGAACCTATGCTTTGCCCATGCAAGTTTACTGTAATAGTGGCTCCACCAGTCGCTTATAATTACCTTCACTTTGCAACCCCACCATGAACAAAGAGAAAGAAACCCTGCGTAATCCCAAAATCATGACCCAAGGCTGAGGTCTCTTACTGCCCCTATGGGTGCCTGCCCAGCCAAATGGTAAGCAACAGTGCTGTCACGTGGGACTGGAAGGAGGGAGCCACACACATCTCCATATCAACTGGAATTTTTCTTTGCTCCTGTAAGTTTAAGATGCCACAAGGCAAAGCTGACATTAAAACCTTCCGGGTAGGACCATTGAATAAACATTCCCCTATGTTTTTTGTTTTTTTAAATTGAGACTAAAGTAACCTGAAAATTGCTAGCTTCTTGGCAGTGCTTGTCCTCAATACTTTCAGTCACTGACCTAAAAAATGCAGCCAATTAAGTCCAGGTGATGCCAAAAATCCTGATCTGCATACTTGTTATATGGCAGGGATTGTAAAGTAATTACGCAATTGGAACAACATGATAGCCATTTTTAGAAACCGGCCTATGTATCCGCAGGTTTCCTTATTGGCTATGCTAACATTTCCGAGAATTAATTTGCATGTTTCTCTAAGATCCTTGTGACTTATGTTGAGAATGTGACAGGCTGCTAGAGATGAAGATGGTTTTAGGCCTTATTTCCTAAACCAGTGGTAGTCAACTTACTTGATTTGGGGGCCTCAAATGTGACCCCTGGCCAAAGGGCCGCACAAACATCAATCAGCCATAACATTATGACCACCCACCTTAACCCATTGAGGCATGGATTCCACTAGACCTCTGAAGCTATGCCATGGTATCTGCAACCAAGGCATCAGTAACAGATCGTTGAAGTATTTGTATTTTGTATATTTTCTTGCAAAATAAAGTATACATTTTCAATCAAAAAACAGATCCCATAACAAGTCCTGTAAGTTGCAAGGTAGGCCGTCCATGAATCGGAACTTGTTTTTCCAAAACATCCCACAGATGCTCAATTTGATTGAGATCTGGAGAATTTGAAGTAAACACCTCAAACCTGTTGTGTTCCTTAAACTTGTTGTGTTCCATTCTTGAACTCATCAGACCAGGCCACCTTCTTCCATTGCCCTGTGGTCATGTGCCCATTGTAGGTGCTTTTGGCTGTAAACATGAATTAGCACGGTACCCTGACAGATTTGTGGATACGCAGTGCCATACACAACAAACTGCGAAGCCCTGTGTGTTCTGACACCTTTCTATTATTATTAACTTTTTCAGCAATTTGAGCTACAGTAGCTCTTCTATTGGATCGGACTACACAGGCCAGCCTTCGCTTCCCACGTACATTAATAAACCTTGGCCACCCATGACCCTGTTGCCGGTTCACCAGTGTTCTATCAATGGACCACTTTTGGTCAGTCCCGAGCACTGCTAACCAGGGACATCCCACAAGAGCTGCAGTTTTTGGAGTTGCTCTGACCCAGTCATCTAGCTGTTACATTTTGTCCCTTGTCAAAGTCACTCAAATCCTTACGCTTGCATTTTTTCTGCTTTCAACACATCAACTTCAGGAACAACATGTTTGCTTGCTCCCGAATATATCCCACCCAACTTCAAATGCCAATGTAACAATATAATCAATGTTATTTAATTTACCTGTCAGATGTTATGCCTGATTGGTATAAAATTCAGTAAATTTCATGCTACAGAAAACTAAAACACTACAGGCAGGCAAGTCTGCAAGATCCATTTAAAAAAAAAAAAAACATAAAAAGAGAAAATGGATGGACAGCAAAGCTTGAACCAAGGAAACCAAACCATTTAAATACTGGAATCTAGTCTAAAAAATATTTGCATTAACTGGCTTGAGTAAGCACCTAGGTAAGGAAAACAGACTACTGTCTACAAAGGCCCTGGGGGATGTAAAATGAGAGCCAAAGGGCCACATGTGGTCTCTAGACCACACAATGGGTGCCAGGGTCCTAAGGCCCGGTTCACACTAGTTTGATGCCAGACATCACATGTGATTCGCGTCGCATTGCTGTGCAGATCACATGCGATGTATGTGCAATGCGATTTCAGCCATACAAACTGTGTGGCTGAAATCGCATTCGCACCAAAATGGTGCAGGACCCTTTTTTTGGTCCGCACTAGACAAAATTCCAAATATAGTACATAATACATAAACGATGGTCACGTACGGAGAATGTGTACAAAGCAGGTACTGCTAACGAAGGGAAGCACTGGAATATGTAAAGTAGTCATCAAAGATAACTGTGCCCCATTCCCCCAGTCCAAAACAGATGAAAAGAAAAGGCCATCCATGAAGAACCAATATGTGTAGTAAACAGTCCGAAGAAGAAAACAAAAGAGAGAAAGGAAAAGAAGAATGAGAGGGAAAAGAGAACTGAAAAAAAAAACAGCAAAGATATCACAGGGGGCAAGGTCGCAGAAATATGAGATTTCCAGTAACTGATGGTCAAAACACGATTAATGAGAAAGTGAAATCCAAGGTTGACAAACTCGGAGGAATTTATTGTGAGAGTTGGTCAATATGGCCGTCAGTTTTTTGTTAACCATAACGTTGATACGGTGTTTTGCTGCCTCAAAGCTAAAGACCGGAGACTTCCATGCTTTGGCGATAATGGTGATAACTAACAAGTGGGCTACTATGGGCCTAAAAAGAAGAGCCTCAAAAGGGTTTCTCTTAAGGTTGGAGTATATGTATGAAGCAAAGCGTATAGCCGAATCTATACTCTGTCTAGTTTTTATTGCTTTGCTCACTGTCAAAGAAAGCTAGTACACTAGGTTTTAGTTGAAAGTGTTCACTGCAGTTTCGGGCAACCGAGGTCCCCCTTTATCAGGGTGACAAATAAAACAACCACAGTAGTGCACACAGCATATTTATATGTATAACTACCACAATAACTACTAAATATGGGCCACCTAGGACAGTCCTAACTGTTTGCTGTTATCAGGGTCCAACTTTGTCTTGCCAAAGGAATGTAGCAGTCCGGTTCTTAAGTGGTTAGACACTTTCCCTGCACAATATCCCAACCAACAATGCTGCTCAAGGAGCATGAGTGTTGATGATTGGAGCACTGTGCAGGGGGTTGTCAGAGTGCTGGAAACCCAAACCCGCTGTGCTCTGTCTGAACCACAGGTGTTGCTTACAGCGGCTCATATAAATCAATGAATGTACGCAGCTGAACACGGCTATACAGTATACTACATGCATGCATATGCACCCTGGATGCAGACAGTCTGTGCCTGGAGGCGTACATCTATACCCATGCATGTGTTTAAGTAAGTACCGGCCTATACCAGCGTACAACTATTGATTTCTATAGTCAACTGTTTGCAGCACCCCTGGATCCCAGGTGAGGAAATATGCTCAAATTTGACATCTTATGACCCCAGGTGCTCATGCGCATGAGGCCTAAAGTTAGAGGTGAACAGAACCTGTCAGCATTCAGATTGCATCATGTACAGAAAGCTTGAATGACATCAAACTCCCCCATAACCTACACCCTTTTTTTTTGGCAGCCATCTGTGTAATAAGTGGAGCTTATAAAGCGGGGATTTGAATTACAGGGTCAAGCCACCCAGGATAATATTTTACTTACATCGTTTTGCATTCCTTTACAAATGCAACAGAAAAAAAAAAAGGTTTGTAAGGGGAGAAGGGGAAAATCTTGCTAGCGCTGTCCCTAAAATGCCAGTGTTTGATTTAGTCCACCCAAAACTGAATATCCTTTTAAAAAATATGTAGGTAGGCTGTCCCCTTCAGTGGCATTTCTAGGCCCTGGTACACAAGGCATGTGCCCCAGGTCTTCTACTGAATGCCCCAGGTCTTTTTTGAGATACAGAGATGATGTATTTTATCCATTATACATCGTCAAATATACACAAATTTTATAATTTATCTAATTTTTAATCCATCTATTATTTCTCATCATAATGTGACATTACAGTTTTTAGATCAATTCATGTTTGTCCAGTAAAAATATTATATTAGTCTTAGTCCAATGATCAACTTTTTAATCTGCATGTGCAAAAATGATTCTGTCCATTAGGACCCCAGAAACCCCCCTGATCCTCTCTCTTTAAAGCTGGATACACATTATACAACTTATGTTGTTTAATTTACTTTAGAGTTATCTTCAACTGTGTAGTGCAAGGGCCTGCCTGATTTCATACAAATTGAAAGTATTTAGGTATGACCTCATATTCTATGGTTTTGGTAAATCTGAAGAGAATTGTATAGTGTGTATCCAGCTTTAAAATAACAGTTGCCTGGCTCTCTTGCTCAACCAGTTGCTTCAGTATTGTCGCTGACCTGACACAAGCTTGCATTTCAGGAATTTTGGCTTAGGTCTGACCTTTCCACACTGCATTCTTGCAGCCTGTGATCTAAAAAGCACTGAGGCAATGGACAGCCAGGCAACTAGCACTTTCAGAAGTGAGCCAACATCAGTAGCCCATATATTCTCTGAAGTACAAGTTTCCTTTAAGGATCAAGGCTCCTCTTGGGTTCAGCATGTCAGGACGATTCTGGGCAGCAGACTGAATGATCCCCGTCAATCTGGAAAGCTGAGTATCACATATTGCGCTGATCTGCAGTGGGAATGGAAGGCCTGGCACAGACAACCGCTCACCGCAGCCAGTTCTCAGCCTCAAACGTAACTGTTGGCCTGCGTTCCCTCTCACTGGAAGGCCAGATTCCCCGTTTATCGCCAGACTGTAACGTGACATCTCCAGGATTTGCATGACAGAAAGAAAACCCCTGATCCCCCCCACCCTCTGCATCCAAATCCTGATTTGGTGCAGAAGTTAAAAATTTCAGACTGTCCCAAAAAAACTATTGGGGGGGGGGGGGGGGGGGGGTAAACTTAGCCACTAGGAAGAGATGCTGAGCTCCTGCCAAAATCCGCAAGAGGAATTCCAAACTAGGAGCATTTCCTTGTATTGTCCTGACTGCTTCATTTGGACTGCACAGCAGATGGATGCTCTATTACTCAGTCCTCCCCCTCTTCTGCTCTGGGGGAAAGAGGAGGGGGGGCTGGAAATTAAGCAGGCTGTCAAAGGCAAGTCTGTACCCCCCCTTACATGCTGTTAGTTGGAGGTCATGAGAATACAACCATGGCACTGGCAGACAAGGTGCTATAGAGAGGCTGTGCATGGGGTTGGAAGGGTGGGGGGCTGTGGGCTTTTTTTTTTCTAAAGAGCGTTTCGTCTGCAAAACCAGTAACTGGTTCCAGGTCTCTGAAGTTCTCTGGGCCTCAACACTTCAGCTTAGAATCTATCCTCGCCATGAAACAATCAGACGCAACGGGATGTTAGAAAAGCACAAGTCTCTATTTAAAGGGACCCTGTTGCATAGAAAAGCAGCTGCAGATATAGGCTTCCTTTGCAGCAAAGAACTGATGGTTGGCTTTAGCTTTACTAGCCCCCAATGCTGTGAGCAAGGGAATGCCTGCTTCCATCAGAGCATAATCACAGCTTGTTTGCTCAGTGGCAGAGCCTCTTTCAAGACCAATAAACCATGTATTTAATTATGCATTCAAGTTAGAAAAATCTATAAAAACGTGGGTGTTTCTAACCCTTCTTCAGTCAATCCAAAATTCGGGAAAATATTTTAGCTGGACATACACTTTAACTGACATTTGGACCCATTTACACCAGAACGCAGTGCGGGAAACCTTTATTGTATGTGCTTTTCCCACACTGTGTTCAAAACACACTGCAGTTGCAATCTTCAGCAGGTGTCGATGTTAAGTTAATGACAACCCAAATGCAGGTTTACCCGCACCGAATTGCATGGTACAGAAGTATAATGTGATCTGGTTGCAGTGAGTTTCCAAAAGTAGTGAATGCACTACTTTTATTGCAGTGTGATTTGAGCCCATTCAGAAAAAAATGGTTTAAATTGCACTGCACAGAATTGCATGTGAATCGCCTAGCAATGCAAAGTGTGTTCCTGTGCCATTCTCGGTTTTGTGCCATTTTCTACATTCACATCAGTCCCTGCCTCACAGAGCTTACAATCTAAGGTTCCTATCTCAGATTCATATATACACATACTAGGGCCGGTTTAGACAGGAGCCAATTAACCTACCAGCATGCCTTTGGAGTGTGGGAGGAATCTCATGCAAGCTCAGGGAGAAGATGCAAACTCCGTGAAGATAATGTCCTAGTTGGGATTTGAACCAAGGATCCCAATGCTGCATTAGATTGGATTACTGGAACAAGACTGTTACCTATTTATTAATTTATTACAGATACTTATATAGCATCATCAGTTTATGCAGCGCTGCACATTCAGTATATATTGCACATTCACATCAGTCCCTGCCCTCAAGGAGCTTACAATCTAAGGTCCCTATCTCACATCCATAAATACACATACTAAGGCCAATAAACCTACCAGCATGGCTTTGGAGTGTGGGAGGAAACCGGAGTACCCAGGGAAAACCTACATAGGCACAGGGAGAACATGCAAACTCCAGGCAGGTAGTGCTGTGGTTGGGATTTGAACCGACGACCTAGGTACCTGTAAGGAAATCATCCTTCACTACCCTCTTCCACACCGCACCATCCCAACACATCAAATGCATAGCAGCCAACATAAATTCCAAAGACAACCCAGCCCAAATGGTGAGGATTAACTCAAGGAGCAACCATGCTTCGCCATGTACACACTTTGCTATGTATCTAAAATAATTGGGGCATATATACATCGCCCTTTTGTGAATTTCTAATACATTTATAATAAAAACCCATGTTAACAAAAAGTGCTAAGAATTGACAGAAAAGAAGGATGTTCTGGTATGGCTGATGAATTCAGGAAAATCAAAGGAAAATCAAAATCATTGCGTTTTCTGGATACAATTGTACACTCCCACTAGCAGACCTGTGCTTCTCATGGCATCAAGTTTGTGTGTCTGCTTTAATTGGTGTCTAATTGTCATGTAATTGTCCTAGTGGGACTCCTGATTTGATAAAGCACAGCGGGAATACGTTAACTGTTTGTATAATTAAAAAATAACACACCGCGGTTGTTGCGACTTTGCTGTTGACGCAGCCCATCAGCGTCAGTTTATAACAGCATCCAACCGCCTCACTTTTATCAGATATATTTTTTGGAGTATTCCTCAGATGCCAGATACAAAGTTGCTTCTCCGAGGGACGAAACCCTTAACCCCACAGACGGTCACCCTGAAAGTGACAGCGCTCCAGGCTAGGAGCAGGGTACATTACAATACTGTGGGTGGGTCATATAAAAAAAAACAAAAAAACAATGGGCACCCTAACGGGGAAGGACTGGGTGCCATGGCGGAGTCGTTCTCACACCTGCCAATTTTCCTCCCCCCCCCCCCTTCCACACCGCCACCACCCCGGCTTGCTCTGAATCCTTAACACAAGTTCATCAAACTAAAGCGAGCTTAAATATGCGCCCCCCCCCCCGCACTCCTCCCTTTCCGCAACACCCTGAGCCTTTCTTTCAGGCCTCCGCAGCCTATTCATGGACTGGACAAGGAGGCTTCTCCTCTTGTTGCCGAGGCCTCATGCAGCAGCTGCTATGGAAATGAGCTCCTGACAGTCAGTGCCCCTCACTTCTCCAAATGCTCAATAAATCCAGCGGACCCAGTCCGTGGCAGCCTAATCACAAAGAAGGCATCTTTACCCCTTTACATTGGCTGCCTTTTCACATTCAAATGCATTAACCAGCGGGTAGAATAGCCTTGGACTGTGTAAAATAGATGCATAAGGAGGGGCACCCCCCCCCCCCCCACACACACACACACACACACACACACACACACACACCCACCCCTCCTCTGTTCCCCAATTTCCAGACACTGGCCATAATGTGACAGCCCCCCTCCCTCCGCACACACACTCACGCTGTTGTGTCTGCTTTGGAATTTGTTAATGCAAAATGTGAAGACAGGTCTGCAGCTCTGTATGGTGCTTATCTATCACTCAGCTACTTGAAGAGGACCTGTCATGAATGCAGATGCACCTGTTGGCCAGGGCCTGACCACATCTAAACTGAGTGACTTGTTTGGTTAGGCCCTCGCACTGTGTGTTGGTTGAAAAAGATGGTGGTATATAAAAAAGTGCTTTTTATGTGAGTACCCATCTTATATTAAATGATACCTTTTACAAATCATACAGAGAGAACTAGATTTTTTCTTTGTATTATATGTTTATTTGTATTATATGTTGCTACGGGAGAGTTACAAGGCTTATCTGCGGAGTTCGAGAGGTGCCCAGCTTCCATCCACAAGTTTACCATTACCACCAGAGGTGGTGAAAGCTCTTATGACCTTCCTGTTAGCTCAGGGGTCTAATAAGCAAGGTGAGCAGTTTGGCTAAACATATGGTGTGAGCACGGATCAAGGAGCACCCCAAACTTTTGCATGAAGCACCCTTTACCACCATTGACGTCTGTGTGCCTCTCTATCTACATGTGTGTTTCAACATACGAACATATGAACTTTTTATCTATTGAATTTTGATTCATTAATCGTTTTTAGTTATCAATTTAGCGCTGCACTGATTAATTTACATGGTATATAAAACCTAGATGGCTTTTTTTTTTAGGATCTATATTTAGTTGTATTTCACATTTATTTTGGGAGTAGGATAAAAGTTATATCCTGTACCGCTTTAACATGACTGAAGAAAACCGGTCCTTTGAAAAATTCAACAGCTGCCATTGTTGATTTTGTTTCATGAAAATGCTAGCTGGCCAGCTCTCAAGCTCATCCTGGGGCTTCTATTCTTACTGAGCCATTGGGGTTGGTTTACTAAAACTAGAGAGTGGCAGCCAATCAGATTCTAGCTTCAGCTTGTTCAATTAAGCTTTGACAATAAAACCTGGAAGCTGATTGGTTTCTGTGCAGAGATGCACCAGATTTTGCACTCTCAAGTTTTAGTGAATTAACCCCACAATGTAAACTAAGTGTCACCCGTACGTCAGATTTAATGGGATGAGTTCTCTGTGCGGTGTGTAGAAATTACAGGTAAGCCAATTGGCTGTTACAGGCGACACAGTCCAAAATATTTAGCCAAATTTCTTTGTGCATTGGCTTTTTTCCCACCCTGTATGTTCCCCATGCAGTGGGGAATGAGATTGTTTAACACTTGTCTTTCCTCCTGACCAATAATCCTAACAGCTGGATGAATGTCAGACATGTCAATTGCTGTACAGATAGCTGTAGGTAGTGTACAGACATGACTGTGAATTGTACAACTCACTTTTTAACAAAATGCAACTGTTGCAACTCTTCCTGTAGCACTTGTGTATACTGAGCCACTTGAATCAATCAGCTTGGCATGTTGCATCTTGCCAAACAAGTGTACTGACACCATGGGCCTCATTCACTAAGCAGCATTAGCCTAACTACTTAAGCTCAGGAAGATTTTAACCTTTTCATGACCAGGGCATTTTTTGCTATTTGGCACTGCGCAACTTTAACTGGCGATTGCGTGGTCCTGCAACAGTGTATGCAAACAAAGATTATATAATTTTTTAACACAAATAGAACTTTTAGTGGTATTTGATCACCACTGGATTTTTTTTTTTTTGAGATATAAACAAAAAAAGAAAATTTGAAAAAAATTTTTTACTTTTGGCTACAAAACATATCCAATAGAAATAAAAAAAAACCCACTAAGTGTTATAGTATCTACAAACTATGGTATAGATACTTGAATTTGTATTTATTTTTTTATACTACTAATGGCGGCGATCAGCGACTTGTTCTGGGATTGCGATAGTGTGGCAGAAAATCTGACACTAACTGATGCTGGGGGGAACTTACTAACTGCAACTGACATCTCCAGTAACACTAGTACAGTGATCAGTGAGGGCCCTCCTGAAAATAGATCCCCCAAGGCAAGTAAGCAAGGAACCTAATGGCCACACATGACTCTCAAAGAGGGTAAGGAACACTCAGGTCAACTTAGCCAGACCCAGCAGACCCCTCTCCTCATGATCAGCCAAAGGGGACCAACGAGTGCTAGGTGAGGGACTCTCACGAAGAGATCCCCCAAGACAGGGGAAGAAGGAACCTAATGGTCACACATTCTCCCACACCCTTCATCCTGAGTGAAGGAAAACACATTAACTACTTCCTGCCTGTCCACAGTAGTTGTACTGCGGTCGGGTGGCAGGCCAGGCAACGTACCTGTACGTCGCAAACTTTCTGCCGACCTGTGCTGTGCCTGAGTTTGTCAGCTGATTTCAGACGTTTTGGCCATTCAAACTCTGTGTACTGTCAGCAGTGATCTGGTTGTTTCTTCTCCCTGCGAAGCAGACAGAAAGTAAAGTAAAAGCAGCACACATTACACATTCTTAGGCACATGCTTATCCCCTTGATTGCCCCTAGATAATAACCCCTTCCCAGCCAGTGTCAATATTACAGTGCCAGTGTACAGTAGTCTCATGGATCACTGTATTAGTGTCACTATGGATGTCAGTGTCAGTTAGGCTGGCCATACATGGAGCAAATTTCTTTCCTGCAAACATTTGCTAGATTCCCCATCAACACAGACAGGGGAATCCCTCCTGCCAGGCTATTGTCTTCTCCCAGTGGGGGAGGGCAGAAGAAGCCACCCACGTAGGGAGAAGACAAGGCTAAAGCTGCTAGCAATAATCGCCAAAGAATCCGGCAGGCTGGTTGTACCCAAGTTGATCGATCGATCAACTTGTTACATTAAGCCTACCCATTAACAATTTGAACTGTGTATGGCTGGCCTTAGTGTACCTCCCAGTTAGGGTCTGTTATTGTCCGCCACCCTATCACACTATAATTCACTGATCACCACCATTACATTATACGTCTATAGCTGTGTAAATTCCAGTATAAATAAGCAGCAAATTGGGACTTTAACCTCCCTGGCGGCATGATTATTTCAGATTTTTGCGTCTCAAAGCGGTACAATTATTTTGCATAGAAATTTGGCGTTTTATATTGTAGGTCTGTAATTCTTAGCAATAACACACTTAAATCTGTCCACCAAGAGTCTAGTAGATAGTAGTAGGTATGATAAAGTTTGAAACACAAAATCATAAATTATAATATAATAAATAAATATAAATAATTGAAAAAAATAATAATATAATAATAATAAAATAAATTTCCCCACGATTCACTATCGCTCAACAATCTGGACAATCTCCAGTTGCCAGGCAGAAAGAACAGCATATATAATATAAAACTGCATGCAGGGCATTGGACAAAGCATTGGGGACAAAGGGAAGTGAAATGATTTCATACAGTACTGTAATCTGTAAGATTACAGTACTGTATGTGTTATGATTTTTACAGTTTTTTAAATTTGCCGCCAGGCTCCGCCCCCCGTGCGTTGCGACGCTCGCAGGGAATGGAGCCCGGCACAGAGAGGCTTCGGAGTAGGACAGAGCCCGCAGACACAGCAGGGGACATCGCAGGATCCTGGGGACAAGGTAAGTACACCGCACCAGGATCCTGCAATGCAGTCCCGAGTGTGGCTCGGGGTTACCGCTAATGGTGCTGAAATTTAACCCCGAGCCACACTCGGGAAAACCGCCAGGGAAGTTAAATGAAGAATGTTCAATGTGGCCAGAAAGTTAGTCAATAATAAAAATATATATGTATTTTTATCTGGACAGTGAAAAACTGTCTCATATTGAATATACAATAAAGACCATTGTCCTAGAAATAGATCATAGCATAAAAGTACACTACACAATGTGGCATAAAATATCGTCCTCCATGTTTATGTGACTTTCGAACAGAGTGATATAATAATAATAAATCCAACTGAGCTAAAATCAAATAGACTGTCTATATAAGATAAGATGCATCCAGATATGCCAACATGTTTTGTGGCTAAAAACCACTTCCTCAGGGGCGGGTGCATATACGAACAAAGCCTGGAACCTGCGAGACACAAACCTGCTGCCTATAGTGTCCATATCGGGATCTGTGGTAGATTGGACCCACCAGGGAGTCAAGCACACACACACATGGTCCTACAGTGTTTGTTTGGCATGTGCAAGGGAGAATGAAGTATTGGAAAAGACCCAATTGGTAAATTCTTTGGACTCCATTTCTATTGCCACAACAGGGAAAGCAGAAATCCAATAACGGATACAAGGTGTGTGAGAGAGGTGCTGCCATATGCCTTCTTTTTCATAAATTCCAGTATATATACCATAGTTTGTAGGCACTAACTTTTGCACAAACAATACCAATATATACTTATTGTTTTTTGTTTTTTTTTTACCAAAGACTTGTAGCAGAATACATTTTGGCATAATTCAATGATTTTTTTTTGTGTATTGGATTTGTTTTATAGCAGAAAGTAAAAAATATTACTGTTTTTTTTTTCAAAATTTTCAGTCCTTTTTCGTTCATATAATAAACGAAATAAAAAACCCAGTGGTGATTAAAGCGGGGTTCCACTAAAATTTTTAACTTAATCTTACCCCCTTCAGTTAATTGCATAGATGTTCAAATGCCGCACAAAATTTTTTTTTATCGCTGTAATTACCTTTATATTGTACTTTATTGTGGCACTTCCTGTCTCTCCTCCCATGGGAGTAGGCGTGTTTATTGCCTTTCCCCGGCGCCGCACTGTCTCCTGGGAGCTTAGTGTCAGGCTTCCCAAGATTCAGTGCAGAAACAATGATCATGCGCGTGAACAAGCTGTGAATGAACAGCATTCACTGCATCCAGGAAATCAATGCTTGAGGGCTTCACATGCCCACAAGCAAAATGGAAACAGCCAGCATCACATTTTTTAAGTTATTCTTCAGTACGAAAACAGACAGAGGTGGAAATATTACACCCAAACTGTGAGTATTATTTTGGGATTAGCAAAGTGTCTCAATGACCTAAAAAAAAAAAAAAAAAAAAGATTGTTCGCCGGACTCCCGCTTTAACCACTTCAATACCAGGCACTTAGACACCTTCCCGCCTTCCCGCCCAGGCCAAATTTCAGCTTTCAGCACTGTCACTATTTGAATGACAATTGCGCGGTCATGCTATACTGTATCCAAACAATTTTTTAATTATTTTGTTCCCACAAATAGAGCTTTCTTTTGGTGGTATTTGATCACCTCTGTGGTTTTTATTTTTTGCGCAAAAAATAAAAAAACACAGAAAATTTTGAAAAAAAAACAAGTTTTTCTTTGTTTCTGTTAAAAATTTTTGTAAATAAGTACGTTTTCTTCTTCAATGACGGGCACTGATATGGCTGCACTGACAGGCACTGATACGGCAGCACTGATGGGCACCAATGAGGTGGCACTGATGGGCACTGATAGGTGACACTGATGGGCACTGATAGGTGGCACTGGTATGCGGCACTGATGGGCACTCATAGGTGGCACCGATGGGCACTCATAGGTGGCACTAATGGGCACTCGTAGGTGGCATTGATGGGTACTTATGGGTGGCACTGATAGATGGCACGGATGGGCACTGATAGGTGGGCACTGATGGGCACTGACAGGTGGCACCGATGGACACTGATGGGTGGCACTGATGACACTGATTGGTGGCATTGATACTCCTAAGGGTGGCATTGCTGGGCATCTAGGCAATCTTATGGTGCAAATCAGTGCCCATTTGTGGGCACTGATTGGCACAGATTGGGCACATGTGGATGGCCATGGGGTACATACCTGGCCATCCACATGTTGCCCCTTCCCTGGTGGTCCTAGTGGCGATCCCTGGTGGTCCAGTGTGGTGATCTGAGAGGGGGCTGCGCTGATAAAAAATCAGCGCAGACCCCCCCTGTCAGGAGAGCTGCCGATCGGCTCTCCTCTACTTGCGTCTGTCAGGCGCGAGTGAGGAAAAGCCGATCAACGGGTCGGAGGCTCTTTACCAAGATCGGTGTACCGGTGTGTCAGACTGACACACCACTCCACCGATCGCCGCGATGCGCGCCGGCATGTTATCCTGCTAGACGTCATATGACCCCCAGTCAGGATAACGGAACCACTTCCCGGACGTCAATCCGCTATAGGCGGGGCGGGAAGTGGTTAAATACCACCAAAAAAAAGCTCTATTTGTGTGAAAAAAAATTATAAAAATGTCATTTGCGTACAGTGCTGCATAACGGCACAATTAACTGTTAGTATCGCAGTGCTGAATAGCAAAAAAAAAGCCCTGATCGTGAAGGGGATAAAACTTTCTGAATGTCAAGTGGTTAAATACCACATCTAAAAAAAATCTTACGTTGACAACCCAAAATGTGATTGAAAGATAGCAAGAACAGACAAAAGGATCTGTAAAGTCAGTTCATGCTTTGGAGCCCCCCCCCCCACAGGATTTCGGGCTACAACAGGACACATTTGAGAAATACACATGACGTTTTTGTCCCTACCAATGCTTTTTAACCTGTGGATCCAGATAATTGCAGATCAGGTTGTGTTCCTAGAATTTACCGCAATTGTTTACCAACCCCCCATGCTCCCTATGAACATTTGCAATGCACCCTGCAGACTTTTGGGAACGCCATTTGAGCCCATCCCAGGCTAGAATGTCGCCACACTGAAGGGACAGCGACCAGGCAAGCCTATTTTTTTTTTTTTATTAGGACAGGCAGATGATATTGAGCCATTCCTAGTTGTCCGGCCAGCCTAACTTGGCCAATCCTTTGGCGCAGCTAAAGAGCCAGCCCCAATTCAAGCTGCCCGCCCCCTCTCCCCCAACTTTTTCAAAGGCTTCTTTTACCTTGTTCAGCCACACAGAAAATCTTAAGTTGTATTGATGCCTATAGAGAGAGAACATCACTATAGGGCCGGCTTGGAGGAGGAGGGGGGAAGGGGGGGTAGGGGCGCAGTCCTTTTCACATCAGATCCCCCCTCCCCCAAAACCCCAGAAGTCTTTTTTTTTTTTTTTCCTAGAAATGCTTTGTAACATCAGAATAAAGAGCCGGCACAGAAGCATAGACCACGCAGGGGCACTATGCTATACGAGGTGGCTGACCAGTTAATTAAGGGACAGCTATCATTTTGCAGTTAATGACTAATTCTCTGTCCCGCGGTCTGTTCAAGCAGTTTTGCCGCTACAAAGCAGCCAACTCAGAAGCTACTGTTACATGGAAATTGAAAATGAAGCCATGAATAGTATATAGGGGGTCCAAGCCTGCCTGCTGAGTAATTCCTTTTTTTATATTAAGATGCTAGATCCGCTTGTTTGCTAACCACCCTCCCCCCCCCCCCCCCCCAAATAAAAAGAAGTAAAAATGCTGTCAAAGTATATGTCCAGGCTAAAGCTTCTTCTAGTTTTGAATGGAGTGGGAAAGGTTAGAATGCCTGTCATTTATTATTGCTCTTCTGAACTTCATTATATAGATTTCCTCTTATCGTTGGTGACATTGGCTTCACCAGGCAGGTAGTGCAGGGAAATCTCCCAACAGTATTACAGACAGAGGGGAAGAACCCTCAGCAGCTTATTATTTCTGATGGGGGGGTTTAGTTATGACCAAGTTCATCTTATGTGTTAAGGTGGAGGTGTGGTGGGGGGGTTGATGGTCAAGGTTGCCCCCAGAGAAAAGTGAGGTCTTAGGGATGCACCAATATATCTGCCGCCCCAAAATTATCAGTCAAAAGTATGGTTATCAGCATTTTGCCAATAGGAAAATAAAAAAGTGCCGATAATGGCATACTGCGTCCCATTGACTTCAATGCAAAATCACGTTCCATTGACTTCAATGCAAATGTGCCCCCTAGCAACTTCAATGCAAAATCACGTCCCATTGACTTCAGTGCAAAAATGCTCCTAGCAGCTTCAATGCAAAATGACACCCATTGACTTCAATGCAAAATCACATGCCATTGACTTCAATGGAATACCGCCCCCCTAGTAACAACAATGTAAAATCGTGTCCTATTGAGTTTGTTTATTTATTATTATTTATTTATTTCAGGTACTTATATAGCGCCGTCAATTTACGCAGCGCTTTACACATACATTGTACATTCGCATCAGTTCATTGCAGTATCACGTGACACATCCTATTGACTTTAATGCAAAAATCAAGTCCCATTGACTTCAATGCAAGAATGCCCCTAATGACTTCAATGCAAAACACCCCCCATTGACTTCAGTGCAAGAACGCCAGCCACATCAATTACGTTTTGTCTGTTTCGGTTTTCGGCACCAGTATTTTCATTTTGGTGCATCACTAGTTTTAGTGATGATGGGGTTGTACTGGGTGATAAGTGAAAGGTAGTGTGTTAAAACGTCATAAGGTCTTGTCCTGGGTGATATAACAGAGGGTTATATAAATCCCTGGAGATTGCCAGGTCATAAAGAAGGGGGTTGTGGACTTTTCTAGGTGATAAGAGGTGAGGAGGTGTTACTCATTAGACATGTGCACAGCCAAAAAATTCGTTCATTTTCGTTTTTGTTTCATTAATTAATTTTTTTTTTCCTTTTTCAGGTCATTCGTTATGATCGCAGTTCCTAAATTCGTACATTCGTAAAGTCGAAATTTGAAAATCCAAAAACCCGAAAATTCGAAAATCTGAAATGGTAACTAACTATTAAATTATAGGTATTGGAATTTCCTTTCAAATTTGGCTGTCAGTGAACGTAACAAAAACAAATTTAACCAAAGTTACGCATTATCCGAAATAACGGATGCTGCATCTAAACAAATGGAACGGAAGAAATTAATAATAAATAATAATAATAAAAAGTTTTTATTATTATTATTGTTATTCATTATTATTAATTCATTACGTTCCATCCGTTTGGATACGGCATTCGTTATTTCGGATCATTCGTAACCTTCGGATAAATTTGTATGTGTTATGTTCACTAACAGCCAAATTTGAAAGGAAACTTTTAATCAATTTAATAGTTACTAGTAATAGTAGTTCAGTTATTAATTCGTTAATTATTATTTCAGATTTCTGAATTCACTAATTTACTAATGTAGGAATTTACGAATTTACTAATTTTTCGAAATTACGAATATTTGGAAAAATTAGTTAAACGGGTTTTCGTTAATTCCCAAATTAACGGATTTGTCCAAATTCGTTAAGAAACGAATTCGGAAGGAAACAAATTGCACATGCCTATTACTCATGTTGTGGATTGTTCTGGGTGATAAGAGGGGGTTGTTACTCATGACGGTGGTTGTCCTGCGCATGCGCAGATGTGGCGCAGGTCTTAATCAGGATCAGGGTCTGGTATGGATTTTGAGGGGGGCCCCACACCATTTAAAAAAAAAATTATTGGCGTGGGGGTTCCCCTCAAAATCCATACCAGACCTAAGGGTGGGGTTTGGTGGTTTGGATTTGGGGGGGGGCCCACTCTGTTTTATTTATTTATTTATTTTTTGGCAAGGGGTTCCCCTTAAAATCCATAGTAGACTCAAAGGGCCTGGTATCCTGGTATGGATTTGGGGAGGGGACCTCATGCCGTTTTTTTCACAATTATTTATTGCTGGCAATGCTTTTTTTTTACATTTGACAGCTGATAACTCATCCGTTGTTATAGACGCAGCTTTCAAAGAAAAATAAAACTTAGCTAAATGCTGGGCACTAGTGTTTTTTTATGCCAAAACGCTGCTGCTCCAGAACGTGCTGGTAGAGGGTTTTTTCTGCCACTAAACTCTCCTTCCAGAAAACGCTGCTAAAAGCCTATGTGTGCATGAACACATAGGATAACATGCAGAGGAGTTTAGAGGCACTTAAGAAAAAATGTCTGACACCCAACACAGCAGCTGCAAAAACGCACACAGTGCGCACAAGGTCTTAATGTGTGGGGATCTTCCCAGAGATAGTTTACAAACTCTATGACATGTGGTCACTATGTCCTGTGAGTAGCACTTCTGTGTCACACAATTCACAGAGCCTGTCTACTGATCTACAGAGGTGATGAGAGGAGGAGTCTCAGGAGGCGGAGTCAGTACAGGAAGCACTGGTTTCTGGTGGCAAGGTATCATGGGATATGTAGAAAAGTAAACAGCAGAGGAGAAGCTGCAAAGCATGCTGGCAATCCAGGAAGTTGTGGAAAGAGATGGCCAGCAGACAGGAAGAACTAACAACATGAAAGGAGATTTTTCAAGTAAGATTATATTGAATTGACAAAAATAACTGTTGTTTGTATTGGTATTACAATGCTGATGTTATATCATGAAAGTGTATGCTGTGACCAGAGAAGTCCTTTAAAATAGTCAGAAACTACTTAGCAGCCAGCAACTGGTCAGACACATGAACACTTTTGTCAGAGGGGCATTGGTGCTCAGTGGGGGGAAAAGCAGGAACCCTGTGTTCTGTGGAGGGAGAAGGGAGAGTGGGCATTGGTGCTCTGTGGTAGAAGGTTGGGCGCTAGAACTCTGTGGAGAAACAAGGGGCGGTGATGCTATGCAGCAGGAAAGGGGGAGCGCTGGTGCTCTGTGGAGGGACAGGGGGGGGGGGGGACAGCTACTCTGAGGTGGGAGAGTGGGCACTGGTATTCTGTGAAGGGAGGAGTGGGGAGGGGGGGACTGGTATTCTGTGGAGGGAGGAGTTGGGGGGCTGGTACTCTGAGGTGGGAGAGTGGACACTGGTATTCTGTGGAGGGAGAAGGGGGGGAGCTGGTATTCTGTGGAGGGAGAAGAGGGGAAGAGGGGGGGACTGGTATTCTGTGGAGGGAGGAGTGGGGGGGGGGGGGGCTGGTGCTCTGAGGTGGGAGAGTGGACACTGGTGCTCTGTGAAATGAAGGGGTAAAGGTGGGACTGGTGCTCTGTGGAGAGAGAAGAGGGGGGACTTGTACTCTGAGGTGGGGGGATGGGCACTGGTGCTCTGTGAAGGGAGAGGGGGTGAAGGTGGGACTGGTGCTCTGTGGAGAGAGAAGGGGGGGGGACTGGTACTCTGAGATGGGGGAGTGGACACTGGTGCTCTGTGAAGGGAGGGGGTAAAGGTGGGACTGGTGCTCTGTGGAGAGAGAAGAGGGGGGACTGATGCTCTGAGGTGGGAGAGTGGGCACTGGTATTCTGTGAAGGGAGGAGTGGGGGGGGGACTGGTGCTCTGAGGTGAGAGAGAGGGCACTGGTGTTCTGTGAAGGGAGAAGGGGGGGTTGGACACTGGTATTCTATGCAGGGAGAAGGGGGTTGGGTTGGACTGGTGCTCTGAGGTGGGAGAGTGGGCACTGTTGGTCTGTAGAGGAAAGGGCTAAAGGTGGGACTGGTGCTCTGTGGAGAGAGAAGAGGGGGGACTGGTGCTCTGAGGTGGGAGAGTGGGCACTGGTATTCTGTGGAGGGAGAAGAGCAGGGGCTGGTACTCTGCGGTGGGAGAGTGGGCACTGGTGGTCTGTGGAGGGAGGGGGTAAAGGTGGGACTGGTGCTCTGTGGAGAGAGAAGAGGGGGTACTGGTGCTCTGAGGTGGGAGAGTGTGTACTGGTGTTCTTTGGAGGGAGAAGGGGGGGATGCTCTGAGATGGGAGAGTTGGCACTGGTGTTCTGTGTAGGGAGAAGGGGGGGGGATCGGTACTCTGAGGTGGGAGAGTGGGCACTGGTGGTCTGTGGAGGGAGGGGTTAAAGGTGGGACTGGTACTCTGTGGAGAGAGAAGAGGGGGGACTTGTACTCTGAGGTGGGGGGATGGGCACTGGTGCTCTGTGAAGGGAGAGGGGTTAAAGGTGGGACTGGTGCTCTGTGGAGAGAGAAGAGGGGGGACTTGTACTCTGAGGTGGGGGGATGGGCACTGGTGCTCTGTGAAGGGAGAGGGGGTAAAGGTGGGACTGGTGCTCTGTGGAGAGAGAAGGGGGGGGGGACTGGTACTCTGAGATGGGGAAGTGGGCACTGGTGCTCTGTGAAGGGAGGGGGTAAAGGTGGGACTGGTATTCTGTGGCCGTAGAAGAGGGGGGAATGATGCTCTGAGGTGGAAGAGTGGGCACTGGTATTCTGTGGAGGGAGAAGGGGGCGTTGGACTGGTGCTCTGAGGTGGGAGAGTGGGCACTGGTATTCTGTGGAGGGAGAAGAGGGGGGACTGGTACTCTGAGGTGGGACAGTGGGCACTGGTGTTCTGTGTAGGGAGAGGGGGGGGGGGATCGGTACTCTGAGGTGGGAGAGTGGGCACTGGTGGTCTTTGGAGGGAGGGGTTAAAGGTGGGACTGGTGCTCTGTGAAGAGAGAAGAGGGGGGACTTGTACTCTGAGGTGGGGGGATGGGCACTGGTGCTCTGTGAAGGGAGAGGGGGTAAAGGTGGGACTGGTGCTCTGTGGAGACAGAAGGGGGGGGGGGACTGGTACTCTGAGATGGGGAAGTGGGCACTGGTGCTCTGTGAAGGGAGAAGGGGGGGGACTGGTGCTCTGAGGTGGGAGAGTGGGCACTGGTGCTCTGTGGAGGGAGAAGAGGGGGGTCTGGTATTCAGTGGAGGGAGGAGTTGGGGGGGGGGGGACTGGTGCTCTGAGGTGGGAGAGGGGGCACTGGTGTTCTGTGGAGGGAGAAGGGGGGGACTGGTGCTCTGAGGTGGGAGAGTGGGCACTGGTGCTCTTTGGAGGGAGAAGGGGGGGGGGGGCAGTACTCTGAGGTAGGAGAGTGGGCACTGGTGTTCTATGGAGGGAGAAGGGGGGGGGGTACTCTGAGATAGGAGAGTGGGCACTGGTGTTCTGTGGAGGGAGAAGAGGGGGGTCTGGTATTCAGTGGAGGAAGGAGTTGGGGGGGGACTGGTGCTCTGAGGTGGGAGAGGGGGCACTGGTGTTCTGCGGAGGGAGAAGGGGGGGACTGGTGCTCTGAGGTGGGAGAGTGGGCACTGGTGTTCTTTGGAGGGAGATCGGTACTCTGAGGTGGGAGAGTGGACACTGGTGTTCTATGGTGGGAGATCGGTACTCTGAGGTGGGAGAGTGGGCACTGGTGTTCTGTGGAGGGAGAAGGGGGGGACTGGTGATCTGAGGTGGGAGGGGGGGGACTGGTACTCTGAGGTGGGAGAGTGGGCACTGGTGTTCTGTGGAGGGAGAAGAGGGGGGGGGGACTGGTTCTCTGAGGTAGGAGAGTGAGCACTGGTGTTCTGTTGGGGGGGGGGACTGGTACTCTGAGGTAGGAGAGTGGGTACTGGTGTTCTGTGGAGGGAGAAGATGGGAGGACTGGCTCTCTGAGGTAGGAGAGTGGGCACTGGTGTTCTGTGGAGGGAGAAGGGGGGGACTAGTGATCTGAGGTGGGAGGGGGGGGACTGGTACTCTGAGGTGGGAGAGTGGGCACTGGTGTTCTATGGAGGGAGAAGAGGGGGGGGGACTGGTTCTCTGAGGTAGGAGAGTGGGCACTGGTGTTCTGTTGGGGGGGGGGGGAACTGGTACTCTGAGGTAGGAGAGTGGGAACTGGTGTTCTGTTGGGGGGGGGACTGGTACTCTGAGGTAGGAGAGTGGGCACTGGTGTTCTGTGGAGGGAGAAGATGGGAGGACTGGCTCTCTGAGGTAGGAGAGTGGGCACTGGTGTTCTGTGGAGTGAGAAGAGGGGGGACCGGTACACTGAGGTGGGAGAGTGGGTACTGGTGGTCTGTGGAAGGTGAGGGGGCACCATGCTCTGTCGAGAGATAGGGGGACATGCCAATCACTGATTGATGCTTCACACCACAGTCTCTGGCATTTATAGAGCCTGGAAAAAGTGTCTCATGTGCATTCTAAAAGTGGTGCAGCGTGCGCCAAATTCATGTATCTGTCTAGAACTTGTACTTGAATTTGGCGCACACTGCAACACTTTTATGACGCACATGAGACAGTCTTGCAAAATCTGTCTGCGCCAGGGTCTCTCTCTGTGCGCCTAAAGAGCGTTACCTCCACGTTTATAAGATATGAACTGTCTGTATTTTATTTTGAGTTTGTTGCAGGACAGGTGTTGCACTACAATGTAAAAGTTGCGCATTTTAGAACTACCTGAATTTGGCACATAAGTCACTGTCAGAACCAGATGTTTCGCAGATGTTTCATGAATTTGGTGCAACACATTAACAAGAGGGATTGATGCTAGAAAAATGGCGCAGCAGCTTTATTGAATTCCCCCCAATGTCTGTGACCGTAGGCTGGAGCATGTTGTGGTAGCTGCAGAAAAGCTTCCCAAACCCTGAAGACTGTCCTGATTTGCAGAGCCTACATTCCGGGACTGTCTGTAGTGAAACAGTGAGCAATGTAGGGAGCAGGATGAGGCCACCCTTCTAGGAGCACCTGAAGCCCCTACTTGTACAGAGAACACCCATGTAATGCTTGTTGGGAACATCCTGTGCAACACTTTACCTCTGTAGGACACTGCAAATGTAAGGTTGTCCACCAGAGGGAGCCAGATACTATGCAGTTCAAGCTATAGACTTAGGGGTTGATTTACTAAAGGGAAAAAGACTGTGCACTTTCCAAAGTGCAGTTGCACTCTGCAAGTGCACTTGCTTCAGAGCTTAGTGAATGAGTAGAAGCTCTGCATGTTCAAGCAAAAATTCAATTTTTTGTATTTTCCTTGCATGTGATTGGGTACTCTTTGCAAGGTAAAGCCTTACCTCATTTACTAAGCTCTAGAGCAACTGCACTTGCAGAGGGCAACTGCACTTTGCAAATGCACAGTCGTTTTGCCTTTAGTAAATCACCCCTTAGTTCTAGTGGCTAGCTCTGTAGCTGGACAGGTCATTGGAGGCTGTTTTATTTTACTCATATAGGCTACTCTACTACCCCCCTATTGTCAGCCCTACGGGACACAGACCGGATCTGTGGGATGATGAAGTTTTGTTAAAATCTCGAGACAATCCCACGGATCTAGGAGTGTTGTCCCATGTGATACATGGGGGGGGGTTGGATATCATGGGAGTTTTGCAGGTGTTTTATAATCCCCATTGAGAACTGGGAATATGAAGCGTGCAGCACAAGCAGAGTGTACAGGGAGCTATCAGCCAACAAGATTTCAGGATCAACAGATATTTTTTGCACTCATCGAACAGATATAACAAGTCTCTCTCAATGCACCGTACACATGGGTAAGGTTGTGCTCCTGAGCTCCCATAGGACCCCTATCAATACATTGAAGCCCACCCAGCTGACCAATTGTTTTTTTGTCCTCACTATATAGGACCATAAGAGCAACATGAAGAAGTCCTCTGATGGTCCTGTGCATGGTGGTGGGATCCATTTATTCCCAGGGAACAGTTCTCTGCCCATCTGTACTAAATATCAGGCACAGGCAGCTGGTCAGTGAACACCTTACATCAAAGATTCCTTCAAAGAAAAATGGAATCAATCATTGGTTTAAATGACAGTCCTGGACATGAGGAGAGTATCTCAGAGCTGGTCAGTATGTCCGCCATTGCCCATCTCTACCAACTCAGAATGTGATGGACACATTGCAGGTGTATGGCGCTCTGCAGAGCCCCGTCTGGGAGATATATTTAATAGATATATGGATTTATGTATGGAATGTCCCCCCTCCTCACTCATAATACAGCTCCCCTACACCCCCTCCTCAAATGCAAAATACAGCCCCCTACACCCCCCCTCGAACATAAAATGCAGCTTCCTGCCCCCTCATACACAATACAGCTGCCCTGCCCCCCTCCTCACACATAATACAGGTCCCCTGCCCCCCACTCCTCAAAAACAAAATACAGCCCCCCGCCCAGCCTCCTCAAACACTGAATGCTGCCCCACTGCCCCCCTCCTCATGCACAATACAGCTGCCCTGTCCCCTTCCTCACACATATTACAACCCCTCCCCCCTCCTTACTCATAATGCAGTTCCTTCCCCCCTCCTCACACATTGTACAGCCCCCATGTTCCCCCCTCTGCTTCCCCCTCATGCAAAGTACAGCCCCCCACCTCACACATAATTCAGCCCCCCCTCCTCACTCATAATACAGACTTCTGCTCTCCGTCCTCACTCATAATACTACCCCTCCTCACTCATAATACTGCGCCTCCCCCTTCTCATTCATAATACTGCCCCATCTCACTCATAATACAGCCCCCACCCCATCACACATACTAAAGCCCACCCCCACTCCTTACTCATAACACAGCCCATTCCCCTTGCTCACACATAATACAACCCCCTGCTTCCCCTCCTCACTCATAATGCAGCCCATCCTCACTTATAATACAGACGCCACCCCATCACACATAATACAGCTTTCTCCTCCCACCTCACTTATAATACAGCCCATTCCCCTCCCTCACACATAATACAGATCCCTCCCCCCTCTTCACTCATAATACAGGCCCCTTCTCCCCCTCCCCCCTCCTCACATAATACAGCCCCCTTCTCCCCCTCCCCCCTCCTCACACATAATACAGCCCTCTTCTCCCCTCCTCACACATAAAACAGCCCCCTTCTCCCCTTCCCCTCCTCACACATAATACAGCCCCCTTCTCCCCCTCCCCCCTCCTCACACATAATACAGCCCCCTTCTCCCCCTCCCCCTCCTCACATAATACAGCCCCCTTCTCCCCCTCCCCCCTCCTCACACATAATACAGCCCGCTTCTCCCCTTCCCCTCCTCACACACAATACAGCCCCCTTCTCCCCCTCCCCCCTCCTCACACATAATACAGCCCCCTTCTCCCCCTCCTCACATAATACAGCCCCCTTCTCCCCCTCCCCCCTCCTCACACATAATACAGCCCCCTTCTCCCCCTCCCCCCTCCTCACATAATACAGCCCCCTTCTCCCCCTCCTCACACATAATACAGCCCTCTTCTCCCCTCCTCACACATAATACAGCCCCCTTCTTCCCCTCCCCCCCTCCTCACACATAATACAGCCCTCTTCTCCCCTCCTCACACATAATACAGCCCCCTTCTTCCCCTCCCCCCTCCTCACACATAATACAGCCCTCTTCTCCCCTCCTCACACATAATACAGCCCCCTTCTCCCCCGCCTCCTCACACATAATACAGCCCCCTTCTCCCCTCCTCACACATAATACAGCCCCCTTCTCCCCTTCTCCCCTCCTCACACATAATACAGCCCCCTTCTCCCCCTCCCCCTCCTCACACATAATACAGCCCCCTTCTCCCCCTCCCCCTCCTCACACATAATACAGCCCCCTTCTCCCCTTCTTCATACATAATACAGCCCCCTTCTCCCCCTCCTCACACATAATACAGCCCCCTTCTCCTCCTCTCCTAACGCATAATACAGCCCCCTTCTCCCCCTCTACCCTCCTCACGTATAATATTGCCTCCTTCTCCCCCTCCCCCCTCCTCACACATAATACAGCCCCCTTCTCCCCCTCCCCCCTCCTCACATTATACAGCCCCCCTCCCCCTTCCTCACACATAATACAACCCCCTTCTCCCCTTCTCCCCTCCTCACACATAATACAGCCCCCTTCTCCCCCTCCCCCTCCTCACACATAATACAGCCCCCTTCTCCCCCTCCTCACACATAATACAGCCCCCTTCTCCCCCTCCTCACACATAATACAGCCCCCTTCTCCCCTTCCTCATACATAATACAGCCCCCTTCTCCCCCTCCTCACACATAATACAGCCCCCTTCTCCTCCTCTCCTGCATAATACAGCCCCCTTCTCCCCCTCTACCCTCCCCCTCCTCACACATAATACAGCCCCCTCCCCCCCCACACACATAACACAGACCCTTCTCCCCCTCCCCCTTCCTCACACACAATACAGCCCCCTTCTCCCCCTCTCCTCTCACATAATACAGCCCCCTTCTCCCCCTCCCCCCTCCTCACACATAATACAGCCCCCTCCATTCTCTCCCTCCCCCCTCCTCATATAATACAGCCCCCTTCTCCCCTCCCCCCTCCTCACACATACTACAGCCCACTTCTCCCCCTCCCCCTCCTCACATAATACAGTCCCCTTCTCCCCCTCCCCCCTCCTCACACATAATACAGCCCACTTCTCCCCCTCCCCCCTCCTCACATAATACAGCCCCTTCTCCCCCTCTTCACACATAATACAGCCCCCCTCTCCCCCTCCTCACACACAATACAGCCCCCTTCTCCCCCTCCCCCCTCCTCACACATAATACAGCCCACTTCTCCCTCTCCCCCCTCCTCACATAATACAGCCCCCTTCTCCCCCTCCCCCCCTCCTCACACATAATACAGCCCACTTCTCCCTCTCCCCCCTCCTCACATTAGACAGTCCCCCTCCCCCCTCCTCACACATAATACAGCCCCCTTCTCCCCCTTACCTCACCTCACACATAATACTGCCCCCTTCTCCCCCTCCCCCCTCCTCACACATAATACAGCCCCCTTCTCCCCTTCCCCCCTCCTCACACATAATACAGCTCACTACTCCCCCTCCCCCCTCCTCACATAATACAGCCCCTTTCTCCCCCTCCCCCCTCCTCACACATAATACAGCCCACTTCTCCCCCTCCCCTCCTCACACATAATACAGCCCCCTTCTCTCCCCCCCTCCTCACACATAATACAGCCCCCTTCTCCCCCTCCCCCCTCCTCACATTATACAGCCACCCTCTCCCCTCCTCACATTATACAGCCCCCTTCTCCCTCTCCCCCCTCCTCACATAATACAGCCCCCTTCTCCCCCTCCCCCCTCCTCACACATAATACAGCCCTCTTCTCCCTCTCCCCCCTCCTCACATTATACAGTCCCCCTCCCCCCTCCTCACACATAATACAGCCCCCTTCTCCCCCTCCCCTCACCTCACACATAATACAGCCCCCTTCTCCCCTTCCCCCTCCTCACACATAATACAGCCCACTACCCCCCCTCCCCCCTCCTCACATAATACAGCCCCCTTCTCCCCCTCCCCCCTTCTCCCCCTCCCCCCTCCTCACATTATACAGCCCCCCCCCTCCTCACACATAATACAGCCTCCTTCTCCCCCTCCCCCCTCCTCACACAAAATACAGCCCCCTTCTCCCCCTCCCCCATCCTCACACACAATACAGCCCCCTTCTCTCCCTCTCCTCTCCTCACATAATACAGCCCCCTTCTCCCCCTCCCCCCTCCTCACACATAATACAGCCCCCTTCTCCCCCTCCCCCTCCTCACACACAATTCAGCCCCCTTCTCCCCCTCTCCTTTCCTCACACATAATACAGCCCCCTCCCCCCCCACACACATAACACAGCCCCCTTCTCCCCTCCCCCCTCCTCACACACAATACAGCCCCCTTCTCCCCCTCTCCTCTCACATAATACACCCCCCTTCTCCCCCTCCCCCCTACTCACATTATACAGCCACCCTCCCCCCTCCTCACATTATACAGCCCCCTTCTCCCTCTCCCCCCTCCTCACATAATACAGCCCCCTTCTCCCCCTCCCCCCTCCTCACACATAATACAGCCCACTTCTCCCTCTCCCCCCTCCTCACATTATACAGTCCCCCTCCCCCCTCCTCACACATAATACAGCCCCCTTCTCCCCCTCCCCTCACCTCACACATAATACAGCCCCCTTCTCCCCTTCCCCCCTCCTCACACATAACACAGCCCACTACTCCCCCTCCCCCTCCTCACATAATACAGCCCCCTTCTCCCCCTCGCCCCTCCTCACGCATAATACAGCCCCCTTCTCCCCCTCCCCCCTCCTCACACATAATACAGCCCCCTTCTCCCCCTCCCCCTCCTCACATTATACAGCCCCCCTCCCCCTCCTCACACATAATACAGCCTCCTTCTCCCCCTCCCCCCTCCTCACACAAAATACAGCCCCCTTCTCCCCCTCCCCCATCCTCACACACAATACAGCCCCCTTCTCCCCCTCTCCTCTCCTCACATAATACAGCCCCCCTCCCTCTCCTCACACATAATACAGCCTCCTTCTCCCCCTCCCCCCTCCTCACACAAAATACAGCCCCCTTCTCTCCCTCTCCTCTCCTCACATAATACAGCCCCCTTCTTCCCCTCCCCCCTCCTCACACATAATACAGCCCCCTTCTCCCCCTCCCCCTCCTCACACACAATGCAGCCCCCTTCTCCCCCTCTCCTCTCCTCACATAATACAGCCCCCTTCTCCCCTCCTCACACATAATACAGCCCCCCCGCCACACACACACATAACACAGCCCCCTTCTCCCCCTCCCCCCTCCTCACACACAATACAGCCCCCTTCTCCCCCTCTCCTCTCACATAATACAGCCCCCCCTTCTCCCCCTCCACCCTCCTCACACATAATACACCCCCCTTCTCCCCCTCCCCCCTCCTCACATTATACAGCCCCCTTCTCTCCCTTACCTCACCTCACACATAATACAGCCCCCTTCTCCCCCCTCCTCACACATAATACAGCCCCCTTCTCCCCTTCCCCCCTCCTCACATAATACAGCCCCTTTCTCCCCCTCCCCCCTCCTCACACATAATACAGCCCACTTCTCCCCCTCCCCCCTCCTCACATTATACAACCACCCTCCTCACATTATACAGCCCCCTTCTCCCCCTCCCCCCTCCTCACACATAATACAGCCCACTTCTCCCTCTCCCCCCTCCTCACATTATACAGTCCCCCTCCTCACACATAATACAGCCCCCTTCTCCCCCTCCTCACACATTATACAGTCCCCTTCTCCCCTTCCCCCCTCCTCACACATAATACAGCCCACTACTCCCCCTCCTCACATAATACAGCCCCCTTCTCCCCCTCCCCCTCCTCACACATAATACAGCCCCCTTCTCCCCCTCCTCACACATAATACAGCCCCCTTCTCCCCCTCCCCCCTCCTCACATTATACAGCCCCCCTCCCCCTCCTCACACATAATACAGCCTCCTTCTCCCCCTCCCCCCTCCTCACACAAAATACAGCCCCCTTCTCCCCCTCCCCATCCCCACACACAATACAGCCCCCTTCTCTCCCTCTCCTCTCCTCACATAATACAGCCCCCCTCTCCCCCTCCCCCCTCCTCACACATAATACAGCCCCCTTCTCCCCCTCCCCCTCCTCACACACAATGCAGCCCCCTTCTCCCCCTCTCCTCTCCTCACATAATACAGAATCCTTCTCCCCTCCCCCCTCCTCACACATAATACAGCCCCCCCCCCACACACACATAACACGGCCCCCTTCTCCCCCTCCCCCCTCCTCACACACAATACAGCCCCCTTCTCCCCCTCTCCTCTCACATA
The DNA here is from genome assembly GCF_042186555.1 of Aquarana catesbeiana. Lineage (NCBI taxonomy): Eukaryota > Metazoa > Chordata > Amphibia > Anura > Ranidae > Aquarana > Aquarana catesbeiana. The sequence goes on along the minus strand of NC_133332.1, from coordinate 234,486,753 downwards.
ATACAGCCCCCCTTCTCCCCCTCCCCCTCCTCTCACATAATACAGCCCCCCTTCTCCCCCTCCACCCTCCTCACACATAATACAGCCCACTTCTCCCTCTCCCCCCTCCTCACATTATACAGTCCCCCTCCCCCCCTCCTCACACATAATACAACCTCCTTCTCCCCCTCCCCTCACCTCACACATAATACAGCCCCCTTCTCCGCCTCCCCCCTCCTCACACATTATACAGCCCCCTTCTCCCCTTCCCCCCTCCTCACACATAATACAGCCCACTACTTCCCCTCCCCCCTCCTCACATAATACAGCCCCCTTCTCCCCCTCCCCCCTCCTCACACATAATACAGCCCCCTTCTCCCCCCCTCCTCACACATAATACAGCCTCCTTCTCCCCCTCCTCACACATAATACAGCCCCCTTCTCCCCCTCCCCCCTCCTCACATTATACAGCCCCCTCCCCCTCCTCACACATAATACAGCCTCCTTCTCCCCCTCCTCACACAAAATACAGCCCCCTTCTCCCCCTCCCCCATCCTCACACACAATACAGCCCCCTTCTCTCCCTCTCCTCTTCTCACATAATACAGCCCCCTTCTCCCCTCCCCCTCCTCACACATAATACAGCCCCCCCCCCCACACACATAACACGGCCCCCTTCTCCCCCTCCTCCCTCCTCACACACAATACAGCCCCCTTCTCCCCCTCTCCTCTCACATAATACAGCCCCCCTTCTCCCCCTCCTCTCACATAATACAGCCTCCTTCTCCCCCTCCCCCCTCCTCACACATAATACAGCCCACTTCTCCCTCTCCCCCCTCCTCACATTATACAGTCCCCCTCCCCCCTCCTCACACATAATACAGCCCCCTTCTCCCCCTCCCCTCTCCTTACACATTATACAGCCCCCTTCTCCCCTTCCCCCCTCCTCACACATAATACAGCCCACTACTTCCCCTCCCCCCTCCTCACATAATACAGCCCCCTTCTCCCCCTCCCCCCTCCTCACACATAATACAGCCCCCTTCTCCCCCTCCCTCCTCACACATAATACAGCCCCCTTCTCCCCCTCCCCCCTCCTCACATTGTACAGCCCCCCTCCCCCCTCCTCACACATAATACAGCCTCCTTCTCCCCCTCCCCCCTCCTCACACAAAATACAGCCCCCTTCTCCCCCTCCCCCATCCTCACACACAATACAGCCCCCTTCTCTCCCTCTCCTCTCCTCACATAATACAGCCCCCTTCTCCCCTCCCCCCTCCTCACACATAACACAGCCCCCTTCTCCCCCCTCCTCACACACAATACAGCCCCCTTCTCCCCCCTCCTCACACACAATACAGCCCCCTTCTCCCCCTCTCCTCTCACATAATACAGCCCTCTTCTCCCCCTCTCCTCTCACATAATACAGCCCCCTTCTCCCCCTCTCCTCTCACATAATACAGCCCCCCTTCTCCCCCTCCCCCCTCCTCACACATAATACACCCCCCTTCTCCCCCTCCCCCTCCTCACATTATACAGCCACCCTCTCCCCTCCTCACATTATACAGCCCCCTTCTCCCTCTCCCCCCTCCTCACATAATACAGCCCCCTTCTCCCCCTCCCCCCTCCTCACACATAATACAGCCCACTTCTCCCTCTCCCCCCTCCTCACATTATACAGTCCCCCTCCCCCCTCCTCACACATAATACAGCCCCCTTCTCCCCCTCCCCTCACCTCACACATAATACAGCCCCCTTCTCCCCCTCCCGCCTCCTCACACATTATACAGCCCCTTTCTCCCCTTCCCCCTCCTCACATAATACAGCCCTCTCCTCACACATAATACAGCCCCCTTCTCCCCCTCTGCCCTCCTCACACATAATACAGCCCCCTTCTCCCTTCCTCACACAAATCAGAGCCTTCTTGTTTATAAAAAAAATAAAAAGCTAAAACTACATAAAACATCAGTAGAAAAATGTAAAACACCCAAGCTTCTAGTACACATGCCAAGGGCAGGGTGACACCACTGGGACTCAGGATCCTGGGAACGCCAGGGAATCCTAAATCCTGCAAGAATTCCCTCCGGCCCAGTAGAACCTGGCTGATTTTAGCATAACTGCGTTGTCTCCATTTAGAATTCTCTGATCCATTTACCTTATTTTTTTTTTTATTATTATTATATTAATAAAAAGACATTTAACCACTTCCACCCCAGAAGAATTTTTCCCCTTAATGACCAGAGCATTTTTTGCGATTCGGCACTGCATCGCTTTAACTGACAATTGCGCAGCTGTGCGACACTGTTCCCAAACAAAATTGACGTCCTTTTTTCCCACAAATAGTGGTATTTGATCACCTCTGCGGGTTTTATTTTTTGCGCTATAAACAAAAAAAGACCGTCAATTTTGAAAAAAAAAGCTATATTTTTTACCTTTTGCTATAATAAATATGAACTTAAACATGAATAAGAAACACAAAACATAACAATCCATTTTATGTACATAAAAATTATGTGAAAAAATGTTTTTCTTTTGGTGAGGAAAACGTCACAAAGAGTCTATGGGGGTAATGGATGCCCAAAGATGGAAAAAGCTCCCAAATTCACAGATGGATGATTTCACCAGGCAAATAAGTAGAAAATGAGAGGACCACAAGTGTGCAGAGATTTTACATCAGTGCCGGGGCCATCACCAGGAATAAAGGAGGCTTACCGAAGCAATATGACCTGAAATGGCATACGCCAAACAAGTCGGAAAGGCTTAATAACCCACGGTTATGAGGGGTGCGTCAGGTCAGATGTCATCAGCACGTAGTGGAGACAAAGGTAACAGCACAGCTTCCTCACTCATGGACAATCCAGTATAAGCCAAACGTATTTTTCATATGTGAGGAGCAAAGAAAACTCACATAGGGTGATAACGTTTAAAACACTAATTTATTAAAATAATAAAAAACAAACTCACATTTTGAAGATCAAGAATAAGCTCAAAAATCATATAGCGGCGATCGTGAGGAGTCCACCCGACATGTTTCAGCTAAGGAGCTGTCATCTGGGGTAACATACTTACCTGGTCCATGTCAGCTTTGAATCTGCACCTCTCTGTTCAAAATGTTAAAAATGCATTCTGAGCCCATCACTAATTGTGGCATCATGTGACCATCTGGGAAACTTCATATCCCATCATTCACTGCCTTTTGCATCACAAAATAGGACGTGTTTACCTTCCTGGATCACACCTCCCTCTTTACTATACCACCTCTTTTTCTTTATCGTACATCATGGGACAGAGTCATAGTAGTTACTATGTGGGTTATATAGGTCACCTTTAGGTGATGGACACAGGCACACCCTAAGACAGAATGTTCACTCCCTATATAACCCCTCTTATTACTGGGAGTGCCTCCGTTTTTTCTCCAGTGTCTTAGGTGTTGGTCACGAGTAACGATGTGCTATGCTGAGCTCCACTGGAGTAATCTTTGCTGGGGCAAGCTTTGCAGCCGGATCCATTCAAAGTGTCTTTTCAGGCCAAATACCCGGGCCTCGTGGAGGAAGAAATGAGGTTTAGCCCATAACACTTCTCTTTTTTGAGAGCTGGACCCCGGGATCCAGTGCTTTGGTTTTTTCAGCCATAAAGCTTCCTGGCGGGGTGCTATATGGGTCCAAGGGAGTGGAACCCCGATAAAAAGGGGCCCCGGTCCTTGAAGGTTTTTTAATGGAGCCCGCCGTGAGTGGTGAAGATTGGGTCTGTTTGGTTTTACCACAGAATACTGCAGCTGGATAAAGTAAGTGGAGATTCCTAAGGAATTTTAAATTTTCTTATGGCTTTTCTCCTTGTAGTAATGTTACCATGCCTAAAGTCGCCTTTGGGGGCTGTAAAGAGCACGTACCTTGTTCATGCTTCCCATATCTCGCTCTGTGTCAGCAGAAGCTGCAGGCTTCCTCCGGCTAAGCAGTCCTAAGCCTCCAGTAAGATATTGGAGGGGGTTTTCTTACTAAAACACCCCCTATCTGGGCAGTAGTTTCTCTCTCCTCTCCCGGAATAGGCAGGGGGAGCCAGAATGATCAGCGGTGTGCCGCTCTGCTCCCTCTTCCACCGCCTTGGCATGGTGGTTCTCCCATCTGCTCTCCTCTCCACCATCCCCCCACATACACCGATCCTGTCGGATTGGAGGCCCGCTCGCACGCGGGAAATAGTCTTTTTTGAAAAGAGGGGGGCGCGGTAGGAAGACGGAGGGGGCGTGGCTTAGCGAGGCGTCCGGGTGCGTCAACGTCCACAGCGCAGGACTGCATAATAAAAAGCTCCATTTGCAGGCTGACGGAGGGACACGAGCAGATGGGGGCATGTAAGTGGTGATATAAAAATAATAGTGCGCTAAAAACAACCTCTTAATAATATTGTACAATGCCCTTTAGAATACAAAAATGGCATCACAAAAAAATATTACATATATAAATGTGTGAAATTCCTTCATGCATGCAACAAATAAATATTCACCACCACCTATGTGTGGACTGCCCGCTCACCTTCCAAGCAAGGCAAAAATAAATGTCACTTTTCAAAATAGCGATCAGACTGACTTCAGAGGATGGTTTTTCATAAGTTACCAGCTTCTCCATGTGTGTTGATTCTCAAACAGAAAAAGATAAATGACCGCAAAATATTGCTAGATTAATCCTGACTTATATAATGATTGAATGCACTCACATAAGTAGAATATTGTAAGCGTGTAGTAACGATCAGGCATGTAGAGAGCCTACTCCTCCCGTATGACAGAGCACCGGAGTGACGTCACTGGCTCCTCCGTTGCGTCACAGATCACGTGACTTTTTCAAGGAAATAGAGCCTTGTGACGAGCGTGGAGGGATTTATAGTCACACATTGTGTATGGGTTGCCATGGTGACGCAGGAATCATCGTAACATCATGCTGTTACAAATTTGGCATGATTCGATTCAATTACATCTGGTTACATTGTAAACAACTAGACATTTCTTTAATACTTTAAAACCATTAGCAATAAAATGTTTAAAAACAATATAAAAAATAGTATAAAACACAATATAAAAGACTGGGACCAATTTATATACAAATTAAAAACGGCTACTAGACTCAGATAATCTCCCTCCAGTGGTGATAAATAAAAACGCATTTAGAAATCAGAAATAAAGCAATTTGAATTGAAATTAATATTCAGCCCTAAAGGCGCAAAACAATTTATATCAAAAATCCATCTTGACTCACTTTTGCTAAGTTCTCTTACCCTATTGCTTCCCCTCCAATGGGGTTTATATTTATCGATTGCCCAAAACATGAGGTCTGTAGGATTTTCATTGTGACTTTCTGCGAAATGTCAGGACACACTATGCTTTTGAAACCCTGCCCTGATATTCTGTATGTGTTCTGTGTTCTGTATGTGTTCACGTAGTTTTTCCACATGGGGCGTTTTGTTCTTCCTATATATTGTAGTGAACAGGAACACTCCAACATATATACTACCCCTTCTGTCCGGCATGAAATAAAATCTTTTATTGGGTATTCTTTTTTCGTGGTGTTAGAGATAAATGTATTGCATTTTTTACCATTTTGATTCGTGTTCTTGCAGGCGTAGCATCTTTTGCATGGGAAGAAACCCTTCCCTTGATAAAACGTAAGTTCCTGACTTCTTTTTTTTTTTACTTTTTTTGGGGGGATCCGGAACATTGAGTGGTGACACAAGCATTCCTAAGGCACATTTACTGAGCATCAGGCTGAACATTAAATAGCAGCGGCAGTTGCAGGACTATTTTCTCAGCAGTGGGTGAATTTTTTTCTGGCAGTACCTCTGCGTTTGTGCATCGGACTGTGGTCAGAAGGGGAGGTGGAAACACCTCAAAAAAGGGCTCTGAGAACCCTAGTCTCACCTCTACAATGCCATCCTCCCCTGAGAGATCTGGGGTGGCTGGTCAGGGTGAGCCATCGGGACCATCAAATGTTGCAACTTTTTCCAAAATTGCAGCCCCTGTCTATATTACTGAGGAGTTTTTTTTCCTCAGCTTTGGTGGGATTGGAAGAAAGGTTAGCAGCTTTAATCACATCTTCCCAGAGTGGGAGAAAACGCGTCAGATCCCCTTCTACTCCCCAGGACCTTCAAACAGAGGAACTGGGGGCGGGAGAAAATGAATTCCTCACAGGGGACCGTGAAGAGGCTGATGACTCCTCTTCTGAGGGGTCAATTGCGGACGGACCTCTTTCAGCTTCACAATCTGAAAGATTGCTGATGCAATCTCTTACTGAAATGGTCCGCTCCACATTTATGCTACCCTTAACTGAGTCTGTTGGTAAGCCCACTTGTTTGGGTTCGCTAAAGCCTCCTCAATCTGTGCATACCTTTCCTGTCCATTCATTGCTGGAACAGCTTATGTATTCTGAGTGGAATCACCCAGATAAGCATTTTTTCCTCCTAAAAAAATCTCAGCACTTTATCCAATGGAGGAAAAATTCACAATAAAGTGGGAGATACCAGGAATTGACGCTGCTATAGCCTCTGTGAATAAAAATTTGACTTGTCCGGTTGACAACGCTTAAATGCTTAGGGATCCAACTGATAAGAAATTGGAATTCCTGTTAAAAAAACACATTTTCTTTGGCAGGTTCAGTGACTCAACCTGCAATGGCAGCAATTGGGGTATGTCAATCCTTGAAAGACCAGTTGAGACAGGTGCTCAAGGTTATCCCTGATCAGCAGGCCCAGGATTTAGCCGAGCTGCCAGGGGCTTTATGTTTTGCCATTGACGCGATGAGAGATTCTACTCTTCAGGTCTCACGCCTTACGCTTGGGCTGGTGCATATGCATAGAATCATATGGTTGTAAAATTGGTCAGCCAAAACGCCATGGCTAACACTCCTGGCTAGTTTTCCTTTCCGGGGTGAACGGCTGTTTGGGCTTGATTTGGATAAATACATCCAAAAAATTTCAAGTGGGAAAAGTACCCTTCTGCCAGTTAACAAAAGGAGTAAACATCTTTCATTTAAACGAGCTCCTTCTCCAGTACCAGAGGCATCAGCCTTCAGGCAGTCACAACTGCCTCCACCATCAGGTTCAAGAGGTAAACCTCAGGGTCAATCCAAGGGACAAAGAAGTCCTGGGGAAGGAAACCTACAAAACAAAATACTAAAGCCTCTTTATGAAGGGGCGCCTCCGCTCGCTCAAGTGGGGAGAAGACTTCTGCAGTTCTCAAGGATCTGGAACGAGGAGTTTCGAGACAGATGGGTGATCTCCACAATAGCTCTAGGTTACAAAGTAGAGTTCAGAGAGTTCCCGTCTCCTCGTTTTCTCAGATCAAACGTTCCCAAAGATCCAGAGAAAAAGAAGTCTCTCTCGACATCAAGGATGCATACGTGCATGTGCCTATTTTCCCCGTTCACCAGAAATATCTACGTTTTGAGGTAGAAAAGCTCCATTTTCAGTTTGTACCTCTCCTTTCGGTCTAGCTACTGCACCTCGGGTGTTTACAAAGGTCCTGGCCCCTCCCCTGGTCAGATTAAGGGCTCAAGGTATAACGATTATAGCTTACCTAGACGACCTGCTCTTAATAGACCAGTCGGTAGCCCGTTTAGATCAAAGTATAGTCACCACAGTCAACTACCTGGAATACCTAGGTTGGATTCTCAACCTAAAGAAATCTTCTTTAAATCCATCAAAGTGATTAGAATACTTGGGTCTGATCATAGATACAGCCCAGAAAAGTGTATTCTTGCCCCACGCAAAGATCAGCGCAATAAAGGAGCTGATTCAGGTGGTCAGAGCAAAGAAGAATCCTTCTATACGGCTTTGCATGAGGTTATTGGGAAAGATGGTGGCTTCATTCTAAGCCGTTCCTTACGCTCAGTTTCATTTGAGACTGCTGCAAAACAGTATCCTATTGGCTTGGAACAAGAAGGTCCAAGCTCTAGATTTCCCAATGCGCCTGTCTCCAAAAGTGTGCCGAAGCCTCAGTTGGTGGTGGATAACCAAAAATCTGCAGAAGAGAAAATTGTTCTTACCAGTTACCTGGAAGGTGGTAACAACAGATGCCAGCCTTTCAGGTTGGGGAGCAGTCCTGGAAGAGGCGACTGTCCAAGGGAAATGGTCCAGAACTGAAAGGACCTTGCCCATCAACATTCTAGAGATTCGGGCAGCGCACTTGGCCCTGAGGGCCTAGACATTCAGGTTGCAGAATTGTCCTGTCAGGATTCAATCCGACAATGCCATGGCAGTGGCCTATATCAATCACCAGGGGGGCACAAGATGTCATGTGGCCCAGAGAGAGGTGAATCATATCCTAACTTGGGCAGAAAACCATGTACCTTGCCTATCGGCAGTCTTCATTCCAGGAATAGAAAATTGTCAGGCGGACTACTTGAGTCGCTAGCAGTTGTTCCCGGGAGAATGGTCCCTTCACCCCGATATCTTCTTGGCAATGTGCCGGAGATGGGGGATCCCGGACGTAGACCTATTTGCGTCCAGGTTTAACAAAAAGATTGACAACTTTGTGTCAAGAACAAAGGATCTGTTAGCATGCGGAACAGATGCCTTGGTGGCCCCGTGTGATCGGTTTTCACTGATTTATGCATTCCCTCCTATTGTGCTGCTTCCACGACTTCTTAGCAGGATCAAGCAGGAAGGGAAGTCAGTGATTCTTGGGGCCCCTGGTGTGGCCCAGAAGATCTTGGTATGCAGAGATCATAAAGATGGCGGTAGGGGACCCATGGACCCTACCACCATGTCCGGACCTACTCTCGCAAGGTCCGGTATTCCATCCAACCTTTCAAACGCTAAATTTAACAGTTTGGCTATTGAGACCTACATTCTGAAGAAGTGTGGGCTGTCAGGTTCAGTGGTATCTACCTTGATTAATGCAAGGAAGCCAGCCTCCAGAGTTATATATTATAGAGTCTGGAAGGCATATGTTTCCTGGTGTGAATCCAGGGGTTGGCATCCCAGAAAGTCATAGTTAGAATCCTTGCCTTTCTGCAAATGGGGTCAGAGATGAAGCTGGCCTTGAGTACGATCAAAGGCCAGGTCTCGGCCTTATCGGTATTGTTTCTACGACCACTTGCTTTGCTTCTTGGTCCGTAGCTTTATACAGGGGGTAACGCAGCTTAATCCACCGGTCACCCCTGAACCCTTGGGACTTGAATTTAGTTCTGTCGGCATTACAGAAACAGCATTTTGAGCCGATACGACATATTCTGTTGGTCCTTTCGGCAAGGAAGCTAGTTTTTCTGATAACCATATCTTCTGCAAGAAGGGTATCAGAGTTGGCTGCTCTTTCTTTTAAAGAGCCATATTTAATTATTCACAAGTATAGGGTAGTATTGCGTCCTCATCCTAATTTTCTACCGAAGGTAGTGTCAGGTTTTCATCTAAACCAGGATATTGTTCTACCTTCATTTTTTACAGAACCCTGTTCTACGGAAGAAAAGTCTCTACATTCTCTTGATGCAGTGAGAGCAGTCAAAGTCTACTTGAAGGCGACTACTCAGATTCGGAAAACGGATGTTTTGTTTGTGTTGCCTGAAGGACAGGCAGCATCTAAGTGGATTTGGCAAGTAATTGTTCAAGCGTATGGTTTAAAGAGAAGGATTCCACCTTTTCAAATCAAAGCGCACTCCACCAGGGCTGTTAGTGCTTCATAGGCAGTGCATCACCAAGCCTCCATGGCTCAAATCTGCAAGGCCGCAGCTTGGTCTTAAGTCCATACATTTACCAGATTCTATCAGGTGGATGTAAAAAAGCATGAGGATATTGCCTTTGGGCGCAGTATGCTGCAGGGAGCAGTATAGGTCCTCGGGTCTGATGGCTCCCTACATTTGTTTGTTTCTCCCTCCCCTCAGATAGCATTGCTCAGGGATATCCCATATAGTTACTACTATGGCTCTGTGTCCCGTGATGTACGATAAAGAAAATAGTATTTTTATAACAGCATACCTGTAAAATCCTTTTCTTGGAGTACATCACGGGTCACAGAGGTCCCACCCCTCTTTTTGGTATACACATGTATTGCTTTGCTACAAAAACCGAGGTACTCCCATTAATGGGAGGGGTTATATAGGGAGTGAACTTCCTGTCTTAGGGTGTGCTAGTGTCTATTACCTAAAGGTGGCCTATATAACCCATATAGTTACTACTATGGCTCTGTGTCCCGTGATGCACAACCTAAGACAGGAAGTTCACTCCCTATATAACTCCTCCCATTACTGGGAGTACCTCAGTTTTTGTAGCAAAGCAATACACGTGTATACCAAAAGAGCACGCTTTGTTATCTGTACCTACAGGTAAGCTTATAATAAGGCTTACCTGTAGGTAAAATGAATACCTCCTAAATATGCCCCGTTTAGGAGATATTTACCCTGCATGCAGCTGCTGACGTCATGGCATACCGTGCTGGACCTTCAGAGCCTCCTGGCGGAACCGAGGGCTCCCGCATCATCATCATTACGGCTGTGGCCACTCACAGCGTTGGAGCCAGCGAACCCGGAAGAAAGGCCAGGGGAAGATGTCAGCCCTCAGCCGCGACATCGCTGGAAGGGCTTTGTTCTAAGGTAAGTATTTAATAATGTGCTAGTATATGATGCATACTAGCACATGATGGCATTGTCTTACAGGTTTGTTTTTTTGCAGCAGTTTACTACTGCTTTAAGGTAGCCATACACTGTGCAATCTGATTGTACAATCTCCTTTAGATCCACTATTAACCATGTAGTACAATTGCCTGCGTGATTTGATACAAATTGAATAGATTGTTCAGGTGGGACCTCCTATTACACCATTTCAGTTAGCCTAGGTTCACATTGCAGCGATTTGACATGTCAAATCGCATGCCAAATCGACGGCTATTGCTGGCAATGGCACCCTATGAATCGGTGCGCCGCTGACTTTGCTGCGCCGCACGATTCTCATAAGTAGTTTCTGTATAGACATCTGTGCAGCAACCCACACTTATGTCTCTGAAATCGCCCCTGAAGTCGGGACTGACATTCAGATGAACTCGATTTCAATCCCGCTGTCAGTGTGAACCTGTGCTGAGTCTAATAAAAATTGTATAGAGATTGTACAATCAGGTTGCATAGTGTATGGCTAGCTTTATACAAGTACATGGGAGGAAGTGGGTTAGAATGCTCAGCTGTCATTGTCCTTGTGTAAACACACCAATTTCACTTTAAAGCCCCTTTCACACCTAGCATAGTGGGAGCGCACACTTTTTTGGCACGTTTTTCCCACAACACGCATAGGGCAACCTATTTATTTCAAGAAACAGAAGAGTGATGAGCTCATCTCTCTGCATCTCTGCATCAACATGCTTCTTATGAGCACATGAACTGACTGGCTCCTTGTGCTGCTTCTTCCTCTCAAACTTCAGCCCTGCTGTGCAGGGACTACAAGTGGCCAGGGTGGATAAAAATTGATGATTTTTTTTTTTTTAAAGTCAGATTTTTTTATTTAAATTTGATTTTTTGATTGTTATCAAATATATTTTAATAAAGTGCCTTTGGAGTACAAATCTAAAGATAGTTTTCTATTTAAGATACATTAATACATTTAGTTTATTCAGCATGAAATGGAACTTAGTTATGTAGCATGAGGCTTGTATAACCTGCAATATTTACATTTTTGGTAAACTCATTCAATGAATCCAAGCTCTGCTAGCTGAGATAACATGCACTGCATTGATGCATTCACACAATTTCACAGTAACCATGAGATAAAACAAAGTTCAGGAATATTCCTTTATCCCATTGTTTTGCAAATCTATGTACACTACAAACTGTATGATTGAATCACTTCTGATATCGCTGTTTCACTAACCTGACAGCTTATTTTTCTTAATAGGAAACCTTAGTTTATTGCAAATGTTAACCACTTCCCGCCTGACCTATAGCAGAATGACGGCCAGGAAGTGGTTCAGTTATCCTGACTGGGCGTCATATATATAAGTCTGACACACCACATCTGCGATCTTGGTAAAGAGCCCCTGATGTAGGCTCTTTACCACGTGATCAGCTGTGTCCAATCACAGCTGATCACAGTGTGAATAGGAAGAGCAGTTTATCGGCTTTTCCTGCACTCTCATTGACAGACGCGAGTAGAGGAGAGACGGTCGGCTGCTCTCCTGACGGGGGGGTCTGCGCTGATTGATTATCAGTGCAGCCCCCCAGAGGATGTCCACCCAGGCCTCCTGATCAGTGCTGCCTAACCGTGCCATCTATCAGTGCTGCCGATCAGTGCCACCTATCAGTTCCCACCAGTGCCACCTACAGTATCTCCCAAAAGTGAGTACACCCCCTCACATTTTAGTAAATATTTTATTATATCTTTTCATGTGACAACACTGAAGAAATTACACTTTGCTACAATGTAAAGTAGTGAGTGTACAGCTTGTATAACGGTGTAAATGTGCTGTCAACTCAACACACAGCCATTAATGTCTAAACCACTGGCAACAAAAGTGAGTACACCCCAAGTAAAAATCCAAATTGGGCCCAATTAACCATTTTGCCTCACCTTTTTCTAGTGACTCGTTGGTGTTATAAGGTCTCAGGTGTGAATGGGGAGCAGGTGTGGTCAATTTGGTGTTATTGCTCTCACTCTCTGATACTGGTCACTGGAAGTTCAACATGGCACCTCATGGCAAAGAACTCTCTGAGGACCTGGAAAAAAGAATTGTTGCTCTACATAAAGATGGCCTAGGCTATAAGAAGATTGCCAAGACCCTGAAACTAAGCTGCAGCACAGTGGCCAAGACCATACAGCGTTTTAACAGGGCAGGTTCCACTCAGAACAGGCCTCGCCATGGTCGACCAAAGAAGTTGAGTTCACGTGCTCAGCGTCATATCCAGAGGTTGTCTTTGGGAAATAGATGTATTGCGGCAGATGTTGAAGGGGTGGGGGGTCAGCCTGTCAGTGCGCAGACCATACGCCGAACACTGCATCAAATTGGTCTACATGGCTGTCGTCCCAGAAGGAGACCTCTTCTAAAAATGATGCACAAGAAAAAAAAAAAATGTTTGCTGAAGACAAGCAGACTAAGGACATGGATTACTGAAACCATGTTCTGTGGTATGATGAGACCAAGATAAACTTATTTGGCTCTGATGGTGTCAAGTGTGTGGCAACAACCAGGTGAGGGGTACAAAGACAAGTGTGTCTTGCCTAAAGTCAAGCATGGTGGTGGGAGTGTCATGGTCTGGGGCTGCATGAGTGCTGGAGAGCTACAGTTCATTGAGGGAACCATGAATGGCAACATGTGCTTTGACATACTGAAGCAGAGCATGATCCCCTCCCTTCGGAGACTGGGCCGCAGGACAGTATTCCAACATGATAATGACCCGAAACACACCTTCAAGATGACCACTGACTTGCTAAAGAAGCCGAGGGTAAAGGTGATGGACTGGCCAAGCATGTCTCCAGACCTAAACCCCATTGAGCATCTGTGGGGCATCCTCAAATGGAAGGTGGAGGAGCGCAAGGTCTCTAACATCCACCAGCTCTGTGATGTCGTCATGGAGGAGTGGAAGAGGACTCCAGTGGCAACCTGTGAAGCTCTGGTGAACTCCATGCCTAAGAGGGTTAAGGCAGTGCTGCACTTTGGACATTTTCACTTAGGGGTGTACTCACTTTTGTTGCCAGTGGTTTAGACATTAATGGCTGTGTGTTGAGTTATTTTGAGGAGACAGCAAATCTACACTGTTATACAAGCTGTACACTCACTACTTTACATTGTAGCAAAGTGTCATTTCTTCAGTGTTGTCACATGAAAAGATAGAATAAAATATTTATAAAAATGTGAGGGGTGTACTCACTTTTGTGAGATATTGTACCAGTGCCACCTATTAGTGCCGCCTATGAGTGCCCATCAGTGCTACATATAAGTGCCTCATCATCAGTGCCCATCAGTGAAGGAGAAAACATACTTATTTACAAAGTTTTGTAACAGAAACAAAGAAAAACTTTTTTTTTTTCAAAATTTTCTGTCTTTTTTTATTTGTAGCACAAAAAATAAAAACCCCAGTGGTGATCAAATACCAGCAAAAGAAAGCTCTATTTATGGGAAAATAACAATAAAAATTTCATTTGCGTACAGTGTTGCATGACCGTGCAATTGTCATTCAAAGTGCAATAGTGCTGAAAGCTGAAAATTGGCCTACTACCAGCAAGAATAAGCCCTTACATTTAAAGAGAACCTGTCATTTTAGATCCATCATGGCAGCGCCTGTTAGCGGGCATCCACTGACCTGCTGCCGCCACATCCCTCACCTTGTTGTGTCACTGCCGCATCACCAGCCGTCCCATTAAAGTGAATGGGACTGTCGTAAGTCAATAGCGGGTCAGAGGAGGAGCCTCTGTGGGACAGAAATGACAGTTGCTCTTTAACCACTTCCCACCCACCGGCCGTCAAATGACGGCTTGGTGGCGCGGCTCTCGTTCTGGGTGGACGTCATATGACGGCCCTCCAGGACGTCTGCTCTCTTGTGCCTGTGGGGGCGCACATTGCGGCGATTGGTGGTGCGGTGTGTCAGACACACCGCTACACCATTCTCGGTAAAGAGCTGCTGACGGAGGCTCTTTATTATGTCCAATCATGGCTGATCACGATGTAAACAGGAAGAGCTGTTGATTGGCTTTTCCTCACTTGCGTCCGACAGACGTGAGTAAAGGAGAGCCGATCGGCTGCTCTCCTGACAGGGGGGGTCTGTGCTGATTGTTTATCAGCACAGCCCCCCCCTCGGATGCCCACCCAGGACCACCAGGGATGGCCACCACACTGGAACACCAGTTATGCCACCCTAGACCACCAGGGAAATGCCAATCAGTGCCCAGGCAGCTGCCAATCAGTGCCCATCCCCAATGCCTGCCAGTGCCATCAGTGATTCCTAATAATGCCATCTATCAGTGCCCAGCAGTGCTGCCTATCAGTGCCACCCATAAGTACCCATCAGTACAGCCTTTCAGTGCCCATCATTGTTGCCTATGAGTGCCACCTATCAATGCCCATCAGTGCCGCCTACCAGTGCCCATCATCAGTGCCACCTCATCGGTGCTGCCTTATCAGTGCTCATCAGTAAAGAAGAAAACTTATTTACACATTTTTTTAAAAGAAGCAAAAGAAAAACTTTTTTTTCAAAATTTTAGGTCTTTTTTTATTTGTTTAGCAAAAAAATAAAAAACGCAGAAGTGATCAAATACCACCAAAAGAAAGCTCTATTTGTGGGAACAAAATTATAAAAATTCTGTTTGGGTACAGCGTAGCATGACCGCGCAATTCATTTAAACAGCGACAGCGCTGAAAGCTGAAAATTGGCTTGGGCAGGAAGGGGGTGTAAGTGCCCTGTATTGAAGTAGTTAAATCATCATTTAAATCTAGTTGATTTAAATCAAATCCACCCTGGAAGTGGCTGATTCCAGGTCACATTCAGGTTCTTGCACTGCTTGCTTTTAAAGCAGTAGTAAACCGCCGGGTGTTTTTTAAAACTTGAAAGGCAATGTCACAATGTGCTAGTATGCATTGCATATTAGTACATTATGTGAAACTTACCTGAAAACAAAGCCTTCCAGGGGCACGCTGCCAATGCTGAAGGGGCTTCCATCTTCAACCAGTATTCCTTCTGGGTTCGCGGATTCCGGCTGTGTGAGCGACCAGTGCCACGATGATGTCACTCCCAAACATGTGCGCAAGAGCCGCTGTTTACAGTACAGGACTCACGGGTTTGCCGTTCCTTCAGAGCGCATGTGCCGGTGTCGTCACCGGCTGCATGTACAGTAAAAATCTCCTGAACAGTGCACATTTAGGAGATATTTACAGTACTTATAGATAAGCCTTATTCTATTATTATGCATTGGAGTTAACTCTTACTTTAAAAATACATTTAATGTATGATTAATGTATTCATGATTACAGAGCTGTTTTCATTTGTATATTTTATATTTACCTTGAGTTCAGCTTTAGTGCAGGTAATGCACTAAGTTGGGTTTTGGACACGAGTGCAAAACCCTCATCATATATGAAGCCCTCATATTACATCGTTTTTGAAAAATCTAAAGGAGATTTTAAAGTTAGATTGTATTGTGTGTGCCTTGAATGTAATGATTTTAATCTGACTAATATAGATTACTTGCTTGGCTTGCTCACTGCTCTTTAGCCTCATTGGTTTCATATGTGTAGGCATGGCCAGTAGCATGCCACAAGTTTGGGCTTTAAATTTTTAGATTGTAGTTCTATGCTGCCACCTGCTGTACAAATCCGGTTAGAATTGCACTTGCTAGATATTGGGGTTGATTTATTAAGACCCCTTTCACACTATTGCGCTAAAAATACTGCCTGCAAACCGCCCCAAAACAGCCTCCGCTGTTTGTTCAGTGTGAAAGCCCTCGGGCTTTCACACTGAAGCGGTGTGCTGGCAGGAGAAGAAAAAATCTCCTGCAAGCCACATCTTTGGAGCGGTGAAGGAGCGGTGTATTCACCGCTCCTAAACCGCTCCTGCCCATTGAAATCAATGGGACAGTGCGGCAATACCGTGGCTATAGCCGCGCTATACAAGTGGTTTTAACCCTTTTTCGGCCGCCAGCGGGGGGTTAAAACCGCTAGCGGCCAAATACCACGGTAAAACACCGCTAAGAATAGCGATGTTTTACCACCGACGCCCCCACCGCCCCAGTGTGAAAGCAGCCTTAAGGCAAATTGACTGTTTACTAAGCTTTGGAGCAAATTTCTTTGTAGAGTGCAACTACATTCGCATAGTGAACAGGCTAGTTGCCTTTAGTAAATCAGCCCCAATGATTAAATGTTATCTGTTATCTAATCACTTTACTAACACAAACATGGAGGCTTCCATTGCTGACATCTCATTCTGCAAAAGCCAGCTGCCTGGCTGTCATGCGACCCACTGATTTCAGTGCTTTGCATTGCATACCCAGAACAGCCAAGCATCTAGTATTTTGAGGAGCTCAGCAACAACTGTCCTAGTATTTCTTTTGGGAAAGTTTGACTTTTACAACAAATCTATTGCATAGAAAATGTAATTGCACTATTTATTTTTTGCCTTTATTTCTAATAGATTTTGTGTTCTTATATAGCTACTATTGAATGAGAATCTTAAATCTACAAACAAGAATTGCCTCCATAGAATTCACTACTCCTTGTTAAGTACCATGCATCTATGGTACACTTTGTGATTAGTGACTGCCATATTTCAATGAAGATTTTGCTCATTCCAGAATCATTTGCAAGAGGATTTAAGGCACAAAGCTAATAACTACCCGGGTGATTTGGGGCGTAAAAACGTATTGCATTGTTACTTTCATTCATACCTTTCATGATCAATGTCAGCAAAATCCCCTGCCTACACCCCTGTGTATGAAATTCCATGGCAAGAGTTATTACACTAAACATTGTTTGACATTACAGAGTCAAACCACAGTCTGTGCTGCACACTGGAAATGTCTCCAAGTTTTATAATGGTTGTCAGACGTGCAGTGTCTAGGCATTGTATCAGTAAATGGTACATTGAATGTCTACATGATGATAGCTACAGCTGATATATAAAATGTGAATACAGAAGGCACTAATGGTAAAGGTAATGCACACTCAGTATAACATGGCTTTATTTGTATGCTGAGTTTGTGCAAGCATAAATTTGCAATACGGTTTCTTGTAAATTACAGGTCCTCTTTTATTTATCATCAAGAGAGTCTAAACTAGTTTTTACTTTATTACTATAACAGTACATGAGAGAGAAGTATACAGTGACTGCCAATACACCATTGGCAGTCTGAGGAATACCGATTAAGATGTATTGTGACTTAAGTAGACAGGTTGACTCAAAAATTAGGTGGTCATGGTATTGTCAAAAAAAAAAAAAAGATCTTTAGATTACTGGGAAGGTTTATCCAAAATTTATTAAATGATGCTCTTGGTGATCAGTGTACCCAAGGGTGATACTTTAGTTATAGGCGGAGTCTGCCTTCTTATTTATCTATTAGTATTCTTCAGATTCATAAAAGTCTCATTCATTTGCAGATGTCCTGTATGGATAGATCATATTGCACAAAAGGAACTCATGGGATGTAAAGCAGAGGCACCTTCCAGGTATTGATTCTTCTTTACAGGAATTCTTCTTCATCTGAAAAGACAAACATTTTTGCTTGAGAAAGCCATTGTATGTTTCGGAAAATGTTTTTTGTGTATGTACACACTTGGTGTCCAACCTGTGGCCACATACGACCCTTTTGTGTTTGAAGTGCAGCCAACAAGCCCCATCAGTCATGGGATCATTAATTTATAAAGGGTCCTTTAGTAACAATGATCTGTCAGCTTCATGTAACAGGTCCCACTCCCCAGTCTCTGACTGTCCACTACAGCATGACTTAAGTCTCTGGCCATTTCTTCCAGTAAGTCCCCAGTGGCATTACTTACCTAAGCTGGCCATACATGGATCGAAATTTGGCTGGTTCAGCAGGGACCAGCAGAATTTTGATCCATGTATGGCCACTGTGGTTGAACAAAAGTCGATCAACCAATCAACTTCTGTTCAACTACCCTGCTGGAAAAAAAGCCGTTCATTCAGCGCTGCAGGTTATACATTGCTGCACTGATCTGTGTATTCTAATGGTGGGGAAGTCTCTCCGCTGTCAGAATACAAAGACACAGTGAGGATTCCCCCATCCAACTCGAATGTAACGATGGGGGAATCGGATTCAATTATTTTTTGTTCAACGCGCTGGTTGAATAAAAAATCTGACCCATGTATGGCCAGCTTTACTCACACACCATTTGGAGACATCTGGAGCTGCATTCAAGGCCCTCTATATCTTGTAAGTTGACAACAACTATTTGAATGTATGTACTTGAAGTTTATCTGTGAAAATCATGTCCAAATGGTGTCAGTAGATGTTATAGTATTCACATAACAAGGGATATTTTTTGTGGGATTTTAACAGTGCCAACAAAGAACAAGAAAATAATTTGTTATAAAAAATTCTCCAATTTTATTGGTTCATCATTAAAAATTCAACACATTAAAATCCAACAGGCTGGAGCCACGAGAGCAGCCTTCAGGATATACTAGAGCTGCACGATTCTGGCTAAAATGAGAATCACAATTTTTTTGCTTAGAATAAAGATCACGATTCTCGCGGTGTAACATATTCTTTCACATTATACAAAAAAATTGGGCTAACTTTACTGTTCAGTTTTTTTTAAATTAATTAAAGTGTATTTTTTCAAAAAATATTGCGTTTGAAAAACCGCTGCGCAAATACGGTGGGACATAAAATATTGCAACAACCACCATTTTATTCTCTCGGGTCTCTGCTAAAAAAAAAAAAAAAAAAACGTTTGGGTGCTTTAAGTAATTTTCTAGCAGAAAATAATGATTTTTACTTATAAGCAACAAATGTCAGAAAAGGTTTGGTCTTTAAATGATTAAACTTCCCTCATCCACATCTACTGGAGTTCTAAGAACGAAAAGATACTTTGTTTCTACTTATCCCTGTGTTGTAACAAAACTTGGAAGGCTGCCTGGATTTTTTTTTCCAGCTGTGAGAACTCTGTGCACTTGTTAGAAAGATCGTGACATGCTGTTTTGAAGATCGGGAAAGGAAAAAAAGATTGCGATTTCGATTCTTAACGATTAATCGTGCAGCTCTAGGATATACCTACACTCTAAAGCTTATCCACACTGGACATGGCCTTTGGTATAAAATTCAGGTGCCCTTGGTCAAACTTTCATTAGCAACATACTGCCCTGGTCTTGGTGTATCTCCTGTTGCCACGAGGCGCCTCTCCCCCTGCACTGTGCAGGTGGCATTGTTAGTGATACCAAGGGGCACACGGGTAACTATACTAACAGTGGTTTCCAAGGTCCCTGAAGAAGCCCCAAGTGGCAAAACATGTTGGGAATAGATATCACATCACGACTACCTGTGAATACACCATTTTTGACCATGTAAAAAACAAGCTGTTGGATTTTAATGTGTTAAACTTTTAATGATGTACCAATAAAATGTGAGAATTTTTTATTACAAAATATTTTCTTGTTCTTTTTTGGCACCGTTAAAATCCCCCTAAAATATCCCTTGTTATGAGAATATCTACCCAGTGATGTGGTGCCTGTAAACAATGTCACCTAACCACATTACAGTGTAATTAGATGCCATAGTAGTTTGTATATTTTTAATGTATTCCAATAGAAATTAAAAAAAAATGGTTTTGTATATTGCTAAAGCATTTACACCCACCACCCTAGGAAAAATGAGTAGAGGTGTGTGAGGAACACCGGGATTAGAATAATGAAAAATTCATCCCTTTACTAGTTGCAAATAAAAACAATTTCATGGGTTTCAGGCACCCCCTTTTTCAGGAAAGTAAAATAATATAAAATACTTTCATACATCACGTGTAATCGCCCTTGTGACTAACATAAAGTCCGATATTAAATATGCACATGCATGCATTTAGTTGGTAGGTGGACCTTTTGAAAGTTTAAACTGATTAGCAGGTTTACTTGAAGTAAAACTTGATACTTCACAATCACAGTCCAAAATAAGTAAAGTCAGAAAATGATGTATTCTTATACAATATATGTGAGCATTGCTGCCTTAGTTACAGTGTACTCACTCTTCTGAGAGAGTAATAAAACATCAGTTGACCAAAAAATCAGAACAAATATGTATTCAGTAATAGTTAAGGAGGACTTTGTACAAGTCAATTGATAAAATGTGTCTGATATAGAAAGCTCATATACATTTCCATTTTCTGTGCACTTACCTCCTGTGGGAACCCCGCAGTACTCCTTACACTCTTTCTCTGTGTAGAAGTGATTGCCGTTTCCTTTACAGCCTCCATAATGGAAAATTATGCATTTGCCTTGGTCTGAGTCGAACGCCCATCGGGTTTCAGACAGTTTGCATGGGCCTTTTGCAATGGGTAACCGGCAAGCGGCTGCAAGAGAGAAGAGCATATCAGATTGGTAGACAGACAGGGGAGCCACTGCAGCCAATCAAACCTGAGCTCAGTCATTTTTTTTAGGCAAGGATGAAGGAAGTATCTGTTTCATCTTTACTCTATTTTGCTTCACCTCAGCCTCATCAACAGCCAACAATGAATATTAATATTTTGTATTCTCTTTTTGAACATGTAAAGGGTAATCTTTTTTTTTTTTACACCTCTGTTGAAAAAATCCTGTTGTATGCAGAACTCAATAGCAACTCAAAAGGAAGGATGTATGCCTTGTGTACATCTTAGAGCTTGATTATCAGCATTGGAATGCCCATTATTGCTTTCTTGTGTTTCATTAACCTAATATGACCACACTGCCTTATTTGAACAATGTCATCAACCAAATATGGCCATGTAAACATATTAGGTCGAAGATGACACTAGCATCCCTCCCCTTTATGTGTGATTGCGAGTCAATCCCATAGCCACAGCTGATTAGTGGCCTGCTGGCATTTGACAGCTTCCTGTTCAATAAGGTTGCATCGAATTTGGCCCGAACCTTAGCTTAGTCTTAGCCAGAAGGAGGTCAAATGCACCTGTGAATTAATTGAATGATCTCAGAAGCATCGAAAACAAATATTAAGCTGTTGCCATTGACAAAAGCCTGTCAGTACAGACCCTTAATGTATTGCCTCTGTGTCTACCATAGTTAGGTTGTGTTACAGGACATTTTACTGATATTGAAGTGGCTTCTCCAGCCCATACCAACCCTCAGTTCTGCATGTCTGGAGGCATTCCCGTTCGGTAAAAAAATTGTTAGGGTTTCCCAGGCAACCGCCATATTTGAACTTCTCACAGGCCATGGATGAAGCGTTGTAGAAAAAGCGATCATTGGATCCCAAACAAGGACCAGCAGCGGGAGGCATATGGCAGGATCCTAATAGAAGAAAAGAGAGGGTTAGGAATCAGAGCCTTGCACTTTAAGTGAAACTCCAGCCAAAATATTCTGTTAGTTTTGGACAATGTTGATAATGTTCTTTTTTTTTTCTGTCTTTGGCTTCGCGTCGGAGATTTCTCCTCATTTACTGTCCAATCTGACAAATGTCACCTGAATGGGAAGGAAGGAAGGAAAAGTCTACACCGTTGGGACAGAGCATAAAAAAGCTGTTCTAACCCTACCATGTTATACTATACGTGCTTTTGTTGCTGGAAATTTCCCTTCACTTCCTGTTTTCTTCACCCTTGAGGGAGGGGTGAGGAAAAAAGTCCCCAGTGGGAACATGGATAGTAATTAGAACCTACAATACACTATCAAGACTAGAAAATTACTTTCTTGCAATCTTACAGAAATATGTTCTAAAGGGATAAGTAGGGAAGGTAGTTTAAAAAAAAATTATGATTTTAAGATATCTTAAGGGCTTTGTTAAAGTAGAACTAAAGGCATTTTGGGTAAAGTAAGCAAAGGTTATACCCCTGTTAGTTGTTTTTTTTTTTTTAGCCATTGGGAGATTTCCCTTCACTTCCTGTCCCATAGTCAAAACAGGAAGTGAGAGGAAATTCCTCCAAAATAAAGGAGTCCCTAGTTGTCATGAGGGTCACCAGAACTGGTGTCCCCATTGGAAGATTTCCCCTCTATTCCTGTTCTGGTGTCAACCCAAAGTTTAGGATTTCCTTTCCCTTTCAGTCTCAGTAATAACACTACACAGGACAAATAGAGAGGGTGAATCTCTCTAATGAGGACACAGACAGCAGTAAAAACCTGACAGGTGTTCCAATCCCTCTGCACTCTATATAAAGCTAAAAAATGTTGCCTTTAGTTAAACTTTAATCCCACCCTTATTAGCTCCATTTGTTCTTGTATACAGAAACAGTTATTAAGCTTCAGAAGGCACTAAGGGCTGGTTCACACCAAAACACGGTGTGGGAAAAGCACGATCTGTGCGCGTTTCCTGTTAATGGCACCCCAACTGCATTTCACAAACGCAGTGCATTTCCAGCCACAAAATTGCACAAAACCTCAGTACCATGCAACTTGGTGCAGTACATTCTAAAACAGTAGTGCTTGCACTACTTTTTCAGCATTCCAGTGTGTTTTGCAGCCCATTTAAATGAGTGGGCTGTCAAAACAGACTGCTTGGGAACGCACACGCTCCTATGTGAACTGCCCTCTAGAAAGGTTTGCACAGTACTAAAGCTTGTTGAATGCTGGCAAAAGACTGCTGGAAGCTGCTTTAACAAGCTAATGTCAGCATAAACTGGGAAAATGCTCACAGCTGTTGTTCAGCTAGGATGCAGATTGTCTTGTCTGGTCTACAGATGTGTGTGCACTCTGTTCCCTAAGACAGGGTATATGAAATAATATGCCAAAATATTTCTAAACTGACAAAACATAGCTGATATGCTTAGAAAATGCACAACAGGTCCCCTTTAAAATCTGAAGACATATTTCTCTGTATAAACGGCCGCCTAAGGGTTGCACGCACCAGCTTTGTTCTTGGTAAATGGGCTGTTGTCCATGCCTCCAGAGCCTTCTTCCTCTTCAGTGGCCACTGCACGTGCAGCTCTCCGCTAAAAGAAAATACATTTACAAGATAGAATTGACCAGGTGACCATAACTAGGTAAAGATGAGCTTCTTTGGTGTTCCTTACCTCGTGTTTCACCTCAAGGTCCCCTGGAGTACATTCACCTGTGTAGAAACACAACATTAGTCCTTGCAGGGAATGTAGCCTCATCATTAGGTAGGTATACAGTATATGGAATAGAGATTAGCGTGATGTAAATAATCTAATCAATGTGCATTCATTTTTTAAAAACCTTGCTTCTTTGTATCACACATGCACTGCTTTATGCTGTGCAGTGCTTCAAAATGGCTGTGCTTTAGGCTGGGTTCACACTTATGCCGAATGCAGCTTGCAGCAGTGGTCCGGTGCTTTCCCTGTGCTCCGTTTCAGTACCAGTTCCAATGTCAGACATCGCATGTGATTTGCCCCGCTTGCCGGTGCACATCACATGTGATGTCTATGCTGTGCAAATTTGTGCAAATTCAGCCATACAGGTTGTATGGCTGAATTTGCATCACATTCGGACCAAACTTGTGCAGGACCTTTTTTTTTGTCCGCACCAGAATTGGATCGCATGGGTGTTCACACCCATGCGATCCGATTCCTGACCGAATTTACAGTTCGCACTGTGATATGCAAACTGATCTGGGGGTGTCATTAACTTTCTATTGACACCCGCAGCGGTTCACTTAGAGCAGTGTGAACTGCCTGCAAGTTCTATGCGATGCGGGAACCGGCACTGAAATTGCGCTGGTTCCCGCATCACGCTGGTGTAAACCGGCACTCTGGGACGAATAGGGCCCAAATTTTTGCCTAAAATTCAGACCTGAAACAGAACCAAAGATGTACAGGACTCCTGTGCAATTCGCCTCCGCAGCCGCACTGGAGATGTGTGAATCAGCTCCATTGAGAACCGGTCACAGTCTACTGTCATGCAAATTGGATGTGGAGAAACCCGCATCCAATTCGCGTCAGTGTAAACCCAGCCTTATTGATCCTCCTCACAATGCAAATCTATGAGTTGGCTGAATTAATTAGGTTCCAGTGTGTTGTTTTCTAGTCTAGAAAGCATGCAACTCATTGGGTAGTGCAGCATCCAGTTTTCATCTTATTTATAGAGCTCTGGGAAGACATACTTAATAATCCATAGTAGACATCCTTAGTAATGCTACTGCCTGGTTCACACCTATGCAGGTTGTGGTTGATGCTTTTTCCGGGTGCATTTTTCACATGCATTTTTTGATGTCTGTTGTCTTGCAGGAAAATCCAGCAGAAATGCAGCAGAAATGCATCAAAAACACAAGCACTGCATTTTTGATGCATTTTCGCTGTGTTTCCATTGAAGTCTATGGAACAACCTGCTGCGGGAAAAAAAAAGGCCCGATCCTTTCCAAAAGTGCACCGGTGGAAAACGCACAGATGTGAACTTGACCCATAGGTAATCATGTTAAATGGACTGTAGTGCATTTCTACAAAACTGAAAATGCACTTAAAATTGCATAGGTGTGAACCAGGCCTTAAAGGGAAGATCACACACAAAATTCATGCAATCTGTAAGTAAAGGATCCAAGAGGTGTCATACGATCAATTTTGGGGGTATCCAGATTGTTAGCAAATACTATTACTGGTGTCATAATCCTTCTATTGAAGTTTTTGGCAAGCATATTTTTGAGTTTCTGGGGTACACTTTGGGCCACAAGATGAGGTAGTTTGAAGTGCACCACCTGCAGGTCTCAACTCCATTTCAGAAATCACAAAGACCTAAGTATAATAAATTGGCGTATCTTCTCATGTTCCTTAGAGAACTTGCCATATTTCCCCCTTGAAGCACCAGGTTATGCTCTCTCATATATTACAATGACAGGTCCAGCAATTCTGATCTCTGAATTCTGTTTGGGGGCCTCTGTTCAGAAAGGTTAAGCACCATTGCTCTGTACTCTGAGCACAGATATCCAAGTCTTTGTACCCATATGTTAAATGCAGCTGAACTGAAATGCATATGGAAGCATTGGTTAGGCTGTACCTTTGTTTTGAAGAAGGAAGATGGAGTCTTCTGTAAGTCCTTGCTCCAAAGCAAACTGCTTGAAGTCTTCAATCAGATCTTGCCTCAGCTCCGGGGTGCGTCCTAAATTTAGGTGAAAAGTAATTTACAGGTTTCAAAAATATAATATTTGTACCATGGAGCCATAGTGGATAGTTTTATTAACTGATTTACTGCCATGATATTGTGCAGTCCTTTCCAGAATTCAGAGAACCTTTGACTTCATTCTCCATCCGTGAGGAAATAAGAAGCTAATGTTGCTACTGTGGTCATAGGGTAGCTACACCCAACCTGACAATCAACCAATGCAATCAATCATATGATATTAGAGACGTGTGTTGAAGGAACAACAAGTAATGTAAAGTTGCTTTATACTATGAACAATACTGTATGCATTATACCTATCTATACCAGTAGGTGGCACTGCGGTGTTATAATGTGTATTCTATGGTAATGTATTTAGAGGAAGTAACTTCGTTCCTAAGTGTGTGTAGTTGTATATTCCTGTTTCCTGTTCCATGATAGAGGCATGCTTTGATATCCTCCATGAAAGTAAAGGTATACTCTGCATACAACAAGCTTCCAGCGCATGATTCAATAACCTGCTAATAGGTTATAGGCCCAGGCACAGCCAGCAAACCCAGCAGTACCCCAGCAGCACCCAGGCACTGGTAAAATAATTTTGAAAGTCTGCGAGTACTGTATGCAAGCTACTGAAAGATGGCAAGCAGTTCAGATGTGAAGTTTGCAATTGCAAAGCTGAACAATGCCAATTACCAGCTGTAAAAGTTTAAACTAGAAATGATTCTAGACAAGGATGACTTGTGACAAGTGCTGAATACAGACAGACCCACAGACAGAGAGACAGGGGACTGAGATAGGAAAGATAGACAAGAAAAAGTGACTATAAGCTTGCTAGTGGAAGATGACCAGATTATCCACATGAGAACAGAGAAAACAGTCAAAGGTATGTAGACTTCATTACAAAAGCTGCATGAGCATTCAATTCTAAACAGCAAACTGCTTTTGCTAAGAAAGCTGTATAAGATGAGACTAGCAGAAGGCCAGAAAATGTATAACCACATGAAAGCAATGCTAGAGATCATAGAGCAGCTACACGCCATCGGAGTGGACATCAAAGATAAATATATTGTTGCCCTGCTCCTCTGCAGTCTTCCAGAGACATATCCTGCTCTTATTAACGCTTTAGAAAACAGACCCGAGCAGGAACTGACACTGGAATATATCAAAGGGAAATTATTTGCTTAATATAACAGAAGGAAAGAAAAATACGCACCATGATGACAAAGCTCTTAAGATGTAGAAAGGCACAAAGCACAACAAAGAAAGCAGACCCTGTTTTTGCTGTAAAAGGACTGGTGACTTACAAAAGGACTGTTCTATTTGGAAAGCCGAGCAGCAAAAGCTAGAGCTATCCACAAAAGAAAGAGTCAAAGCAGCCACAAAGGAAACTGCAGACACGTCATGGAGTGGCACCTTTAAAGTGACAGAGCGGCAAGCCATGCCATAGCCATAGACTCAGGTGTGACAAGCCACATGACTAGCGATGAGACCTTCTTCACAAACATTGATTACAGTGCAAAAGACAAAGTTTTCCTAGCAAACAGGAAAAGCATCACTTCAGAAGGTAAAGGCCAGGGATTCCTGAACTGCATTACACCACAGGGGGTCACCGCTGTATCCTTGTAAAGAAAGTGCTATATGTTCTAGAACTAGAATGCAGCCTTCTATCAGTGAAAAGTCTTGCAAACAAAGGTCTTACAGTTAAATTCCAGGGTGATGAATGCTCAATTCACAATAAGCGATTCCTCGCAAAAGGAAAACTGGATGATCACCTATACAGGCTCACCCCCACAGACCAGCAAGCCAATATAGTCTCTAATGACCTACACAGCTAGTGTATTCACTTATGGCACAGGCGGCTGGGGCACAGAAGTCCAGAAGCTATACAGAACATTATAAAGAGAGATTTATCAGAAGATTTTGACAATAGCGCCTTGCAAAGTGTTCATGAAATGCATATGCTGTATAGAAGCAAAAGCCGCACATGCTCCTCTTCCACAGGCATCTCAAATAAAAACTACCCACCCCCCACAGTTCATACACAGTGACGTATGTGGTCCAATGAAAACTCCCACGTCAGGTGGGAACAGATATCTACTGACTTTCATTGATGATTATACCAGGTACACAACTACTTATCTGATGAAACACATGAACGAAACATCAGAGAAACTTCAATAGTTCGTTGCTATATCTAGCAACAAATTCCAACGCAAACCAGGAATAATATGCACCAACAATGGGGGAGAATACATAAGCAAAGAAATTACCTCACATCTGAAGAGACAAGCAATAGTACACCAGACAACCACACCATACACTCCTGAACAAAACGGTGTAGCAGAAAGGAAAAACCGCAATCTTATAAAAATGGCCAGGTGCATGTTGTCGGATGCCAACCTGCCTCACAAGTACTGAGGAGAAACAGTCATGACTGCAACCTACCTACAGAACAGACTATCCTCAAGAGCCATTAAAAATACTCCATTCAAAATGTGGCATGGATCAAAGCCTTGCATAGGGCACATCAGAGTGTTTGGATGTAAAGCAT
Source organism: Aquarana catesbeiana (assembly GCF_042186555.1). NCBI lineage: Eukaryota > Metazoa > Chordata > Amphibia > Anura > Ranidae > Aquarana > Aquarana catesbeiana. The sequence continues at coordinate 234,458,580 of NC_133332.1, read as the reverse complement.
ATGCCTATATTCCAAGTGAAAAGTGATCTAAGCTAGAGAACAGAGCCATAGAGGGCATTCTAGTAGGTTACAGCGAACAAATTAAGGGTTACAGAATCCTACACCCAAAGACTGACAAAGTGACAATAAGCCATAGTGTTTATTTTGATGAGAGCCCATCATCAGAAACACCAATCCCTGAAAGCTGTGAAGTGAATATGCCAAGCATACCAGAAGAAAAATAGGGGTAGCCTCTAAAATCAGTAATGATAAGTAGAGTGTGTAAGCATACCAGAAGAAAAGGTCGCCCAAAGCGAACCTGTGCAGGAGTCAGAACAAGAGGTGGAACTCACATTGCCTAAATCAAGTTCCCCACCATATCCTGCTGAACTGCCTGAAGTCAGAAGGTCCACTCGGACTACAAAAGGGATACCACCCTGCAAGCTGTCATACACTGTCGAAACACACAGCATATTTGAACCAACATCCTGAGAAGACAGAAAAACTGCCAAAACATGAAGCCAATAAATGGAGAAAAGCAGCAAAAGAATTAAAGTCACTTCAAGAAAATAAAACCTGGACACTCACAGAGCTCCTAATTGCAAAACTATAGGAAGTAAGTGGACTTTCAAAGTAAAGTCAGATGCAGAAGGGAATATCCACAAATACAAAACCAGACTAGTTGCCAAGGGTTACTCCCAATAATTCGGTGAAGATTACACATTCGCTCTTGTCGTAAAACACTCCACTATCAGAGCGCTTCTTAGCGTTGCAGCCCAGAAGGGCATGCAAGTGAAACACCTAGATGTTAAAACTGCTTTCCTATATGGAGACATTAAGGAAGACCTCTACATGGAGCAACCACCAGGGTTTGAGCAAGGAGACAACCTTGTGTGTGAACTTTAGAAGAGCATCTACGGTTTCGAGCAATCTGCAAGGATGTGGATTGAGAAACTGAATGAAGGGCTTACTAGAGAGGGATTCTCAAGAAGTAAAGCAGACCCCTGTCTCTACTCCAGGAATCAAGAAGACAGATGGAAATACATCCTTATCTATGTTGATGACATTATAACCCGTTTTGAACAAGAAGGGGATTGTAATCCGATAGTTCACAAGCTGAAAGAAAATTTTGAAATAAAAAAACTAGGGAACATTAGCTGTTATCTGGGAATCAAAATAGAGAAAGAAAAACATGGAAGATCTTCTCAAACAATCTCCAAAATCTTGGAACAATTCCATATGCAAGATGCAAAGGAAGTGAAAACTCCTATGGAACCAGGCTACCAAAAGAGCAATGAATCAGAAAACTTGCTACCCAACAATGACATGTATCGCAGAGCAATCAGTAAGCTGCTATATGTTGCCACTCTGACCAGACCTAGCTGCAGCAGTGGGCATACTATACAGGAAAGGATCAGCTCCCTGTCAGCATGACTGGAACAAAGGGAAGAGAGTGATGCAATACCTCAAAGGAACAATGCAGATGAAGTTACGGTTACCAGCAACATAAAATTTGTGGATTTTGGATTTGTGGATGCTGAGTGGGCCAGTGACTGCATGGACCGCAAATCCAAAAGTGGATTCATCTTCCGGTATGGGGAAGGAACCATAAGTTGGTGTAGTCGAAAGCAAACTGTCGCTATAGCTTCAACTGAAGCAGTGTACATTACAGCAGCACACGCATGTCAAGCGATTCGTCAGCTTTTTGTGGACATTGGGGTAAACATGTCAAAACCAATTCCCATTTTTGAAGACAACTAGGGATGTATAAAGCTTACGCAATCAGAAAGGGTCAATCCTAGGACCAAACACATCAACGTCAAGTATCACCTACAGAAGGACAATCAAGAGCAAGGTGTTATTGACATTCAATATTGCCTGTCAGAGGAGATGACTGCCGAAGCACTCACCCAGCCTTTATTGAAGGAACGTCATCATTATATCCAGTAGAAGCTGAATGTAATTTGACGAAGCACATGCTGTTGAGGAGGGGTGTTGAAAGAACAACAGCAAGTAATGTAAAGTTGCTTTATACTGTGAACAATACTGTATGCATTATACCTATCTATACCAGTACCTGGCACTGCAGTGTTATAATGTGCATTCTATGGTAATGTATTTAGATGAAGTACCTTCGTTCCTAAGTGTGTGTAGTTGCATCCTCCTGTTTCCTGTTCCATGCTAGAGACATGCTTTTTTGATATCCTCCATGAAAGTGAAGGTATACTCTGCATACAACAAGCTTTCAGCGCATGATTCAATAACCTGCTAATAATGTTCAGGGGTAATTGATGGTCAACTTTAATATCAGAAGCAATCGTATTCACACACAGGTTTCCAATATGATAGAATATAGAGTAGGCATTTCTTCAAGTATCCAACACTATTTTAGCAGAGTATAGACAGTGCGATGGTCTCTGTTATTTTCTGTTCTTGGCAAGAGATCTGCTAGCCATATAATGTATACACAAACGCATTGAGTTAGGTGGAAAACAGGAAACCTTCCATGTGACATCTGTAAGCCTAAACCTAGTGGCTTTTGCACTACTCAATAAATTAAATCCAGCCTCAGCCATCATACTCACCGTACAGCTTCACTGTTGTGGTAGTCTGACCCTGCTTTGTCTTACGCATCAGCATTGTTGCATATTCATTGTAATTGGTGAACACAACATAATTTTGGATGTGTGCACCCCATTCTGTAAGAGAAAAATAATTATTCATATGTTATTAACGTAAGGCAATCTGTCAGATTCCAGCCACAGAGACACTACAAGGCACGACTGCTGGGTGGCAGCTGAAGAATGGCAGTCTCTAGTTTGAAGCAGAATTCTGGATATTCATATTAACTTTAAAGTGTTACTAAACACACAACAGTAAAATCAGTGTGTATATGCAACATCGCATGCTTGTTATACTTACTGTGGAACTTAAGGGGTTAATCATCTGCATTGTGTAAAAAGGCTGTTTTATCTTGTATGCCCAGATCCTCCCCCTCCTGCACTGTCTATCTGGGGAAGGCCAGCTAACACAGGCAGGGTAGCAGACCTGCACATGCTCAGTTGTGTCTTTTGTGCTGCAGAGAACATTTACTTGTTCTCAGAGCTAGCCAGGTCACATGATATTGACATCACACATGTAGGCGTGTATACAGGCTGAAGTGGATATCTCCTCCTAACTCTCAGCACTGGAGAAACTGTGCAGTTTATTGTGTAACCATGGTATACAGATCATCCAAAAAGTATATAGTGGCAGTATTTTAATGTAAAAAGAAGATTTATAAGCTGTGGGCACTATGGGGGGGCGGATGAATTATTTTCATATTACTACTGGGTTTAGTAACACTTTAAGTAATGTGAAGCTTTACATTTTAAAGATGAATATATCCCTCATTTGTTACTTTAGGTTCCATTGTCTGTCTGTCTGACATATAAGAGAGGAACTTTTGTTATTTTTTTTACAAAGTTAAAAGTTAGCAGCTACATGGTACTAGAAGATACTGAAGCTGCTGATTTTTTTTTAAGAAACAGACACTACAGCCCCTTTCACACTGGGGCGGTGGGGGCTTCGGCGGTAAAACAGCGCTATTTTTAGCGCTGTTTTACCATCGTTTTTGCGGCTGTATTCGCCCACTAGCGGTGCGGTTTTAACCCCTGCTCGCGGCCGAAAAAGGGTTAAAACCGCTCGTATAGCGCGGCTATAGCCGCGGTATAGCCGCGCTGTCCCATTGATTTCAATGGGCAGGAGCGGTTTAGGAGCGGTGAATACACCGCTCCTTCACCTCTCCAAAGATGCGGCTTGCAGGAGTTTTTTTCTTCTCCTGCCAGCGCACCGCTTCAGTGTGAAAGCCCCCGGGCTTTCACACTGAACAAATAGCAGCGGCTGTTTTGGGTCGGTTTGCAGGCGGTATTTTTAGCGCAATAACGCCTGCAAACTGCCCCAGTGTGAAAGGGGTCTTATTAGACCAGGTCTTCACTGGAGCCAGTTCATATATTTTATTGCAGCTTACCAATTCTTAGATTCATTTTCTTTTTTATGCTTTCTTTACCCTATTTTTCACCTGGGGATCTATTCAGTAAGTCTGTTATTTTCAAAAGAATAAATTCTTTTGCAGATATATACGTTAGAGCAGGGGTGTCAAACTCAATTTCATTGTGGGCCACATCAGCAATATGGTTGCCCTCAAAGGGTCGATTGTATCTGGGGTGTGCTACGTAAAGAGTGCAGGGTTCAGGAGTGCACTGTGTACAGAGTTCAGGATTTTGGTATGCACAGAGTGCAGGGTTCAGGAGTGCGTTACATACAGAGTTCAGAGGATTGCTGTGTACAGCGTGCAGGGTTTAGGTGTGCACTATGCACAGCGTGCAACCCCAACCACCCTCCCCAAATCTTTGTTGCATCTCTTTCTCCTACCTTGACTGGCTCTATTACCTCCCTGTGTAGGTGGCTCTGCCTTACCTTGTAGGCAGCATGAGCTGAGGGTGAGAGCTGGATGTGGGTGGCTAGATGGAGCTCTGCCACGTTCTGGCTGAAAAACTGGGTGCGAGAGCCATATAAGAAAGTCCTAGAGGGCCGGATTCGGCCTTCGGGCCTTGCATTTGACATATGTGCATTAGAGGGTTGAAACAAACCATTTTGCACTGACATGGGTGCTTACAATGATCAGCTTTTATTTTTGTATATAAAACTTTTATACCAAGAGGAAAACAACTGTTTGCTGCTTATAAAGTGTGAGCTGGAGGTCAGCTTCGATTTGTTAATGTATTTACTGCTGTGCTGTCCAAATATGTCCCCTGTGCTACTTTCTCCAGAGTAGGAGCACTTTAATACAGGAGGTATGTTACTGGCCAGATCACTACAGAACCTGTGAGACCCTGTGGTGTGTCTGCACATGTGCCAAATCCCTTTTGCATGTGCATACATGCAGCTAGTCTCTTCCAGTTCTCCAGCATAGACCATGTGGTGCATGTGCACATGCACAACATCTTGCAAAGTGCTCCTAGAATATCCATGTCACATGACCCAGCAGGCGTCATACGAGATCTTGTGTATGTTCGAGAGACCTACAGTGTGTCTGTGCATGTACTAGGATCCATAACATCATCCTGGCCTAGGCCAGGATTATCAAAGCAAAACACATTTTTAAAAAAAGTTTTCACTTTTCAAATTTTTTTGGGCAAATGTGTAAGAGGGAGGGGGGAAGAGGCAGGACAGGATCTTTCTAAAGTTATTATTATTATACAGAATTTATATAGCGCCAACAGTTTGCATAGCGCTTTACAATGTAAAGAAGAACAATACACCTGATGTCCATGTGTAGGCTACTTTGTTTACACTACATATTCTGTGAAGTTACCGTTTCATTGTATGTCGCATACCACTAAATAAAAAAAAAAAAAAAAAAAAAAAAGAACAATACACCAACAGTACAATTCAAAGCAAGAGGGTTAGAGGAGCCCTGCTCCTGCGAGCTTACAATCTAAGAGGGAGGGGCTGGTGAAACAAAAGTTAGGGACTGTGAGGGATAAACTGATGTTGGGGAGAAGAAGATTCGGTTGTTAGCTGGAGGCAGGATAGGCCACCCTGAAGAGATGAGTTTTCAGGGATCTCCTAAAAGTGGACAGAGTAGAAGATAACAGGACAGATTAGGGTAGTGAGTTCCAGAGGATGGGAGAGGCTCTGGAGAAGTCCTGGAGATGAGCATGGGAGGAGGAGATGAGAGCTAGAGAGCAGAAGGTCTTGGGAGGAGCAGAGAGGACGGTTTGGGTGATATGTGGAGATAAGATTGGTGATGAAGTTTGGGGCAGAATTGTGAATGGCTTTGTGTGTTATTGTTAGTGTTTTGAATTGTATGCGTTGGGCAATGGCGAGCCAGTGGAGGGATTGGCAAAGAGGAGTGTCGGACACTGATCAGGTGGTAAGGTGGATGAGTCTGGCAGCGGCATTCATGATAGACTAAGGAGGGGATAGCTTGCAGGGAGGTAGGCCAATGAGGAGGGAGTTACTATGTTCAAGGCGAGAGATGACCAGGGAGTGAATAAGTTGCTTAGTGGTTTCAAAGGTTAGAAAGGGGTATTTTGGAGATGTTTCAGAGGTGGAAGTGTGAACGATTTGGACAGTGATTGGATTTGGGGCTGAAAGAACAGCTCAGAGTCTAGGATTACACCCCTGGCATCAGGGAAGGGACAGATGATTGTATTTTTGGATGGAGAAGTCAGGGGGGGGGGGGGGGGGGCACGGGCTGGAGGAAAATTATGAGCTTGGGTTTTAGAAAGATTGAGTTTGAGGAAGTGTGATATCCATGTTGATATGTCAGATAGTAATGCGACAGGAGACTGAAGGAGTGAGGTGAGCAGTAGAGAGATAGATTTGTGTGTTGTCAACATAGCGTTCCGCTTTAAAGACCTTTTTGCATCTTTTGAAACAGTTTATAAAAAAATTGGATAAACCTACTTGCATTGTAGTAGTTGAACTTCCCAGGGACATCTGTCTTCTGATAGGTACCTGTGACTTGTGTGCATGTTCCATGTCTGCAGGAAATATCAGATGAAAAGCAAGTACCCAGATAGTTTGTCCTTTTTTTTAAAGATACTAATTATTACAGTTTGCTATTCTGCCACTAGATGGTAGTGTGGCCAAACCTGTAGTCCTCAGAATTTCGTTGCTGCTTGGTATCTGCTGATTTGAGAAGGATGGTACCCATACTCAGGCCCCATGCACATTTTTTCTGCCAGAAATTGGCAGAAAAAAATGCTGCTAATGTTGTATATGTATTTATTTATTTCAGGTACTAATATAGGGCTGTCAATTTACGCAGCACTTAACATATACTTTGTACATTCACATCAGTCCCTGCTGGCTGTATACGCACATATTGTGTTTGTGCTCAGCATAAATGCATTCTATTGGTCAGACTGTTCATTTATTCTGACCATTGCAATAAATTTACATGCATACATGTGCGTTATTGTGCATTTAGGTGCGTTATGCACATAAAAATGCTAATAACTTGCACTCAACACAGATTTGTGACATTTTTTAATGCCCCTAAACGATGTGCACAGATATGCGCATAAATGGCCAGATTAAATAACATGCAGCTACATTTATTGGCAAAAAAAAGAAAAAAATGCCAGATGCCCCTAGCAGTGGCATTTTTTACGCTCATGTGCATGAGGCTCGGTTCACACTAGATGCGAAGCGAATTCACAGCAAATTCACACAGCATGTGAACTAATTGCGGTGTGTATGTTAAGTTAACGACACTCCACAATTAGTTTGAAAAATGCAGCGCAATTTGCAGAATCGGACCGCATAGGTGTGAACACCCATGCAATCCGATTAAGGTGTGGACCAAAAAAGGTCCTGCACGAGTTTGGTCCGAATGCGATGCAAATTCAGCCATACAGTTTGTATGGCTGAAATTCGCATCGCATAGACATCACAGCAATGCGGTGCGAATCACATGCGATGTCTGGCATCGCAGCAGTGTGAATCGGCCCTAAAGCCTTAAGCTTTAGGCTTCATCTCTCAACCTGCAATAAAAAGACAAAATATAGAATCTTAGAATCTAGTTTCTATGGAAAAACATGTTTTTTCTGCTTTACCAGTTTTTGTTAGTTATCTATGCAGGAAATATAAACATAGACATTTTTAAGGACTGTAAATAATACATGTAAAAAGAAGGAAATAAAAATGTAAAACTGCCTTGCTTTTAGCTTTCACTAGGCTGCAACTTTACACATAGTAATGTAAGTTTTTACCTCATCCGGGTGTTAACAATTTGGACCTCATCATCTGTCTGCCCTTCGCTGAGCTCCAGAGTTCCCACGTCAAAACTGCTTTTGTACTTCTTCAGCCACGGACATGTTGAGCCAATTGCAATGTCATACCATTTGCCATATATCTGAATAGAGCAAATAGATAAATAAAATCAGAGATGCAAAACACTGAGCCACATGATTCCCCTGTCCTATACACAGTCTGCTGCAAGATAAACCATAATTGTACAGAAAATCATGCATGCCAATACTGAAAAGAAAAGATATGTATGTATTTGTATATATACAGTTTAAATGTTTTGAGGAGGGATTTCTCCACATTGTTTGCAGCTCCAGCGGTCAGTAAGGACTTTATTGCTTAAGAATGCTGTATGTAAATTGTAAATACTTAAGTAACCATAGCTTCAGTTTAGATAATTTATATAAGCCATTATGCACTGTATTTATATATTTCAAAATTGCTTAGATCTAAACTAAGGTTGTATTTAAAAAAAACTGATGGCAGGTATGGGTCAAGTATTTGCATATTCTTATGCAGTAAAGCCTTTACTGACCTCTGGAGCTGTATTCTTGAACAAGGACTGCAGCACTTTTGCTGTCACCTTTGAGGATCACTTGCTTCACAGTTCCAGCAACTACAGAGGTAATTGAGGGTTTGCTTTCGATCAATTTTTTTGCTTCTTACATATAGGAAAATATTTGAATTTCCATATCTAGAGACAGTTACACTTTAAAACCACGTTCCAGCCATATAAAGCCAAATTCCAGCCAGGAGCTAAACTGTCAGATTTTTATTTCTGAATATGACACTACAGGGGGTCCCCTAGTTACAAACATCCGACTTACAAACGACTCCTACTTACAAACGGAGGGAGACAACAGGAAGTGAGAGGAAATCTACCCCTAGGAAGGGAAATTCATTCCTGTAAGAGCTATTATGGGGAAAAGGTACCACCACTGATGCTTTACCACCAAGGCTTGTTTCCACAACAACCCAAAATTTTCAAAATCCAATTGTCATTGGGACAGAAAGTGAGGTGAAATCTTCTGAACAGGGGCACACACAGCAAAACAAACATTACAGGGGTGTTAACCCTTCCCTATGCTATCCAAAAAGCTTAAAAATATTTTTTTTGGCTGGAGCTACACTTAAAAAATGTACATGTTCCGACTTACAAACAGATTCAACTTAAGAACAAACCTACAGTCCCTATCTTGTTTGTAACCCGGGGACCCCCTGTATTGGCAAAGAGTCAGAAGTTCTAACCTCTCCCCCTGTTTTTGTCTGTGTCCCTGGTTAAAATATTTCTCATTACTTTATATTTTGACAGGATATGTGGATGAAATCTCCCCAGTAGGTACAGTGATTGAAATAAAAAACAGACAAAGGCCCTAACCTTTGCTTGCTCTAACCAAAGTGAAATAAAAAGTTTTGGCTGTTGTTCCGACATAAAGTTTTCCAAATAAGGAGATCCGTTTGAGTCTACTTTGTTTTCTATTTGAAGTTATACCCTATTTGACAGTTGTGATGTGAACAGATGTCTGTTTTTGGAACATATCCCCCCTCACCTCTTGTTCTGGTGCCAACTATAGGTTTTTGTTTTCCTCTTTACTTTCTGTCCCAGTAAAAATGATCTCTTGAACAAAAAGGGAGGGTACAACTCCCCCCAGGGGCACATGACTGCAATAAAACCCCTGCAGAGGTTCTAACCCTTCCCAACTCTATAACAAAAAGAAAGAATTTGACCGTGGACACATTTTACCCCAAAGCCTGACCCTTAACCTGATCCGTAACCCATAACTTGATCCTAACCCATGCCTGAAAAATAACCCTTACAACTTAAGCATAACCCTAAAAGGTAACCTAGAATTTAAAGGCCAGCTCCAGGAAACAGTAAATATTACAGTTGCAGTTACCACAACTGCAAGGGTTAAATGTTTGTTTAATGTCGGGGTAGAAGATTAAGTTGTAATACTTACCTTATTCCTTGCTTGTACAGGCTTTCTCCTAGCTGCAAGACCGATCCTGTGAAGCCGCTTCTGCCCTTGCAGTGGGGCTTCCTCTGCATTACGGGTGTTAAATTATTATTTTTGCTGAGAATACCAGGAAAGTGGACTTTTACTTACCTCAACCATCAACTACTCTGGTGGCCATCACATTTTCTAACACTCTGGGCTATTGAAAGGGCTCTCAGTGTTGATGCTGCATTGTACATGGTGATGGCACAGCTGTTCCCAAGAGTTCAGTTTTAAAAATGAAAGATTAAATGTTTTTTTTTAGGCTAGTGGTAGAGGATCAAACAATTATACTTACCTTACCCAGTATCCAGCATTTTTCTCTGCTCTTTAATTCTCCTGGGATGTGGGAGGGCTCTCACCATCCTCGTGTACGATGCAGGATCAACAGTCCTTCATTGTAAGTGAGCACACCGAGAGCCCCTCAATAGCCCAGAGTGTCCCAGAAAGCGATGGCTGCCAGAGTAGCGGAGTGATGAGGTAAGTAAAAGTCCACTTACCTGGTACCCTTTAGCAAAAATGATCATTTAACTCCTGTAGTGCAGAGGAAGCTGCAGCTTTAAATTATCCTGGAGATTAGCTGACTCCATAACTCCTAACTAGAAAAATACACATTCTCTTTGTCGATAATGATAGCCTCACCCCAACCATGAATGCTCACTTGTGTGCATTTTTTGATTAAACTAGATGGACTTGTGTCTTTTTTCAACCTAACTAACTATGTAACTATGTGTATGAACCCTTGCCACCTCAGTTATCTCTGGAGCCTCACTCCATTGCTCTAACCAAGTTGGGCTTCCATTGTGTAATATCAGTCAGGCCATTGGTAAGGCTGCAGCATTATAACATTAGGGGGCAATTACATTAATTGCCCAGGTAAGCGCCAGCACTAGAGCTTACCCAGAATGAGCTCCCACAGCAGGGGAGAGGACAGGGAACTTGCATGGGTGAGTATACATAGCTAGCTGGGAGGTGTGTTATCAGGGCACACTGTCAATTTGCCCTAAATGGATAAGTGACAATGTCTTTTTAAAAGTCTAACTATAAACTTTAAAGTCTAACTATATGGATACTGCCTTCACTTCTTCGACAGTGCGATTGTATTGTTGAGAAGTAGGTGAGGCTTGGTCACCTACATATTTATATAAGTGTATGTGAAGTTTCTCTTTACTTTCTTTTCAAAAGACACGGCAAGAAGTAAGAGGAGATCTCTCCAAAGGGAAAGAATATCCCTTTATTAAACCGGCCATACATGGATCGAAATTCAGCTGGTTCAGCAGGGACTGGCCGAATTTCGATCCATGTAGGGGCACCCTGGTTGTACAGAATTTGATCTACCAGCCTGTGGGTTTTTTCCCAACTGATCAGTGTCGCTGGCTATAGCCAGCGACACTGATCAGTATGTTCTGATGGCAGAGGAAGTCTCCCCACCATCAGAAGTCAATAGAAGAGAATGAGTGATTACCCCATTCACGTTGAATCTGTGGATGGGGAAAACAAAACATTTTTAATTTTTTTCAACCCGCTGGTAGAACTAAAAAAAAATGATTCATGTATAGGCTGCCTTAGACAGTGTCACCAGAACAGGTGTCTCCTTTGGAAGATTTTCCCTCACCCCCTGTTCCTGTGAAACCTGAAGTAGTTCGGCTTTCCCATCACTCTCTATACCAGAGACAATGGTCACCAGAAAACATAGGAAGGGTGAAATTCCCCAGTGGGAAAAAAACAGGGGTTCTCAGCTTTCTACATTCTATACAACACAAAAAATAATTCCTAATCCCTAAAATACTGAACCTGCCGTATCGGCCGACTGTTATCAACTCCAGCCCATATCCACCCAAGTGTAGCTGCTGACTTTTAATAATCAGACACTCACCTGCTCCACGGTCCAGCGATGCGGACGTATGAAGCCCTGCTCCTCTCCACGGCGCCAGCATTCTAACTGGGCACCCGGCTGTGGCTTTACACGGCTGTGGCTTCTCCTTATAACTCCACTTATTACGAGTAGAAAAGCCGCAGCACTTAATTTGTAACAAAAAATAACTCATATTTGTGCGAAGGAAAACAGATGGATAAAAGAAATAAAAAAAATATTAAAATGTGAAACAATGATCATAATGAATAGTGAAACTGAGAGCTTATGGAGAAATCATAAAAAATTCAGGAGATATAAGCACAATTTCGCCATTCTGGTGAAATGCATTGAAGTCAGCAGGGAAGGTGAACTTAAGGTGTTTCTTGGTCGATTTTAGGTGTGCTATGGGCTTTTAATTGCTCACCTGGGTTACTTAAGCTCTGTCCAACTATCCAGGACCTGCTATTGTACCTGTTACTATTCTGGACCTGTTTTTGTACCTGTTACTGGACCTGCTATTGTACCTGTTACTATTCTGGACCTGTTTTTGTACCTGTTACTATTCTGGACCTGCTATTGTACCTGTTACTATTCTGGACCAGTTATTGTACCAAAAATGACCTCCATTATTGTACTTTGTTGTCACAAAATAAAGTGAAAATAATGGAACTGTACACAAATAACCATCAAATACACAACAAAAAACATAAAAATACAAAGAACTCTAGAACACTAATAAACTAAATGAACCTAAAAACTGTAATTTTGTGGAAAGTCAATATGCTGATATTACTCCGCTCATCCCTAATGATGAAAATCCAATTGTGGGAAGTGCTGTGCTACCACTATGGGAGGATAGAAAGATGTTCAACAATAATTTTCAAACTGCCTTTTTGATAACACAGGGATAAATGTAGATTATATTATAAACTATACAGTTCTTTATTACTGTACAAAAGCCAATACATTTAAGTGCCATATTTCCACCATCACACAATAATACAACAAACATTCTTTAATTATAGCTGGAAGAAATGTAACCAAACAATGTATCATCTATTTTCTATATTAACAAAAAAACATGTAAGTAAAATCAGGAAGTTACCCTGGTGACATCAAAGTTCTCCTGTGGTATAATGGAGACCTCCGTCTCAACAGGGTTGCCGGTCACTAGGGCCAGGAAGGCAGGGAGGAAAAATAGAAACATCTTCATGTTCGATGTCAAAATCTCTCTACTCCAGAGGTAAACTATACTGCTATCTTCAGATCCTTAAAGGTTTAATGTCTGGGGACACTACGGACAAAGACCTGTGCCCAGTGGCCAGAGTTTCATCATCAATTTCCACCAATGGCAACCTTGCTAAATATTGATTCACCCTTAGAAAAGGAGACCCATATTTGCTCCTCCTATCCCAGCAGAACAGGACTCAGTAAATACTAAGAGGGCTGATGAGAAGGATGGTCACTTTGTAGACAGCAAATCAATAATTTGTTTTAGGATACTTTTTTTTTTTTTTACCTTCCAGCTGCTGAGTCCATGCCAAGATCATTCCTTTTAAAGTCATGTCTGACATGGATGAATATCATTTTTTTTTTTATGGAAAGTTAATGAAAGAGTGCAGTAATAGCATGGAAATTATTGGACTAGGATTAAAGAGTGTTTCTGGTGTTTAACTAGTTGCCGCCCGCCCACCGTCAAATGACAGTGGGGCGGTGCGGCTCTCGTTCTGGGACGACGTCATATGATGGTGGGTGGGCCCGTGGGGGCATGCAGTGCGGCATTTGCGGACGTGCAGTGTTGCTAGGACACGGCGCAACCCGATTGCTGTAAAGAGCCGTGTCCGCAGCTCTTTAACCATGTGATCAGCTGTGTTCCATCACAGCCGGTCACATGTAAACATGGAGATGCCGGTAATCAGCTCTCCTCGCCTCACACTGACAGTGTGTGTGGTGAGGAGAGCTGATCAGCAACATCTCCTCGCAGGGGGCAACAAAACATGTAATCAGGGCACTGATTATCAGTGCCCTGATTACATTATAGCACCAAAAGTGTCGCCAATCAGTGCCCACCAGTGCCAGGAATCAGTACAGGGTAACTGTACTTGTAGAAAAACACATTAGCTGTTTTATTATATACATCACATGTTTCAAACACAAGGCCTGGGGGCCGATTCCAGGCCTCCAGGCCATTTCATTTGGCCCTCGCACCTCTCCTACAGCTGCAGCAACCCCCTTCATTGCTGCACCCACCTTGTCTCAGCTCAGCAGTTATCAGCAGAGAGCAGGACAGAACTCCTCCACCAGATCCTGCACTTCTCCATGCAGCCACAGAGAGGCTTGTATCAGCCCCCACCCCTTTCGCCATCTCAGCGGTTGATAGCAGAGAGGAGGACAGAACTCCTCCTACAGATCCTCTGCCTCTCTGTGCAGCCAAAGCACCCCCTCCTCTCCTCCTCCCCTGGTCTCAGCATTCAACAGACTCCAGCCCTCCTTTGGTCCTCCACCAGACTTTGCACTTTCTGCTTCCCAGCTCCTCCCCCCTTTCTTTCTGGCAGCAGCACAAGGTAAGGGGGTTGCACTGTGATGTAATGGAGGGTTGAGGACTCTTGACTTCTAATGATGGGGGGCTCTTGGCATCTGAGTGGGGTACTCTGGACATCTAGTCTTACAGATACAACTGGCCCTTTGACGCAACCTTAATGCTGATGCGGCCCACAATGAAATCGAGTTTGACACCCCTGATATACATGGATACTGAACAATTATAACCTCTTCTGTCTGCCTTTTCTTTCCATGAAGCTTGAGCAGTATTAAACCTGAAACCAAAAATGTATTATATTGCAGCTTACCAATCATTAGATGTGGTGGCTGCATTAGTTTTATTTTCTTTGGGGTTTTTACCCTCTGTATTCACCTGGTGATCTGGCCAGTAATACGCTTCCTGCATTAGTAGGACACAACTCTGGAGGTCTGGAGGACTGAGTACAGGGGGCACAGCAGATGCATACTAGCACATTATGCTATTGTCTTGCAGGTGCTTTTTTGGGGGGGGGGGGGGTTTCAGTGGTTTACTACCACTTTAAAGTGGAGTTCCACCCAGAAATTGATCCCCCCCCCGCGGTGTCACATTTGGCACCTTTCAGGGGGGAGAAGACAGCAGGGACCAATCAGAATGCGCAGATTACAAAGAAAGTCTGAGAACTGACCCCTAACATAAAACACCTCCATCCCTAATATCAGAAAAAAAAACGAACGTCGCCCACGGGACTTTAAATGAGGTGTAAATGGTGATCAAAGGGTAAACAGGTATAGAGGTACAAATATTTTATTGAAAACAACAGCATAATCCATAATAGGACATGAGCATGGGTGAACAGGTTCATAAAACAGCAACATTGCATAGTAATCCTAAAACATAGCCATAATATAATAGTAATACATATAATACAGGTATGCATAGTACATCTCTAATCCGACGCGTTTCGCGAGCTTTCCTCGCTTCATCAGGGGCTGATGTGCATAACTGCTGTCTGTAAATACAAATTAAAGTAATTAGAGTATCGGTTATGATTGGGTAAAAGCAAAAGGCCAGAACCGATCATCCCATACTTACTTGTAAGACCAAGGCTACAGACACAGAACCCAGGTAGGGGTCGGTGGAGGGCATCTCCCCCGGGAGCTGAAGAGGCCGAGGACCCAACCAGAGGACCGAGGCCAGGCGTGGGGGGCAGCATGGCAAATGAGAGAAAGAGAGAGGAGAGCGTGAACCCAAATTGTTCCCAAATGTACTGCAGGGCAACTCACTGTATGGAAATATAAATATAAGGTAGTATAAGATTAAAGGGTTTGGAAGTATGAGATGTATATCATGGCATCAAATGCAAGGTATGCTAATGAGCAGGGTCTAAAATAATAACATTGGTATTGTCATAAAAATATAAAGTATGTGCTACTTGCATGGTATGCATAAGGTGTCCCGCAGAGCAAAGAGAAAAAGGAGGGTACAGGGTGAAGGAATGAATGAGAAGGGAAAGGAAAAGGGAAGGGGAGAAGGGGAGAACAAGGGGAGGTGAAGTGAATAGTGACAGAAAAAAGACAAAGAAAAGAAAGGGGAACAGGACCAGGGGGAAGGGAAAGAAAGAAAGTGGGAGAAGTGGAGGGAGATAAGGCACGGTGAAAGGAAGGACAAAATTATTAATAATGTGATGAACTAAAAAAGTACTTTCGTGTGAAAGGAAGAAGGGAGTGAAAAGAGTGTAATTAGAGGAGTCAGTCAGAAACAGCAAGTGAGGATAGGTACGCTGTGGGGTGCAGGTATTCATATTAAAGTAAATTAAATATGCTTCCTGCATTAGTAGGACACAACTCTGGAGGACTGAGTACAGGGGGCACAGCAGATGCATACTAGCACATTATGCTATTGTCTTGCAGGTGCTTTTTTGGGGGGGGGGTTTCAGTGGTTTACTACCACTTTAAAGTGGAGTTCCACCAAGAAATTGATCCCCCCCCCCCGCGGTGTCACATTTGGCACCTTTCAGGGGGGGAGAAGACAGCAGAGACCAATCAGAATGCGCAGCGCAACTTGCGCCAAAAGTCTTCAATGCCAGGATCCCTTACCAGGAATGGCCGTGGCAGCAGCACCCAGGAGTCATATTACATTATATTAAAAGTCAGCAGCTACAGTATGTGTAGCTGCTGACTTTTAATTTGTTTTTCGGCGGCGGAACCCCGCTTTAAGTGTGCTTAGTGTCAAATTAATGACTCTTAGTATACATTGCCATAGAAAATATTAAGACAAAATTGCAAAAATACATTAAAAAGTTGAATACCAAAAACCATGGTTAGGTGTAAAGAGAAAAAGAAAAAAAAAGGGAAAAAAACAAGGACGACAAAAAGGAAGAGAGGAAAAAGAAAAGGGAATTAAAAGAGGAGAGAAAAAAAGGAAGTGAAGCTGATCATTTTAATTACCCCTTTCAATGTTAAGTGGCTTGTCTCATCCATGTAAACTGATACATTCTGTTGGGGAGCTGAAAAAGCTGTGCTTTTGGAAAACAGACTTGCTGGCTGGCTCAGCAGATGCAAATAGAAGAATGAAAGCCTAAAAAAAGGAAAACGAATGCTGCCATCATTTCTAATGCCGCGTACACACGAGTGGACTTTACGGCAGACTTTGCCCGGCGGACTTTTCGACGGACTTTATGACGGACTTTCTGAATGAACGGACTTGCCTACACACAATCCACCAAGGTCTGTTGAATTCGTACGTGATGACATACGACCGGACTAAAACAAGGAAGTTCATAGCCAGTAGCCAATAGCTGCCCTAGCGTGGCTTTTTGTCCATCGAACTAGCATAGAGACGAGCGGACTTTTCGACTGGACTCGAGTTCGACGGAAAGATTTAAAACATATTTCAAATCTAAGTCCGTCCAACTTTTGAGCAAACAAAGTCCGCTGGAGCCCACACACGATCGAATTGTCCGACGAAATCCCGTACGCTGGACCAAGTCTGCCGCAAAGTCCGATCGTGTGTGCGCCGCATAAGAATTGATAAGCTGCAATGTAATAAATGTTTACTTTTGGGTTTAATACTGCTTGATTCATGTCATCTGCAGTCCGCACTATAACTGCAGACGAGTGAGAAAAAGTTTCTTTTTGCTTGCTGCAACCTATCAATAATACCTCTTAAAGTGTATCTCAAGCCAAAATCTTTTGTTTTTAGTTTTTGGATAGAATAAGGAATATTTCAAAAACCCTTCAGGAGGTTTTCCTCTTTTCTGGGGGTGTAGATTTGCCCTTCCTATCATTGAAAAGAACAAAGGAAGTGCCCCAGGGATTTTACGGGCAAGAGATAAAACCAGATAAGTGAGTATAAAGCGTGTATAAAAAAAGGTAATACAAAATTTATTAGTTTACAATCGTACAATTACATATAGTAAATATGAATGAAAATAAAAGTGAAGCTGATGGTCATGCTACAACAATCTACTATTTATCGGCTTTTATTTTCATTCATATTTACCATATGTAATATCTACAGCAATTAAAAGACAATAAAGGGTTAGTAATTGTACGATTGTAAACGAATACATTTTGTATTACCTTTTTTTATACACGCTTTATACTCTCTTATCTGGTTTTATCCCTTGCCCGTAAAATCCCTGGGGCACTTCCTTTGTTCTTTTCCTGTATTTGGGATGTGGCTTGGGTTCCAGTTCTAAACTTACAGGTAGCCTAAACTAATATTCCTTACTTCCTATCCTTGAGACACTACAGGAAGTGAAAGTTATATTTGCCATTTTTTTTCTTTTAGTGTGGAACTGGAAGCTATCAGTGTCTTTGAGAATATTGTTTGCCATCACTATATTTCTTTCATATTAAAGCCTATTTTTGGTCTTTTCTAATGCTTTGGATATAATAGGGAGGGATTGGTATCCTCTGTTAAATTGTTATTGCATTTTGTGGTTAGGGAGATTTCCCCTCCTTTCTCGTTAGGTTAAGTTAGGGACACAGAAACATTTATTGCCAAAAGGTGTTTTTTTATTGCTAGGAGTTTTAGTGGGTTTTGAATGAAGGGTGTTCTTTAGTTTGGATTTATGGTGGAAATGTGTGACCGAATGGTCAGGGTGGAAGGAACCTTGATCGTATTTAGAATATGGGGTTATGTTCATTGTATGTTTTTTTTTTTTTTTAAACTTCTGCTTACATTATCAGTGAACAGTGACCCATTTCCAGTTATCTTCACCCCTGGTCCCTGTTCCTGCAATGATTAACCAACAAAAAACAAGCTTATGTCAAAGATCAAAAATCAAAGCTTTTCTCTTTCTGACTAAATGGCAGAAAGTTTGGAGTTCAGGTGAAAATCTTTTTTGGCTGACTTGAATTAATAAAGATGCAAGCTTTCAGGACCTGTTAGGTTCCTTCTGTAGGTCTTCTACAATTGTATAATGCTTGAGTATAGAACCTAATGAGTCCCAAAAGCTTCTATCTTTGCATGGAAAACATGATAAATAAAACTTTACTGCTATCTAAAACATGAAACAACTATTCTGCAGAGTTTCCTTACTAAAAATGTATTTTTATGGAGCTTAATCACTTCAGCTCCAGAAGAATTTACCCCCTTCCTGACCAGGCCATTTTTTGCGATACGGCACTGCGTCACTTTAACTAACAATTGTGTGGTCGTGCGATGTTGTACCCAATAAAAATGTATATCCTGTTTTCCCCACAAATAGAGCTTTCATTTGGTGGTATTTGATCACCTCTGCGGTTTTTATTTTTTGCGCTATAAACAAAAAAAAGAGCAAAAATTTTGAAAAAAACACAATATTTTGTACTTGTTGCTATAATAAATTTTCAAAAAACAAAACAAAAAAAAAATTCTTCATCAGTTTAGGCCGATAAGTATTCTTCTACATAATTTTGGTAAAAAGAATCGCAATAAGCGTATTTTGATTGGTTTGTGCAAAAGTTATAGCGTCTACAAAATAGGGGATAGATTTATGTCATTTTTAAAATTATTTTATTTTTACTAGTAATGGCGGTGATCTGCGATTTTTAGCGGTACTGCAACATTGCGACAGATACATCGGACACTTTTGACACTTTTTTGGGGCCAGTGACATTTATACGGCGATCAGAGCTAAAAATAGCCACTGATTACTGTATAAATGTCACTGGTAGGGAAGGGGTTAACACTGGGGGGTGATCAAGGTGTTAACTGTGTTTCTAACTGTGAGGGGAATGTAACGGTGGTTTAATACATGTAGGGTTTCAATAAGTGGGCACTCTGTCGGAGAACGCAAAGTCCAGTATAAGCCGATGATGCTAACATTAAGTGAGAGTAAGGCCCCTAACTTAACAGTAGGGGGCTACTGGAATCTATTCATATGGAGTCAGACACAGAAGCAACCAAGACCATCTCCAGAGACAGAGTACAATACCAATGGTTATTGAAAGTGAAATGGGGGGATAGAGGGAGAGGAAGGAGAGCAGGATAGAGAAGAGCAGAAAGGAAGAAATGAGAGACAGTTGGAAGGGGGGGGGGGGGTAGGTCGGTCGGACCACACGGGCTCAGGTGCAACAGCAAAACTGTCGCTGATAATTGTAATGATCTCAAGGTTCTAAGAGGTGTTTGTCTATATCAGGGGGCAAAAAGTGCTCTATATCCAAGGTTGCCAGATTTTAAAGTGCTGGGGGACCTTATCCAGGATTATTGCTTCGATCTTGCTGTGTATCATTGCCTGGGTGATCCTATTTTTCAATTCAGCTATGCTATGCTGAGTGTGGGTGTCTTCCAGGCCTTGGCAATTGTTTGCTTGGCTGAGGTGAATAGATGAAGGAGGAGACGTAGTTGCGTTCTGGTGTAATCTTGTGGGATAAAATTAAGTAGGGCTATAGTTGGGTTCGGGTCCAGAGTAATTTGGTGGAGAGTAGAGGCCATTTGAAATATTGTTGCCCAGAAACGTTGCACAAGCGGACATGTCCACCAGATGTGCATGTGCGTGCCTCTGTCAGTGCAGCCCCTAAAACAATTCGAGGGATATTCAGGCAGAAATTTAGCGATTCTGGTTGAGACCAGATACCATCGCATTAGCACTTTATAGTTGGCTTCTGAGGCTACAACATTTTGAGACAAGTTTTTTGTGTTGGTCCAAATGGTCGTCCAGTCTTCCGCCTCTAAATCAATTGTTAAGTCTTTGGACCATCGTTGAGCATAGGTGGGGAGGGTAGAGGGGGGGACGTGAGATGGGTATAAAGGCGAGAGATAATACCTGGAGCATGTGGGTCTGAGTCGCACATATTCTCAAATTCAGTTCGATTATCTAGTCCAGAACAAGATCTTATGGTAGTTTGAAGAAAGTGCGCAATTTGGAGGTATCGGAAGCACTCTTTGTGCGGTAATTGTGCTTGTGTTTGAATGGTTGGAAATGATTTTAAGGTATCTCCACTAAGTCACAAATGCGAGTCAGACCTACCTGGATCCAGGCTTGGAATGAGGCTGGTTTGGTGTATGCTGGGTATAAAAGAGGGTGACCCAGAAAGGATAGGAGTGGGGAGTGTGGTGAGATCAATTTAAAGGGGTTCCTCAACTTGTCCCAGAGTTTAAGGGTGTGTTGCGTTATAGGGTTTATGACAGGGCCACGCACCGTGGGGGGCAGCCACAGCAAGTTAGTTACACTGACTGGATGAAGATCTATAGCTTCAAGACTAACCCAAAGAGGTGTTTCGGTTTTAGAGTGATACAGTATGGACTGAGCCAGTTGGGCCCCATGGTAGTATTGTAGGAAGTTAGGTATGCCAAGGCCTCCACTAAATTTGTTACGGAGTAAAATCGGTTTAGCAACTCTGGGTTTAGTGGGGCCCCAAATATATTTAAAGTCTCGGCTTTGTATGACCTGATGGTAATAAGGGGGAGTCGGAAGAACTCTATATAGGTACAGCAGTTTTGGCAACAAAGACATTTTCACAGCCGCAACACGTCCGAGCCAGGAAACACATAAGGGTTGCCAAGAGTTAATTAGAGAGGATAGTTGGGATAACATTGGGAGATAATTAGAGTGGAACAGGCTAGACGGGCCACTAGTCAGTTTAATTCCCAAATATGGTATTGATGATGAGGACCAATGAAATGGAAATTTTTTTTGGAGCCGCTCGAACTAAGTCTGTGGCAGAGACACATTAAGGGCCTTGGATTTAGTTTGGTTAACTTCCAACCCAGAGACCAAAGCAAACTTATCTAAAATATTCAGGAGGTTAGGTAGGGTAGTGTGAGGTGATGTAACGAACAATAGTGTGTCATCGGCAAAGAGACACAGCTTGTGTGTAGTTGAAGCTACCTCTAAACCCCGAGGCCCATGTGGACCAACCAACCAGAGAGAGGAAAAGGAGAAATAGTAGAGAGTAAGAGGAAGTAAAGCATGAAAAAGGGGGTAGGAAAAAACAAGTAGTGTAGGGCAAAGTACTGAGACATCTTTATAGTAGGGAGTCAATGGGTCAGTAATGCCCGACTAAATAGTGTGCCAACTCTGCGACCAGCCAGCTAGTTAGAGAGTGGGCGCACCATAGAGGGGGGGAGCAGTGACTGCTCCCCGCTGCAAATGGGGATAATAAAATCAGACTAATGTGTTTAACTCAGTTAATATCAAAGGAGTAACAGATAACAGCACAAAAATAAGTAAAATTACTTTTATAAGACAGAACCTGCATGTATAGGTGTCCCCCTTAGTGCCATTCCGATGAGAGGGGGAAATGTGGGTAGGTAACTAGGGAGGGGGAAGAGGGGTAGGAGGGGGAAGGGGAGAGGGTGGGTAATTTGAGGGAGAGGGGAGGGGTGAAGGGAGGAAGAGGGGTGGGAAGGGGGTAAGGGGGGAGGGATAGTGGGAAGGGAATGAGTGGGTTATGCAAGGTCTTCATGAGTACCGTGCTTAAAGGTATAAACAGAAGTCAGACAGTACTGCTGAAGACTAAGGGTGGGAATGGCGTGGTGGTGGGGTTAGACAAACTTGCAAAATAAAGTCCTGCATAACACTGAGTACAAGTATACTAAGAATACTATATTTAAGATTACAAAGCAATAAAACTGAACCTGTGAAGACCCAAGGGGGCCTAATAGCCCTGAAGATTAATATCCAGGGTGTGGAAAGTACATACCTGGCTGTAGCCGTCTAACAGGTCTCGGTATAGGGAGAGTCCTCCAGGTACGGTTAGAAGTCAGTTTCTATGTGTACAACCGTGAACCTGTGTGCAAGAAAAAGGGAAAAGAAAAGGACAGCTTTTGTGAGCTCAGCGAGGAGCTTGAGGTTTCGGGCTAAGATAGCTGTTTCCAGGTGATCGGGCAGGAGTTCCTTTCCGGGTTGAAGAAGGATCCGGGTGGCCTCTTTTCGGGGTGGTGGTGTACGGGTGAGAGGCCGACCGGGCCAGTGTGCGAGGAAACGATGTTTCCGACTGGTGGACCGGTGGGGTCAGGTGGAGTGATTCCAGCAGCCGCTGTAGCGATTCTGGCGTGGTGCAAGTATGCTGATGTCCTTGATAGGAGAACTGCAGGGCAAATGGGAACCGCCATGTGTATTTAAGCTGATGTTGTAATAGAATTTGTAGCTGGGGTTTCATGGCGCGGCGCTTTGCGATGGTGAGGGGTGCCAGATCAGAGAACAGCTGATATATGTGGCTCTGGAACTGAAGGGAGCTCTTGTTGCGGGCTGCTGTAAGTAACTGTTCCTTCGTGCGGAAAAATTGCAGCTTAACAATAATATCCCGCGGTGGCCCGTCTGCCTGACGACGGGTGAGCGCCCTGTGGATCCTATCAAACTCAAGGAGTTCGATAGGTATGGGGGCGATAGTTCCTGGAACACTGCAGTGGTAAAGGATTGCAATTCATCAATCGTCTCCGGTATACCACGGAGGCGTAGATTGGATCTACAAGAGCGATTTAATGCGTCTTCCAGGCGAGAAAGTAGCATGGAGTTCTCCTCACGGAGGGCTATTTGCTCTTGAGTCTGTTCCTGCAGAGTAAGTTCCATGGAATCAACCCTAGTCTCAAGACCTGCTGTGCGCTGACCCAATTCACGGATTTCCCGCGACAGTCTGTTAGTGATCTGGTCTGAGGTTGTCTTCAGGGCCTTATGGAGCATTGCCTCCATGAGTTTAAGAAAGTCAGATTGAGACATACCTGACTGGGAGGAGAGGAGAACCACCAGGATTAGAATCCATGTCGTTTTCGTCACCGCTGTCAGCAATGTCAGACCTAATAGGTGAAGCTGCTGGTTGTTCAGCCAGGGCCCGGGCCTTCGCCGCCATCTTGGAGGAGGCGCGAGCTAGTGCTTCTTTGATGGGCTTTGGCTTTGTATTGCCGCGGTGCCCCGTTAGTACCATACCGGAGGGTGCACGGGTGATCGGGGAGGCGATCCCTGGAAGAAGGAGGCGTAGATTCGGTTCAGTCGTCTGTACGGGTCCCGATTATGCAGCATAAAGTGCGGAGCTCTACACAGAAGCGTCTGCCATGTTGAGCCTCGCGCATGCACCCGGAAATGTCCATTTTAATGCACACACTAACTGTAATAGTTCCATATTAGGATAATAGACACACACTTCCACCCACACACACTGATGGTAATACCCTCGACCTTGTATTCTCCCATCTCTGCACTCCTGGCAACCTTGCCAACATGCCCTTTCCTCTCCCAGCATTAAGAATGTGTCCCCACAAATGGATAAATATGTAAAATAATGAATGTGGCGCTAACTAAGTAGGTACAAAAAAAGTGCGTAGTGCAAAAACATCAAATAACAAAAGCAATAAACAACAAATCCATAAATAGTTCAAAATTTCCTCAAAGTGTACAAAAGTGCATGTGCAAAAGTGAATAAGGCTCAACAATCTTCAATATCATCTAGATAATTG
Organism: Aquarana catesbeiana; assembly: GCF_042186555.1. NCBI lineage: Eukaryota > Metazoa > Chordata > Amphibia > Anura > Ranidae > Aquarana > Aquarana catesbeiana. The sequence continues at coordinate 234,434,546 of NC_133332.1, read as the reverse complement.
CCAATTACTTCAAAGACAAGATTGATGCAATACGTGAGGACACCTCCACTGTACAGATATCTTCCCCATTTAACATACCTTGTCTAACAGCACAGTCAATATGTTCCTCTTTTGAACTGGCTACCACTGAAGAGGTTACAAAACTTTTCTCAGATGCTCATCAATTGTTCCCTGGATCCTGTTCCCTCGCAATTACTATGGTCACCCTCTTATTCTATCTTATGCTCTCTCACTCACATCTTCAATCTCTCCCTTTCTACCGGCACCTTCCCCTTCTCTCTAAAGCATACACAGATCACTCTCATACTTAAAAAGCCCTCACTGGACCCCACCAACCTGAACAACGTAAGACCCATCTCTTTGCTCCCATTCAACTCTAGACTTTTAGATGCTTTGCCTACAAGCGTCTGCGCACCTACCTCACTGAAAACAACCTTGACCCCTTATAGTCTGTCTTTCTCTCGCAGCACTCCACAAAAACTGCCATACTAAAACTCACTAACGATTTATTAACTGCTAAAACCAGTGGCCACAACTCCATACTCTTACTACTGGACCTCTCTGCAGCCTTTGATACTGTTGACCACCCGCTCCTTCTCCATAAACTCCACTCCCTTGGCCTCCAAGATTCTGCTCTGTCCTGGTTCTCCTACCTGTCACAGCACTCCTTTGGTGTTACCTATAGCTCTGTCTCCTTCTCTCCCCTTCCTCTTTCTGTAGGGGTCCCCCAACACTCTGTTCTTGGACCCCTTCTCTTCTCTATCTAAAACTCCTCCCTTGGTCACTTGATAACCTCCCACGGCTTCCAATACCATCTCTACGGCGATGACACCCAAATATATCTCTCTACTCCTCCCCTCACTCTTTCATTCTCCTCTCAGATTACTTACTGACATTTCAGCATGGATGTTGCATCACTTCCTTAAGCTAAATCTCTTTAAAACAGAGCTGATAATATTTCCCCCGCCTGTGCCCTCCTCCATGGCTTTTCCATCAAGATCAATAATGCAACCATCAATCTCTCCCCTCACGCCAGGGTACTAGGTGTAATTCTAGACCAGGGGTCCTCAAACTATGGCCCTCCAGTTGTTCAGGAACTACAATTCCCATCATGCCGAGTCATGTCTGTGAATGTCAGAGTTTTACAATTCCTCATAGGATGTTTGGTTCTGCAACAGCTGGAGGGCCATAGTTTGAAGATCCCTGTCCTAGACTCTAACCTAGCCTGTCAGGTCCAAATCCAATTTTTTCAAAAGCATGTAGACTTCACCTCTGTAACATCTCAAAAATGTACCCCTTTTTAACCAATTAAACCACCAAGCTACTCAGTCACTCCCTTGTTATCTCTCGCCTTGACTATTGCAACTCCCTTCTCATAGGTCTCTATTTCCATAGGCTATCCCCTCTTCAGTCTATCATGAATGCTGCTGCCAGACTCATCTACCTTACCAACAGCTCAGTGTCTTCCACCCCTCTCCGCCAATCCCTCCACTGGCTTCCAATCGCCCAGCAAATTAAATTCAAAATACTAACAATAACATACAAAGGCATTCACAACCTCCAGCTACATCACCAAACTTTTCTTCAAATATCACCCAAACCATCCTCTCCGCTCCTCTCAAGACCTCCTGCTCTCAAGCGCCCTTGTCACCTCCTCCCATGCTCATCTCCAGGACTTTTCCAGAGCCTTTCCCATCCTCTGGATTTCTCTACCTCAATCTGTCCTGCCATCCTCTACTCTGGCTGCCTTTAGGCGATCCCTGAAATCTCATCTCTTCAGGGAGGCCAATCATGCCCCCAACCATAGGCGTGCGCACAGGGTATGCCTGGCCACACCCTAATCACCTAGTACGCATTAGCATTATCGTTCTGTGTAGCAGCAAGGAGATGGGAAAGATGTCCATCTTACCAGCTCTGCCCTGGCTTCACTGTGCCGGCAGGGAGATTATATATATATATATATATATATATAAATAGGCACACACTTGTACAGTACCTTGAAAAAGTATTCACACCCTTTGAAATTTTTCACATTTTGTCATGTTACAACCAAAAACGTAAATGTATTTTATTGGGATTTTATGTGATAGACCAACACAAAGTGGCACATAATTGTGAAGTGGAAGGAAAATGATATATGGTTTTCCAAATTTTTTACAAATAAATATGTGAAAAGTGTGGCGTGCATTTGTATTCAGCCCCCCGAGTCAATACTTTGTATAACCACCTTTCACTGCAATTACAGCTGCAAGTCTTTTTGGGTATGCCTCTACTAGCATTGCATATCTAGAGAGTGACATTTTTGCCCATTCTTGTTTGTAAAATAGCTCAATTTTCAAGTTTTGCCACAGATTCTTAGTTGGATTTAGGTCTGGACTTTGACTGGGCATTCTAACACATGAATATGCTTTGATCTAAATCATTCCATTGTAGCTCTGACTATATGTTTAGGGTTGTTGTTCTGATGGAAGGTGAACCTCCGCCCCAGTCTCAAGTCTCTTTCAGACTCTTATGCCCCGTACACACGGTCGGACATTGATCGGACATTCCGACAACAAAATCCTAGGATTTTTTCCGACGGATGTTGGCTCAAACTTGTCTTGCACACACACGGTCACACAAAGTTGTCGGAAAATCTGATCATTCTGAACGCGGTGACGTAAAACACGTACGTTGGGACTATAAACGGGACAGTAGCCAATAGCTTTCATCTCTTAATTTATTCTGAGCATGCGTGGCACTTTGTGCGTCGGATTTGTGTACACACAATCGGAAATTCCGACAACGGATTTTGTTGTCGGAAAATTTTATAGCCTGCTCTCAAACTTTGTGTGTCGGAAAATCCGATGGAAAATGTCCGATGGAGCCCACACACGGTCGGAATGTCCGACAACACGCTCCGATCGGACATTTTCCACCAGAAAATCCGACCGTGTGTACCGGGCATAACAGGTTTTCTTCTAAGATTGCCCTGTATTTGGCTCCATCCATCTTTCCATCAACTCTGACAAGCTTCCCTGTCCCTGCTGTTGAAAAGCATTCCCACAACTTGATGCTGCCACCGCCATGTTCACGGTAAGAATAGTCTGTTCAGGGTGATGTTCAGTGTTAGTTTTCTGCCACACATAGCGTTTTGGTTATTGGCCAAAAAGTTCAATTTTGGTCTTAACTGATCAGAGCATCTTCTTCCACATGTTCAACATGGCTTCTCGAAAACTGCAAACAGGACTTCTTATGGATTTCTTTCAACAATGGCTTTCTTCTTGCCACTCTTTCATAAAGGCCAGCATTGTGGAGTGCACGACTAATAGTTGTCCTGTGGACAGATTCTCCTACCTGAGCTGTGGATCTCTGCAGCTCCTCCAGAGTTACCATGGGCCTCTTGGCTGCTTCTCTGATTAATGCTCTCCTTGCCCGGCCTGTCAGTTTAAATGGGCGGCCATGTCTTGGTAGGTTTGCAGTTGTGCCATACTCTTTCCATTTTCAGATTATGGATTGAACAGTGCTCCGTGAGATGTTTAAAGCTTGGGATATTTTTTTATAATCTAACCCTGCTTTAAACTTCTCCACAACTTTATCACTCACCTATCTGGTGTGTTCCTTGAAAGAATATAAAACAGTGCTGGCAGAAATAAATTTGAAACCAAAATTAATAACTTGATGACTTGTGCTGTGTCAATCAAAAACCAACACTTGATAAAATTTATGACCATGAAATACACATAATCTATAAAGTGCTTAATGCTTATAAGATATATAAGGTAAAGTGCAGCGGTGCTCCAAATTTGCAAAGTGTTAGGTGCCACACTCCCCTTTGGTGACCACTCTCACCAAAAATAATGGACCCTCAGCTTTGCAGTCTGGGGTCGAATTAGCTGTGATCTAATGATCTGGGGTGTGAGGGATGGTTGCTCGGAGGCTTCTCCAGAAGAATATCTTATAACAGAGAGGATCCACCATACTCCATACATGGGAAAACAGAAAAGGAACTCATAGTGAAATACTCTTTGAATTAGGTAAAAAGCGCAAGCTAGGCGCCACTTACAGGATAGCTGGCAAAACAGGAATCAGTGTAAAATCATCTGAGTCCGCTGCTGGTCAGCGTGCGTTCCACAGAGGTTGCGTCAATGGTTTAGCGTGAACCGAAAGTACGTCAACGCGTTTCAGCCCTCCTCCAGGGCGTCATCAAAGGACATCACTTCCGGTTTCATGCAATCAATTTATACCCGAGGAGCGGTCCCTCCTCCCTCATAAACAAATGGAAATGACCAATTACGATCAGTGTAAAAAACACCAACTTCTTCTCAGTAACATCACTTCCTGTTGCCAAATACATAGAAAGTCTTTAATATAAATAAAAGCCATAATGGCGGGGAATATTGTTGACAAAACATATTACAATAAATTGATATAATACAATAAATGCCATAATGAATTTAAAATAAATGGAAAAGAAAAAATAAATAAATAAAAATAAATATAGAAATAAAATTAAAATAAAAATGAAATAAAATTAAAATAAAAATAAATTTAGAATTTAAAATAAAAAGTGCTTAAACTCTACCAATTAGACAGGAAACAATTGAGATCCAGCTCTATGTTTAAACCATGGGGACTCATGGAATGAAGCCTATGGATCCAATGAGTCTCATTCTGTGAGATAGCCTTCTTGAGATTGGATCCTCTCCAATGCTCCTCTACTTTATCTATTCCACAGAACGTAAGACCCCTTGGATCTCTGTTTTCGAACAACCTAAAATGGTTGGACAAACTGTGGTGCTTGTAACCCTTTTTTTAATTCTGTTGACATTCTATTAATTCTATTGACATGCTCCCTTAACCTTATCCCCAATTTCCTTGTGGTCCTCCCCACATATTGGAGACCACAAGGACAGGACAAAAGGTAGGTGACATGTGTGGTCCCATAGGTGATGAATTTTTTAATCTCAAACGACCTATCCTGAGAGTAGGAACTAAAATGGGTAGTTTTCCTTTTCCTATGATTGGAAGTTCTACAGATCACACATTTGCCACAACTGAAAAAATCAGTTTGGTCCAAAAAAGTGAATAAACTTTTGGGGGGATTAATAACATTATGTGCCAACTTTAACCACTTGCCGACCGCCTGCTGTCATTATACGTCGGCTGTTTGAAGAGGAATATCATTGTTATGGCAGCAGCTAGCAGCCATAACCCCGGTATCCTCTTCAAGAGCGGGCCGTCGGCTTTCAGATAAAAGTGGTCTCTGCGCTGTGAGATCACTTTTATTTGCGCTCTGGTGCCCTCCGCCGCTTACCGGAGTCGCTGGCAGCGGCGATCGGCTCCTTCTCCGTGTGTGGTATGGAGCTGACTAAGGGGAAGATGGCCCCCACCCAGCTCCATACCATTGCGGACAGAAGCGATGTCCATAGCTCTAAAAGGGACATTTTTTAAAAATTATTTTTCAAACTACATTTTTTTTTATTGCTTTTTAGTGTAAATATGAGATCTGGGGTCTTTTTGAGGTCCTGTCATGCTTTTTTTCTATTACAAGAGATGTTTACATTCCTTGCAATAGGAATAAAAGTGACACATTTGTTTTTTTAAAGAACAGTGTAAAAATAAAAACTTAAATAAACAAGAAAAAAAAAACTAAATACAATTTTAATGCGCTCTTTTCCGCGAACGCATACATGAGTAGCGCCCGCATATGTAAACGGTGTTCAAACCCATAGGCGTGCGCACGGGGTGTGCTGGGTGTGCCTGGGCACACCCTAATCACCCCGTGCTGTGTCCAGAGATTTGCCCCAAAATGCTGCATCCAAGAGAGTGTGTGGCCCGCGCTGCCTGCGAAACAGTTTCACAGGCAGCAGATTGTGAGAATTGCCAGAGCTGTTCAGTGTATGAAACTGTCAGATAATAACACTGCATGCAGGGAGAGACACCAGCTGTCAAAATGTCGGGGTGATGTCGGGGGTGGGCGGGACAGAACAGCCATCGAATACCAGCCAATGGGATGGGGTCTGGGCGGGCCCCTCTCTGAAGCAGCTCAAACATTGGCTGGTGTTTATAGCGCTTGGTCCCGCCCACTCCCGACATCGCGGCTGAGTTGTAAGTCATCACAACTCAGCCGCGATGTCGGGGGTGGGCGGGATCAAGCGCCAACACCAGCCAATGATTGGGCTGCTTCAGAGAGGGGGCGGAGCCAGAAAAATGTAGCGGCCCACCCAGACCCATCCTATTGGCTGGTGTTTGGTAACTGTTCAGTCCCGCCCACCACCAGCATCACCGCTGACTTTTAACAGCTGGTGTCTCTCCCTGCATGCAGTGTCATTATCTGACAGTTTTATACACTGAACAGCTCTGGCAATTCTCACGATCTCCTGAATGTGAAACTCCCCCCTCTCTCCTATCTGTGCCACCCAATGCTGCCTATCAGTGCCAACCAATGCTGCCAATCAGTGCAAACCAATGCTGCCAATCAGTGCCAACCAATTCTGTCTATCAGTGCCAACCAATGCTGCCAATCAGTGCCAACCAATGCTGCCAATCAGTGCCAACCAATGCTGCCTATCAGTGCCAACCAGTACTGCCTATCTGTGCCAGTGCTGCTTATCAGTGCCAACCAATTCTGCCTATTAGTGCCAACCATTGTAAACCAGTGCTGCCTATCAGTGCAAACCAGTGCCGCCTATCAGTGCCAACCAATGCTGCCTATCAGTGCCAGTGCTGCCTATCAGTGCCAACCAATGCTACCTATCAGTGCCAGTGCTGCTTATCAGTGCCAACCAATGTTGCCTATCAATGCCAACCAGTACTGCCTATCTGTGCCAGTGCTGCTTATCAGTGCCAACCAATTCTGCCTATCAGTGCCAACCAGTGCTGCCTATCAGTGCAAACCAGTGCTGCCTATCAGTGCCAACCAATGCTGCCTATCAGTGCCAACCAATGCTGTAAATCAGTGCCAACCAATGCTGTCAATCAGTGCCAACCAATGCTGCCTATCAGTGCTGCCTATCAGTGCCCATAAGTGCTGCCCATCAGTGCTTCTAATCAGTGCCCATCAGTGCTGCATATCAGTGCCCATCAGTGCTGACAATTAGTGCCCATCAGTGCTGCCAGTCAGTGCCCATCAGTGCTGCCAATCAGTGCCAACCAGTACTGCCTATCCGTGCCAGTGCTGCTTATCAGTGCCAACCAATTCTGCCTATCAGTGCCAACCATTGAAAACCAGTGCTGCTATCAGTGCCAACCAGTGCTGCCTATCAGTGCCAACCAATGCTGCCTATCAGTGCCAGTGCTGCTCATCAGTGCCAACCAATGCTGCCTATCAGTGCCAACCAGTACTGCCTATCTGTGCCAGTGCTGCTTATCAGTGCCAACCAATTCTGCCTATCAGTGCCAACCAGTGCTGCCTATCAGTGCAAACAGTGCTGCCTATCAGTGCCAACCAATTCTGCCTATCAGTGCCAACCAATGCTGTAAATCAGTGCCAACCAATGCTGCCTCTCAGTGCTGCATATCAGTGCCCATCGGTGCTGCCTATCAGTGCCAATCAGTGCCCATAAGTGCTGCCCATCAGTGCTGCCAATCAGTGCACATCAGTGCTGCATATCAGTGCTGCATATCAGTGCCCATCAGTGCAGCCTATCAGTGCCAATCAGTGCTGACAATTAGTGCCCATCAGTGCTGCCTATCAGTGCCAATCAGTGCTGACAATTAGTGCCCATCGGTGCTGCCTATCAGTGCCAATCAGTGCCCATAAGTGCTGCCCATCAGTGCTGCCAATCAGTGCACATCAGTGCTGCATATCAGTGCCCATCAGTGCTGCATATCAGTGCCCATCAGTTCAGCCTATCAGTGCCAATCAGTGCTGACAATTAGTGCCCATCAGTGCTGCCTATCAGTGCCAATCAGTGCTGACAATTAGTGCCCATCAGTGCTGCCTATCAGTGCCACCTACCAGTGACATCAGTGCTTTCAGTCAGTGCCCATCAGTGCTGCCTATCAGTGCAGCCTATCAGTGCCAATCAGTGTCCATCAGTGCTGTGAATCAGAGCCTATCAGTGTCCATAAGTGCTACCAATAAGAGCCCATCAGTGATGCATATCAGTGCCCATCAGTGCCACCTATCAGTGCCAATCAGTGCCCATTAATGCCAATCAGTGCTGCCTATCAGTGCCACCTATCAGTGCACATCAGTGCTACCAATTAGTGCCCATCAACGCTGCCAATCAGTGCAGCCTATTAGTGCCCATTAGTGCTGCCTATCAGTGCCCATCAGTGCTGCCTTAGCAGGGATGGTGGAAACCCCTCTACAGATAATTGCAATACAAATTACCTTCGAGTGCAACAACTTTTTAGTTGGAAGGTTCACACCATTATAGCACTTTGGATTTTTTATTTTTTAGAGTGTTACACTTAATTGTATATGTTTTAGTTACAGTTATAATGTGAATTATTGCACTTGAAGTTAATTTCCCACCATCCCTGCTAAGTCCATGTCTTTATGGACCTTGCTTTGTGCACTGGTGCGCAGTCATGTTGGAAGGGGTCATCCCCAAACTGTTCCCTCAAAGTTGAGAGCATGAAATTGTCCAAAATGTCTTGGTATGCTGACGCCTTAAGAGTTCCCTTTACTGGAACTAAGGGGCCAAGCCCAACCCCTGAAAAAAAACTCCACACCATAATCCCCCCTCCATCAAATGATTTGGACCAGTGCAGAAAGCAAGGTCCATAAAGACATGGATGAGCGAGTTTGGGGTGGAGGAACTTGACTGACCTGCAAAGAGTCCTGACCTCAACCTGATAGAACACCTTTGGGATGAATTCGAGTGGAGACTGCGAGCCAGATCTTCCTGTCCAACATCAGCGCCTGACCTCACAAATGCCCTTCTGGAAGAATGGTCAAACATTCCCATAGACACACTCTTAAACCTTGTGGACAGCCTTCCTAGAAGAGTTGAAGCTTTTATAGCTGCAAAGGGTGGGCCAACTCAATATTGAACCCTATGGACTAAGACGGCATTAAAGTTCATGTGCGTGTAAAGGCAGGTATCCCAATACTTTTGACAATATATATATGTATGTGTGCTTGAGCTTTCGGGTGCACACCCTAATGCAATAGGCTGCGCACGCCTATGTTCAAACCACACATGTGAGGTATCACTGCAATAGTTACAGTGAGAGCAATAATTCTAGCCCTAGACCTTCTTTTGTAACTCAAAACATGCAACCTGTAGAATTTTTCAAACATCGCCTATGGAGATTTTTAAGGGTAAAAGTTTGTCGCCATTCCACCAGCGGGCGCAATTTTGAAGCGTGACAAGTTGGATATCGATTTACTCGGCGTAACACCATCTTTCTCAATATAAAAAGAAATTGGGCTAACTTTACTGTTGTCTTATTTTTTAATCATTTTATTCTCGGGTGTTAGAAAAAAATATATATAATGTTTGGGGGTTCAAAGTAATTTTCTAGCAAAAAACCTGTTTTAAACCAGTAAACACCAAATCTCAAAACGATGCTTTGTCCTTAAGTGGTTAACCTTACCTGCATTCCAGTTTATTGTGGCCCCCCTGGTAATTTGGATATATATCTTTTGTGGCCCCCAGGGCCACAAAAGATATATACCGTATTTATCAGCGCTGTCTTAGAGGGGACAGGGAGGGGGCGGGACGAGCGCCATTAGATTACATACAGGAGAATCTCCTGTTTACTCGGTGGCATCGGTCATAGTAAATCCCATCTCCTGGGCTGGCATTGGACGACTGTTCTGTCTATCATAGGAGGTGGGACCCCCTCCCTGTCCCCTCCAGGTGAGGTTGCATTCATGGCAAAGGTAAGGCTGCATTCATGGCAATGGTAAGGCTGCATTCATGGCAATGGTAAGGCTGCATTAATGGCAATAATAAGGCTACATTCATGGCAATGATAAGGCTGCTTTCACGGCAATGGTGAGGCTGCATTTATGGCAATGGTGAGGTTGCATTCATGGCAATGGTGAGGCTGCATTCATGGCGCTTGTAAGGTTGCATTCATGGCAATGATGAGGCTGCATTCATGGCAATGGTAAGGCTGCTTTAATTGCAATGGTAGGGCTGCATTCATGGCAATGGTAAGGCTGCATTCATGGCAGTGGTGAGGCTGCATTCATGGCAATGGTGAGGCTGCATTGATTTCAATGGTAAGGCTGCATTCTTGGCAATGGAGAGGCTGCATTCTTGGCAATGGAGAGGCTGCATTTATGGCAACGGTGAGGCTGCAGATGGGCACTAATTAGGCTGCATCGCTGGGCACTGACCCTTATTTTGCTTCACAGTTCCTTATTTAAAATTTAATTTTTTTCCTGAAACTTCCCTCCTAAAGTGAAGGTGCGTGTTATACGCTAATAAATATGGTATATTCAAATAACAGGCCCAAGCTCATCCTTAGTCCTCAGGGATTCATTGGGGCCACAAAAGATATATATATATTAGAGCTGCACAATTAATCGTTCAGTATCGTTATCGCAATTTTTTCCCCATTGCGACCTTGACAAAATACCGTATTTATCAGCATATAACACACACTTTTTTCCCCTTAAAAATCAGGGGAAAATCGTGGGTGCGTGTTATACGCCAATCCCTGCTGTCTGTGAGGTGAAGAGGAGCGAGCACCGCCGAAATAGACCGAGCCGAGTGTACAGTGTACTCGGCTAGGCTCGGCTCTGCTCGCAGTCACGCCCAGTCCCACCTCCTAGCCTTTACGTCCCGCCATTGGACCGGTGTTGTGTCCAAGGGGAGCCGAATACACAGGACATCCAGCTCTGTGTATCTCGGTGGCGCTAAAAATTTAAAAACCGATCATGCTGCAATGCTGCAATTTTGGGCAAGGCTGCAGATGGACACTGGGCAAGGCTGCAGATGGACACTGATAAGGCTGAGATGGACACTTAAAATGTAAGTTTTTTCCTTAAACTTCCCTCCTAAACTTGGGGTGCGTGTTTTACACCGATAAATACGGTATTTCCCAATTCCGACAGCCATCAAAAGAAAGGAAAAAAAAGGGGCAGTCTGCCAAGAATCATAACATTCTTTAGCAGTGAAACTTAAGTATAAACATTGTAACGATTTGTCCTTTAGATCAAAGGAATACACTTTGGAGTGTAAATGTGGGAAGTTTAACCACTTAAACACTAAACCTTTTTCTGACATTTGTTGGTTTCAAGTTAAAATCATTTTTTTTTTGCTAGAAAATTACTTGGAACCCCCAAACATTATATTTTAACATTAAAATGGTGGTGGTTGCAATATTTTATGTCACAATGTATTTGCGCAGCAGTCTTTCAAATGCAATCTTTTGGGAAAAAAATTACACTTTAATTAATTTAAAAAAAACTAACCAGTAAAGTTAGCCCAATTTTTTTTTGTATAATGTGCAAGATTTTACGCCACGAGAATCGTGAGAAAAACATGATCTTTTTATTCTAAGCAAAAAAAAGTGATTCTCATTTTGGTCAGAATTGTGCAGCTCTAATAAATAAACAAATATAAATATATATATATATATATATATATATATATATATATATATATATATATATATATATATATATATATATATACAGTGGGACAGAAAGTATTCAGACCCCCTTACATTTTTCACTGTTATATTGCAGCCATTTTCTAAAATCATTTAAGTTCATTTTTTTCCCTCATTAATGTACACACAGCACCCCATATTGACAGAAAAACACAGAATTGTTGACATTTTTGCAGATTTATTAAAAAAGAAAAACTGAAATATCTCATAGTCCTAAGTATTCAGGCCCTTTGCTGTGACACTCATATATTTAACTTAGGTGCTGTCCATTACTTCTGATCATCCTTGAGATGGTTCCACACCTTCATTTAAGTCCAGATGTGTTTGATTATACTGATTGGACTTGGTTAGGAAAGCCACACACCTGTCTTTATAAGACCTTACAGCTCACAGTGCATGTCAGAGCAAATGAGAATCATGAGATCAAAGGAACTGCCTGAAGAGCTCAGAGACAGAATTGTGGCAAGGCACAGATCTGGCCAAGGTTACAAAAAAAATTCTGCTGCACTTAAGGTTCCTAAGAGCACAGTGGCCTCCATAATCCTTAAATGGAAGACGTTTGGGACGACCAGAACCCTTCCTAGAGCTGGCCGTCCAGCCAAACTGAGCTATCGGGGGAGAAGAGCCTTGGAGAGAGAGGTACAGAAGAACCCAAAGATCACTGTGGCTGAGCTCCAGAGATGCAGTCGGGAGATGGGAGAAAGGTCTAGAAAGTCAACCATCACTGCAGCCCTCTGCCAGTCGGGGCTTTATGGCAGAGTGGCCCGACGGAAGCTTCTCCTCAGTGCAAGACACATGAAAGCCCACATGGAGTTTGCTAAAAATCACTTGAAGGACTCCAAGATGGTGATAAATAAGATTCTCTGGTCTGATGAGACCAAGATAGAACTTTTTGGCCTTAATTCTAAGCGGTATGTGTGGAGAAAACCAGGCACTGCTCATCACCTGTCCAATACAGTCCCAACAGTGAAGCATGGTGGTGGCAGCATCATGCTGTGGGGGTGTTTTTCAACTGCAGGGACAGGACGACTGGTTGCAATTGAGGGAAAGATGAATGCGGCCAAGTACAAGGATATCCTGGACGAAAACCTTCTCCAGAGTGCTCAGGACCTCAGACTGGGCCGAAGGTTTACCTTCCAACAAGACAATGACCCTAAGCACACAGCTAAAGTAACAAAGGAGTGGCTTCACAACAACTCCGTGACTGTTCTTGAATGGCCCAGCCAGAGCCCTGACTTAAACCGAATTGAGCATCTCTGTAGAGAGCTAAAAATGGCTGTCCACCAACGTTTTACCATCCAACCTGACAGAACTGGAGAGGATCTGCAAGGAGGAATGGCAGAGGATCCCCAAATCCAGGTGTGAAAAACTTGTTGCATCTTTCCCAAAAAGACTCATGGCTGTATTAGATCAAAAGGGTGCTTCTACTAAATACTGAGCAAAGGGTCTGAATACTTAGGACCATGTGATATTTCAGTTTTTCTTTTTTAATAAATCTGCAAAAATGTCAATAATTCTGTGTTTTTCTGTCAATATGGGGTGCTGTGTGTACATTAATGAGGAAAAAAAAATTAACTTAAATGATTTTAGCAAATGGCTGCAAAATAACAAAGAGTGAAACATTTAAGGGGGTATGAATACTTTCCGTCCCCACTGTGTATAAATATATATATATATATATATATATATATATATATATATATATATATATAATCCAAATAACACACCCGAGCTAATCTCTTCACCACACACAGCCACAAAGAAAAGAGAATTTGTATTGGGCAGTGTATTAGTGCTCGGACGAACACACTTAGACCGAATTTTAATGGTTCAAAGAATGTGGGGGTCCCCCAAGGCTCTGTCTTGGACCCCTTCTCTTCTCTATCTACACCTCCTCCCCTGGTCACTTGATAACCGCCCACGGCTTCCAATACCACTTATACGCTGATGACACCCAAATCTATCTGTCTACTCCTAACCTCACTCCTTCAGTCTCCTTTCGCATTACTAACTTACTAACTGACATATCCGCATGGATGTCGCACCACTTCCTTAACCACTTCAATACTGGGCACTTTCGCCCCCTTCCTTCCCAGACCAATTTTCAGCTTTCAGCGCTCTCACAATTTCATTGACAATTGCGCGGTCATACAATGCTGTACCCAAATGAAATATTTATCATTTTGTTCACACAAATAGAGCTTACTTTTGGTGGTATTTATTCGTGACTCCGTTTTTTATGTTTTGCGATATAAGCGAAAAAAAGAGCGGAAATTTGGAAAAAAAACATTATTTTCTTCTTTCTATTTTAATAAAAATCCAATAAAATCGAATTTTGTCATAAATTTAAGCCAAAATGTATTCTGCTACATGTTTTTGTTTAAAAAAATTCCGTTAAGTGTATAATAATTGGTTCGTGTGATCACGGACACATGTGCGCAAATGATCATGTACAGATGTGCGCAGGTGATCACGGACATATGTGTGTAGATAATCATTGGGACATGTGATTTTACTAGGACATATGTGGGGGACAGGTGTTTTTACTATGTGGGGACATGTGTTTTGGGGACATGTATTTTGGGGACATGTTTTGAGAACATTGTGTGTTTACTTTGTGTTTTTTTTACATTGTGGGGACACTAGACTGGTGATCAGTGAGTAAAAAGCTGTAAAAAGCAGCTCATACTCACTGATCACCAACCGGCTGCAGCGATCCGCTCTCCTCTCCTCACTGACAACTTCCGTGTGAGGAGAGCAGAGCAGATTGCCTAGCAACCGGCTCTGTGTTTACATCACATGACGGCTGTGATTCGACACGGCCGTCATGTGATCAGGAGGGCCAATCGCTGAGCCCTCCTACCGATCGGAGATGCGCCGTGTCCGGGTGACACGAGCGCATCGGGATCGTGCTGCTGCGCGCGCGCAATCCCGCGCCTTCTGAGGGACGTTCCTGAACGTCCACTCAGAAGGAGAGATAGCCCACCCGGCCGTTTATGTGCAGTGGCCGGGTGGGAAGTGGTTAAAGTGGATGTAAACCCAATGTCATCCTTTCTAAACTACTGCCATAGGGGTTATCTATAAGGATATACATGTCTCCTGCATGTATCTTTACCTGTCAAATGTCTTCCCTCTGTCTGTTATTAGACCCGAAAAACTGCATATTCTGTGGGTGGGTCTGTTATCTGGAGCTCAGTGGGTGGAGTCGTGATGTCATTAGAATCCCCGCCCACCTCTACACTACCCTTGTCAATATGCACTTTCTCTTGTGTATTTTTAACACTGAACTTCTGCTATGATCTCTAACATCCAGTGAAAAGACAGGAAAGTAACCACATGACTTCAGCATGCCAAATCATGCTGAGGTGTGGAACAGCCAATCCTTGCAGAGCTGCTGAAGAAAGGAGTGGGAGGGAATTAAAAAATAATGCATGTCTTAGGCTAGTGCACGAGATATGTAAATCACCTGTCACTCACAGCAAGGGGGAGGATTTGACAAAGTTTTTCTCAGTTTGTCAAGATTTATCTCACTGAACAATAAAAGAGGATTGCTCAGAGATGGATTAACTCTGTGTGGCAAGACTGGGCTCAAATGATAGGAAATCGTATACGCTACAGTATGATAAAAAAAAAAAAAAAATTTGGGTTTACATCCACTTTAAACTAAATCTCTCTAAAACTGAGCTATTAATATTCCCCCCCACCCGTGCCCCGCTCCATGACTTTCCCATCAAATTCAACAATGCAACTATCAGTTCCTCCCCTCACGCCAGGGTACTCGGTGTAATCCTAGACTCTGACTTGTCATTTCAGTCCCAAGTCCAATCGTTGTCAAAAGTTTGTAGAATTCACCTCCGTAACATCTTTAAATTTCGCCCCTTTTTAACAAATGAAACCACCAAGCTCCTCATTCACTCCCTCGTTATCTCTCGCCTTGACTATTGCAACTCCCTTATCATTGGCCTGCCTCTCCATACGCTATCCCCTCTTCAGTCTATCATGAATGCTGCTGCCAGACTTATCCACCTTACCAACCGCTCAGTGTCTGCCAACCCTCTCCTCCAACCCCTACAATGGCACCAATCACCCAGCGTATTAAATTCAAAATACTAACCACAACATACAAAGCCATTCACAACTCTGCCCCAAGCTACATCACCAATCTTGTCTCCAAATATCACCCAAATAGTCCCTTTTGCTCTTCTCAAGACCTTCTACTCTCAAGCTCTCTCGTCTCCTCCTCCCATGCTCGTCTCCAGAATTTCTCCAGAGCCTCTCCCATCCTCTGGAACCCTCACCGGTCCGGCTATCCCCTACACTTGCTACCTTCAGGCGAGCCCTGAATCTCTCTTGTATTTTATTGTATTATAACTGTATTGTCTCCTTTTTATATTGTAAAGCGCTGCATAAACTGTTGGTGCTATATAGATCCTGTATAATAATAATAATAATAATAATAATAATGTCAGGCAAATAGACCGGCCCTCATGCATGTTCACTTCATCAAATCTGGCCCTCTTTGAAAAAAGTTTGGACACCCCTGGTATAAATGAACTGAGGTTGGATTGGTAAAGTACCTTTTAAGCTCTCTATCTTTCAATAACAAAGGCCAATGTTCTCTAATTATCTTTTCAAACTGTTTATATTGTCTGGTGTAACCAGTTAAAAAAGCCACACCATAATCTTTTGTCTTATTAACGCTACTCTTAAATAAAGATTCCCTATCTAAATCTCTAATAGTTTCTTTAATTTTTTAAATCTTTCAAATTTAAATCTTTCAAATCATATCCGTTTCCTTAAATCTTTCCAAAATCAATTCTTCTTGCATGTCATAATCTACTTTTTTATTGCAATTCCTTCTTACTCTTAACATCTGGCTTTCGTGTCGCATCATGGCAGCATACACTTTGGGTTGTGACTCCGCCCCGCACAACCTGATAGGACCACATAGCTATAAGTTGTAAAGATGGCCCCCGCCCCAGTATTCTCTTATTTTTCCTCACCTGAAGGACTGAAGATGTCAGAAGCACCCCCTTACCGACTTCGCCCCAGCCAGGTTCTAGCCTCTCCTGGGTGGAAGTCCTTACCTGTACAGCCTCTAAATGAGCTAGATTGAAGGAACCCCACTCTGGTGATCTCAGGGGTATGTTGCGGCTCCAGTATAAGCCTTAAATAGGCTTAGTTGTGTGCAGCGGTCTCCATTACACTTTTCATTCCTTCTGCGTGTGCGGTGTGCGCTCTCAGGGTGGCCTGGTCGGTTTGCCAGGTTCCAAGATGGCGCCGAGCGGGGCGCGCCGCTACTGAGCATGTGCGGGCGGGTCGTGACCTCGGCGGCCATGGTGGTTGTTTTAAAAGCCTCAATCTGTCATTATATGATGTCTCTGGTTCCTGAAGACACCCTGATTGCTTTATCAGCTCTGTTTTTCCTTCTGGCGTTCCCCCTTGGGGTCTATCACAGTTTCCTTTCCATGGAGACCGCTGCCCCGGCAGATCACCATCAGCTCAATAGGTAAGGGGGGAGGATTTCCATGGTAAGTAGTGAAGATTGAAAAAAAGAGCAGGATCGTACTAATGCTGCCTAATTGGTCAGCCCTACCAGGTCATCAAGGTCGTCAAAATCAAGACAAAGAGAGACCTCTCACAGGAGAAGCCGCTCCAGCCATAGGCGAAGCCGCTCACGCGGCAGAAGTCACTCAGCCCACAGAGGAAGCCGTAGGAGGAGTCGTTCCTACTCCAGGCATAGGCGTTCCTATCACAGGAGATCCCCTGCACGTAGACGTCAGTCTCCTGCACATCCCTCCCGGCCGGCAGGGAATGCTTGCTGGGTATGCGGGGCCACAGCCCTACCAGACAGATTAGCCTGCCGCAAATGCATGGACGAAGCCACCAGAGAGAAAGAACTGGTCACTGTAGAGCCTACCGGAGTCCCTGCTACGCATATCTCAACTCCAGACGTGGAGGTTACAGCCCTAAGCACCTCCCCATCCCATCCCAGTACATCTAGGGAACAAGAATTCCCGTCAGATGAGGAAGAACTGGAGGTGGCAGCAGGCTTTGATTTTTCGCTCATAGGCCCCTTTGTGAAATCGGTCAAGGAAGCGATTAACTGGGAAGAACCTGAAGAGGTACAACAGAAACAAAGGAAGTATTTTCCAAATCTCAAGAAAGTACCTGAAGCCTTTCCATTCATAGAGGAACTGGATGAGCTTATTAAAGATGAATGGCAGAATCCAGAGAAGAAAGTTAGTCCCTCTAACAGGCTTACCAAGTTGTATCCTCTAAAAGAACCCAGGGTATCTCCCCTGGTTTCCCCTCCAGTGGTGGATGCCTCTTTGATGCGCCTAGCCAGGCATGTGACGCTTCCCTTTGAGGACGCAGTGACGTTCAGGGATGTCCTGGATAGAAAGGTGGATACGGACCTTAAAAGGGCTTACGTTTTCGCAGGGGGTGCCTGCAGACCAGCAGTGGCACTGGCCGCTGTCGGGAAAGCTATTTCCGGGTAGTCTGCAAACACTGCGAAACTCGTGGCTGAAGGCGCAGATCAAGACCAGATTGTTAAAGCCCTACAGGAACTCAGTCTCGCAGGAGACTTCGTGACGGAAGCCTCGGTGGATACCATTAGGTCCGCTTCGAGATCTATGTTAGCCACGGTAATGGTCAGGAGGGCGTTGTGGCTTAAACCCTGGTCAGCCGACCCGGCCTCAAAGTCCAACTGGTGCAGGATTCCATATGATGGAATTAACCTCTTTGGCGCAAAGCTGGATACAGCAATATCCAAAGTGACAGGTGGGAAGTCTGGTCTTATCTCTTCAGACAGAAGACCAAAACAGCAAAGAGCGCCTCCCTTCAAGCGCAATCTCCCGGAAAGATACAGGGATGCAAAATCCTATAGACCTGGGAAGGAGTACAGGAGAACTTGGAAGAACCCTCAGACGTCCTTCCTCAAATTCCAAAAAACCAAGACCCCGGCCTCCAATGAACAGAAACCGTTTTGAAGGTACGCCCGCCCAACCAGCGGTAGTGGGTGCCAGGCTCACAAGTTTCAAGTTGGTTTGGGCGGAATTGATAAAAGATCCATGGACAGTATCCACCATCTGGGTCGGGCACAGGTGGTCGTTCAAGAACCACCCTCCAAGGGGTCACTTCTGCGCAACCAAACTTCCTCCTTCCAGAGAGAAAAGGCTGTCCTTGGTCCAGTATATCCAGGACCTGTTAAGAAAACAAGCAATAGTGGAGGTCGCACCATCTCAAAGAGGTCAAGGTTTCTATTCCCTCTCTTCCTGGTAAGGAAAAAGTCAGGGGACTTTCGTCCCGTCCTGGACCTAAAGAAACTCAACCGGTCAATTTGGGTAGAAACATTCAGGATGGAGAGCCTTCAATCAATTCTCCAGGCGATAAATCGGGGAGACTGGATGCTCTCAATCGATCTTCAAGACGCATACTTACATATCCCAATTCACGCAGAGTTCCAGAGATTCCTCCGATTTACGATAAACAGCTGGCACTTCCAATTCCGAAGTCTTCCTTTTGGAATTTCCACCGCACCTAGGACGTTCACGAAAGTCCTATTGCCCATTATAGCCCACTTGAGAGAGAGGGGATTAAGAGTCCACCATTACCTGGACGACATCCTGCTTCTCTCGGACAACAAGGAATCTCTCATCCAGCATCGGGGAATCCTGGTCTCCACCTTACAGTCTCTAGGGTGGCTGATAAACTGGGAGAAAAGCAGTATCCATCCCACTCAGAGAATGGTCTTTTTAGGGGCCGAGCTGGACACGAGAGAGAACACGGTGGAGCTTCCAGAGGAGAAGATTCCTCCCCTGATTCAGAAGGTGAAGAAGGCTATCTCGGCCAAGAGACTACCAGCCAGAACATGCCTCAGTATCCTGGGCTCTTTGGCATCCACCATTCCGATGGTTCAGTGGGCGCAGTGGAACTCGAGGCCTTTCCAGATTTCCTTCCTGCGCCAGTGGAACGGGATTTCAATGTCCCAGTCGATTCACATCACTCAGGAGGTGAAGCAATCATTGCTGTGGTGGACTCGGCCTCGCAACTTAAGAAGGTGCAAGAACATTATCACCCCTCACCAGGAGACGGTGACCTCAGATGCCAGTCTGCAGGGGTGGGGAGCTCACCATCAGCACTTTGCGGCTTAAGGCCTCTGGCCATTCAGGGCACAGGACACAGTGCCAAATGAGAGCAGCACTCCAGGCGCTCCTGTCCTTCAGCTCCCTCTTGAGAGGAAGACATGTTCTTCTGAGAATGGACAACAAGGTTGCGGTTGCCTATGTCAACAGGCAGGGAGGCACCAGAAGCAGGTCCATGATGCAGGAGGTCCGTCTTGTCCTAGAGTGGGCACAAGTGAACCTGTTAAGCCTAAGGGCAATCTATGTTCAGGGAGTCCAGAATGTGCTGGCCGACTCGCTGAGCAGGAATTTCACCTCTAACCACGAGTGGTCTCTGAACCCACAGGCCTACGCCCTCATATCCCAGACTTGGGGTTTACCAGAGATAGACCTGGCGGCAACCCCAGAGAATGCGAAATGCCGGAGATTCCTATCAAGAATACCATTCCCTTCGGCGGAGGGGACGGATTGTCTCCTGCACCCCTGGAACTTCCAGCTGGGATACATCTTCCCTCCAACTCCTCTCATAGCGAGGTTTCTCCTGAGACTCAAGGAGTCATCGGCACTGGCGGTGGCAGTGATTCCCTTCTGGCCGAGGAGGCCATGGTTTACCACTCTGATGCAGCTGAATACGGCAGATCCCCTGCCCCTTCCGTTGTCATCAGACCTACTCTCCCAAGGTCATCTTCTTCACCCGAACCCGGAGAAGCTACATTTGATGGCTTGGAGACTGAAAGGGCTAGGTACCTAGAGCAAGGCTGTTCCCAGAGGGTAGCGGATACCCTTCTCCAGGCCAGGAGGCCTACCATGAATAATACTTACAGGCGAGTCTGGGAGAAGTTTACCGCCTTCGCTCAACAGCAAGGTTGGAACCCATCCTCACCATCGGTGTCACAGGTCCTGGAGTTTCTTCAGTTAGGCCTAGAGAAGGGCCTTAGATCAAGTACCTTAAAGGTCCAAGTCTCGGCCCTGTCCGCCTTGACAGGAGTCAGATGGGCTCAAGATCCCCTTGTGGTTCAGTTCCAAAGGGCCTGTCTAAAGCTGAGGCCGCCTAGGAAACCTTCCTTCCCAGTCTGGGACCTCTCAGTCGTACTGGAAGCTTTATCTAAGGAGCCGTTTTTTCCTAATGAGAACATATCCTTATGGGATCTGACGCTGAAAGTCTCATTCCTGATAGCCATAACATCGGCTAAGAGGGTGTCAGAGATGCAAGCCCTAATGGCCAGTGATCCATATCTGATTGTATTGCCAAACAGGTTAGTCTTGAAACCTTCGGACCGGTTCATCCCCAAGGTATCCTCGTCCTTTCACTTCAACCAGGAGATTAACCTTCCGGCCCTCAGTTTGGAACAAGGCGACCCTCACCCTCTGGACGTCAAGGGTAATGTCCTGCAGTATCTTTCAGCTACCAGATCCATCAGGAAGACCGAAAGTCTCCTAATCATTCCGCATGGATTCAAGAGAAGTCAAGCGGCATCCTCACGCACAATTGCGTCATGGCTGGTGAAGACCATCAAAAAGGCCTACTCACTAAGCAATCATCAAGTACCTGAGGGCTTAAGGGCACACTCCACTAGGGCAGTGGCAACCTCCTGGGCAGCATATTGTCGAGTCTCGGCGGAGACAATTTGCAGAGCGGCCACCTGGTCTTCCAGGAGCACCTTTATGTCCCATTACAAGGTGGATTCCGCCTGCTTATCCACGGTGGATTTCGGAAGATCCGTTATCCAGGCCAATTCTTCTGTTCTTTGTTAATAAACTTAGTTTGAATTCCCACCCAGTCTTTGCGAGTTACTCCCCAAAGTGTATGCTGCCATGATGCCACAGGAAAACGGAAAATTGTATACTCACCTTTCCGTAATTTTCCTTTCCTATCGTATCTTCATGGCAGCATACAATCTCCCACCCGTCTGAGGTGATATATACGGAGAATACTGGGGCGGGGGCCATCTTTACAACTTATAGCTATGTGGTCCTATCAGGTTGTGAGGGGCGGAGTCACAACCCAAAGTGTATGCTGCCATGAAGATACGACAGGAAAGGAAAATTACGGAAAGGTGAGTATACAATTTTCCGTTTTTTGGAATACCACCTAGCCTTCTTGGATGATGGCAACTGCCTAATGGGATGTATCCATTTCTAGCAACATCTTTAAAGAAAGTTTGAGTTAATAGTTTTCCATTTTCTTTATATATGGTAAGATCCAGGAAGTTCACCATTTACTAACTGTAAGTTTCTGAAAAGGAGAAACTATAGGAATTATCCTCCATCTCCTTGAGAAAATCACAGAATGATTCCTGCAATGATGCCCATACTACTCAAGATATATGTGTTCCTTGGCCTTCATGATGCTGTTTGCTCACTAAAATTTTCTAACAAACCTCTAAGGGCTTCACAGAACAGCTATATTTATACTGAGATTAAATTACACACAGGTGGACATTATTTACTAATCAGGTGACTTCTGAAGGCAATTGGTTCCACTAGATTTTAGTTAGGGGTATCAGAGTAAATGGGGCTGAATACAAATGCACGCAGCACTTTTCAGATATTTATTTGTTAACAATTTTGAAAAACATTTTTCATTTTCCTTCCACTTTGTGTTGGTCTATCACATAAAATCCCAATAAAATACATTTAAATTTTTGGTTGTAACATGACAAAATGTGGAAAATTTCAGTGGGGTATGAATACTTTTTCAAGGCACTGTGTGTGTGTTTGAGCTTCGGGGTGCACACCCTAATGCAAAAGGCTGCACACACTTATGCCTCCAACTAATCTTGTATCACTTCTATCAGCTTATCCTCCACAGTTATAACCTTTTGTACCACTTGCCCCACCCTGTTGTATTGTAAGCTCTTATGATCAGGGCCCTCCTAACCCTCTTCTATTTTATTGTATTGTAACTGTACTGTCTCCCTTTATATATTTTTTATATATTTATGTCACATGACAGTGTTTTTTTTTTTTTTTTTTTTTTTACAATGCTTTCTTTTTTTCTTTTTTTCTTTTTTTAGGGGGGGGGGGGGGGTGGAGGGTGTCTGTGTGTTTTTTATTTACATTTTTATAATTTTTTACAATAATATTTTTTTTTTATTATTTATTGCAATACTTTGCGTTTTTTTTTAATCAGCCCTGTTGGGGGGCTTTGATGAGATATCAGGGGTCTTAACAGACCCCTGATATCTCCCCCTTGAGACAGGGAAAGAGACTAAGGATAGAGATTTCCTAGTCCCTTTCTCTGCAGCCTCAGCCACACTGAAAATGAATGGAGAGAAGACAGCGGCTCCTCTCCATTCATAAACTGAGACATCGTAATCACAGGAGGCTACAATGTTTAAGTTATGTGAATGGACAGAGTCAGCTGACTCTGTCAATACAGAAAAGGAAGAGTACATGGAGAGGGACAGCAGAACGGAGGGGGACAGAAGCAGAACGGAGGGGGACACAGAGGAAGAACAGAGGGGGACAGAAGTAGAATGGAGGGGGACACGGAGGAAGAACAGAGGGGGACAGAAGCAGAACGGAGGGGGACAGCAGAACGGAGGAGGCATGGAGGAAGAACAGAGGGGGACAGCAGAACGGCATGGAGGAGGATGCGGTGACAGTCAGCGGTGATCTTGTGTGGGAGAGTTACAAGCACCGATCACCGCTGTATAAATGTCACTAAAGCAGCTGAAAGCCGCTGGGGAAAAGCTTGTAACTCCCCCACGCACTGATCACTGCTGACTGTCCAGGTATCGGGGGAAGCATCGGGAGCATTTGCCCGAGTACAAGTACTCGGGCAAATGCTCGGTATTGGTGCCGATACCGATACTAGTATCGGTATCGGGACAACCCTAATAATAATGATAGGAAATATCACGGAAGAGAGTAGTGGAATAAATGGGGAGGGGTTAGAACCTCTGTAAAGCTTTTACTGTTTAAAAAGAGAAATTTTAGTAGAGCAGTATTTGAGGAAAGATAAAACACTTTTATTAATACACAAAACTAAAGACTTTTCCATATTACCTGCAACATTAAGAAGCTTGCAAGCTTGTGGATGAGGCTAACTGGGTGGTGATAATTTTAGGGGAATAAGTGGGACAGTATATTCCCGGAATTTTCTGGTTTTATGTAATGAATATTGAACAGTATAGCAGGGTGGTGATAACCTTAAGTATGTGCATGTACAATAAGGGACTTAACAGTTCTTTAACAAGGCAATCAGTATGCAGAGCATACAGGTGGCAACATGTTCCAGGAGTGCACCTTAAACAGGTCCCCTTGGCTAGCATAAAGTGGCCTCACAATAGAGTGCTGTGCTGGCAAGATAGGACCCATGAATGCATCAGTCGCGATGCAGGCTGGAATAGGGCCCTTGCAACAGTCTCTAGTTTTCCAGGCCATCCTTACAGTGTTCCTACTAGTCAGGAACCATTCCCTGCAATTTTTATGCCCTATCTAGTTACTCCCCACACTGTGGGCATGCCAGACTGCCCCAGCAGGGGCTATGTATGGCCTCTTAAGGTCCCAAAATGGTTGCCCAAATCCCAGGAAACCTCAGTGTCCATTCAGATACTGGCTCCTTCAAAATGGCTGCTGGGAGCCATAGAGGACAAGTCAGTCCTCTGTAAAGTTTCCTTAGTGCCAGATCACATGATCACTGTGTTTGTGTGAGCAACTATTTTCAAGAATGAAGCACACGATATGCAGAACCAGATATGGATGTGTTAGTTTATCAAGAACAGTGCCAAATATTGCACTGGCTTTATGTTGCCCTCTTTTACTTTTATAATACAAAATATTATAAAAAATGAAGTTTTATTATTCAGATAGGTACATTATCTAAATCAGTGATCAATAACTTGTGATCTGCCTGACTTTTTCTGCTCTTCATCCATCCTTATTGTTGTATTTTATGTGCGGCCCAAGACAATTCCTCTTCTTCCACTGTGGCCCAGGAAGGTCAAAAGGTTGGACACCCTTGGTATAGATTGTATCCACTAGAGTCAAAAATATTTTTAAGATCAAATTGTGCCTGCCATATAAAAGTGGTTCAACCCATCAAAAGAACATAGCTCAGATTTAACCCAAATGCAAGATGAAGGCAAAATCCAGAGTAAAACACTAAAATTAAAAAAGAAATAGCATTCAATGGTATGTATGGTAAAGTGCATATCTTCCTAATAGGGTAAATAGAAACTCCACACAGGATGATAATTCTTCATATATAATATTCTCTGGCATATTGCTAGATGGCTAGGCTTTTATCGTTGTCTACTGATCTGTTGGAGACAGGGCTGGTGCAAGGATTTTTGACACCCTAGGCGAAACCTCATTTTGCTGCCTCCCCCTTGGCTCCACCCCCTTTGCCCTGCCCATGTATAAGGCACATTTTTAATGAAGCGCCCATCAATGCAGCATACCAGCGCCCATCAATGCAGCCTACCAGCCCCCATCAATGCAGCCTCACCAGCGCCCATCAATGCAGCCTCACCAGCGCCCATCAATGCAGCCTACCAGCGCTTATCAATGCAGCCTACCATCCCCCATCAATGCAGCCTACCAGCCCCCATCAATGCAGCCTACCAGCCCCATCAATGCAGCCTACCAGCCCCCCATCAATGCAGCCTACCAGCCCCCATCAATGCAGCCTACCAGTCCCCATCAATGCAGCCTACCAGCCCCCATCAATGCAGCCTACCAGCCTCCATCAATGCAGCCTACCAGCGCCCATCAATGCAGCCTACCATCGCCCATCAATGCAGCCTACCAACACTCATCAATGCAGCCTACCAGCCCCCATCAATGCAGCCTACTGGCGCCCATCAGTACAGCCTACCAGCGTCCATCAATGCAGCCTACCAGCGCTCATCAATGCAGCCTACCAGCCCCCATCAATAGAGCCTACCAGTCCCCATCAATGCAGCCTACCAGCCCCCATCAATAGAGCCTACCAGTCCCCATCAATGCAGCCTACCAGCGCCCATCAATGCAGCCTACCAGCGCCCATCAATGCAGCCTACCAGCGCCCATCAATGCAGCCTACCAGCACCCATCAATGAATGTTTGCTTGCTTCCATTCGTTCGGGACACAGACACAGTCCTCCGCCACCGCTGCTCCTCTGACACTATGTGCGAACGGAGCAGCGGCTGATGCTGAGACTTAGTTGCTTGCTGCAGAGAGAAGAGAGTAGCAACACCAGTGGCCGGGCGCCCTAGGCAGCAGTGCGCCCTAGGCGGCTGCCTAGTTTGCCTAATGGTAGCACCGGCCCTGGTTGGAGAGATTCCCCCTCACTTTGTGTCCAGATGAACATTCTCAAAAGGTTGGGGAAATCCAAAGTTTTACAAGTTTCACTAGAACAGGCATGTTAGTGTAAAGGAAAAATCTTTCAAGAAGGTCACCTGTTCTGGTGACAACTGTCTACATTAGAATTGGAGGTGAGGGAAATCTCCACAACAGGGACACAGTGAGAAATGTAAACCACAGAGATTATAAGCATTCCCCATCCTACTGTAAACTGTGTGTATGTATGTATATATGTATATAATATACAGTGTCTCACAAAAGTGAGTACATCCTTCAAATTTTTGTAAATATTTTATTCTATCTTTTCATGTGACAATACTGAAGAAATTACACTTTGCTACAATATAAAGTAGTGAGTGTACAGCTTGTATAACAGTTTAAATTTGCTGTTCCCTCAAAATAACTCAACACACAGCCATTAATAGTATAGGAAAAATTTCCGCGCTCACGGACCGAGGCTTGCAGCCCCCCCCCCTTTTTTCCCCTTTCCCAAAAGGGTGAGATATATGTTGAATTTATAGATAGGGGTGAGTGGCGCTACCTGTATTGGATACCTAGTTACATGTATATTCTCTACTGGGTGCGTAAATGTGCACTGCTCAAAACATAACAATAATATAAATTCCAAAATAAATATGTGCCATATATGGACTAAATGTCCCGTGATAATATGTGCAGCAGATAAATTCTTATTGTGTAAAAAAATACAAATACACCCACATCAGTGACAACTTAATCAGAATATATAATCACTCTAATGACCGTCCCCTCTAAATAAGTTTAAGGGGATAAGTGAAAATAAAAAACTATAAGTGAAAATCCTCCTTCCACCTCATGTGATCGTTAATCACCAACCTGCTACCAATTATTGGTATAACATCTGATATACATGTACCACATAATCACCCCAGCACACAACAGGGCGGTAACTCTAGCCTCCCCGCAGTACATCAGCGTTACAGAGCACCATATAATAGAAGTGTAACTCCTTGTGAGATTATTTAAACCACATTAAATTTATAAAGAAGTTGTATTAAAAATTGAAAAATGTAGAAAAAGTTAATTGTGAAAACTATTAGTTTGTTGTGAAAGTCCCAGCTTGAAAAGTTCCATATAAATCCTTCACATTCAGATATTCTCTGTAAAGTGACTTTTGTGACTGTGACAGTTGATATCCAGTGACTCCGGTGCTCCCCCTCAAGGATCCCCACTCACCAACTCCATGCACCCCTACAGGGGTAATCAGCATATACTCTCCAGCAATCGATGGCCTCTATGGTTCCAGTAAAGTTGTCCCTGGGGGTTGCCACTCCAGTTAAGTATGTCCTTCAGAGCTCCGGGTTCCCCTCATAAGAAAGAGACAGGGCTCCCATAGTGTGATAATGTCATAAAAAAAAAATATTTTATTAAAAAAAATGCTGAATACCAGTCAAATTAATTAAAAAACAAATGTTAAAAAATCGTACTCCTGAGAGGAGTTAAACTACCACACTGCGTATGGGAGTGCAAGCCTTGAGAGAGACTCGTGGATACAAGCTGACAGCCGAGCGGCGTGCGCCTCAGCTGCGCTCCACACTCTCTCCGACTTCCGCGTGTGACGTAGGTACGTAGCTCTGCCTTACGCGTTTTGTCATCGACGTTGTCAAAGGCGTCTAAACCGCTGGCAACAAAAGTGAGTACACCCCTAAGTGAAAATGTCCAAACTGGGCCCAATTAGCCATTTTGTCTCCCCATGTCATGTGACTTGTTAGTGTTACAAGGTCTCAAGTGTAAATTTGGAGAAGGTGTGTTAAATTTGGTGTTATCGCTCTCACTCTCTCATACTGGTCACTAGAAGTTCAACATAGCACCTCGTGGCAAAGAACTCTCTGTGGATCTGAAAAAAAAATCTGTTGCTCTACATAAAGATCACCTAGGCTATGAAAAGATTACCAAGACCCTGAAACTGAGCTTCAGCACAGTGGCCAAGACCATACAGCGATTTAACAGGACAGGTTCCACTCAGAACAGGCCTTACCATGGTCGACCAAAGAAGTTGAGTGCACGTGCTCAGCATCATATCCAGAGGTCTCTTTGTGAAATAGACGTATGAGTGCTGCCAGCATTGCTGCAGAGGTTGAAGGGGAGGGGGGGGTCAGCCTGTCAGTGCTCAGACCATATGCGGCACACTGCATCAAATCGGTCTGCATGCCTGTCTCACAGAAGGAAGCATCTTCTAAAGATGATGCACAAGAAAGCCTGCAAACAGTTTGCTGAAGAACAGTAGACCAAGGACATGGATTAGTGGAACCATTTCCTGTGGTCTGAGGAGACCAAGATAAACTTATGGTTTAGATGGTGTCAAGCGTGGTGTGTCGCAGGAACCAGGTGAGGAGTACAAATACAAGTGTGCCTTGCCTACAGTCAAGCATGGTGGTGGGAGTGTCATGATCTGGGGCTGCATGAGTGCTGCCGGCACTGGGGTGCTACAGTTCATTGAGGGAACCATTAATGCTAACATGTACTGTGACATACTGAATCAGAGCATGATCCCCTCCCTTCGGAGACTGGGCCACAGGGCAGTATTCCAACATGATTACGACCCCAAACACACCTCCAAGACGACGACTGTTTTATCTGTTATTAAACAGATAAAAAACATGAGGAAATTTGACCATCCGTGTCAGGGTTATAAATTCCACTAAAAAGCATAAATACAACCAATACCACTCAACATGTTTCACTTACCTTAAAATCTTACCTCTTACCAGAAACTCCTGAAGAAGCTCCAAAAGCGAAACATGTTGAGTGGTATTGGTTGTATTTATGCTTTTTAGTGGAATTCATAACTCTGACACGAATGGTCAAATTTCCTCGTGTTTTTTATCTGTTTAATAAAATATTTAAATTTTATTGATGCTATTGTGTCTTTACCTTGTCTCCATATTGAACACCGTTAAAGTCACGGGGTTTGTTACCCCCCCTTCCCTTGCTTTTTTTTATGCCTTGCTAATGAAGTTGAGGGTAAAGGTGATGGACTGGCCAAGCATGTCTAAAAACCCTATTGAGCATCTGTGGGGCATCCTCAAATGGAAAGGTGGAGGAGCGCAAGGTCTCTAACATCCACCAGCTCCGTGATGTCGTCATGGAGGAGTGGAAGAGGACTCCAGTGGCAACCTGTGAAGCTCTGGTGAACCCCATGCCCAAGACGGTTAAGGCAGTGCTGGAAAATAATGGTGGCCACACAAAATATTGACACTTTGGGCCCAATTTGGACATTTTCACTTAGGGGTGTACTCACCTTTGTTGCCAGCAGTTTAGACATTAATGGCTGTGTGTTGAGTTATTTTGAGGGGACAGCAAATGTACACTGTTATACAAGCTGTACACTCACTACTTTACATGGTAGTAAAGTGTCATTTCTTCAGTGTTATCACATGAAAAGATATAATAAAATATTTACAAAAATGTGAGGGGTGTACTCACTTTTGTGAGATACTGTATATAATGTATATATTTATATATATATTAGGGTTGCAGTGATAACAGTATCGGTGCCAATACTAAGCATTCGCATGAGTATCGGTACTTGTGCAAATGCACTGATACTTAAAACCGATACCTGCTGGCTTGGTTCTTTCAGCTGTCGGCGGGATTCTCCCGCTGACAACTGAAATATACACAGAAGAATGCAGCAATTATTGGTTAAGGAGCAGACTCCGCAAAAGATACACACAGTGAGGGCACCGGAAAGCTGGAGACCATGCAGCCAAAAAAAAAGGCGTTAGACACAGGATAACTATAATCCAAACTGAGAGGATGCCGACTTGGTCCAGAACTACATGGCCTTGTGACCTAAAGAAGGGGTTAAACCCCAAAACATGTAGTCCTGGACCGAGTCAGCATCCTCTCAGTTTGGATTATAGTTATCCTGTGTCTAACAGCTTTTTTTTTGGGCTGCATGGTCTCCAGCTTTCGGTGCCCTCACTGTGTGTATTTTTTGCGGAGAACTTCTGCCAGCATCTGACTTCTCCTCTAAGTCTGTGCGGGTCTCCTCTGGCCCGTGAGCGTGTCTCGTTCGGGTCCGTCCCTTGTCAAGACCCCTCAGGAGATTCAGGGGCTGAGCCATCCATCCATTCGACAATTTCCATTCTGCAATTTCGCTCTCCACCTGCTCTGAGACATACAAATAAATAGCAGCTGGACTCAAAATCAGTTTACTGAATCAGATCAGATAGCGATTGCGATTGGTTGCCAGAGGTTACAAGCATATCATTACCGCTTACTGACTGGTTGTTAGAGGTTACAGCACACATTACGGCTCACTGATTAGTTGCTAGAGGTTACAGCACATGATTTCTGCTTGTTGATTGGTTGGTAAAGATTACTGTACATCAATACTGCTCACTGATTGGTTGCTAGAGGTTACAGCACTTCATCTCCTCTCTGCCTGCACACCATGGACTGGGGAGGTGAGCGGATTCATCGATAGACAGAAACCTCCTAGGGATCCTAGAACTTTTGGGATCAGTGACAGTGCTGGGTGGAGGGGAGGGTGGGTGTGATCAATGGCAATGCTGATTTTTGTTTTACCGACTACCAATATAAAGAGGAGTTTTAACACTGGCCACCAATAAAATAGGGGTTTACACTGACCACTAATGAAACAGAAGCATTTACAGTAACCACCAATATAAGGAGGGATTTACACTGAGCACTAATGTAAAGGGGACCTTCACACTGCCCACTAGTATGAATGAAAGGATTCTACACCAAGCCCCAATGTAATGAGAAGATTTACACGGACCACCAGTGTAACTGAGACATTTAGACTGCGTTCACATTTGTGTGTGTCAGGAACGCATGCAAAATCGATTTACTGACACCACAGAAATGTGCTGCCCTTTAGCAGATACACAGCAGTGCCATCAATTGTTAATGAAACCCTCATGCATCTGCTGACATGTGCTGTGGCTCCGCGTGATTTTGGAAAAGGTTTAGGGACTTTCTTCTGCATTTCTAGCGCATAGAGCAGCCCATTGAAATGAATGGGCTGCCCTACATGCAACCTACATCTTTATCCACCCTTTCAGTACACCTTTGCATCCTAAAATCCATGCTAACCTCTGCACCCCAAACCACCCCCATCCTCTCCACTCCAACCCCCCCCCCCCCCCCTTTAACTCTACCTGCCTCCTCTGCTCATCTTTGCACCCACCTTCCTTACCTCTA
Organism: Aquarana catesbeiana; assembly: GCF_042186555.1. NCBI lineage: Eukaryota > Metazoa > Chordata > Amphibia > Anura > Ranidae > Aquarana > Aquarana catesbeiana. The sequence continues at coordinate 234,403,352 of NC_133332.1, read as the reverse complement.
TACATCCCCTCCTTGCTCACCTGCGCAACCCAAACTGTAATTCCTTGTCTGCCTACCTCTGCATACCCCACACTACCCTCCCCCCACCAATTTGCTTACCTTTGCAGAACAGGCTGATATTAGGCTTAACGAACACAGTTGCAGGCAGGACTTTCAAGCATGCCCCTTTGTCTCCCTAGTGGGCAGCATTCAGTATAGGTGATGGTGGATATGACCTCAGGGGGGCATAATATACATATGAATGCCGCCTTTATTTCCATATCAATGCCACCGGCCACTGCTTTTTACATATGAATGACACCGCTATTTACATATCAATGCCAGTTATTTACATGTAAACACAGGGCTTGCATGTGAGTCATTTGTACACTGCAATAGGGCAGAGCTGGGCAGCATTAGTAGCAGCACTTCACACTGGGATATCAGGACACAGCACAGGACTAAAACTTCAAGGGACAAGGGAATTTCAAGTATGAAGCAGCTGCTTTGGGCCCCACAACAATGACAGGGCCCAGGGCAGCTGCCCCTTTCACCCTGCCTTAAAGACGGCCCTGATAATAATCAATTCCAAATGTAATCATTGTTACTTGTGTGTTAATGTATTACATAAAGTGTTTCTACGTTTATTTCATAGTACCTGTGTGCATGGAACAATCTTTTTTGATCCTCTTATCTCACCACTGATTGATTTTGATTGCCTAGGTTAGGATGGTAGCAGCATTTGTATTCATTTCCAGGAAGAGATATACTTTTTACCCATAATAATAAAGGAATGTAGACATTCTATTGATGCATTGAAGTGTGAATTGTATGTCGCCTTTAACCGTCAATGAAAACCTTTCTTAGAGAACCCCCTTCTAAAAATGCTAATTGCCTGGCTATTTTCAGTGTTTTCTGAGTCACTGACCTGGAACAAATATGCAGATTGAGAAAGCTTGAGGCAAATCATAAGTCTTATGTTCTGGGTCAATGAGTTAGCATATTGAAGCCAGAGGATCAACTTTGAAACCAAAAAGCTAATATTTGTAAAATGAGAAATTAGAAATGGCAGATTACATGTTTCATACCCTATTAGAATGCTAGTTGCCTGGCTGTCATGCTGGCCCTCTGGCTTATAATACCTTTAGTTGCTGACCCACATCGAGTATACGGCTAAGGTCTTCTGACTTTCCTGATCTGCATGCTTATTATTGGTAAGTGACTGAGTATAGAAGTGACTGCACACACTGTCGGACTTTTCGACCGGACTTGTCTGACAGACGCCGACGGACCAAATCCGGCGAACAATCCGATCCTGTGTGGGCTTCACCGGACCTTCAGCGGACTTTTCCAGTCGCAAATCTGACGGACTTTAGATTTGGAACATGCTTCAAATCTTTACGTCGTAACTCCGCCGGACCCAGAAATCCGCTCGTCTGTCTGCTAGTCCGATGAACAAAAACCCACGCTAGGGCAGCTATTGGCTACTGGCTATCAACTTCCTTATTTTAGTCCGGTGTACGTCATCATGTACGAATCCGTCGGACTTTGGTGTGATCGTGTGTAGGCAAGTTGTTCGAAAGTCTGTCGAAAGTCTGTCGGACGGCCTGTCGGACTTTTGTAGCTGAAAAGTCCGACCGTGTGTACGCGGCATTAGAGCCAACCAACCAGCTTTTTTAGGAGGTCAGTAATGGCAGTTCTAATATTTCTTTCATTACACTTCTAATGCCGCGTACACACGGTCGGACTTTCCGGCATACTTGGTCCGGCGGACCAGAGTGTGCCGGACAATCCGCCCGTGTGTGGGCGGCGGCGGACTTTTCCGGCGGACTTCTTCCCAAAAGCCCGCCGGACCTAGATTTTAAACATGTTTTAAATCTTTCCGTCGGACTCAGTTTCGGGCGGAAAGTCCGCTCGTGTGTGTGCTGGTCCGACGGAAAGCCCGCTCGTGTGTAGGCTGGTCCGACAGACCAAATACGACACGAGGGGATGGTATTGCATCTCGCGCTCGCTGCAATAGGAAAAACAAATCTTCCTATTGCGGCGAGCGCGGGGCATACCAGGCCCTTAGGTCTGGTATGGATTATAAAGGGGAACCCCGCTACGCCGAAAAAACGGCGTGGGGTCCCCCTAACATCCATACCAGACCCCGATCCGAGCACGCAGCCTGGCCGGTCAGGAAAGGGGGTGGGGACGAGCGAGCGCCCCCCCCCCCTCCTGAACCGTACCAGGCCGCATGCCCTCAACATGGGGGGTGGGTGCTTTGGGGGAGGGGGGCGCCCTGCGCCCCCCCCCCCCAAAGCACCTTGTCCCCATGTTGATGAGGACAAGGGCCTCTTCCCGACAACCCTGGCCGTTGGTTGTCGGGGTCTGCGGGCGGGGGCTTATCGGAATCTGGGAGCCCCCTTTAATAAGGGGGCCCCCAGATCCCGGCCCCCCACCCTATGTAAATGAGTATGGGGTACATGGTACCCCTACCCATTTACCTAGGAAAAAAGTGTAAGTAATAAAACACACTACACAGGTTTTTAAAATATTTTATTAAACAGCTCCGGGGGGGGGATCTTCCTCCGGCTTCGGGGGTCTTCTTCCGGCTTCGGGGGTCCCTCCGCTTCATCTTCTCCCGGCGTCCGGTTGGTTCTTCTCCGCTCTCCGGCCTCTTCTCCCGGTGTCGCAGGTCTTCGGCCGGCCCCTCCGCTCTCTTCATGTAGCTCTATTGCGAGCGGAGGTCCGGACTTCTGGGCTTCTTGGCTTCTCTTCTCTTCCCCCAGATGTTGACACGACGCTCTCTCCGGCTGGACTGGTCTCTGAGGGCTGCGTTGTGACTTATATAGGCGGAGACCCCGCCCCCATATGATGTCACAGTCCTTGGGCATGCTGGGACTGTGACGTTTTAGGGGGCGTGGTCGACCACGCCCCCTAAATGCTCCAATGTTTTTTGTAATCACAGATCATCATTGAATTCCTTGGCTTTTGTCCATGGATACACCATGTACTGCAGAATGCAAATACTAGGACAGTGGAATAACAAGCTTATTGGGCAATTTGGGATTGCAGGCTAAAATTCCTTATGGCATTATGCTTGGCCTTATTGGTGTGTTTTATTTCGCAATAATAAGAGAGGAGAGTAATGGACAGAAATGTGATCTGAAGATGTATAGTGAGGGACTGGGGAAAGCTCAGGGTTTACTAAGAGTAATCTCATCTTTAAAACACAAAAGATGACAGAAGGTCAGAGGTCACTGAGATGCAGAGCACTCACCCACAGGTGGCTTTTTACACACAGTCAGTATTGATAGAACCAGGTCTCCTCATATTTAGATTTAGTAATTTCTCTAGTTAGTTAAATTTGGTTAAAAATGTATAAATGATAAAAATTCTCCTCCAACCATTCTTCTTCTGTGCTTCCATCTTGAAATATCCTGGTAGATACCTGCCCACACGTGGGTGATTCCCGCACTTGCACGATGCCTGGTTTCAGGTATCTGGGACATTGTAGAGACCAGCATTGTTTGTGCGTGCACAGATCTCATGGCACACATGCACCCCTTAGTAACACCGTTCCGCCTGGGATGTCCATGTCACACAGCCGGGGTCTCTATGTTGTTCTCGAATAGGCAAGGAAACAGGAATTGTTGGACTTTAGCACAAAAAAGGTACTAAACATTTCCAAAAGTGATGAAACCTTTTGCTATTGTGTAAGAGGGAGAGGGGAATAAGCTGGAGAGAAAAAGTTACTTCATTGGGCAAAGGTCCACTTTAAAGAATAATCTCAGTAGAAATCTGGAGATATACTGAACCTGTTCTTGGCCCAGTATAGACTTATGTTCAGATTGATATGTGTATGGCCAGCGTAGATCATTAGATGGAAGCAAGATAAGGCCTTTTCCTCTTCCACAGCTGGAGATACTGTCAGTGACAGCACTTCCTGTTGCAGGCTGACAACAACACTAAGCCACTTCCTTGCAGTTAGCAGCAGCATCGCCAGCTTGTAGTGTGCACAACTTTATTTGGCTGTTGGTCTGCCAATCAAGTCTATCAAGAAGGCAGCTCAACAGACAACTGAAAGAGTTTGCTCGGCAGGCTGACAGCACTGCTGCTAATAGCGTACACGGATGGACACTTAAGTACGACTGTGTGAATTAGGCCATACAGGTATGCATAGTTGCCAACTGTCCCGGATTTCCCGGGACATTCCCGGGACTTGGACTCCATTCCCGAATTTGTGGTGTCCCGGGAAATGTCCCGAAAAATCCGGTTCCCGATTTTCGAAACCGCCGCCTTTTATTGAAGTTCAGGAAGACGGCGGGGGGGGGGCTAGACGGAGCTTCTGCGTCGCCGCCCACCCCCCGCCCCGCTCCACCTCGGCCCGCTCCGCCTCGGCCCGCCTACCCCCCGCTCCGCTGCCAGACTGATATGGAAAGGGGCGGGGGTTCTAGCCATGCTGCGGACACACTTCTAGAACACCTCTGAGGTGGGGGGGGGGGCGCGCGCACCGCTGTGGGACACCTGATGTGAGGGGGGGGCACTGGGGACACCTGATGTGAGTGAGGGGGGCACTGGGGACACCTGATGAGGGGGGGGCACTGGGGACACCTGATGTGAGTGGGGGGGGCACTGGGGACACCTGATGAGGGGGGGGCACTGGGGACACCTGATGGGGGGGCACTGGGGACACCTGATGGGGGGGGCACTGGGGACACCTGATGTGAGGGGGGGCACTGGGGACACATGATGTGAGGGGGGGCACTGGGGACACCTGATGTGAAGGGGGCACTGGGGACACCTGATGTGAGGGGGGCTCCACTGGGGACACCTAATGTGAGGGGGAGCTCCGCCGGGGACTCCTAATGTGAGGGGGTGCTCCGCCGGGGACACCTAATGTGAGGGGGAGCTCCGCCGGGGACTCCTAATGTGAGGGGGAGCTCCGCCGGGGACTCCTAATGTGAGGGGGTGCTCCGCCGGGGACTCCTGATGTGAGGGGGGCTCCGCCGGGGACTCCTGATGTGAGGGGGGGCTCCGCCAGGAACTCCTGATGTGAGGGGGGCTCCGCCGGGGACTCCTGATGTGAGGGGGGGCTCCGCCGGGGACTTCTGGTGTGAGGGGGGGCTCCGCCGGGGACTCCTGGTGTGAGGGGGGCTCCGCTGGGGACATCTGATGTAAGGGGGGCTCCGCTGGGGGCAGCTGATGCAAGGACGGACTCTGCTGGGACACCTGATGCAAGGACGGACTCTGCTGGGACACCTGATGCAAGGACGGACTCTGCTGGGACACCTGATGCAAGGATGGACTCTGCTCGGACATCTGAAGCAAGGACGGATGGCTGGTGGCAGGCGACATGGCTAGTGACACGCTCAGGGATCCCACTGATTCTGCATTATGGTAAGTTGAATGATTTCATTTTATATTACAATGTCATAATAGAAATACTGCCCTTCAGTCATCCTGACACCATAACAACCATGGTGCCGGGATGATTGAAGTGCTAACACCAGGTGTTTGGAGTATCTTTATCTGCTGATTGTTAAACTTTCTAGAATACACATATTTTTATTGTGTAGGATCTGGGGCTGCTGTCCCGTCATTTCCCTCTCCCCCTCTAATCCCTCTCCCCCTCTCCCCCTCTCCCCCTCTCCCCCTCTCTCCCCCTCTCCCCCTCTCCCCCTCTCTCCCCCTCTCTCCCCCTCTCTCCCTCTCACCTTCATCTCAGACTCGAACCACACCCTCTTGAGCCACGCCCATTTAAGCCACGCCCATCATTTCGCGTAAACCACGCCCATTTTTCGCCACAGCGCACTTTGCGCGCCGCACTTGTCTATTCTTGCTAGGCCACGCCTACTGACGAATGCCCCACCCCCTAATTATTGGACAGCTCCGCCTACAGCCACAAAAGTGTCCCACATTTTTTTTTTTTAATGTTGGCAACTATGCAGGTATGTACAGCAGCATTTTCACACTGGGGTGCTGCAAGGAGTCCTCAGGAGTGCCGTAGCAACAGTCCAATGTGAACAATCCTCTGTTAACCCCTATGTACAGACGTGGCAAAGAGCTTAGCTTGCAACCCCCCCAACAAGTCCTTAACAACCGATTACTTTATCAGTTAGTAGTACATAGGCGGTCAGCCAGCACAGCTTTCTGTTTTACTGCCAATAGTACAAAGAGGAGGAGAGAGCCGGGAGGAGGTGCAGGCTGAGCTCTCTGCCTCCTCTGTACACACTGAAGTACAGTATTGCCTCTGTTTAGCCATTATCCTAGGCTCTCATCTTATAACTGGCTACAATGTGCAGTGTGAGTGATCAGTATGGGAGAAGAGATTGAGGAACTGCTTCCCAGTGCATAAAGAAGACTGATACCATAATCTCAGCCAAGGCAAAGCACAAGGGTTTCTTTTTACTGATAAATGGTAGAGCTTTTTTTTGAAAATGTATAACGTTGATGTTTATTGCGACATGTCAGCGATGTGAAGCGTAGGAAAATGTAATAGTAATAGGTCCACTTTAAGTTGGTCACACACCAATTTTGCTCAGGATCTTCTGTTGGATCATCAAAATGTACCATACAGTTCGAGTATCTGCACAAACTACCCCTTCACTGTGTAGCCATACAGTATTTATTGGCATTTTGTTAGTGTGTGACCAGATTCAGAATGGTAAAATATACCTTTGTAAACTAAATGCAAACAATGCAGAGAACTAAGCAGAGACGACCTTGTAGACAGATTCTTCTTTATATAAATCCCTCCTCATCTGAAAAGACAAACAAGTGTGAAGTCATAACTGTACACTGTTGGCAGTCAGTAAAGACAAACTAGAGCTATTAAAGGAGTTATAGTAGTGTTTTGGTCAATTTTATCTTGCATGTTTTTAAAAAGGAAAAGTACAGCTAAAGTTCGTTTGGCTGTACTTCACCTATGGATCACAGGAGTGCAGTTCATTCTGAAGCCCGCTGTCGGCTGACGTCACAGAGCTGGTCCAGGCTCGGGAAAGACCACAACCATATGGTCGGGATCTGCCCACATGCCTGGACCAGCACCCAGCTCAGCCTCTCAGCGAGCCGCTGAGATCCTGAGCCAGCCACTCCCACCCCCTCCACAGCCCATCACTCCAGCGAGCGTGGGGGGGGGGGGGGGTCAGCTTTCTGCTCAAGAAGCTCTGAGAACTGAGCCATCAGCTGTGTTTGGTCGCTCGGTTCTAAGTCTTAGAGCTGGCGGGGGATAGATGCAGCATCGGAATGATGCTGCATCCACCTAGGTAAGTATGCTTCTAAAATAAAAATGAATCCCATACTTCTCTTTTAAAGTTAACAAGCTTATTAACTACGATTACTTATTCAGGGCTCCTTTACACCAAAAGCACTGGGATGGGTAGCTTTAACCATGACAGTCCCAACAAAAGACAAAGCAAAATGCCTTATATCTTATAAGGCCAGTTCATATCACCATATGGTGGTGGGTGTTAAAAAACAAAAAAATACAGCCTGCAATCTTTTTTTCAGTGCGTTGCACCATGCTGTGGCCAGTACAACTTATTAAAATGTCACTTTGTGACATTTCAGCCAAGTTCCCCGAAAAAAATAGTGTCATGATCGACAAATTGGCACCAATGTCATCATACCACACACTAGCTGCTGGTGTAAACCAGAGCTAACTATTCTGTCATTGCTATGAGGGGTGGGGTAGGCACATTCAGCTAACCTAACCCCTCTCTGTCGATCCCTCCACTGTCTTCCACTCACGTAACAAATAAATTTAAAATACTAACAACTTACAAAGCCATCCACAACTCAGCCCCCAGCTACATCACTAATCTAGTCTTAAAATACCAACCTAATCTTTCCCTTCGTTCCTCCCAAGACCTCCTGCTCTCTATCTCCCTTGTCACCTCCTCCCATGCTTGCCTCCAGGACTTTTTCCGAGCCTCTCCTATCCTATGGAACTCCCTACCCCAATCTGTCCAACTATCCCCTACTCTGCTTTCTTTTAGACGCTCCCTGAAAACTTTTCTCTTCAGAGAATCCTCTTCTGCCATCACCTAACAACTGTACTTTTATTTTCTCCATCAGATCATCCCCCACAGTTACTACCTTTTGTATCACTTGACCCTCCCTCCTAGACTGTAAGCTCTAACAAGCAGGGCTCCCTGATTCCTCCTGTATTGAATTGTATTGTAACTGTACTGTCTGCTCTCTTGTTGCAAAGCGCTGTGCAAACTGTTGGTGCTATATAAATCCTATATAATAATAATAATAATAATAATAATAAATCTATTTTGATTTTATTTATTACAGGTATTTATACATCATTTTATGTAGTGCTTTTACATATTTACATATATATTGTACATTTACATCAGTCCCTGCCCTCAAGGAGCTTCCAATCTAAGGTCTCTAACTCACCATTCATACATACACATAGTAGGGCCAATTTAGACAGGAGCCAATTAACCTACCAGCATGTCTTTGGAGTGTGGGAGGAAACCAGAATAAACCCACACAGGCACGGGGAGAACATGCAAACTCCAGGCAGATAGTATCATGGTCGGGCCTCAAACCCACGAAGATCCCAGTGCTGCTAGGTGGAAGTTCTAACTACTTAGACACTGCCCAACCCAGAACCTTGGACTTGCCGCTGAGAGCCTGAGCCAGCCCCTCCCACCCCCTCCACAGCTTAGCGCTCCAGTGAGCGCTGGAGGGGAGAACAGAGAGCCGCTGACTGACAATCACGGCTCACTGCTCAAAACAGAGGGGAGAACTGAGTGATCAGCAGTGTTTGACTGCTCAGTTGTGATTGCAGAGCTGGAGGGGGAGAGAAGCAGCATTGGATCAATGCTGCATCCACCCAGGTGAGTATGTTTTTTTTTCAAAAAGGTATACTTCTCTTATCTAACTCTGTATGTTTCACTATGTTCTTGGAATACTGGTTCCTGAATAGGATTGTCTGTGTTCAATTGAATCAGCTGATGCACTTTAACAGGTTTAATGAGGAAAGTTGCATTTTTGGCATCCATTTGGAAGTAGTTAACCCTTAGGGAGTATCTCACCAAAAATGTAATTTCTATTGCACAGCATACCTAAAATGTGACTTGTATCTTAGGCCTCATTCACATGAGTAATATAATGTTATTAAAAATTACCCTCTCTTTTCAGTCTGCAGCCACTGTAGTTTTTTGGTTAAATTTAATGCAATATGGCAACCTGGAGGCCTTCTGTACACAGTTGGTGTACAGAACTTTCCCAGAAATGTAATTTCCTACTTAGGTGATTGGTGTGACAATGGGAGCAGTGGCTGTATCCATGCAGCCACTGTGCCCTAATTGACAGTTGTGGGACTACCAACATGGGGATGCATGCAACATTTGCGCATCCCTGTGACAGTAAAATCAGCCATGCATGTGAAGGAGGTCTTAGTGCAGACTTCTGGGAAAATCATTGAGCCAATCACACAAGCAGGAAATGACATTTCTGGGGAAGTTTTGAACATCAACTTTGTACAGAAGGCCTCCAGGTTGTCGTATTACATTGAATTTAACAGAAAAAAAAAATTAAACGGCTGCAGACTAAAAAGTGAAGGTAATTTTTAATAACATTACATAACAATATGGCTTGTGTAGAAATTGTATATGCTATATATTTATGGAGCTACCCTTTACGTGATTCTCCTGTGCTGCTAGTAAAGGTCTTCACATTGTTGCAGTCAGCTCGCACTGTTAGGTGATTTACACGCCGCCTGTTTTTATCTTCATGCAACTCTTACCTACATAGGCAGTTTGTTGGTAAAGGTGAACAATAAAGGCATTACAAACCTTCCTACCTGCACCGTGTGTTTTTCACCTGCATAAGACGTGCATTGATCATGTAGTTTCATGGTGTCATTTGTTGGTCTGTACACACAGCCTATAGTAGAGTAAATCTTCACATTGTGGTGTCAGAATTTTCTGTTTCTGTTCAAACATAAGGCATGAAGCATGGCACTGCCCAGGTTAATGCATGATCTCTGTCTGTAGTCTAAGAAATGACACTTCCTCTGAAGAAACTACAAGTCCCACAATCCCTGGGTCTCTCAGTCTAGTGGTCTGTAGGTGAGAGCTAAACAGTAATTAGACCTGACACAAACAGGCAGAGTAATTAAAGGAGTTGTAAAGGCAAAAGGCTTTTTATCTTAATGCATTCTATGCATTAAAATAAAAAGCCTTCTATGTGCAGCAACCACCTCAGCACCCCCTAATACTTACCTGAGCCCCATTTCTGTTCATCGATGTCCACGAGTCTCACGGCCATCTGGGACTCTGTCCCCTGATTGGCTGAGACACAGCAGCGGCGCCATTGGCTCCCACGGCTGTTAATCAAAGTCAGTTAACCAATCAGGAGAGAGAGGGAGCGGGGCCGAACGGCAGCTCCATGTCTGAATGGAAATCAGAGCTCAGCTCGGCTCGGGTGCCCCCATAACAAGCTGTTTGCTGTGGGGGCACTCAACAGGAGGGAGGGGCCAGGAGTAGCAAAGAGGGACCCGAGATGAGGAGGATCCAGGCTGCCCTGTGCAAAACCACTGCAACAGAGCAGGTAAGTATAACATGTTTGTTATTTTATTTTTTTTAAAAGAGACTTTACAATCACTTTAAGGAGCTCTCACCATGCTGGAAGAAATGTGTTTCATCACATTTGCACTCCAACATTTGTAATGCAACAAAGGAAATGGTAAGGCATGCACTGGACACTGATTGACCTGGAACAAGAATTTGCCTCTTCTTAGGGACAAGCTAGGTGGTTAAATAAATATGGACATAGGGGAATCGATCAGCCATGATACTACAAACTGCAGTCACAGCAAGCCCATCATTACACGGTATGGTACACAAACGACACAGGTAATATACCTAATTAACTAATAACTAGTTAACATAACGAAAACATTTAAAAATATACAATATCCTTAAAACTCCAAATTCTACCAACCTCCTATGAGCACCTCACAAAAATCTTTGCACTCCTTCTCTGTGTAAAAGTGATTGCTGTTTCCTTTGCAACCTCCATATTGGAAGGTGACACACTTGCTTTGGTTCTCTTCGAATGCCCAGCGGGTTTCAGATGTATTGCATGAGCCTGTGGCAATCGGAATACGGCAGGCAGCTACAAGAGAGAACTGGATGTCAGCCAGAACCCAAAAGAGGTGTTTAGTGAGCTGGACAAAGCTAGACAAAAGGTATCCAATGAAACTGCATCTGTCTTAGTTTTCTGACAGTCCAGTATTGAAAGGAAGGATTTATTTAGTTCTCTTAGCCTATGCTGAACATGCGTGAGGAGTATGTGGTAGCTACATAGTTACATATTTACATAGTTGGTAAGGTTGAAAAGACACAAGTGCATCAAGTCCAACCTGTGTGTGTGCGCGCTCTTATGTCAATATTACATTATATGTCCCTGTATGTTGTGGTCGTTTAGGTGCCTATCTAATAGTTTTTTGAAATTATCAATGCTCCCTGCTGAAACCACAGCTTGTGGAAGAGAATTCTACATTCTTACCACTCTTACCGTAAAGAATCCTCTACGCTGTTTCTGGTTAAATGGCTTTTCCTCTAATTTTAGTGAATGGCTCCAAGTCTTTTTAAATGCCCTTTCGCAGAAAAGTTTTATCCCTATTGTGGGGTTACCAGTACGGTATTTGTACATTGAAATCATTTCCCTTCCAAGCGTCTCTTCTCCAGAGAGAATAAGTTCAGTGCTTGTAATCTTTCCTCATAACTAAGATCCTCCAGTCCCTTTACTAGATTTGACTGGAGCCCAGAACTGTATGGCATACTCCATGTGCGGCTGGACCAGAGTCTTGTAGAGTAGGAGAATTATCGTTTTATCTCTGGAGTTAACTCCCTTTTTAATGCATGCCAGTATTCTATTGGATTTGCTTGCAGCAGCTTGGCATTGAATGCAGTTGTTGAACCTGTCATCTACTAAGACCCACAGGTCCTTTCTCCATCCTAGATTCCCCCAGAGTTTCTCCCCCTAGTGAGTAGATTGCATTCATGTTTTTGCCACCTAAATGCATTATTTTACATTTTTCCACATTAAACCTCATTTGCCATGTAGTTGCCCACCCCATTTCCAGCACATCCTTCCTGAGGACTGGAGCCCAGAACTGGATGGCAGTGCTTGTAATCTTTCCTCATAACTAAGATCCTCCAGTCCCTTTACTAGATTTGACTGGAGCCCAGAACTGTATGGCATACTCCATGTGCGGCTGGACCAGAGTCTTGTAGAGTAGGAGAATTATCGTTTTATCTCTGCAGTTAATTCCCTTTTTAATGCATGCCAATATTCTATTGGCTTTGCTTGCAGCAGCTTGGCATTGCATGCCATTGCTGAACCTGTCATCTACTAGGACCCACAGGTCCTTTCTCCATCCTAGATTCCTCCAGAGGTTCTGCCCCTAGTGAGTAGATTGCATTCATGTTTTTGCCACCTAAATGCATTATTTTACATTTTTCCACATTAAACCTCATTTTCCATGTAGTTGCCCACCCCATTAAATTGTTCAGATCTCCTTGCAAGGTTTCCACCTCCTGCGGAGAAGCTATTGCCCTGCTTAGCTTAGTATTGTCCACAAATACTGAGATTGAGCTGTTTATCCAATCCTCCAGGTCATTTCTGAATAAATTAAATAGGGCTGGTCCCAGGACAGAACCCTGAGGGACCCCACTTTCCACATTGGATCATTCCGAGTACTCCCCCATTTATCACTACCCTCTGAACTCGCCCTTGTAGCCAGTTTTCAATCCAGGTACTCACCCTTTGGTCCATGCCGACAGACCTTAACTTGTATAGTAAATGTTTGTGGGGAACTGTATCAAATACCTTTGCAAAATCCAGATACACTACGTCTATGGGCTTTCCTTCATCTAGATGGCTAACTGGTCTGTAGTTCTCAGGGATATATCTTGGTCCTTTTTTAAAGAATGGTGCTATATTGCCTTTTCTCCAATCAGCTGGTACCATACCAGTCAGTAGACTGTTCATAAAAATTAGGAACAACGGTCTGGCAACTACTTGACTGAGTTCCTTAAGGACCCTCTGGTGCAAGCCATCTGCCCCCGGTGACTTGTTTATGTTAAGTTTTTCAAATTTGTTTCTGATTTTATCCTCTGTTAACCATGGTGGTGCTTCTTGTGAAGTGTCATGAGGATAAACATTGCAGTTTTGGTTACTGAAGCTCCCCCATTTCCCTCGTAAAGACTGAGGAGAAGAAAACATTCAAAACTTTCGCCATCTCACAATTCTTCGTAACCAGAATGCCTTCGTCATTCTTTATAGGGCCAGTATGATCTGTCCTCCCTCTTTTACTATTTATGTACTTAAAGAATTCTTGGGATTTTTCTTACTCTTCTCTGCTATGTGCCTTTCGTGTTCTATCTTAGCCGCCCTGATTACACCCTTACATTTCCTTTTGCATTCTTTGGACAGTTGGAATGCTGATAATGTTCCCTCAGCCTTGTATTTTTTGAAGGCCTTCTCTTTTTTTTTTGTATGAATTTTTACGTTTGCGTTAAGACACCCAGGGCTTTTATTAGCTCTTTTAAATTTGTTACCCTTTGGGATGCACTGGCTAATACCTTTATTTAATATGCTCCTAAAGCAGACCCATTTTTCCTCTGTGTTCTTTGTTCCTAAGATTTTATCCCATTTAGTATCTTCTAGCAAGGAGCGTAGTTTCTGGAAGTTGGCTCTTTTGAAATTCAGTGTCTTTGTATTCCCCTTATGCTTCCTATTTGTGTGATTTATGCTGAAACGAAATGACCTGTGATCGCTGTTTCCTAAGTTGCCCTGTATTTCTACATCCGCGATCAAGTCCGTATTGTTAGTAATCAGTAGGTCTAGTAAGGCATTGTTTCTTGTCGGTGCATTTACCATCTAACCCATGAAGTTGTCCTCAAAGACATTTACTGTAGGAAATGGCGAGCCCTAGATGAATGCGCAGTTCCTTCCGCCCAGTCTATGTCTGGATAATTAAAATCCCCCATTATATTGACACTTCCCATCCTTGCCGCCAGTCCAAACTGTGATAGGAGGTCGGTCTCCCCCTCCTCCCTCGGGTTAGGGGGCCTATAGCATACTCCTAGTATTACTTTCTTCTTGGTTTCCTCCCTTTGTAACTCTACCCATAAGGATTCTACCTCTTCCCTTGCTCCGTTAGTGATGTCATCCCTCACATTCACCTGTATATCATTTTTAATATACTGGCATACTCCTCCCCTTTTTTTACCCTCCCTGTCCCTGCGATATAGGGAATACCCTTGAATGGTTGCCAGCCAATCGTGAGAGCTGTTGAACCAGGTCTCTGAAATTCCCACGAAATCTAATTCTTCCACATACAGTAGCAGCTCCAGTTCTCCCATCTGGTCCACTAGACTCCTGGCATTAGTGAACATGCCACGTAGTTTTGTCCGGACGCTTACTATCTCCTTATTGGGTGTTCTTAGGTTGCAAATAGGACTTGTTACCATACTTACAATGGGTTTAGTTGTTTTAGTCAACCTACCACTAATGCCGCCAATACTACCCACTGAAATATGTTCCACACTGGCTATCACTATGTCTGGACCCCCCCCCCCCTCCCCCCATTGCCTAGTTTAAAAGCCCCTCTAACTTTTCAGCCATCTTCACTACCAGCAGATTTGCACCAACCTCATTTAGGTGCAGTCTGTCCCTTCTATAGAGCTAGCATGAAATGTAGCAATGATAAATGTAATGTAGAGTAAACTCAAGGCAACAGATTAAATCAGTACAGTATGCTGTCCGGGAAACAGGTCACCTGAGAGGAATATAAGGGCTTACAGAGAGGAACATAAGGTCTTATTGCTCTCTATGCCACCTTTGGGGAGATTTCCTCATCACTTCCTGTTCCTGTTGCAAGAACAGGAAGTGAGGAGAAAACTCTCCAACAAACATAAGCAACTATTAAAAAAAAAAATAGGAGTACAATGGTAAGGAATTAGAGCCTCAGTCTCATTTTAGGTTATTTGTGTTATAGGTTATAAATAGGTTATAAAATTCCACTTCCTCTCCCGGTGACACTCTGCGTGTCAGGATGCAACAGAATTTCCCCAGAACAGGGAGTAACGCAAAAGCTCCTCAACAAACTTTGATGGCAATAAAGGCCTGACAGTGGTTCTCCTGCTTCTCTACTCCATCCTGAGTAAGTAAGTTGATTCATGATTGCAGAGTGCTGTAACCACATTAACGTATACCAACCCTTAGTTCTGCATGTCTGGATGCATTCCTGTTCAGTATTAAAATTGTTGTGGTTTCCAATGCAGCCGCCATATTGGAAACTCTCACAAGCCATAGACGAGGTATTATAGAAATAGCGAGTGATGTTTGCCGAACAAGGACCTGGACCTGGGTGCAAGCGACATGAGCCTGACAGGAGGAAGGATGGAATAGCATTAAGCATCCATGTTAATCCAAGCAAATATTCAAGAATACATACAAGCAAATACATAAGGATGTGCTTAGTGACGCTTTCAGATCCAATTAAACTGTCCGTAGATGTGATAAAAATGTAGTTAAGTACAATCTTTGCACCACGCGCTAAAAACTTTAAGCTATATTTCTGGCCATATTTGTTTGTTTTGTATAGATACCTTTTTTTCTTGTAAGGCTGCATTCTCATAGGTGCCAACACCCATCCTGAATGCAGTTTGTCTTTATTTTTGCACCTGCATCTGCCCTGGGCTGCGTGCAGACTGCCTATAGAGTGGATGCAGAACCAGTGGCTGCACAGACATAGCAGCCACATGTCAAAATTTAAAAGCCATGTAAGAGCTGTTGCACAGTCCCAAACACACATTGGGGGTTATTTTACGAAAGGCAAATCCACTTTGCACTACAAGTGCACTGAAAGTGGACTTAGAAGTGCAGTTGCTGTAGATCTGAGGGGGACATGCAGGGAAAATAAAAAATAGCATTTTAGCTTGCACATGATTGGATGATAAAATCAGCAGAGCTTCCCCTCATTTCAGATCTTCCGCTCAGATATACAGCGACTGCACTTCCAAGTGCACTTGCAGTGCACTTGTAGTGCAAAGTGGATTTGCCTTTAGTAAATAACCCCCATTGTCTGCATTCTGGACTATGTAGTCAATCCTGCATGGCTGTCAAAAAGGGTGTAAAGGAGATTGTACAATCACATTGTAGTGCATAGGGTCAGCTTATGTATGACCAGAGGTGTGCCCAAACATAAACCTGACATTGGTTTATGGTCATTCTCTGTTTACATAGGTGCTCAACCTGTGGCACTCCAGGTATGCTTAAAGTGGATGTAAACCCGATTCATGAAATTTGAGCTGGGCACATATATGGGCAGTGTTTTCTTATCTCTCTTCAAAGCTCTAAGTCCTGTGGCTTTCACCTGTTCCGTCCTTCTGTTATCAGCATGACAAGCTCTCTGTCATAAGAGATAAAACCAGCCTGAAATTTGTGTTGGGGAGGTTGCTATAAATAGATTAGCAGACAGCTAAACTATTCACAGGACAGCTCTGAGAGTCTCTGCCTATGAGGAGAAGGGGTGTGTGCCTTTCCTCCAATCAGCTGTCTTGGCTGTATGCCCAGACTTCACTTCCCCTGCTGAATAGGAAGATAAAATCTGTAATATGATCTGAACTTTCAAAGGAATATATAAAGCTGAAGACAGCAGATATACATGTAAAACATGGGAGATTTATTCCATCTCTGTGTATCATGAGGTTGTTCACTTCACTGGGTATATGTGAGGGTTTACATCTACTTTACCTACAATTCCCTTCATGCTTCTGCCTTTGGGAGTCATGCTTGTAACTGTCAGCCTTGCAATGCCTCATGGGACTTGTAGTTCTGCGACAGCTGGAGGTCCACAGGTTGAGCACCCATGTATGACTTCTCCACGTACGATATGGCTGACTGTGAGAAATTATTAGCTGCATTTGATTTTCTCTATAAGTCTCTATAATTTTTTCACTGAAATTATCCACCTCCAGATACATCCTTCTACATCTGCTCTCTATAGACATAAACATGCAAGAATGTGTGATCTGAGCATGTTTGTTTTTGGGTTTTGGTAGCTGGATCTTCCTTGCACATCTGACAATCATCTGATGCCTGTGGGGTAACTTTTAGAAAGTTTTACTAGCAATCGTTTAGCCCATTTAGCCAGGATGCAGACTGCCCTGTCTGGTATACAGGTGCACCTAAACACCCAATGGAGTTGATTTACTAAGGGCAAATTCCCTTTGCACTACAAGTGCACTTGAAAGTGCACTTGGAAGTGCAGTTGCTGTAGATCTGAGGGGGCCATGCAAGGAAAATAAAAAACAGCATTTTTGCTTGTACATGATTGGATAATAAAATAAGCAGAGCTTCCCCTCTTTTCAGATCTTCCCCTCAGATATAAAGAGACTGCACTTCCAAGTGCACTTGTAGTGCATAGTGGATTTGCCTTTAGTACAACATAAACCCCCCCCCCCCCCCCCCCGACATGATATACAGTAGATAAACACAAAATGCTGAAAGCCATGTGAAATATTTTAAAATAAACATCAAATAATTAAAATGAAATATACAGCATGCTTAGAAAAAAGTTTCCCTGCAACAATGTGTGTTATGTGCCCGTAA
This sequence comes from Aquarana catesbeiana, assembly GCF_042186555.1. Taxonomy (NCBI): domain Eukaryota; kingdom Metazoa; phylum Chordata; class Amphibia; order Anura; family Ranidae; genus Aquarana; species Aquarana catesbeiana. Next base: position 234,385,739 of record NC_133332.1, on the reverse strand, counting down.
TGAAAGATCACTTACCTGCCCTGTTTACAGTGAATAGAGTGTCATCCGCAGTTTGTCCAGAGCCCTCTTCATCGCCCACTGACCATGCAAATCTCTGTAATATTAGAAAAATATATACATTTACTTTTATCATTGAAAATTATTGAAAATTATTGTACACCAAATGCTGCTTAGATGACTAATAGTCAGAGGAAATAATATTAATTAAAGAACCCTGAAACTCGTAAACATAAGATGATTTTCATTAAACAAAGCAGACTTTGGCTGAAATGGGTGACATCTCATGTCTTTAGTTTACAGTTTTCAGCTAAATAAATTATAATCAGACAGTTTAGAAAACCTTGTCCAATTGCTATAAACAGCGCACAAGATTGTTTCGTTTTTTTTTTTTTATTACTTTTTTCAATATTATTTGATTTTTTTTCACATACAACAATAAAATATGCCAAAAAGGTAAAGAAAAATCAAAAAGGTATTGTGTACTGTCTTTAAAAATTGAAAGTTGCTCTTTGAATTTTTTTTCCTATTATCTAAAAAGCCTCAAATAAGAACAAAATACACCAAAAATGCAAAAAGGGAAAGTCCAATAAATTATTTTTTTAACTTTTTTTTTAAATTCTGGAGATCAGATTTCATTTTGAAGCAGCATGATAGTTTATGATGGGTTGTGGCCCCCTTGACCTTATATAACTGGATGTGTATACATTTTTAGGCCATTACAAAGTACCCCATTCTTTTTTATGTCTTCACCTGGGAACTGGATATCAGGAACTCTTACTGCTATTTGTTTCATCCAAACTCAGCCTCTCCTGTGATAAAGCCTTCCTTTACACTCTGTAAATGAGCCTTTTGTGAAGGGAACCCGATTCTGCTTGCAAGGGTGTTGTGGTGGTTGTCACATCTTCCATGTTCCCCTCCTCATTGGGCGCCAAGTGAGATGCCTACCCCAGGGTGGGTTCTTTTAGGCTACACTGGGCATCGCTTTGCTGTACACATACTTCTGTGCTATTTCCATGAGTACCCTGGGACAAGGCTGGGGAATAGTTGACCTTAAGACGGGCCTCTATGTTTAGAGATAAATGAACTCGGGTGTATACTTGAACTGTAACTGTTTGCCAGTAAGCTCTCGGGTCTCTATGACAAAAGTACACCTTCTTTGTAATTTGCATTTAGGAGGGACACACTGAGCCATGTCCATATCCACCTGTCCAGCATATCACTGCTACCTCACTCCCAATAACGGTATGGGGTCCCGCCGTAGGCACAGAGCATAGACTCCATGCGTGCACATAACTTCACCTAACCCTTTCATACCTGGACACAGGCTGTGTACCCATGCGGTATTAGTCTGCTCCCGTTGCTATGGGAGACTAACCGCTCACAGAATGCCAACAACAACTGCCTCCTGCAAGAGGCTATCCCATCTATTTCAGCCACATGCTTAATGACAGGCTGCTTGTAGCTTCCGTTACCCTAGGTAACCTTCTTGTACTGATGTCTTCGCAAACCCAACATACCTTGGTGACCTGAACTATGGAATAGTGTTGATTACTTGCATTACACTCTTTTAGTAACTTCAGACCAGGCAGCAACAAGGTCCTAAAACTTTACTTGAAAAGTGCAAAGGACATTACAAAATCCAACATGCGGAACATTATTCTTGTCAGGAACTATGAATCCGACAGAGACTGAAAATGCAGTAAAAATCACACCTTCTAATATAGTGGTAAAAATGGTACAAATAGTAAATGTAGTCAAAACATAGCCAGGGTTCGGTAATCAAAGTGGGTAGTCAGTGCAAGCCAGTAAATCAGGAAGCCAGAAATCAGTGTAGACAGCAAACAGGATCAGGAACCAGAAGGGACATCAGCCAGGCAAGTCTTTAACAGGAACACAGCAGAGAATCTTCAGATATGTTGACCAAGGCGAAGGCATGGGAGAAATGAGCCAGGCAGTTTAAATAGCCAGAAGGGGCTGGCTGACGAGCAGGAAATGATCACCAGGTGAGGCACTGTGAAACGATGAGTGCTGGCAATTAACCGACAGCTGAACACTGAGAAGGGAGGGCTAAGCCCAGCTCTGACAATTCTTTTCTACGTCCCTAATCCTAACACATGCTATGTGCTTCCCCGGCATACCTGCAAAGGTAGAGTCCATATACAGTACAGAGACCATCAGTGGCATACTCCTACAGCAGGTGTCTTTGGGGAGAACCCCAAGCTCTGATGAGTTTTACATCTCAGCAGCGATAAGTGACATTCTTTGTTTGTTTTGGTCTCTAGGGAAGCTCTCTGCTCTACCCACACGGGCCCCCCTTCCTGCTCTCTCCCTCCCTCCAGACTGTTGCCCCACCCCCACAACACGGAATCAGTGGGTCAGACCCAGAGAAAACCTGCCAAAACCAAAGAACCGGAAAAGTACTCTTACATCCTGGGGCAGCATCTAACTTGCTATTTCCAACCCGATTACATGGTAGTATTTGGGAAGCACAGTTGATGCAGTTCAATAGGTTATTAAAAAGTTGCAACAAAACATCCATGTTATCCATATTTTTTTTTTCCTCTTTGACCCATTATTGATTGTTTTGTCTAGGGATGGCTGTTAAATTGCTGGCATGTGTTCCACAATCAACATTTTCCCAATTCCTGGTTGTCAGTCCATGCAAGCACGGATGCCATTGCATTATTTTAGAGCAGCTGCCTTCTCTCTGTTGAGCCTCAGAAAGGCTCTGTGAAGGTGCAGGTATTTCTTTTTTATTTGCTTGTGCCAGTAAGCTGTTCAGCACATGCAGGGGTAGGTGGCCACATCTTAAGCACAGTTACTGGTTGTTTGGAGCATGTACGGCCATGCTGCATCATGGGAGGTGGGTATCCTAGAGTTATAGCACTACATTTTAAAAGCCACAGGTCCAGGTGAGCTTTCTTGCTTTCATTGTACTGCTCATTCTTCTGTTCTGTCTTTCCGAGTTTACTTAACCACTTCAGCCCCGGAAGAATTTACCCCCTTCCTGACCAGAGCACTTTTTGCGATTCGGCACTGCGTCGCTTTAACTGACAATTGTGCGGTCGTGCGACGTGGCTCCCAAACAAAATTGATGTCCTTTTTTTCCCACAAATAGAGCTTTCTTTTGGTGGTATATGATCACCCCTGCTGTTTTTATTTTTTGCGCTACAAACAAAAAAAGAGCGACAATTTTGAAAAAAATGCATTATTTTTTACTTTTTGCTATAATAAATATCCCCCAAAAATATATAAATTTTTTTTTTTCCCTCAGTTTAGGCCGATATGTATTCTACATATTTTTGGTAAAAAAAATCGCAATAAGCGATTATTGATCAGTTTGCGCAAAAGTCATAGCGTTTACAAAATAGGGGATAGTTTTATGGCATTTTTATTAAAGTAATGGCTTTCTTCTAGCCACTCTGCCATAAAGCCCAACTCTATGGAGCGTACGGCTTATTGTTGTCCTATGTACAGATACTCCAGACTCTGCTGTGGAACTCTGCAGCTCCTCCAGGGTTACCTTAGGTCTCTGTGCTACCTCTCTGATTAATGCCCTCCTTGCCTGGTCCGTGAGTTTTGGTGTGCTGCCGTCTCTTGGCAGGTTTACTGTTGTTCCATGTTCTTTCCATTTGGTTATGATAGATTTGATGGTGCTCCTAGGGGTCATCCAAAGATTTGGATATTTTTTTATAACCTAACCCTGACTTGTACTCAACAACATTGTCCCTTGTTTGGAGAGTTCCTTGGTCTTCATGGAAGTGTTTGGTTAGTGGTGCCTCTTGCTTAGGTGTTGCAGCCTCTGGGGCATTTCAAAAAGGTGTGTATATGTAATGACAGATCATGTGACACTTAGATTGCACACAGGTGGACATCATTTCACTAATTATGTGACTTCTGAAGGTAACTGGTTGCACCAGAGCTTTTTTGGGGCTTCATAACAAAGGGGGTGAATACATACACACATGCCAATTATCAGTTTTTTATTTCTGAAAAATAGTTTTATGTATATATTTTTCTAATTTTACTTCACCAACTTAGACTATTGTGTTCTGATCCATCACATATAATTCAGATTAAAAAAACATTGAACTAAAAGCTGTTATGTAACAAATTAGATAAAAAGCCAAGGGGGGTGAATACTTTTGCAAGGCACTGTACACATCCAGCCCACAGCGCTGCTGCCATCCGATCCCTCCCGCTCTGTACCAATCAGTACATAGAGCGGAGATAGGAACCGGCGTCATGACATGACGCCGGTTTGTTTACATGTGATCGCTCTGTCATTTGATGGAGCGATCACATGGTAAACGGCCGCGATCAGCGGCCGTTTACTGTGATCCGTGATGTGCCGGGTCCTCTGGACCCGGCGGTCACAGATGTTCTCGGTGCGCGCGAGAGCGGGATTCGGGGAGGATGTCCTAGTACGCCCTCCTGGAGTTAAGCAACCGCCTGGTAGCCGTCATTCAGCTATGGGCCGGTTGCTAAGTGGTTAATGCATTCTATGCATTGGGATAAAAAGCCTGTGTGCAGCAGCCCCCCTAACACTTACCTGAGCCCCCTCTCTGTCCAGCGGTGTCCACGAGTTTCTCAGCTGTCCGAGATTCTCCCTCCTGATTGGCTGAGACACAGCAACAGCGCTATTGGCTGCCACTGCTATCAATCAAAGTCAGCTAGCCAATCAGGGGATAGAGGCGGCGGGGCCATGTTTGAATGGACACAGGGAGCTGTGACTCGGCTCGGGTGCCCCTATAGCAAGCTGCTTGCTGTGGGGTCACTGAACAGGAGGGAGGGGCCAGGATCACAGAAGAGGGACCCAAGAAGAGGAGGATCCGGGCTGCTCTGTGCAAAACCACTGCACAGAGGTGGTAAGTATAACAAGTTTGTTATTTTTATAGAAAAAAAAAAATGAGCCTTTACACACACTTTAACGGGGGCACAGACAGCAATAAAATTGTACAGATGTTCTAATCCCTCTCCACTCTATCCAAAACTAAAAAAAACAGTTTTGCGTTTAATTATACTTTAAGATAAAAACCTTCTGCCTTTATAACCACTTTAAGCCTAGTACACACTATGAGTAAGTCAGGACGACCGAGTGTCCAATTTTCCACCCAGGTGCGTATCATGATGTAACTGAGAATAGTGTTGACTTGTACTAAAGTTCCCGAACGACAAAGGTAAACTTAGGCAAACATAGCTAGGAACTATAGTGATAAATAGAGTTGTGCTACTTTTAAACAAACATGTGACAAATTAGAAATAGTTGTGAAAGAAGTGTGAAATAGTCCCAAATGTGAATTGTTTATCCTATTATGATAGCCAGTAATCACAATATGAACATTGAAACAAATCCAAGTTGGATAGAGTGTCCTTCCAAAATATTAGTATCCACCACCACCAAAAGTGGAACCTCCACCGCAAGAAATGCTCGCTTACCAGCTGATGGGGACCTCCTATTATGGAAGGTCACAATTGCTTGTGGCTTATACCCAGCAAGGGACTTTATCCAAATGGCAACTCTCACCAAGTCTGTAATCCATAGACCAGGGCACTGCTGTACACATGTTGGAGGCTAGGTCCGGAACCCTCCACAGGACTTTAAGTGACAACGTCAGCTTGTGGCGATACTCGCCAGGAAGAGCGACGTGCTGACGCCACCGCGCTGTGATCCCGGAAGGACGGACGTTTTTGCTACAGCCGGCAGGCTTGTTTTATACATGCTTCTTACAACTACCTTTTTTTTAAAGGGTAAATTGTATTGACCGTTCAGCATTATTATACATTTCAGCATTATATGTCAATATTTTGTGCAACAATTCGTAGACATATCTCATTCTGAATACACTATTATGTAGCTAGACCATGCATATGTCAAAGCAATATTCAATTTTTATTCAATAAACAGCAAAATTTTGTTCCTAAACTATTAAACCATACTTGTGTCTCTCGTGTATCCTGTTTTGTGTACAATAATACAGCGTAATGTATACTCATTTCCAGTGTTATTGTAGGTCTCAATGGATCTTACACTTTAATTAACTATCTTCTACCGCTTCTGTTACCTTTTCAATCCATTTGCCTTATACTTTATCGAACTTCTTTGAGCACCCTCTAGCTTGACAAGTTAATTTATATATTGGTAGAGCGTTATTAACTAAGTTCAACCAGTTTTGTACTGACGGGGGAGATGGATTTTTCCATTTAAGGGCCAGAGCTTTTTTGGCATAGCAGAAAACTATTTTCAGAAGTGTTTTTTGTGATGTGGATAACTCTTCTTCCTCCAAGTCTCCTAAGAGACATCTAGCTGGAGAATATATGTTTGGGAGATCCAGAGTCTCCTCTAACAACTACCTTGATGTAAGTGCAATACTTTATTTGATCGATACAACTGGACAATAATCTGACAGATTTTATACAGATTATTGAAACATTGGCCAACTTTAGAGTTCAATTTACACATTGCTTAGCATGCGGTTATCTAACCTAGAAAAAAATACATGATGCTGGGTTCATTGTAAACTAGTTGCTCAAAAAAGATGCTGCAATTAAATATGTGGTGTGGTTTTGAGGAAGATAAAACCATGAGTTAGGAGCCATCCACGAAGAAATCCAAGTAATCCCTAAAGCTCACCAAACACATTACAATCTGATTGTACAATCTTCTTTAAGCTGGCTATACACTATAGAATCTGATTGGACAATCTCTGCACAATCACCTTTAGATTTATCAGAACTATGTAATATGAGGGCAACCTAAACAATCTATTCAGTTTGTGTCAAATCAGGCAGGCCTATGCACTTTATAGTGGATGGTAGATCTAAAGGAGATTGTACAGTCAATTAGTAGATCAGAAGCTGACCATACTCTATACAAACAACTATGTAGTGCAAGGGCCTTCGTGATTGGATAGAAGTTTTTCGGGTGCTTAGGTGGGTGCTCATATTACATAGTTTTGGTAAATCTAAAGTTGATTATACAAAGATTGTACAGTGAGATTGTAACATGTTTGAATTTAAGAGTTTATCAGCTTTAGTCATAGATGTAAAATAATGTATGACAGTTACCTTGATGACGTCAAAATTCTCCGCTATTGGGTAGAATATTTCTGTCCCTGTCTCAACAGGGTTACCAGTCACTGCTGTTATAACAGGGCAGAAAAGAAAAGTAGAAACATCTTCATGTTTGGTATTGGCAGCCCCTCTTCTGTGCTGGTAACGTATCTTCCCCAATCTGTTGATATAGGTTTGACAGCTGTAGTCCGTCTGAGTAAAGACCTTTGTCTAATGATTAACATCAGAAACATTTAACATTAACAAAATAAATGTAGCACCCTGTAGTTTAGTCAGGGCGCTCTTCACAACTTTACTTGCCAAGAGTAGTTACCTTGGTCGATTGATATGGATCTATTGATTTCTCCCTAAGCTTGGCCTTGTTGCACTTTTCTCTTCTACCACTAGGTGGCCGGGTACTTGGTGGTACTAGATACGAGAAGGGCAACACAAGGTCAGGTTATGGGTATGTGGGTGCCCTAATCAATGGGCAGGAGTTTTCTTGAATCCCTTGGCCGGCTGGGAGAGCCTATATATTCGGGTGAGGTCAGGTGATCTGTGTTCTGTGCCACCTGGATGGCTGGCTGGGTGGACGTGTGTCGTACGCCCCAGGCTGCTTGGCCGGAGAATGGGCCTATCCCGGGGGCATCTGGCTGCTAGGTTGTGTGAGGGCTTATCCAGAAGTGAGAGAGCAGCGCAGGGTTGGGATTGTGGCTTGCAGTCCAACCAGAAGTGACAGTTCTGCCAGCCGGAGAACCTGTCAGCGGTCAGAGATCAAAGGGAAGCTGTCGCCACGAAGGGACCAATCGCCTTTACCAGGGACCACAGTGAGTAACTGATGCAAGTACCGGAACCATATTCTCACCGAAGGGCACTGAGGAGAATCGGGAAACTTCAGGCGGTGATCAAGTCAGGGACCCAACCAGCGGAGGTGACACTTGCAGAGCAGCCTTGTGTGTCAAGCCAGTGACCGAGCTGGTTAGCAGGGGGGAAGATTGAAAAGTATCTGGAGTGCCAAGCTAGGGACCCAGCAGAGAAGCGGGGGTGACGCTTGAGGGGATATCACCACAAACCTTGGAGGAGCTCAAGGGATTCATAGTCTGTGATCAGTGGGTCTAGTGAGAGACCAGGAGCTCAGTATTGAAGAACTACAAGGAGCAGTTGTAGTGAAGCTGAAAGAACTGATACGTTTGAGTTAGGAACTGTTAAAGGACTGTTACCATAGGAGACAGCAATCCTGCACATGCATAAGTGGCACCTTGCTGGGGCCTTTCCCTGCCCAGCTGTTCTCCTATAAAAGTCTCGGAGTCTGCCAATTTAGTTTGCAACTATCTAAGGGTGTCCTGGCCCTAACCCTCTTTCCCCCAAAATATATAAAAAGCACTGTCAAAAGAAATAAAACCTCTTTTACATCCAAGAAGTGTCTGGTGCCCACTGACTTTCACCATCTTTGCACCCACTATGCCTCACAACCCACCACATATTGAAGGATGTCAGCTATCTTGGGCCTTGGAGGTTCTCATCAGACCAAAAAAGGTAAAAGACCTTGCTACGTAAATATTCTTCCAGTAAAACTCCTCCCACTTACACCACAATTAGGCACAATTCCTCCCATTGATACCAACGATGGGGCACTATTCCTTCCACTGACACCAACAAGGGGAAACTATTCTCCCCAATGACACCAACTATGGGACACTATCCCTCTCACTGACACCAACGAGGGGGCACTATTATCCCCAGTGACACTAAATGGGAAACCATTTCTTCCACTGAATCAGACAATGGGGCACTATTCTTCCCTCTGATACCAACAATAGTGAACTATTCCTCCCACCGACTAAAAAGGTAGGTAGAAAGGAGGGCCCAGAGTCCAATAATATGCAAATTGGAAGGTGAGTTAGAAGGCATTTATTTAAAAAAAGCAGCAAGTACATCGAGCCAATTGGTTTCAGGGGGACAAGGACTCCCCCTTCTTCAGGGCTGTTGCTGCATGCTAAAAGATGGGAAAGGTTCTCAATTGGATCTGTTAATGGCAACAAAATCTGAGCGATTTGGTTGCGGAGGCAGCACTGACACCAACAAAAGAGCACTATTTCTCCCACTGACACCAACAAAAGGGCACTATTTCTCCTACTGACACCAACAAAGGGGCACTTTTCCTTCCACTGACACCAATGATGGGGAACTATTTCTTCCACTGACATCAATGATGGGGAACTATTTCTTCCACTCACACCAATGATGGGGCGCTATTCCTCCCATTGACACCAACTACAGGACACTATTTATTTCACTGACACAGAGGATGAGCACTATTCTGCCCACTGACACCAACAATAGTGCACTTTTCCTTCAACTAACACTAATGATGGGGCATTATTCCTTCCACTGACATTACCAATATGGCCCAATTCCTCCCACTAACATCAGCAATGAAGCACCATTCTTCCCATGAACATGAATGATGGAACACTATACTTCCCACTGACACCAATGATAGGGCACCATTCTTTCCACTAACACCAATGAAGCCGAAAAGGCGTTTGACAGGGTGGACTGGGAATATTTAATGCTAACATTGAAATCTTTGGGAATAGGCCCTAGAATGTTTCATCGGATTGCATCTTTATATGTATAACCAACTGGACGAATAAGGGTTAATGGCATACTAAGTGATGCATTCACTCTTAAAAATGGTACACGTCAGGGCTGTCCATTATCACCCTTTCTATTTTCCCTTTCTATCAGTTGTGAGAATGAATCCTAATATACATGATGTAAAAGTGAAGGGTAAGGAGTACAAGTTATCTGCTTATGCAGATGTTTTATTTTATGTTCAGCAACCAAAGATTACATTGCCAAATTTATTGGGGTTAATGCGAGAATTTCAAAATATATACAATTTTAAAATGAATATGACTAAATCCGAAATACTAAATATATCAATACCTAGGCACGAAGCTGAAATGTTAAAAACCTCATTCCCTTTTACTTGGCAACCAGTCACCTTAAAGTATTTAGGTATCCATCTTACACCTAGCCTTACCAACCCATTCCAATATAATTATCTTGATCTACTTAAAAAAATGTAACTAGATTTACATAAATGGACTTACATAGTAGGTGAGGTTGAAAAAAGACACAAGTCCATCAAGTCCAACCTATGTGTGTGATTATATGTCAGTATTACATTGTATATCCCTGTATGTTGCGGTCGTTCAGGTGCTTATCTAATAGTTTCTTGAAACTATCAATGCCCCCCGCTGAGACCACCACCTGTGGAAGGGAATTCCACAACCTTGCCGCTCTTACAGTAAAGAACCTTCTACGTAGTTTAAGGTTAAAATCTTTTCTTCTAATTTTAATGAGTGGCCACGAGTCTTGGTAAACTCCCTTCTGCGAAAAAGTTTTATCCCTATTGTGGGGTCATCAGTATGGTATTTGTATATTGAAATCATAGCCCCTCAGAGAGAATAAGTTTAGTGCTCGCAACCTTTCCTCATAACTAATATCCTCCAGACCCTTTATTAGCTTTGTTGCCCTTCTTTGTACTCGCTCCATTTCCAGTACATCCTTCCTGAGGACTGGTGCCCATAACTGGACAGCATACTCTAGGTTCTGCCGGACCAGAGTCTTGTAGAGTGGCAGAATTATCGTTTTATCTCTGGAATTAATCCCCTTTTTATTGCATGCCAATATTCTGTTTGCTTTGTTAGCAGCGGCTTGGCATTGCATGCCATTGCTGAACCTATCATCTACTAGGACCCAAGGACCTTTTCCATCTTAGATTCCCCCAGAGGTCCCCCCCCCCCCCAGTGTATAGATTGCATTCATATTTTTGCCACCCAAATGCATTATTTTACATTTTTCTACATTAAACCTCAGTTGCCCACCCCATTAATTTGTTCAGATCTTTTTGCAAGGTTTCCACATCCTGCGGAGAAGTTATTGCCCTGCTTAGCTTAGTATAGTCCATAAATACAGAGATTACACTGTTTACCCCATCCTCCAGGTCGTTTATGAACAAATTAAATAGGATTGGTCCCAGCACAGAACCCTGGGGGACCCCACTACCCACCCCTGACCATTCCGAGTACTCCCCATTTATCACAACCCTCTGAACTCGCCCTTGTAACCAGTTTTCAATCCATGTACTCACCCTATGGTCCATGCCAATGGATCTTATTTTGTACAGTAAACGTTTATGGGGAACTGTGTCAAATGCTTTTGCAAAATCCAGATACACCATGTCTATGGGCCTTCCTTTATCTAGCTGGCAACTCACCTCCTCATAGAAGGTTAGTACACTGGTTTGGCAAGAACGATTCTTCATGAATCCATGCTGTTTACTGCTAATGATACCGTTCTCATTACTAAAATCTTGTATATAGTCCCTTATCATCCCCTCCAAGAATTTACATACTATTGATGTTAGGCTAACTGGTCTGTAATTCCCAGGGGTGCATTTTGGGCCCTTTTTAAATATTGGTACTACATTGGCTTTTCTCCAATCAGCTGGTACCATTCCAGTCAGTAGACTGTCAGTCAAAATTAGGAACAATGGTCTGGCAATTACTCGACTGAGTTCCCTAAGTACCCTCGGGTGCAAGCCATCTGGTCCCAGTGATTTATTAATGTTAAGTTTCCCAAGTCTAATTTTAACTTTGTCCTCTTTTAACCATGGAGGTGCTTCCTGTGATGTGTCATGAGGATGAACACTGCAGTTTTGGTTACTGAAGCCCACCCGATTCCCTTGTGAAGACTGAGAAGAATAAATTCAATAACTTCGCCATCTCCCCATCCTTTGTAACCAGATGTCCTTCCTCATTCTTTATGGGGCCAATATGGTCTGTCCCTTTTTTACTGTTTAGATACTTAAAGGATTTTTTTTGCTCTGCTGCGCTATGTGTCTTTCATGTTCTATCTTAACCGTCCTTATTGCACCCTTACATTTCTTGTTGCATTCTTTGTAAAGTCTGAATGCTGACGATGATCCCTCAACCCTGTATTTTTTGAAGGCTTTCTCCTTTGCTTTTATATGCATTTTTACATTGGAGTTAAGCCTATTCAGGTCTTTTGATCACTAATGCACTTATTTAATATGCTCTTAAAGCAAACCCACCTCTCCTCCGTGTTCTTTGTTCCTAAGATTTTATCCCAATTTATGCCTTCTAGCAAGGTTCGTGGTTTAGGGAAGTTGGCTCTTTTGAAATTCAGTGTCTTTGTATTCCCCTTACGTTTCTTATTTGTGTGATTTATACTGAAGCCAATTGACCTGTGATCGCTGTTACCTAAATTGCCCCGTATTTCCACATCCGTGATCAGGTCTGTATTGTTGGTAATCAGTAGATCCAGTAACGATTTATTTCTAGTTGGTGTGTCTACCATCTGACCCATAAAATTGTCCTGCAAGACATTTAGGAACTGGCGAGCCTTAGATGAATGCGTGGTTCCCTCCGCCCAGTCTATGTCTGGATAGTTAAAATCCCCCATTATGATAACACTTCCCATCCCTGCTGCTAATCCAAATTGTAATAGGAGATCTGTCTCCCCTTCCACCCTCAGGTTAGGGGGCCTATAGCATGCTCCCAGTATTATTTCCCCTTAGCTTCATCCCTTATGGCTCTACCCATAAGGATTCCACCTCCTCCCTAGCTCACTTATAGTGATGTCATCTCTCAAATTCACTTGTACATTATTCTTGACATATAGGCATACCCCTCCCCCTTTTTTTCCCTCCCTATCCTTGCGATAAAGGGTATACCCTTGAATGTTTGCCAGCCAATCATGAGAGCTGTTGAACCAAGTCTCTGAAATTCCCACAAAATCCAAATCCTCCTCGTACAACAGTATCTCTAGTTCACCATCTTGTCCACCAGGCTCCTGGCATTGGTGAACATGCCACATAGTTTAGACCGGTCGTATATTATCCTCTTATTGGGTGTTCCGAGATAGCAACTAGGACTTGCTATTATACTTTGCCATTCTTGGCTGGGTAAGATCAAAGTTGTTAAAAGGAATGTTCTACCCCGAGTCCTATATGTATTCTAAATGATACCCTTTGGTGTCCTCATAGGATTTTTTTCGATGCTACAGTCATCTATAGCACATTATATTTGGAAGGGACAGGGTATTAGAATATCCCGAAACACCTTATACAATTCTAAAAAGCTAGGGGGACTAGCTTTACCAAATTTTAAATTATATTATCAAGAAATTGCACTAGCCTGTATGGCAGACTGGAAATATGCTAAAAAGACTAGACTCTGGGTAGAACTTGAAATGGCACTAGCGGATACTGACTTATCAGTAGTGCCATGGATATCACGACCTTTGAAAGGGCTCCCAGCCACAATATCTCTAAATCAACCCTGGCAATATGGGACTCCCTATATACTCGGTATGGTTGGGAATATAATTCCCCACTAATGCCCTTGCTGAAACATGAATATTTCATGCCGGGAGTACTTGATAAGGGCTTTGAATCATGGTTCCCAGAGGTAACACCGCTATTACACCAAGCATTAAAAGACACAAAAATTAAACCAATTAAGTCCTTATGTGGAGTAGATCAGCCAACATTTATGGACCAATGGAGATACATGCAGTTGTCTCAATTTATTCGGAATCTCCTGCAGCCTATTCGTTCGTTAAAAGAACTGAATCCTATTGAAGCAATTATTCAATATAGAAATCAACCACAACATTGTATTTCTCTTTTTCTCAAAGATTTGATGAATATGCAATACCCTGGGTACCCAGATTATATAGGTCGGTGGGAGAGAGATTTGCAAATTACACTTACAGATAAACAAAAAGATAAGATTATATAATTTTCTTATGTGCCCACCACCTCAAGTAGAATGACAGAGGTAAACTTGAAACTTTTATCTCGATGGCATTATACACCAGTAAAATTACATGCAATGTCCATCTCGACCTCGCCCCTATGTTGGAGGGAGCGTGGAGAGTGAGCTACACACGGACACATATGGTGGTTCTGCCATAAAACCTGGCCATTTTGGGAAGAAGTGGCGAAGTTGATCTCTCTGATACTGGGCCAAGTAATTAAACCTGAACCATTAATGTTTTTACTTCATTGTACGAATTAAACAACAGAGCAATACAAGATGTCTATGACCCCCATATTTGTTAAAGGCTTGTAAATCTTTGATTCCACTATACTGGGGAAAAAGTTTAATACCTAGTATCCCACAGTGGCTATGAAGGGTTGACGAGCTCCGTCTAATGGATGAAATAACCTGTAGAAATAAAGGGCTGACCAGGAAATATATTAAGACATGGTTTAAATGTAAGGAAACTAAACTATATTATGAAATAATATCAGACTCTGATGGTAAATCAGCATATGACTTATTAATTAAGAATGATTAACCTTATAGTTTCTGTACCTCCCAGATAGTTCTATATATTTACATTTGTTCCCCCCCCCCCCCCCCCCAACCTCTCCCTTCTTTTTCTTCCTTTGGATTTTTTTTTCTTTTCCTCTTTCCCTCTTTTTTTTGTCTTTTTTCCTCTCTTTCCTTTTGTGTGGTTCCCGCCCCCCTCCCTCTATTTCGGTATTGGAGGGGAGAGGATGGGAACAGATAAATTGCATTGTATATGTTTCAAGATAATGTTTGGAATTTTCTGAAATGCTGAAATAAAATGTAATGATAAAAAAAAAAAAAGAAACACCAATGTAGCGCTACTCTGCAGGAGTCACTTGGTAATTTGCGTTCTCTGTTCTGCGCCTCGACTCCAAGAACTCCCTCAGCCCCTCTGACACACTTGGTTGAAATAAAGGTACTGCAAGCACTTATAAGAACCTGAGTATAGATACCTTTAAGGCCGGGTTGACACTGGTGCGACAAACGCTCCGACATTGGGAGCTCATGTGAAAATCAATATTTCCCTATGAGAGCTGTCTTAACTGGCCCGACACAAGTCGGTCCGACTTTGAAAATGCTTCCTGCACTAATTTGGTCCGACTTTGATCCTACTTCAGCCCATTGAATATCATTAAAGTCGGATCGCCGTCTTGCCTGATCCGACTTTGGCATGCGACTTGTGCTCTGATGATCTTGAGGGGGAACTCAACGCCAAATTTTAAATAAAAAAACGGCATGGGTTACCCCTCCAAGAGCATACCAGGCCCTTCGGTCTGATATGGATTGTAAGGGGAACCCCCTACGATGAAAAAGCGGCCTGGGGGTCCCCCAAAATCCATACCAGACCCTTATCCGAGCACGCAGCCCGGCCGGTCAGGAAAGGGGGTAGGGAAGGAGCGAGCACCCCCCCTCCTGAACCGTACCAGGCCGCATGTCCTCAACATGGGGGGGTGGGTGCTTTGGGGCAGGGGGGCTCACTACGCCCCCCCCACCCCAAAGCACCTTGTCCCCATGTTGATGAGGACAAGGGCCTCTTCCCGACAACCCTGGCCGTTGGTTGTCGGGGTCTGCGGGGGGGGGGCTTATCGGAATCCGGGAGCCCCCTTTAATAAGGGGCCCCCAGATCCCGACCCCCACCCTATGTGACTGAGTATAGGGTACATCATACTTTCCTTGATGAGTTTTCTGCCTGTTTACCCTACTTTCTCTCTTCGGAAATTCCCACAATCCTTCTTGGTGATTTCAACATCCCTGCTAATACAAACACTCCTGCTACTTCTAAACTTCTTAGTCTAACCTCTTCATCTGACCTGAAGCAATGGAAACAGGCTTCTACTCACTCTGATGGCAACACCCTTGACCTTGTATTCTCCTACCTATGCACTCCATGCAACGTCTCAAACAATCCTTTTCCTCTCTCCGACCATCACCTTATTAGTTTCTCTCTCTCCCTGTCTTCCACCACCTTTCCCTCCAATTGCCTAACCATGACTCAAAAAAACTTGCGCAACTTCAACTCCTCTCTCCTCTATTCTGCTACTGACCACCTCTATGACAAAATCTCTCCCCTGTCCTGCGCCAACCAAGCCACATCCATCTACAATAAATCCCTGTCCTCCACCCTGGACAAGCTTGCTCCCCTCACTACACGCAGAATCAGGCCTTGACCCCTACAACCCTGGTAAACAGATGACACTAAAATTCTCAAAAAATGTAGTCGCGCTCTTGAGCGTCTGTGGCACAAGACTAAGTCTCTCAAAGACTTCAACCAATACAAATCTGCCCTCCAAAAATACTATTCTTTCCTCCACACTGCCAAGCAGACCTATTTTACAACTCTTATTAACACCTTCTCATCCAGTCCCAGGAAAATTTTCTCTACCTTCAACTCTCTTCTTCGTCCTCCACAGCCTCCACCCACTGACTCACTCACAGCCGAGGAGATTGCTAATCACTTCAAAAACAAGAAAGATACAATCCGTGATGAAATCTCTACTCTACAGGTATCTCCCCCAGTTAAGACACCATATTAACAGGTACAATTGACACTCCCCTTATTCAAATCTGCTACTACAGACAAAGTTGCTAAACTCCTTTCAAACGCCCACCTAACCACCTGCCCCCTGGACCCTATTCCCTCTCAAACACTACGGTCGCCCTCTGACTCTATCCTACACTCTCTAACCCACATCTTCAATCTCTCCCTCACCTCTGGCATTTTCCCCAATGCTCTAAAACATGCACTGGTCACCCCAATACTTGAAAAGCTATCCTTGGACCCTACCAATCTTTACAACCTGCGCCCTATCTCCTTGCTCCCCTTTTCCTCTAAACTCCTTGAACGCCTGGTTTACAACCAACTGAGTGACCACCTCATTAAGAATAACCTTCTTGATCCCCTTCAATCTGGATTTCGCCCTCAACACTCCACAGGAACTGCTCTTTTAAAACTCAAAAATGACCTACTAACTGCACAAACCAACGGACACTGTTCTGTACTTCTACTTCTGGACCTTTCAGCTGCCTTTGACATGGTTGACCAATCCCTCCTCCTCAAAAAACTTTACTCCCTTGGTTTCCGTGATTGTGCTCTTCAGTGGCTCTCATCCTACCTTTCCCAACGCACCTTCAGTGTCACTTACAATTCTACTTCCTCCACTCCTGTTCCCTTCTTCGTCGGGGTTCCCCAAGGTTCTGTTTTTGGACCTCTTTTATTTTCAATCTACACCTCTTCCCTGGGTCAGCTGATAGCCTCTCAAGGCTTTCAATATAATTTCTACGCTGACGACACACAAATCTATCTCTCCACCCCTCAACTCACTCCGTCAGTCTCCTCACGCATGGCTAACTTACTAACAGACATATCTGTATGGATGTCACAACACTTCCTCAAACTCAACTTGTCCAAAACCGAGCTTATAATATTTCTTCCTCCATGTGCAGGGCCGTCTTTAATTTTGATTGGGCCCTGGGCAAACATTTTCTTGGGGCCCCACCCCTCCATTCTGAGACATACAAAAAATAGCAGGTAGACTCAAAATCAGTTTACTGCAGCAGATCACGCAGCAATTGCAATTGTTTGCCAGAGGTTACAGCCTATCCTTACTGCTCACTGGCTGGTTTCTAGAGGTTACAACACATAATTTCTGCTTGCCGATTGGTTGCTAGAGGTTAATGTACATTATTAGCCCTCACTTGGTTGCTAGGGGTTACAGCACATCATTATCACTTACTGAGCAGTGGAGCAATCCCAAATAATTGAGCAAGTAAAGGGGCACATTAATACACATATTACAGGAGAGTGTCAGAGAGTGCAGACATACTACAGGAGAGGTTCAGAGACTGCGGACATACTGCAGGAGACAATCAGAGACTGTGGACATACTGCAGGAGACAATCAGAGACTGCGGACATACTGCAGGAGATTACCAGAGACTGCGGACTTACTGCAGGAGATTACCAGATACTGCGGACATACTGCAGGAGACAATCAGAGACTGTGGACATACTGCAGGAGACAATCAGAGACTGCGGACATACTGAAGGAGACAATCAGAGACTGTGGACATACTGCAGGAGACAATCAGAGACTGCGAACATACTGCAGGAGATTACCAGAGACTGCGGACATACTGCAGGAGATTACCAGAGACTGCGGACATACTGCAGGAGACAATCAGAGACTGTGGACATACTGCAGGAGACAATCAGAGACTGTGGACATACTGCAGGAGATTACCAGAGACTGCGGACATACTGCAGGAGATTACCAGAGACTGCGGACATACTGCAGGAGACAATCAGAGACTGCGGACATACTGCAGGAGATTACCAGAGACTGCAGACATACTGCAGGAGATTACCAGAGACTGCGGACATACTGCAGGAGACAATCAGAGACTGCGGACATACTGCAGGAGATTACCAGAGACTGCGGACATACTGCAGGAGACAATTAAAGACTGCAGACATACTGCAGGAGACAATCATAAACTGCGGACATACTGCAGGAGACAAGCAGAGACTGCGGACATACTGCAGGAGATTACCAGAGACTGCGGACATACTGCAGGAGATTACCAGAGACTGCGGACATACTGCAGGAGACAATCAGAGACTGCGGACATACTGCAGGAGATTACCAGAGACTGCAGACATACTGCAGGAGATTACCAGAGACTGCGGACATACTGCAGGAGACAGTCAGAGACTGCGGACATACTGCAGGAGATTACCAGAGACTGCGAACATACTGCAGGAGATTACCAGAGACTGCGGACATACTGCAGGAGACAATCAGAGACTGCGGACATACTGCAGGAGATTACCAGAGACTGCAGACATACTGCAGGAGATTACCAGAGACTGCGGACATACTGCAGGAGACAATCAGAGACTGCGGACATACTGCAGGAGATTACCAGAGACTGCGGACATACTGCAGGAGACAATTAAAGACTGCAGACATACTGCAGGAGACAATCATAAACTGCGGACATACTGCAGGAGACAATCAGAGACTGCGGACATACTGCAGGAGACAATCAGAGACTGCGGACATACTGCAGGAGACAATCAGACACTGCGGACATACTGCAGGAGACAATCAGAGACTGTGGACATACTGCAGGAGATTACCAGAGACTGCAGACATACTGCAGGAGATTACCAGAGACTGCGGACATACTGCAGGAGACAATCAGAGACTGCGGACATACTGCAGGAGATTACCAGAGACTGCGAACATACTGCAGGAGATTACCAGAGACTGCGGACATACTGCAGGAGACAATCAGAGACTGCGGACATACTGCAGGAGACAATCAGAGACTGCGGACATACTGCAGGAGACAATCAGAGACTGCGGACATACTGCAGGAGACAATCAGAGACTGCAGACATTATACAGGAGATGGTCAAAGAACTTTCAGCAATGCACAGCTTTACAGTTGAATAACATAGCTCAGGGTTTCAGCAGTCAGGCATTTTATGGGTGTAAAGACATACCTGGCCAGCCAAACTCACTACATACATTCAGGTGTGTGGGCGGGGCTTCCACTCTCTGCTCTCACTACAACAGTTCCACTGACGCTTTGTGTTGGGGGCCGCATCACCTATGAATTGGGGCCCCCGATGACAGCTTTGCAGAGCGCACAGAGGATACAGGAGGATGTATTCCCGCGCTAGTCAGCTGAGAGGGGCAGGGCTCAGAGCTCCACTGACGCTCTGACCCCGCCCACGTGCAGCCTGTGTACTCGGAATAGAGCGTATGTAGTGAGAGCCAGTGATTGGAGTGGGAGTGTCATTGGAGCTCCCGGCCCCGCCCCCGGACCTCTGTATTCACCAGCCAGTATAGAGGAGGCGGGGCCGGGAGCTCCAATGACACTCCCACTCCGATCACTGGCTCTCACTACAAGCCGTCACATAGGCGGGGTCAGAGCGTCAGTGGAGCTCCCGGCCCCACCCCCTCTCAGCTGGTTAGCACGGAATACATCCTCCCGTGTCCTCTGCGCACTCTGCAAAGCTGTCATCGGGGCCCCAATTCACGGCTAGCGCGTGAACTGCGGACATACTGCAGGAGATTACCAAAGATTGGGCCCAGGGCAAGTGCCCCGTTTGCCCTGCGCTAAAGACGGCCCTGTCCATGTGCCTCTTCCCCTGACTTCTCTGTCAAGAGCAATGGCACAACCATCCACCCATCCCCACATGTCAGCGTGCTAGGTGTTATCCTGGACTCTGAACTCTCCTTTCGGCCCCACATCCAATCACTTTCCAAAGCTTGCCGCCTCAACCTCCGTAACATCTCCAAACTACGTCCCTTTCTAACCGAGGAAACCACAAAGCTCCTGATTCACTCACTCCCTGTTTATCTCTTGTTTTGACTACTGCAACTTCCTCCTCATTGGCTTACCTTTAAATAGACTATCTCCCCTTCAGTCCATCATGAATGCTGCTGCCAGACTCATCCACCTTACAAACCGCACAGTGTCTGCTACCCCTCTCTGCCAATCCCTCCATTGGCTGCCACTTGCCCAACGGATTAAATTCAAAATACTAACATTAAGTTACAAAGCCATCCACAACTCTGCCCCCAGCTACATCACTAGACTAGTCTCAAAATACCAACCTAATCGCCCTCTTGGTTCCTCCCAAGACCTCCTGCTCTCTAGCTCCCTCATCACATCCTCCCATATCCGCCTCCAGGACTTCTCCCGAGCCTCGCCCATCCTCTGGAAATCGCTACTCCAATCTGTCAGACTCTCCAAATTTATCCACTTTTAGGCGATGCCTGAAAACTTTCCTCTTCAGAGAAGCCTATCCTGCCTCCATCTAACAACTGCACTATTTTCTCCATTAGCTCATCCCCCACAGCTATTTCCCTATTTGTATAACTTGACCCTTCCTCCTAGATTGTAAGCTCTAACGAGCAGGGCCCTCTGATCCCCCCTGTATTGAACTGTATTGTAATTGCACTGTCTGCCCTAATGTTGTAAAGTGCTGCGTAAACTGTCAGGGCTATATGAATCCTGTATAATAATAATAATGTGAATGAGTATGGGGTACATCGTACCCCTACCCATTCACCTGGGGGGAAAAAAGTGTCAATAAAAAAAAACACACTAGACCAGTTTTTAAAGTAATTTATTAGGCAGCTCCGGGGGTCTCTTCTGACTTCTCTGCTCTCTCCGGCCTCTTCTCCCACTCTCCGGCCTCTTCTCCCGGTCTCCAGTGTCTTCTGCCGGGCTCCCCCACTATCTTCTGCTCTTTTGCTCGCTCTTTTGCTAGCGTTGGCCCGGTCTTCTCCGTCGTCTTCTTCCCTCCGGTCTTCTGATGTTGACAAGCAAGAAAGAGGCTTCCATCATGACAAATATAGAGTGTGGTGATCCAATCCCTCACGTAATAGACCACAGAAGAGAGTACCCCCCTTGAAATGGGACTTTATTAGACCACCAACTCTTAAGGTAAAAAATATATTTTAATAGTATACTTTAAAAAGACGTAGAGATGTCTATGACATACAAAAGTACAAGAAATACATTCCATACAAAATTGGAACAAGAAATATACAAATGTTAATGTTAGATGTACTCTCCTGGGGGTGGTGTACCCCAATACCCGACGCGTTTCCGGTATTCTGATACCTTCATCAGGGGTTTGAGAGTTGCAAGTATTTTACAAGTGTATAGGTTCCAGTGGAATGACTTTGTGTTCAGGCAGCACTTAGACCCCCAAGGTTGAATGACGTGTTTCATGGATGCCAGACCCAGATAATGAAGAGGCTATATGTATATTGTGTTACCAATATCCAGGTATGTTGAATAAGCCAAATTGGGATAAGCATTCGTTAGAACCTATATAATACAGGCTGTATAACGAGCAGATAAATGTCCAAAACGATCCCACAGTGGCTGTCTCCTGGGTATGACCTTTGCAGTCTCCGGGTCCAATATGGGGTGCCTTCCCACTGTTAGTGCTCGGTGCATGTGATCCTGTGCAGCGTGGCCACCCTGTAACAGTAAAACTGGTAAGGGCAACTGGTTAAATATAAAACATTGCAATGATCCCCATTTTATTCCCAAGGTTCTCTGCCAAAAAAAATATATCATGTTTGGGGGTTAAAAGTAGTTTATAAAAAAATACAGATTTAAACTTATAAACAAAAGTACCAGAAAAGGCTTGGTCTTCAAATGGTTATATAATCACTCAGCCAAGGTAAATTAGGTTAGAGTTCCTTACCAGTAGATTTGGATTAACTCATGATTCGGCAAAGTCAGCAATAAACAGTGCATATACTGTAAGCATTAACTGCTATGTGAATAATAATACTATGACTAGTCTAGAGAGCACTCTAGGAGAATATCTAGGATTTGGTGCCATTTTCCCTGAGAGGTACTTCTTAGTAAAAGCAATATGTAAGGGTCTCTGTGTAGCAGCTGTAAAGGGGCAGTCTTTATTTCTAATTCATCAGCCAGTTAGTGTTGGGACCCAGTTGTACCATTGGTGCACTTGACATTAGTCCCAGTCTAGCCTGCAGGCAGCAATAAGGCTACTGGATGGCTGTATGGTCAGTTCTCAAAGGGCTCAGTCTCTCTAGCAGCAAATAGTAAATCCCCACAGCAGCAGTTTACCAGTCCCAGCGATATTGCAGCTCACCATCCGGACATGCACAGCGATCGGTCCATTCTCTGCTCTGCGCCCAGGTGATTCTGGCTGTCAGCACATCTGGACTCAGCCCTCCAAGTCCTGCTCAGGCCACCATTATGCACCAGTGGTGGTGCACACTAGCAGCAATGTGCACTCTCTGGGTTCCCTCATGGCAAGAGAAAGCCGTGTCCTGTACAGCTTGAGAAAATGCAGCTGTTTCCCCTCCTCCTATCAATCTCCCTCTGGGAAATTCAGTTCAAAAACTTTTGATTACAATAGAGTCTCCCTCTATTGGACTACAGTTCCCACAGTGCGTGCTGCCTGACTCTATTAAGTCTATTGAACACTTCCTGCTCAGCTGCTCCCTCCACTTGCTGGTACAGCTGTGAACCACTTAAGCACTGCAGGTCAGCAGCTACAGAGTGCAGCTTTAGCAAGTGTTTCTCCCACTCTCCATTCTTACGCAAGCACCTGGCTACACAAACAATTGGGTACAATTCCTTCTATTGACACCAATGATGGTGCACACTATTCCTTCCTCTGACACCAATGATGGGCACTATTTCTCACACTGAAACCAAGAATGGTTTTAATAAAGCTCCTGTTTAACCACTTCAATACAAGGTCATAGTCATATGACGTCCGCAGATGAGATCTCCCATCCTGGGCGGCCGTCATATGATGTCCTCGGCTTCTCTCCGCTCCTGCGGGCCCCCGGGGGCCCGCAGCGTGGCTATCCGGGATGAGGCATGTCCCTTGGACACAGCCCATCCCAGATGTGTGTAAAGAGCCAATAAAAAAATGAAATTGGCTCTTTACCATGTGACCAGCTGTGTCCAATCACAGCCGGTCACAGAATGTCAGCAAACTGCGTTAACGAGATGTTACTGGGTTCTCCTCCTCACACACCGATCATATGTGAAAAGGAGATTGCGGTAACAGCTCGTTACCTCTTAAAGTGCACTCCAACACACACTGATTGCCCCCCCTAATAAAGAGGACCTGTCACCAGCCATCAAAGTACCTGTCACCAGCCATCAAAGTACCTGAGTACCTGTCACAGCCCATCTGAGTACCCGAGTACCTGTCACAGCCCACCTGAGTACCTCTCACAGTCCATCTGAGTACCTGTCACAGTCCATCTGAGTACCTGTCACAGTCCATCTGAGTACCTGTCACAGCCCTGAGTACCTGAGTACCTCTCACAGTCCATCTGAGTACCTGAGTACCTGTCACAGTTCATCTGAGTACCTGTTACAGTCCATCTGAGAACCTGAGTACCTGTTACAGTTCATCTGAGTAGCTCTCACAGTCCACCTGAGTACCTGTCACAGTTCATCTGAGTACCTGTCACAGACCATCTGAGTACCCGAGTACCTGTCACAGTCCATCTGACTACCCGAGTATCTGTCACGGTTTATCTAAGTACCTGAGTACCTGTCACAGCCCACCTGAGTACCTGTCACAGCCCATCTGAGTACCTGTCACCACCTATTAGAGTACCCGAGTACCAGTCACCAGCCCATCAGGGTACCCGAGTACCTATCTGCAGCCCACCAGAGTACCCGAGTACCTATCTGCAGCAAATCAGAGTACCCGAGTATCTGTCATCAGCCCATCAGAGTACCCGAGTACCTGTCACCAGCCCATCAGAGTACCTGAGTATCTATCTGCAGCCTATGCCTCATAAAATATATGTTGGGGTGTTTGCTTTCCAAAATGGGGTCATTTTGTGAGTAATTCCAGTGTACTGGTGCTCCAGGACCTTCAGAAGTGTGTTAGGAAGAAATTAAATGAGATGTGTAATTTATGCTCCTAGAACGCATGAAGATACTACTTCAATGTTGGACCTCTCTATGTGGCCAGGCTGTGTAAAAGCTTCACACATGTGGTATCGCCATACTCAGGGGGAGTAGCAGAATATATTTTGGGGTGTCATTTTTGCTATGTTCATGCTATGTGTTAGAAATATCTTATAAATTGACAACTTTGTGTAAAAAAAATAGGTTTTCATTTTCTTTCCAAGTTTTCTGAAGACTTGTGGAAAAAAAAAAGACTCATAATGCCTCATAGAATATATGTTGGGGTGTTTGCTTTCCAAAATGGGGTCATTTTGTGGGTAATTCCATTGTCTTGGTGTGCCAGGGCCTTCAAAAAATGTTATAGGTCGTTAGGAAATTAGAGGTGTAATTTTTGCTCCTGGAACCACTGATGGCGCTCCCTGCATGTTGGACCTCTCTGTGTGGCCAGGCTATGTAAAAGTCACACACATGTGGTATAACCATACCCAGGAGGAGTAGCAGAATGTGTTTTGGGGTGTAATTTTCATATGCTGTGTGTGAGAAATAACTTGTTATTATGACAATTGTGTGAAATTTTTTTTTTTTAAATTCTTAATTTTCCCAAGAATTGTGGGAAAAAAATTACAACTTCAAAAAGCTCCCCATGCCTCTTACTAAATACCTTGTACTGTCTACTTTTAAAAAAGGGGTCATTTGGGGGGTATTTGTACTGTCCTGACATTTCCTTGTAGACTCTATAACTTTCACATAGACCAAATAATACACACTAATTTGGGTTATTTTTACCAAAGATATGTAGCAGTATTCATTTAATTTATGAACAAAAAGGACTTATTATGCAAAATTTTATCATAGAAACTAAAAAAAAAAATTTTTTTTGCTCTTTTCTCACTTATGTCGCAAAAAAAAAAAAAAAAAAAAAAAAAACAGTGATGATTAAATACCACCAAAAGAAAGCTCTATTTGTATGAAAAAAATGATATGAAGTTTTTTGGGTACAGTGTTGCATGACTGAGTAATTGGCATTCAAAGTATGAGAGCACTGAAAGCTGAAATTTGGTCTGGGCAGGAAGGGTGTATAAGTGCCCTGTATTGAAGTGGTTAAGGAAGGCTTAGACAAAGTGATATATATATATATATATATATATATATATATATATATATATATATGTGTGTGTGTGCAGAAAAGGAAATGTAAGGCCTCATTTACATGTGCAACAGTGGATCCACAGTGGGTCACTTTTCAAAGATAATTGAAAGGCAGCTCACAGCCAATATATTGCCTCCTGAATGCTTGTTTTAACTAGTAAAAGCATGTAGCACTTTGCCATAACTGCGAGCATTACACTCGAAAAGGGTAAATTTAGTGGCAGTTCAGCCTGCCAAACATGACAGGTTTTATCAATTTCACCATACTGCAAATGGCTGGCCATGTTAACATGCAGCTTGGGGTGCAGTAATAATACCATGGCTCAATGTCTGTTTTTTTTCACAAGAAAAATGTTTATTCAAAGTTTTACAGTACAAGCGATGCATATACGCAGTTAGTTACAAATATAATATTGCATAAATTGTCAGTTGATTCGGTGATGTAAACAGGAGAGAGGTGTTCAAAGCTGTTATATACCATTACAGTGAGATACTGGACGGAAGAAGAAGTTCTCGGCAGACTGATTTAAGGAGGTCCAGAGTGGAAAGGAGAGGGTAGGAGAGGAGTAGGATAAATTAAAAATGGGGGGGGACCTCATCTGAGTAGTTGGATTCATACGATATAGACAGTACATGGTTATACAGGAGATCATATCAGTGGTGCATCAGCAATGTCTCAGTTGTCATCTGCCAACTCTACCCCAAGCATCTATCCATCCCGACTATTTATTAGGGCAATTTCGATTAGGTGATCTTGTACAGTGGCAGCACCGAGTTCAATACTAAGCGCCATGAGGAAACCGTGGGAGACGTAGCGTCCTTCCAGTGGAGGAATATCTCCCTACAGGCGTAAAACGTAGCGCAGCTTACAAATAATTTAGTGTATTTGCCCCGTACACTACGGTTGAAAACATTTAGCATCGGTTTGGGGTTAATTCCCAGATCCAGAGAGGTAATCTGGTCAAGGCTGTCAACTATTCCCGACCAATAGTCTCCGAGGTGGGGGCAGGACCAGACCATGTGGAAAAAGGAGGCAGACTCTAGACCACATCTGGGACAGGCCACCGGGGTGGTAGGATTCATAATTGTCAGTCGTTTCGGGGTGTAATAGGCTCTGGAGGAACTTAACCTGCATGAATCGGTCTCTTGCTGAAATCATATTGGTAACAACGGAGGATATATACCATTTCCCATTTGTCCTCTGATAGGTCAGAAATGTCCATTTTCCATTTGTCCAGAGTTTTTTCAAGTTTCTTTGTGGGAGCTATGGACAGATGGAAATATAGGGAGGACAAGGGCTTGTCTATGATCTTGGCAGTAAGCAATCCCTCCACAGAGTCTGATTCTAGTGTGAGGAGTGGCGGGAACTGTTTTCTACAAGTATGGCAAAGCTGGTAATATTGGAACAACATCCAGCCCGGTAGTGAGTAGGCATCCTTGAGATCAGAGTAAGATCTTAGTTTACCTCCCATGACAATGTGCTTCAGTTTCACTATTCCCTTTCTCGCCCAGATCTGAGGATCTGGAACAGTGTTCATGTGTGGTAGGTTAAGGTTACCCCAGAGGGGGATTTGAGGGGAGAATGTCTCGGGGTTATTAAAACGGATCCTGGCCCTGTGCCATATCGTGATTGTTGTATGCATCAGTTCCGTGATGCCAGGGTGGGATCTCGCCCCCCTGAACACCACGTTGCTAAGGGAGGAGTAGGACCCCATTATAGCTGCTTCCAGAGTCACTGCTGGGTTGTCATGGGGTTGGGAGAATCACCATCTGACCGTCACCAGGACAGCCGCCCAGAAGTAGACCTGGAAGTCTGGTAGGGACAAGCCTCCCTGGGTGACGGGAAGCTGAAGGGTAGAGATGGCCAGTCGTGGGGGCCTCCCGTTCCAGACAAAGGATGATATTATACTTTTTAATTTGGCAAAGAATGAGGCGGGAGGAATTAGAGGGGAGTTTCGAAAGAAGTAGAGAAATTTAGGAAAGTATACCATCTTAACTAAGTTTACCCTACCCACTGGTGAAAGGGGAAGAGTCCTCCTGGCCATACATTTCTGCAAGAAGTTTTTGAGTAGTGGTTGGAGATTCAGCTCAAAGTATGAGGACAGCGGGTTCCAACCCTTACTCCTAGGTATTTAAACTCAGGTGTCCAGTTTAGGGGGGTGCCTGTTGGTGGGTGATGACCCTATGCGTTTAGCAAGAAGAGGAGTGATTTCCCCCAGTTGACTTTGATGTCTGAGAACAAGTCGAACACAGCTACTATTTGAAGTGCTGGTGAAAGAGAGGAAACATCATTAAGGAAAAGGAGGGTGTCATAGGCATATAGGGATATTTTATCTGTTATTACCCCCACCCGAATTACCTCCACAGAGGGGGCCGATGTGATGCGGGCCGCCATGGGTTCCAGGGGAGAGTGGACAGCCCTGTCTGGTGCCCCTGGACAGGGGGAAAGGTGATGACAGCGAGTTGTTTGTGCGTATGCGGGCTGTGGGACTGTGGTATAACATCTGAACCCAGTTTATAAAACGGGGGCCAAACCCAAATTTACATAGGATGGCCCAGAGGTAGCGCCACTCAACCGAGTCAAAAGCCTTCTCGGTGTCCAAGGAGGCTACCACCTCCAGACCGTCTCCGCCTGCCCTGGAGAGATGTGTGAGGAGGCTTTGGATGTTTCTATCGGTTCCCCTGCCTGGCATAGATCCAGAATGGTCTGCATGCACCAATGCCATAATCACAGTGTTCAGTCGTCCGGCCAATACCTTGGCCAACAACTTGGCATCTACATTAAGGAGAGAAATTGACCGGTACGAGGAACACTGTTCAGGGGGCTTAATAATACAAGTGTTTGGCGCAAAGAATTTAAACGCACAATCCAAATGGTATAACACTATACACAATGAAATCTGCTAATAACAGAGTGTGATAAAAAATAAAAGTTTCAAGTCAAATAGTCCATAATATGGCATACCAGTGGTAAATGTTGGGGATGGTGTGTGAAGTCCACATACACGGCAGCCCTCCGGTGGGAATGAAAACCAAAGTCCCAAACAGGTACTGCAAAAACAAGGAAGACAGAGGCGCCTCTGGGTGCAGACTGTAAAAACAATTTTTAATAAAAAAGGCAACAACAAAGTTTGCACTCACATTTAAGATGAAAATATCAGGCGTTTAAAAAGTCCCAAGACTATCAAAAGAGGGTCTGTGAAGTCATCTCTCTCTGCCATAGATGTATCGTCAATCTGGTTCACAGGCGCTGGATGTACTGACGGCCGACAGCGAAGGGGAACACCAGAGCGAGGCTTGGGAAGCAAGCGCAAGTTCAGGCGAGGGTGGATGAGGTCACACCATCTGCGACGCGTTTCTTGAGCCAGCTAGCCGTGAGTGGCGTGACGGCTGCGCTCTTTTTTCAAGCTGATAGGCAAGGGGCTAGAGAACAATATATAGGGAGATGATGGGAGGAGGATGGGGCGGAAGATAGACGAAAAGGGTAAGAGAAGGAGTGACTGAACGAGTGATGAGGGGAGAAAGGGGCGGGGAATAGGGGTAGGGGGAGGCGGAGGGGAGAGAGAAAGTGTAACCTGACCAAGAAGACTATTTTACACGTGACAGTGAATGACCATGAAAGATGGAGGGGAATAAAATAATAAAAAATGACGATGGGTAGAAAGAAATAGCAAATGGGAATTAGGTATATTGAAGGATAGGACCGAAGATTTTGATCGATTAAATGAATGCTATTAACAGACATCACGTGATGTCTAGTGGTGGAAAAAGATATCTATGAAAAATATAATGAGAAACAAAGCTTTTCAATAATGAAAACGAGCATTAATTAACAATGGAAAGAGGGGAAATGAAAAGGGGATGGAATAATTGATGGAAGCGAATATTAAACTATGAATTAAAAAAAAAAGGGATTATTGTGATAAATAAATTGATTTTCCCAGTACCCCATGGCCAGGTTTGCGTACGAGGGGGCAAAGTTAGCCCCCATCGCCGTCCCTTGGAGCTGTAAATAGAAGTCTCCATCAAATGTGAAATAATTATGCGTTAAGCAAAATTTGGTGGCTTCTATTATGAAGGAAGCCTGGCAGAGGTTGATGGATGAGTCTGTGGAGAGAAAGTGTTCAAGGGCCATGATCCCAAAACTGTGGGGGATGGACGTGTATAGAGAACAGACGTCCAAGGATAGCCATGAATAAGATGGTTCCCAACTGTATGGTGAAAGGAGTTCCAGGAGATGTGTCCCATCCGAATATAGGACTGAAGTTGATGGACTAAAGGTTGTAGATATCGAACCACATATAGGCTGAAGCCTGTGGTGATGCTGTCCATAGAAGCCACAATTGGTCTACCAGGGGGATTTTGTTTATTTTTATGTTTTTTTTGTAAATGATAAAAATGAGGAATGGAGTAAAATGGTTTATGAAAAAAGGAGCTCTCAACTTTGGAAATGATATTATCAGTAAGGGCCACCAAAACTAGAAGATCTGCTTCTGCGGTGTATTCTTGGGTCGGATCTTTGGAAAGTTTCATGTAGGGCGCTTGATCCGACAGTAATCTTTCTGCCTCCGCAATATAATCAGCTCTGTTCTGGAGGATGATGCCGTCTCCCTTGTCAGCAGGCTTGATTATGAGGTCTTCAGCATGAATAAACTGCTGAAGGGCTCTGGTTTCGAGAGATGAGAGGTTTTGTGACTTGGAAATGGATGTAGTATTGCAGAGTTTGGTCATATCTGAGAAGACTACTCTGTAGAAACTTTCTATATAGGGGCCCTTGGAATGAGTGGGAAAAAATACAGATTTGGGTTTTAGACCAGAGTGGATAATAGGCGGAGATGTAGCCTTGAAAAAGAGCATTAATTAACAATGGAAAGAGGGGAAATGAAAAGGGGATGGAATAATGGATGGAAGCGAATATTAAAGAATGAATTAAACTATGAATTAAAAAAAAAAAAAATGTATAAAAAATAAAAAAATTATTAAATGATAAAAACAAGGGATGGACCGGGATGAACGGTCATTCTATGCTAGGTGGTATTAAAAGTCATCGCATGATGTTTAATAATAGAGGTGGAAATGTATTATCAAGATATAAAGTAGAGAATGCGGATAGAAGTTATATAAAGCTAAAAAAGTGAGGAACAAGAACAGGAACAACAGCGCCCATGAACCAGATTGACGATACATCCATGGCAAAGAGAGATGACTTCACAGTCCCTCTTTTGATAGTCTTGGGACTTTTTAAACGCCTGATATTTTCATCTTAAATGTGAGTGCAAACTTTGTTGTTGCCTTTTTTATTCAAAATTGTTTTTACAGTCTGCACCCAGAGGCGCCTCTGTCTTCCTTGTTTTTGCAGTTCACGGGGCTTACCAGGTTTAAGAATGACAACGATAACCGCCTCACATTGTCGGGGGGGAAAGAGTTTCCCTCCATGGACTTTTGGAGCATTAATTTAAATGATGGGAGTATCTCTTCCGCATATGTTTTAAAGAACTCGGCAGGGATGCCATCTGAGCCCGGGGTTTTGCTATTTTGTAAAGAGGCTACCACCCGCTGTAGTTTCTCCAACCTGATAGGGCCATCTAATGCCTCCCTGTATGTGGATGTCAGGCAAGGGAGGTCTACCTCATCAAGGCATGCTGTTAGCTTCTCATCCGTGCACACCATCCGGGAGCTATAGAGCTCTTGATAAAAAAGATGCAAATCTGCCATTAATAGCGGTGGGGTCGGTCAAAGTCATCCCATCCGAGTCGCATATAGCTGAAATAGTCACCCAAAAGGAGCTTTCCCTTGCCAGCCATGCCAACATACTACCTGTCTTTTCTCCATGCTCAAAAAATTATTTGGGACTGGTGTAGGAATTTAGTTTTAGTGGCTGCTGTTCGTAGCAGGAGAACATTCCCAAATGCTGCCTGAAAGTTTGAGTATGCCTTGGGGGTCCTAGTTGTGGAGTATTCCACCTCGAGTGTAGCCACCCTTTCCTCAGCTTTCAGGGTTTCCTCCCGCAGATCCCTCCTGATCTTACGGATGTGTGTTTGCAAGCTGCCCCTAGTGAAGGACTTAAATGCGTCCCAGGATGTGATCAAGGGTACAGAGTGGTCCAGGTCCCGCCAGTAATGGATTGCCTCGGATCTATATGGCTCAGAGATCCTCGAGTCCGACAGCCAAAACCTGGACAGTCTCCACAGACTCTCCCCCAGTGCACTGGAGACGCACAGCTTCAAAGCAAGCAGAGCGTGGTCGGTTATGCTGCGAGGGAGAATAGAAATGTCCCGAACTCTGGAGAGGACAGACCCCCCAGCATTGGCAAGGTCTTTATGTGAGAAGGTTTTGTGTAAAGCTGAGTGACATGTATAGGCCCACCGAGAAGGATAGCGCCACCTCCACACGTCAGTCAGGTTGGAGGCTTCAGCCAAAGAGAGCAACTCCGAGGATGAGCCCGCTCCAGGCGAGAGTCTGTCGACCCCAGAGTCCGGAACCAGATTAAAGTCCCCCAGTATCACCACATTATCTGTGGCAAAGGCAGCAATTTTGGAAATCAGCTGGTTGAGTATTCTCATGGATCATCAACCCACCACCACCAGTTTCAGTCTATCTGCTATGGCTTGTAGTATAACATAACGGCCATTCGGATCTATTTCCAGTGCCAGCAATCTAAACGGTAGGTATTTGTGTACAAGGATGCTGACCCCTCTAGAGTAGTTGGTGTATGTGGAGTGTTACTGATGACCCACCCACGGCATTCGAAGACTCAAAAGTTTACTGCCCGTCAGGTGAGTCTCCTGCAATATGCAGATTTGGGGACGGTATGTTTTAAGGAATTCAAACACCAGTGACCTCTTCATAGAGGAATTCAAACCCCTGGTGTTCCATGATATTATAGTACATTCAGCCATATTCGTCTAGTGTCACATTTTCAAACCAGAATCTACCTTTCAGCATTAAATGCAGAGTCTGAACCACTGCGCAGGTCAAGACGTAGCATCTTAAGTATCTAGTGACATGCATGCATCGCCTGTGAAAAAACAGTAAGAAAACAACTTATAACAAAACCTTCCCAACCAACCCCCTACCCCGCCAACCCCAGCCCCAACCTTGGGGAGGCTTAGGATCGCAACTTAGAACTGAGGCGATCACGCCTGTGGTGGGGTAATGCACGCGGAATGGCATCCACAGTTCAGCAGTTAAATGTTGTACATGTAGTCTCTTGCTGGAGACCGGTTCATAAAAACTTGGGTGCAGTCTCACGGCAACTGCCAGGGGCACAAACTTAAATGTTAACATTGCAGGAACAGTCAGAGTCGTCGGCCATGGCCAAAGGAGAGGGGAAGGGAGGGGGGATGTAGCAAATGAGCGGCATTCAGGTATTCCCCCACTCGGGATGCCCCAACAAGCCATGGGAAAAAACTAAGGATCAATCGCCCCTGAGTCCCCTGCAGTCAACGTTACACGTGAGGGGGGTCTCCAAGTGGAGCAGCTTGAAGATGAAAGTGCTGGTCTAGTGGAAGCAATGTTGATTTTTCCCAATTAACCACCAGGCCCGATGACCTCCCAAATCTTTCCACTAATTGTATTGCCTTTTCAAGGGATGGTCCCATATCCCCGAGAAAAATCAGCACATCATCAGCATAAAGTGACACTTTTTCCAGTCTAATCTTCTCTCCAAAGCCTTGTATTCCAGGCGAGTGTCTAATTGCCACTGCCAGTGGCTCCATTGCTAGAGCGAATAACAGGGGCGAAAGTGGACACCCCTGCCTCGTCCCTCTCTCAAGGGATAGCCACTCCGTATATTTGCTATTAATCTTTAACCTGGCTTTTGGATGGAAATACAGGGTCTTAACCCATTTAATAAATTTAGGGCCAAACCCAAACTTCTCCAGTACCCACCAGAGATATTCCCACTCCAGGCTATCAAACGCCTTGGCAATATCCAAAGCGAGGACCGCTCTGGAGCTCCTAGTCCCTACTGGTGACTGGAGGTTCAGGTATGCCCTGATGTTAATACTAGTGGATCTATTTGGGATAAACCCTGACTGGTCCGGGTGCACTAGCTCAGATATATATTTCTTTAGCCTAGTAGCCATTACCTTTGCCAATATTTTTATATCGGACCATAGTAACGAGATGGGTCTGTATGATGCTGCTTCGAGGTGGTCCTTCCCTTCTTTCCTTATCAGGACTATGTTGGTTTCAGTCATTGAAGAGGGCAGGCTGCCATCAGTAATCGCCCAGTTCAATGTCTTCAAAAATTCTGGGAGTAGAACCTTCCCGAAATGCTTATAAATTTCCACAGGCAGGCCATCAGGACCTGGGGCTTTCTGATTAGGCATATCTGATACCGCTTGCTGTACTTCCTCAAGGGTTATGGGGGAATCCAAGCTATTCCTTTTATTTTCAGAGAGGTGTGGCAGGCTGACCCCCTCTAAGAAGTTCTCTATCTCTCCTACTTCTAGTTGTTGTTGCGATTTATATAAATTACTATAGTATTCAAAGAATACCTTTTTAACCATAAAGGGGTCTGACGAAGTTACCCCACTAGAGGTCCGAATCGCTGCGATCGTTGAAGAGGGTGAATTAGTATCAGCTATTAATGCCAACATAGGGCCCAGTTTTTCCCCCTCCCCAAAGTGTCTCTGCCTCTGGAATAGTCTCTTATTTTCAGCATTTTTAACCGCTTGGCATCCGCGCTATAGCCGAATGACGGCTACAGCGCGGACCTACATTCCCGGGAGGACGTCATATGACGTCCTCCCCTGTGCACGCTCCCTGCGCGCGCCCTGTAGGGCGCGCGCCGGGCGCGTTGTGATCACCGAGTCACTGAGACTCGGCTGATCACCGATCTGTGTAAGGGGCTGGTCCCGGCCCCTTACCATGTGATCAGCTGTCAGCCAATGACAGCTGATCACATGATGTAAACAAAAGATCGGTAATCGTTTTTTTTTTTTACTCACGCTGACAGCGCGAGTAGAAAAAAAAGCCGATCACCGGATCGGATGTGAGGGACATCGGTCCCCAAGTGGAAGAGGCACATCTGCCTCATCAGTGCCCAATAAAAGTGCCACCTAATAGTGCCCACAGTGCCACCTAATAGTGCCCACAGTGCCACCTAACAGTGCCCACAGTGCCACCTAACAGTGCCCACAAGTACCACCTATCAGTGCCCACAAGTACCACCTATCAATGCCCACCTGTAGTGCCAATCAGTGCCACCTGCCAGTGCTGCCCATCACTGCCACCCATCAGTGCCCATCACTGCCACCCATCAGTGCCCATCACTGCCGCCTATCAGTGCCCATCACTGCCGCCTCATCAGCGTACATCAATGAAGGAAAAAAATTACCCGTTTAAAATTTTTTAAAACAAAATATAAAAAAATAAACTTTTTTTTTAAAAAAAATTCAGTTTTTTACATTTTTTTAATAAAAAGTAAAAACCGCAGAGGTGATCAAATACCACCAAAAGAAAGCTCTATTTGTGGTGAAAAAATGATAAAAATTCATTTGGGTACAGTGTTGTATGACCGCGCAATTGTCATTCAAAGTGCGTCAGCGCCGAAAGCTGAAAATTGGTCTGGATAGGAGGGGGGTTTAAGTGCCCGGTAAGCAAGTGGTTAAGTATATCCATCTTATACTCCTGCTGCTTTTTTACCCAAAGCTCCTGTTTTCCTGGGCTTGGGTCCGCCACGTATTGTTTTTCTAGCTCTAGTAACTCTTTCCTAATCTGATCCCCCTTTTCTCTTGATTGTCTCTTAACCCGTGATATATGCTGTAAGAGGATACCCCTCAGAAACGCTTTCAGAGAGTCCCAGACCATCCCCTGCGACGCCGACCCTTAGTTAATTACCACAAACTCTTTTATTTTTTCGGCGAATTCTTCTTTTTTTCCTATAATCTCCAGCCAAATAGAATTTAATGCCCATACTCTCTCATTACGTCTGTTACGGATGTTTAATGTCAGCGTCAGAGGAGAATGGTCCGATACCCCTCTCGGCCTATATTCTATTTTTCCTAGAAGGGGAAACACCCCCCTATTTCCCACTGCCATATCTATACGAGAGAGAGTGCGATGCGACTCCGAGAAGCAAGAGTACTGCCACTCCTCTGGGTTACGGATTCTCCAGAGGTTGCACCACCCTATCTCTTCAAGCAGCTGAGTGAGCCGTCCCTCAGTTGCCCTATCCTCCCTAGCCCTTGGAGGGAACCTATCAATTTTACCGTTAAGGACCATATTGAAATCGCCCACCACTATAAGTGGGGTATCCCCTTTGACCTCAGCATATTCTAGGAGGTGATATAAAATCTCCATCTTGAAGGGAGGGGGAATATACACATTAGCTATAACAAAAGATTTACCCTCCATTGTACAGAATAAAAAAACATAACAGCCCAGCGGATCTATCCTAACATCCTTACAAGAGAACACCATCCCCTTTTTAACCATTATACACACTCCTCTTGAATAGGAAGTGTGCACTGAATGGAATTGTACTTGAAATTTTTTATTCCAAATTAAAGATTTAGACTCATTGGTGAGGTGTGTCTCCTGTAAGCACACCAGGTCCGTACCCTGTGATTCCAGCTCTGAAAGTATAGTAGCTCTTTTAATGGGATCTCCCATACCCCGGATGTTCCATGAGGTTATTCTTACCATCCTAACCCTCCTTTAAATTATAAGCATACATATAAATAAATACAAAATACATACAAATAAATAAATTTACATCAAAGGGAGAGAGAAAGAAAAAAAAAAAACATCAGGGACATAGACCTCTTATGATAGTGAGCACTAAAACCTTCCTTAGTTAACCCCACCAGTGTCAAATATTATTTATATGTATATGCATATATATATATATATATGTGTGTGTGTGTCTCGTATACCAAATTTCCCACTCTTTTTAATCCTACCAAAATTTTCCTTTCCTAATTTAAGATGTGAATAAGTGTATCAGCAATCTATGTGATATTTTATCTTTACCATATGTGCATTTGGTATTAGTGCATAACAACCTTTTATTTTTAATTGAGTCTTACATATTTCTCTACCCTTGTGCCCCTCCATCCCCCGCCCCCCCCCCCCTGCCTTTCTTGGCCTACCCTAGGAGCATACCTTGTGACCCGTTTACCCCTCCCAACCAACTCATTCCCCAAATCTATTCCCCTTTTCCTCGGCCAAACAGAGGCAGAGAAAAAAAACTTTCCCCTATTTGACCTTTCCACCCCTCTCGCACTACCCTCCCTCCCCCCCACCTCAATCACCAATCGCATTATTAACCACAAAGCAATCATCCTCCACCTTTTACAGACTCTCGTAGATATTTTCCTCCAACACCTCAATCGCCCTCCCCCCGCCCCTCTCACCGTACCCTCCCCCTCTCCAACCTCAATCACCTGTAACTCTACTAACCAAAATACAATCATCCTCCACCTTGTATAGACTTCCATAGGTGGTTTTCTCCAACACCTCGAACGCTCCCATCCCCCCCCCCCCCCCTCCAGTCCCCGCTGCAGAAAAAAAAAAAAAATTATCAATCAGCTAATATTACTCCGAATCTAAAAGTTCTTTTTATTTTCTTCCAGCCATTCTTTGGCCCTATCAACTGAATCAAAGAATTGTGTCCCTCCTGGAGCATTAACACGTAGCCGCGCTGGGTAAAGCAATGCATATGGAATTTTCATGTTCCTCAAGCCGCGCTTAATTTCCACAAATCCTGCCCTTTTCTTTTGCAGATCCGGGGAATAATCTGGGTATATTGAGATTCTGGTGTCTTTGTAGATAATGTCTCCCTTTTCCCTAGCTTTCTGCATTAATACTATTTTGTCCTTATAGCTGAACAGCTTCATAATCAATGGTCTAGGGCGGGAGCCTGAAGAGATTACCCTGGTAGGCACCCTATGAGCCCTCTCAATGGCAAAGAAGTGGGAAAAAGTCTACGCCCTGAAAACCTCCCTTAGCCACCTTTCCAAGAATACTTCTGGACAGGACCCCTCGCTTCCTTCTGGGAAGCCTAGAACCCTCACATTTTGTCTGCGGAGGCGATTCTCCATTTCATCCATTTTGATCTTATAAGTATCCAGCTGGGTCTGCATTGTTTTAAACTCTTGCCTCATAGGATATAAACTATCCTCTACTTGACTTAGCCTCTCCTCTAAGTTGGAAGTCCTTTCCACAGCATTCTGTAATTCACGACTCATGGAGCACAGTTCTTCTTAACTGGTCAAATAAATCACTCAGTGATCCCCTACAAGCATTAACCGCGCTCAATACCTCTTTCAGTGTAGGTTCGGGTTCACTGCGTGCCTCAATATCAAGATTAGCTTCCGTCATTTTTCCCAGGGGGTCCCTTTCAGGGCTTTTTTTGTTCACAGCTTTTGTAGTAGTTAATGATGCTGATGTAGTCTTACTTAAGCTTTTTCTATCCCCTGTAGCCCCCATCAGTGTCTTCTCATGGGGTTGCTGAGTACCCTTAGCTGGGGATTGCGAGGGAGTATGGGCAAATTTCTCCAACTTAGATGCCGCTGCTGACGCGGACGCTGCTAGATTCCCTTTCTCCTTAGCTGCCCGGGTAGTCTGTGCAAGGGAACCCTCATGAGGGTGCTGGGGGTGCTCCTCTCCCTTTTTCTTAGTCATTTTGCCCAGTATATGTATCAGTTATTCCGGGAATCTATGACTGGAAAGGTGACCAATGCAACTTCCTCTTTTCCTTAATGAACCAGGGTGCTATTCAGAACCTAATGCAACTTGAATTGCAAAGTAACTTAAACGGTGAATACTGAAGTGCCTATCAGCAATACCTTAACACAGAGAGTATTGTTCTTCTAAAAAAGGGAAAAGTTCTAGGTTATTACCTCACAGCGAAGCCGGCCGGTTCTCAGCTTGATGAAGCCCTTCCAGCGGGACGCCCTGTTGTCCAGGACTGCTGTGTAGTTGTGCCCCCTTTTCCTCTTTTCTTCCTTCCCTTTTCTTTCCTCTCTTTTCCTCCTTCTCTTCCTTTTCTTTTTTCTTCCTTTACCCTCTTATCGTTCCTTCGTTCCCTCGGCTTCCCAGGCCAGACGAACCGCCCGCCACTTACTGACAGGACGCGTAGATTTCACAGCTCCCGCGAGAGCCTGGAACGGGAGCCTGGGGCGTTGCCAGGCAACCGCCCGAGCCTGAAGTAATCAGTCAGTCTCTCCTTGACTTTACCGCTGGGCTTCCGATCCCTGCTACTGCCGTCCTCTTCCCCCTTCTTTGCCGGAATCCTCCAGGTAAGGATGCGCTGCAGGGTTAGGATAGCAGCGTCAACGAGACAACAGGGCTAGTGGAGGTAGCAAGGAGGAGAACAGGAGACCAGGAGGTACGGGCAATGATACACTCGGATTCGGATCAGTCCATCACAAGCAAGCAGCAGAGAGCTGGAGCGAGGAGGAGACCTCGCACACCTCTGTTCACCTCCACATCCGGTCACGCCCCCGTCTGTTGTAGCCAGTATTCAATCCATGTACTCACCCTATGGTCCATGCCAACGGACCTTATTTTGTACAGTAAACGTTTATGGGGAACTGTGTCAAATGCTTTTGCAAAATCCAGATACACCACGTCTACGGGCCTTCCTTTATCTAGATGGCAACTCACCTCCTCATAAAAGGTTAATAGATTGGTTTGGCAAGAATGATTCTTCATGAATCCATGCTGATTACTGCTAATGATACCGTTCTTATTACTAAAATCTTGTATATAGTCCCTTATCATCCCCTCCAAGAGTTTGCATACTATTGATGTTAGGCTAACTGGTCTGTAATTCCCAGGGATGTATTTTGGGCCCTTTTTAAATATTGGTGCTACATTGGCTTTTCTCCAATCAGCTGGTACCATTTCAGTCAGTAGACTGTCTGTAAAAATTAGGAACAACAGTCTGGCAATCACTTGACTGAGTTCCCTAAGTACCCTCGGATGAAAGCCATCTGGTCCAGGTGATTTATTAATGTTAAGTTTCTCAAGTCTAATTATAATTCTGTCCTCTGTTAACCATGGAGGTGCTTCCTGTGTTGTGTCATAAGGATAAACACTGCAGTTTTGGTTACTGAAGCCCCCCGATTCTACCCCCGACACTAGCAAATTTAAATACACTAACAAATTGAAGCTAAACTCCAGCTCACACTACAGTAACAGTAATGCCCTGTACACACGATCGGATTGTGTTGTCGGAAATTCCGATCAAGTGTGGGCTCCATCAGACTTTTTCCTTCGTAATTTCTGACACACAAAGTTTGAAAGCAGGATATAAAATTTTCCAACAACAAAATCCGATCGTTTAAATTCCGATCGTATGTACACAAATCCGACGCACAATGTGCCACGCATGCTCAGAATAAATTAAGAGACGAAAGCTATTGGCTACTGCCCCGTTTATAGTCCTGACGTACGTGTTTTACATCACCGCGTTCAGAACGATCAGATTTTCCGACAACTTTGTGCGACCGTGTGTATGCAAGACTAGTTTGAGCCAACATCCGTCAGAAAAAATCCAATGGATTTTGTTTTCGGAATGTCCGATCAATGTCCGATCGTGTGTACAGGGCATAATAGTTGTTTTTTTCCTTTTGGGATAAAAGTTTTACATGAATAAATAAAAGCTGATCATTTTAATCTCTTTCCGCCAGCCCACCGTCATATGACGCCTGGCCGGTGCGGCTCTCGTTCTGGGCGGGCATCATATGACGTCCATCCATTTAAACAGGGCATGCGCGCGATCATGTGCGTACAGCCCTGTACTGTCGGTAGTGGCGTGTCACCGTGACACTGCTCGTCACCGACGGGGGTGAACAGCCATTGGGCATGGCTGTTTACCATGTGATCGGCTGTGATCCATTCACTAAATGTAAACATAGACCTTTAACCACTTCGCGCCCGCACTATAGCCGAAAGGTGGCTGCAGCGCGGGCGCTAACTGCCGGGAGGCCGTCCCTGGACGTCCTGCTGTTTACTTCCGCGATGCGCGCTCCCGCGGGCGTGCATCAGGGAAGTTCTGTAAACATATGAGATCATCTCTCATCGCCGGCTCTCCCTCCTCACACAGAGACAGTGTGTGAGGAGGGAGAACGAACCGCTGCAGCCTGAGTGTCAGAAAAAAAAAAAACGAAAAAAAAGTGAACACAGTACCTGTCAGTGCCATCTGTCCCCACTGCCATCTGTCCCCACTGCCAACTGTCACCACTGCCATCTGTCCCCACTGTCATCTGTCATCAGTGCCACATATTAGTGCCATCTGTCATCAGTGCCACCTGTCAGTGTCACGTGCCATCTGTTATCAGTGTCAAGTGTCATCAGTGCCACGTATCAGTGGCATCTGTCATCATTGTCACGTGTCATCAGTGCCACGTATTAGTGCCATCTGTGCCACATATAAGTGCCATCTGTCACCAGTGTCACGTGTCATCAGTGCCACGTATTAGTGCCAGCTGTCAGTGCCACGTATTAGTGCCATCTGTCATCAGTGCCACGTATTAGTGCCATCTGTCATCAGTGCCACATATCAGTGCCATCAGTGTCATCAGTGCCACGTATTAGTGGCATCTGTCATCAGTGCCACATCAGTGTCATCAGTGCCATGTATCAGTGCCATCTGTCATCAGGGCTCCTCAGTGTCACGTGTCATTGTCCTGGTGCTCCAGTGCCTTCAAAAGTGTAATAGGTAGTCAACAAGTTAGATGTGTAATTTATGCTCCTAGAACACGTGATGGGACTCCCTGCATGTTGGGCCTCTCTATGTGGCCAGGCTGTGAAAAAGTCCCACACATGTGGTATCGTAATACTCAGGAGGAATAGCAGAATGTATTTTGGGGTGTTATTTGTGGTATATACATGCCATGTGAGAGAAATAACCTATTCCAATGACAATTTTGTGGGGGAAAAAATAAAAAAATCTTCATTTTGCAAAGAATTGTGGGAAAAAATGAAAACATCAAAAACCTCACCATGCATCATACTAAATACCTTGGAATGTCTACTTTCAAAAAAGGGATCATTTGGGGGGTATTTGTACTTTCCTGGCTTGTTCGGGTCGCAAGAAATGAGATGCCACCAGTGCATCAATTTTTTATGATTTGCACCATAGCTTGTAGACTCTCTAACTTTCACAAGGACCAAATAATATCCAATAATTTGGGTCATTTTTACCAAAGATATGTAGCAGTATAAATTGTGGCCAAAATTTATGAAGAAAAATTAATAATTTGCAAAATTTTATCACAGAAACTAAGAAAAATGTGTTTTTTTCAAAATTTTCGTTCTTTTTTCGTTTATAGCGCAAAAAATAAAAAACATAGAGGTGATCAAATACCGCCAAAAGAAAACTCTATTTGTAAGAAAAAAGGATAAAAAATCCATTTGGGTACAGTATTACATGACTGAGTAACTGTCATTCAAAGTGTGAGAGCGCTGAAAGCTGAAAATTGGTCTAGGCAGGAGGGGGGTTTAAGTGCCCTGTAGGCAAGTGGTTAACTATCTGTTACTGGCTCTTCCCTCCTCACATACCGTTTCCAGTGTGAGGAGAGAAGAGCCAGGAACAGTGAGTTACAGACCTGTGTTCTATAGTGTCTGCACCAACACCACACTTGTCCCATCGCCCCCCCCCCCCCCATTGTCATCTGTCACCCAACAGTCACCCCCATAAAGTGCACCTGTCACATAAGAGACTGCCATCAGTGACCATCAGCGGTGCACCCATCAGTGACTGTTGCGTGTCACCCATCAGTGACCGTCAGAGGTGCACCCGTCACCCATCAGTGACCGTGCCCTGTCACCCATCACCTGTCACCCATCAGTGACCGTGGCCTGTCACCCATCAGTGACCATCAGCGGTGCACCCGTCACCCATCAGTGACTGTGACCTGTCACCCATCAGTGACCGTGGCCTGTCACCCATCAGTGACCGTGCCCTGTCACCCATCACCTGTCACCCATCAGTGACCATCAGCGGTGCACCCGTCACCCATCAGTGACCGTGACCTGTCACCCATCAGTGACCATGGCCTGTCACCCATCAGTGACCGTGGCCTGTCATCCATCACCCCTTGCCCATCAGTGACCGTGGCCTGTCATCCATCATCCGTCGCCCATCAGTGACCATGGCCTGTCACCCGTCACCCATCGGTGACTGTCAGCCATTAGTGACCGTGCCCCGTCACCCATCAGTGACCATGGCCTGTCACCCGTCAGTGACCATCACCGTCCGTGGCCTGTCACCTATCAGTGACCATCGCCTGTCACCCATCAGTGACCATCGCCGTCACACCGTCATTACCTATCAGTGAACGTCACCTGCCACCCACTGCACAGCCCATCAGTGACCGTCACCTGCCACCCATCACATAGCCATCAGCGTCATGTCCAAAAGAGTATATACCAGTGAGGAGGCGTTCCAGATTCTCTCCATGACTGATGAGAGCAGCGGGGAGTTCTTATCAGATTCCAATTCTGATTCCGAATCAAATTCGGCATTTGAACCGTTTGAGAGTAGTGGATCGGCAAATGAATATGAAGAATGGGTCCCTCCTAAAAGTGCACGGCACTCTGGAAACCAGGCAGCCGCCAGCAACCAGGATTATATTCCCAGGCCCAGTACCAGCGCTGCCGCCAGCAGTAGGCCCCAAGAACAAATTCCCAGGCCCAGTACCAGCGCTGCCGCCAGCTATAGGCCCCGGGAACAAATGCCAAGTACCAGTGCTGCCACTGGCGATTGGCCCCGGGAACAAATGCCCAGGCCCAGTACCAGTGCTACCACATCACGCCTGAGTACCAGCACAGGGAATTCAAATCCCCCCAACTACTAGAGTGTCATGTCCTCCAAGAGCCAGGGCCTCTACATACATGCCAGATGGTCTTGCCAAACCAACATGGCTGCTTTCCGACTCGGGATCACCAATTATTCCCCCGTTCACAGCACAGCCAGGTGTGCAGGCCAACACAAAAATTTCACTGAGATCGATTGCTTTTATCTGTTTTTGCCTGACACTTTGCTGCAATTCATTGTGGACCAGACCAATTTATATGCCCAGCAGTATATTGCCAACAACTCCCAATCATCATCTGCCTGTCCGTTTGAGTGGAAAGATCTGAATTTGGAGGAGTTCAAATTGTTTATGGGCCTCACCATAAACACGGGGCTTACAAAAAAAAATAAAGGACATGCCTATTGGTCCACCAACCCCATCCACCAC
This sequence comes from Aquarana catesbeiana, assembly GCF_042186555.1. Lineage (NCBI taxonomy): Eukaryota > Metazoa > Chordata > Amphibia > Anura > Ranidae > Aquarana > Aquarana catesbeiana. The sequence continues at coordinate 234,341,993 of NC_133332.1, read as the reverse complement.
ATGCCCATTTATTCTGCCGTAATGTCCAGGTCCCGATATGAGATGATTATGCAAATCCTTCATTTTAGTGACAACACCCAGTGCCCTCCCCGCTATCATCCAAATTACGATAAGTTATATAAAATTCGCCCACTGATTAAATTATTTTTCCCAACGATTTGCAGAACTCTAGATCCCCGATCAGCATATATGTGTAGATGAGTCCCTGGTACCCTTTTCAGGCCGGCTAGGAATAAAGCAATACATTCCTAGCAAAAGGGCTAGGAGTCAAATTTTACAAGCTCTGTGAGAGAGTCATGGGATATCTGTATGCGTTCCGCATATATGAAGGAAGAGATTCCCAGCTCCAGCCCCCTGAGTGCCCGGCCTACATGGGCACAACTGGAAAAATTGTATGGGACCTGGCATACCCACTTCTGAAAAAAGTATATCACTTATACCTTGACAACTTCTACAGCAGCCTGCCCCTTTTCAAACATTTATACATCACAAAAACCCTGGCCTGTGGAACCTCCAGAAAGAATAGGAAAGGCTTCCCACAATCTCTAGTGAACAAAAAGCTGTGAAGGGGGAAAGAGCAACACTGAGATGCAACAAAGTGCTGGCCTTGAGGTAGAAGGATAACAGGAACATTCACATGATGTCCACAATCCACGATGACACTACAAAGAGGTTCAAAGAAGACAAGGTCCCGTTGAAAAGCCAACATTACAGTCTCTACAAGGGGGGGTGGATTTCAATGATCAAATGATTTAGCCCTATTTGTCAATAAGGAGGTCCCGATTCTGGTACAAGAAGATAGCAATTTATCTCATCCATTTGGCCATTTATAATTCCTATGTAGTCTACACCAAATTCACGGAAAGCCCCGCCCCCTTCCTAAAATTCATAGAAGAAGTTTTCACGTCCCTCATCTATCAACAAAGACCCCCCTCAGAAGACCTTCGCTCTGATACTGTTAGCCAACTTCATGAGCGTCACTTCCCGTACAACATTCCACCATCTGAAGCAGGCCGAAGACGGCAAAAAAAAAATGTTGCGTGTGCAGCAAAAGAGGATTTTGAAGAGATACCAGCTACCATTGTCCCCAGTGTCCCCACCAACCTGGCCTTTGCATTGGTGAATGCTTCCATCTTTATCATACATCCCTAAAATATTAGCCCATATTTTTAACCATTTTCATCATCTGTGCTGACCATTTTCCATGCTTCCCCAAATAACCATGCCACTGCCTTCCACGTAAACTGACCCTGGCCTGTTTTTTGACTATGCCTCTGCCTACCGTTCGGACTGCTTCCACGTGAACTGACCCTGGCCTGTTTTATCAACTACGCTTCTGCCGGCCGCGTGGGCTGCGTGCATGTGAACTGACCCTGGCCTGTTTTATGGACTATGCTTTTCCCTCCTGCTTGGACTGATCTGTTGCCCTGCTACTGTAGTACACAGGGGTCTCACATATGTGAGGGGCTCCATAATTGTTTTTCAGGATGGAGAAAACAATTTTTATTTGTTTTCTCCGGGTTTCATAATTTCCAGATTAGGGTCTGGAGTCCAGAGGCTTCATAGAGATTTGGGTGGGCGAAGCCTCCACCCCTGTGCACCGCTCTTACCTGATTGCGGCCCACAGCCTATTGACTAACGGACCACACCTCTGCCTGCTACCTGGACTATGCAAATAATTAGCTGTAGCAAGAGGCAGTATGTTCATGAAGGGCTGGAGAGCGGTATAATAATGAGTGTCTGCAGGTAACAGTGTACCAGGACCAATATTATGGCTGTGCTGGCTGTCTCTGCCTGGGCAATTTCTATGGACAAATGCTTTGGCTGCGCTGACAATATCCTTGTGCTGACTATAGACAATATTCCCGCCTGCTGCCTGGATAATTACTATTGCTGTCGCTAAGCACATCCCTGCCTGCTGCCTGGACCAGTGCTCTCCTCTGTGAACACTACTAAAAGCACAGGTAATACTTTTTTTTTTTTTTACCCTTTCCGCAATAGAATTTATTTTGGATTGTAATTCTTGGTATGTACATGCTATGTGTTAGAAATATGAAGGGCCTTCAAAAATGATAGGTTGTCAGGAAATTATATATGTAATTTATGCTCCTAGAATGCCTGATGGTGCTACTTGGATGTTGGGCCTCTGTATGTGGCCAAACTGTGTAAAAGTCTCACAGATGGGGCGTGGCCTGGGAAGCAATGGAGTAGGTCGCAGGTGAAGAGAGCTCTGCTGACCCAAACTCCGATTCTACCATCCTGAAAACATCCTAGCCATCAGACACAGTACTAGCCATCTGGGGATACAATCATCTTCTTCCTCTGCTTCTGGAGCCTGCTACACCGCCGGAACGCCGTCCGGAGCCTCCAGACCGGTAACATCCTCAGGAAAGGCCGCGACTTCGGCCTAGTATCCAGAGCGGCGGTCATCTTGCTGCACCCGGCGGCGGCCTGGATGGTTGTTCTGGGCCCCCCTGGTGCCATCCTGGCCATCGGACACTTCTAGCTGCCTGAGGGGACAAATTCCATCTAATCCCCTGTGTCTGGAGTCGGCTGCGCCCCCGGGAAAGACCGCAGCTCCGGCCTGGTCTCCGGAGCGGCGGCCATCTTGATGCACCCGGCGGCGGCCTGATTGGCTGATTTGGGCCCCCCTGGCAGCTCAGCACTGGCACATCTCCTGGACCCACCACCAGACCACCTGGGGACTTGATTACAGTGACCCGTGCCCTCTGCTGCCCCCGGGAAGGGCCGCGGCTTCGGCCTACCACCCTGAGCAGCGGCCATCTTGCTGCACCCGGCAGTGGACACTGTGTTTTTCCAGCTCATCTGAATGGTATACGATCCGCTGCACTCCGGGGGGACATTCTGGACATCTGCACCCCTGCCATAGCCATACACACAGCCCGCGACTGACTTGGCAGCGGAGTGTGGCTCTAACCTAATCACTGGTGCAGCGGCCATCTTGCTTCACCTGGGGAAGATCCTGAGATACGTATCCTGGGGCAGCGAAGAACCATATCTCCGCCGAAAAGGACCTCCAAAGCGGTGAATAAGTTGGCAAAATACCGCCATCAAGACCAAGACTCACAGGCCAGCGAAGGCGATGGCACGTGCTCAACAACGGACCATCAAAGCGCAGACACAGCTAAGGTCTTGGATGCCATAGCGGCGCTGCAGGGGACACTCACCCCTAAAATTGATGAGGTCAAGATTGACATTTCCCTGCTGCGTCAGGACTTATCTAAAGTAAAAGACAGGGTAACCGAGGCCGAGACACGTATCGGAGCAGCGTAGGATATCCTGCATCCCCTGAGCCACACCACGGAGGACTTGCAGCGCCAGATCCACCAGCTACACACATTCATCAAGACGATATGGAGAATCATTTAAGAAGATGCAACCTCCGTTTCATCGGTTTACCTGAGAAGGCTGAGGGTTCCAACCCTGCTGAATATCTGGAATCCCTCCTGATCCAACACTTTGGAAGAGAAGCCTTCTCGGTCATGTTCGCCATGGAACGGGCGCACCGCATCCCAGCTAAACCTCCACCGGTGGGAGCCCCCCCAGGACCTTCATAGCCAAGTTCCTCAATTTTAAAGATAGAGACAAAATTCTGAGGTTGACCAGAGAGAAGGGGAACATTACTTTGGGCAATGGTCAGGTCGCAGTGTTCCCTGACTTCTCTAACGAAGTGCAAAGAAAACGGGCGCAATTCCAGGATGTCAAGCGACGACTCAGGGTGGCACACCTTAAATATGCTATGTTGTTCCTGGCCAGACTAAGAGTAGAGGAGGATGGCAAGGCCATATTCTTTGAGGACCCGAAGGCGGCAGCCCACTGGTTGGACCGGCGCGGACGTCCGGACGGATGATCGGATATGCGGCCGGATGCTGTGAGTACTGTTGCCAACGGCAGAAGATATCAGGCTCCATTTTATCCCCTTAGCTGTGGGGGGTAACTTCACCCCATCATTTATCATATTTTCATGAACAAAATTCGAAAGCCTCCCTTTCCTTCTGTTTTTACCCCCTCCCCTCCCCCATTCTTACGACCCAAGCAATACCGAATGTGAAACTAGAGACTACCTCCACTGAAGACAGAGGGTCAGTTCCTCTTGCGACAACATTGGGGAGGTGGGGGAAACCCCCAACTTGCTGACACTCATATATAAATGGCTTTGGATTTACAGATGATTGGACTACAACCTGTGTATTGTAATGCCCCCACAGCGCATTTATGTAGATACTGCGGGGCTGCGGCCCCAAATATCCAGCACACTAGAATGACTATACATTCTTGCAGCAAGAGACTCAATCAGACAGAGCAAGAGACACATAGGACATCCTCTGTGACTCATCCATGCCTCACGCAGTGAACAATCGCCCCCACTTCGTATGCAACCCTTATTTTTTTCTTTTCTTTTTTATATTGAACGTTCCAGCTCATAATACCCCAAGTACTGCACCTTCAGCCAGTGTTGACAGCTGGACGCTAACTCATATAATGGTTGCTTTTTTAAGTAGAACACCTCCAGTCAGTTTGGAAGGCTGGAAGAAAATCTGAACAATGGTTCATGGGTACAGTATGCTTTCGCCAAGTTGGGGAGGTGAAAAGCTGGGAGGGAAGGAAAATGCTAGATCAGTAGATCAAAACATTGGGAAATGTTGCACCGTTGTGCGCAAGTTATTGTGTTGGGAAAAGAACCTGAAAATATGTGGTTATTGTGTGAATTTTAGAGATGTTCTTAAAGTGTTTAGGCAATGTGTGCTGTTGAGGTGCGCTACCCTGCCGGTATATGTGTCCCCTGTAAGTCATGACCAGCGGGACAGATATTACATTTATGACTTGGAATGTGTGAGGTATGCGGGTTAAAATTAAACGTACAGCTATACTAACATTTATTAAAAGACAAAAGGCAAACATTGTAGCACTGGTGGAGACACATTTCACTGGCCATTTGTAGGCAGCGCTGCGGCGCCCCTGGGTGGGATTGGCATATCATAGCACACATACGAACTTCTCCAGGGGGGTCACGGTGCTAGTGGCTAAATCCACCCCCTTTGAATTGATTGCTTTGGAGACTGACTGGCAGGGTAGATATATATTTATACATGCACTTGTTGGGAGAACAAGCTACAAACCCCCCCCCCCCCATATAAATCTGATGTTGTAACAGAGGGCCTAGCGTTTATAGCGCAACACCCGACAATACCAGCAATATGGATGGGAGATTTTAACACAATAATGTCCCCATATCTAGACCGACCGACACAAATAGGGGTCCCACTAGGCGCACCCACGTAGACCAGACTATCTCACACCATGAAGGAGTTTGCCCTGGTGGATGTGTGGAGGCACAGTAACCCAACAACCAGAGCATATACGTGCCATTCCACAAGCCATAATACCATGTCTAGAATAGACTTTGTACTGGTGTCCCAGATTCTACTACCTAAAGTCACGGGGTCAGGGATTGCATCAAGGCTATTATCAGACCATTTCCCATGTTGGGTGACAGTATCTCTGGGGAATGCCCCCCCTGTACATATATGGAGATTAAACCCCCACTGGCTGTCAGCCTTTACAGACCATGAATCCATTGAAAGAGAGCTTAAATATTTCCTGGATAGACCTAGAATCCCACCCTTCCTCAACACATTCGGGATGACTTTAAGGAACAGGCCCGTAGGATTCTTAATACCAGAATAAATAGATTAAAACAGACATCCAACCTATCATTGCAACTAACAACTGACAAGTTACAAGAACTGGAAACAATTTATAACTCCAATCCCACTCCTGAAAACCTAGACAGGGTAAAATTACAATCCCGCATGGTAACACAGTTATGCACTGAAAAGGCCAAGCAAAGTATATTTTTCTGTAGGCAGAGAGTATATGAGCAGGGGGAGAGGGCAGGCAGGTTATTGGCATATCTAGCTCATATGGATGACAGGCCCCCGGTGGTAGTTTCCCTAATAGACACTGAGGGAAATAATATTACAGTCCCCTTCAAGGTAGCATCCCAGTTTTTACAATTCTATAAAAACCTATATAAATCCCTTACAACGCACACACAAACGGAACTTCAGGCGTACTTAAACACTATCCAATTCCCCAGATTAAAACCAGAACAAGTGAAATTACTAGATGCACCCATAACTACACAGGATATTTCCGATGCGATTGCCCAACTGGCCAAGTCTAAAGCTCCTGGACTAGATGGTCTACCCCTGGAGTTCTATGCAACATATTCAGAGACGCTCATACCTAAACTCAAGGATCTTTATCAATCCATATTTGACACAAATTTGCTCCCTTTATCCATGCAAGAGGCCCAGATAATTGTACTCCCTAAGCCGGGCAAGGATCCCCATTACCCTGAGTCATATAGGCCTATATCACTCCTACAGGTGGATATAAAGATACTAGCTAAAATACTGGCCAATAGATTGAACACAGCTATACTCACGTTAATACATCCTGACCAAACAGGATTTATGCCAGGGAAAAACACTACCATGAACATCAGGAGATTATATATGAACATACAGGCTCAGCATGACAATTCCGGAACCAGGGTGGTGGTAGCACTTGACACTGCTAAAGCCTTTGATTCCGTAGAATGGCCATATCTGTGGGAGTGTTTACGTAATTATGGCTTTGGTCCACAGTTCATGCAGTGGGTTAAGCTTCTTTACCAGACATCTAAAGCAACGGTGTTTGTTAATGGCTGGCTTTCGGAGCAATTCCCTCTGGAGAGGGGAACAAGACAGGGATGTCCCCTGTCCCCCCTACTGTATGCCCTGGCGGCGGAGCCACTGGCAATTGCCATTAGAGCAGAATCTAATATAAAGGGACTGAGAAAAGGTCATACAGTAGATCAAATAGGTCTATATGCTGATGACACAATTTTGTATCTGGCAGACCAAGGACCTTCACTGCAGGCTGCACTTGAAATTATTGAAAAAATGGGTAGCTACTCGGGATTGCGTATTAACTGGGACAAATCTCAAATTCTCCCACTGGACATTCCCCCCCCCCCCCCCCCCCAAAAAACAATCCCAACTCTTCCATTACCCAGAGTATTTAAAATTAAGTACCTAGGGGTAGAGGTCACTAGGACTTTGACAGACTACACACACTTAAATGTTACACCCCTATTTGACCTAATAAAGTCCAAAACCCAGGCATGGTCCAGGCTACTACTGGGGGTGATGGGACGTATAAATATAATAAAAATGATTTTGCTACCCAAAATACTATACATGACTTGGCATGCCCCACTTTATATTCCCTTAAAAGTCTTTAAACAAATGGAAGCCATATTAAACTCATTTGTATGGGGTAATGGCAGACACAAACTGGCATGTTTTAAAGAACCCCACAGATAGGGGAGGAGTGTCCCTTCCCGATCTATAAGACTATTACCTAGCAGCCCAACTCTCCCATATGTACCACTTTAATAAAGAGGAAATGCAACGTTATAGATCCCTAGTATGCAACAAACCGGGACACCCAGCATTTACCCCGATACAAGCTATTCTTAGAGGGAAACAAATTACTAAAAAACTCCCAAGGTATAATATGGGAATGTTGCTACATCATCAAAGAATATGGGAAATCACATTGAAAAAGCAAAACATTGGGAAAATTCATGCCCACACCCCACTATGGTTTAACAAACACTTTCCGGAGTTAGAATACCTGTCAGACTCAACAGTATGGGCTACATATGGCATAATATACATACATCAGGTGCTATCTGACTCCAGACTTAAGCAGTTTCAGGTGCTTAAGGAAGAGTATACCCTCCCTAACCAGATGGCTATTAAGTACTTGCAACTTCGCCATGCACTAAAAACACAAATACCAAATATGGAGGTGGTGTCGGATTCTCCCCCAGTTCTGGATATAATATTGGGGGAGGAACCATCTAAACTCATCTCAACACTATACCTACAGATTAGTAACAGTAGATCAAATGCTACTGCACAGAAGGCCAAAATGGAATGGGAAAAAGATATAGGCCCTATTTGTGAAGAAGACTGGGATGAAATAATGGAAGGGACTGACACAAATATACAGTATACACAAAGCATACTTGACTCCCCTTAAAAAGGCAAAATTTGTCCTTACATATGACCCGTCATGCCATTTGTGTCACGCAGCATCAGGTACGTTCTTCCATCTCATATGGAGCTGCCCAAACAGACAGACATATTGGACACAGATTGTCCGATTCTTACATGACAATATGGGATCCCCGGCGGTATTGGACCCCAAATTATGTCTTTTGGGACTTCTGCCAGATGTAGAAATTGACAAATACCATGCTACATTTCTAAGGGAAACTGCTTATGGCACGCAAAGGCATAGCTAAGGTATGGATGCAGGCTCAGCCTCCCTCCATACGTCAATGGAAAAGGGATGTTAATGATGCACTGCCATTCAAAAAGTTAGTCTATGTGCTTAAAACACCCTAATGCCTCGCAGACAGACCTACTTAGATAAAAATAAAAGATGACTGTTCTAATGAAGGTCAAAAAAAGGGTAAAGCTCATGTAAAAATGTAATGGTAGTAAAATGATATGAAGTCTCTTATAGACTGGATGTATTCACCATCATAACCTTGTACCTTAACATTTATTTTTATTTATTTATTTCAGGTACTTATATAGCGCCGTCAATTTACGCAGCGCTTTACATATATATATTATACATTCACATCAGTCCCTATACCCTCAAGGAGCTTACAATCTAAGGTCCCTAACTCACATTCATACCTATACTAGGGCCGATTTAGACAGGATCCAATTAACCTACCAGCATGTCTTTGGAGTGTGGGAGGAAACCGGAGTACCCGGAGGAAACCCACGCAGACACAGGGAGAACATGCAAACTCCAGGCAGGTAGTGTCATGGTCGGGATTCGAACCAGCGACCCTTCTTACTGCTAGGCGAGAGTGCTACCCACTGCGCCACTGTTTGTATGTAGGAAGAATCTCACACAAAATGCCTGTAAAAATGTAATGTTTATTATTTCGCATAAGTAACTACAATGTAAAATGTTTTTCATTCAAATAAAGTTGGTTTTTGTAATTTTTTGTCATTTTTGCTATGAATTTGCTATGTGTTGGAAATATCTTATAAATGGACAACTTTGTGTAAAAAAAATGTGTTTTATTTTTTTTTCCACATTTTCAAAAAACTTCTGGAGAAAAAATGAACATGTTCAAAAGACTTATTATGCCTCATAGATTATATGTTGGGGTGTTTGCTTTCCAAAATGGGGTCATTTTGTGGGCAATTCCATTTTCCTGGTGCTCCAGGGCCTTCAAATGTGTAATAGGTGGTTGAGAAATGAGAAATCTAATTTAAGTTTATGTAATTTAGGCTCGTAGAATGCCTGAAGGTACTACTTCAATGTTGGGCCTTTGTATGTGGCCAGGCTGTGTAAAAGTCTCACACATGTGGTATCGCCATACTCAGGAAGAGTAGCAGAATGTATTTTGGGGTGCAATTTGTTGTACGCATATGCTCTGTGAGAGAAATAACCTGTTAATATGACAATTTTGTAAAAAAAAAAAAAAAATCTTCATTTTGAAAAGAATTGTGGGAAAAAAATTACAACTTAAAAAAACTCACCATACTACTTAATACCTTGGAATGTCTACTTTCTAAAAAGGGGTAATTTGGGGGGTATTTGTACTTTTCTGACTGGTTTGTGTCTCAAGAAATGAGATAGGCCTCTATAGTACATCAGGTGTGATCAATTTTCAGTGATTGGCACCATAGTTTGTAGACTCTATAACTTTCACAAAGACCAAATAATATACACTAATTTGGGTTATTTTTACCAAAGATACAGTGGGGACGGAAAGTATTCAGACCCCCTTAAATTTTGACTCTTTGTTATATTGCAGCCATTTGCTAAAATCATTTTAAGTTCATTTTTTGTCCTCATTAATGTACACACAGCACCCCATATTGACAGAAAAACACAGAATTGTTGACATTTTTGCAGATTTATTAAAAGAGAAAAACTGAAATATCACATGGTCCTAAGTATTCAGACCCTTTGCTGTGACACTCATATATTTAACTCAGGTGCTGTCCATTTCTTCTGATCATCCTTGAGATTGTTCTACACCTTCATTTGAATCCATCTATGTTTGATTATACTGATTGGACTTGATTAGGAAAGCCACACACCTGTCTATATAAGACCTTACAGCTCACAGTGCATGCCAGAGAAAATGAGAATCATGAGGTCAAAGGAACTGCCTGAAGAGCTCAGAGACAGAATTGTGGCAAGGCACAGATCTGGCCAAGGTTACAAAAAAAATCCTGCTGCACTGAAGGTTCCTAAGAGCACAGTGGCCTCCATAATCCTTAAATGGCAAACGTTTGGGACGACCAGAACCCTTCCTAGAGCTGGCCGTCTGGCCAAACTGAGCTATCGGGGGAGAAGAGCCTTGGTGAGAGAGGTAAAGAAGAACCCAAAGATCACTGTGGCTGAGCTCCAGAGATGCAGTCCAGAGATGGGAGAAAGTTGTAGAAAGTCAAACATCACTGCAGCCCTCCATCAGTCGGGGCTTTATGGCAGAGTGGCCCGACAGAAGCCTCTCCTCAGTACAGGACACATGAAAGCCTGCATGGAGTTTGTTAAAAAAACACCTTAAGGACTCCAAGATGGTGAGAAATAAGATTCTCTGGTCTGATGAGACCAAGAGAGAACTTTTTGGCCTTAATTCCAAGCAGTATGTGTGGAGAAAAGCAGGCACTGCTCATCACTTGTCCAATACAGTCCCAACAGTGAAACATGGTGGTGGCAGCATCATGCTGTGGGGTGTTTTTCAGCTGCAGGGACAGGATGACTGGTTGTAATCAAGGAAAAGATTAATGCAGCCAAGTACAGGGGTATCCTGGACGAAAACCTTCTCCAGAGTACTCAGGACCTCAGACTGGGCCGTAGGTTTACCTTCCAACAAGACAATGACCTTAAGCACGCACCTAAAATAACGAAGGAGTGGCTTCACAACAACTCTGTGACTGTTCTTGAATGGCCCAGCCAGAACCCTGACTTAAACCCAATTGAGCATCTCTGGAGAGACCTAAAAATGGCTGTCCACCAACGTTTACCATCCAACCTGACAGAACTGGAGAGGATCTGCAGGGAGGAATGGCAGAGGATCCCCAAATCCAGGTATGAAAAACTTGTTGCATCTTTCCCAAAAAGACTCATGGCTGTATTAGATCAAAAGGGTGCTTCTACTAAATACTGAGCAAAGGGTCTGAATACTTAGGACCATGTGATATTTCAGTTTTTCTTTTTTAATAAATCTGCAAAAATGTCAACAATTCTGTGTTTTTCTGTCAATATGGGGTGCTGTGTGTACATTAATGAGGAAAAAAATGAACTTAAATGATTTTAGCAAATGGCTGCAATATAACAAAGAGTGAAAAATTTAAGGGGGTCTGAATACTTTCCGTCCCCACTGTATGTAGCAGTGTAAATTTTGGGCAAAATTTATGAAGAACAATTACTGATTTGCAAAATTTTATGACAGAAACAAAGAAAAAGGCATTTTTTTCACAAAATTTACAATCTTTTTTTATTTCTAGCACAAAAAATAAAAAACCCACTAGCGATTAAATACCACCAATAGAAAGCTCTATTTGTGTGAAAAAAGGACGCAAATTTGGGTACAGTGTTGCATGACTGAGTACTTGTCATTCACAGTGTGAGAGCGCTGAAAGCTGAAATTGGTCTGGGCAGGAAGGGGGTATAAGTGCCCTGTATTGAAGTGGTTAAGCACCCATGTCAGTGGTAAATGGTTTGTCCCATCCCTGTAAACTGATACATTTTGCTGGAGAGCTTGTGCTTTTGAAAAACAACAGACTTGCTGGCTGGATCGACAGATGAAAATAGAAGACAGAAAGCCTAAAGAATAAATTGAATGCAGCCATCACATCTAATGCCGCGTACACACGGTCGTATTTTCCGACGGGAAATGTTCGATGTGAGCTTGTTTTCGGAATGTCCGACCGTGTGTATGCTCCATCGAACATTTGCTGTTGGAATTTCCACACACAAATGTTTGCGAGCAGGTTCTCAAATTTTCCGACAACAAAATTTGTTGTTGGAAAGTCCGATCGTGTGTACACAAGTCCGGCGCATAAAAGTCCACGCGTGCTCTGAATCAAGCAGAAGGAGCCGCACTGGCTATTGAACTTCCTTTTTCTCGGCTCGGCGTACGTGTAGTACGTCACTGAGTTCTCACGTTCGGAATTTTGGGCCAACAGTTGTGTGACCCTGTGTATACAAGACAAGTTTCAGCCAACATCCTTCGGAAAAAAATCCATGGTTTTGTTGTCGGGAAATCCATTCGTGTGTACGGGCCATAAGAATTGTCAAAGTGCAATATAATAAATGTTTTTTTTTTTTTTTTTTTTTTATTATTAGAGGTACTTAGATAATGCCATCAATTTACACAGCACTTTACATATATATTGTACATTCACATCAGTCTCTGTACTCAAGGAGCTTACAATCTAAGGTCCCTAACTCACATTCATACATACACATACTAGGGGCAATTTAGAAAGGAGCCAATTAACCTACCAACATGTCTTTGGAGTGTTGGAGGAAACCCATGCAGGGACAGGGAGAACATGCAAACTCCAGGCAGGTATTACTATGGCTGGGATTCAAACTGATGACCCCAGTGCTGCTAGATAGAGTTGCTAACCACTTGGCCACTGTGCTGCCCAATACTGCTTTAATATTTACATATTGTTTATACTGTTTAAACAAACATTGAAATAAGCCCAGACACAGGGGCCCAATGTATGATCTTGCACACAGGCCCATTGCATTCAGAAAATTCCCCTGATGTGAGAGCTGAGCACTGTGGTGATGCTCGGAGGACAGGCTTATGCTACATTCACATGGTTGATTAGCTCCAGTTGGTTAGCCTCTGCTGATTCCCGCTGCTGTTTTTAGCACCTGTGAGTGGCTAGCTGTGGTCACTGAGCCCTGTACAAATATCAGGTCGCCAGTGGCTGCAGCTATCTATGACTGTCTGCATACAAAGGCTACTTTCACACTGGGGCGGGCACCGGCGGTAAAGCGGCGCTATATTTAGCGCCGCTTTACAGTCATTTTAGCTGCGCTATTCGGCCGTTAGCGGGGCGGTTTTAGTGCCCGAGAAAGGGTTAAAACATTCCGCAAAGGGCCGCTGCAGCTGCGCTTTGCTGGCGGGTTTGCAGCGCTGCCCCGTAGTTTTCAATGGGAAGGGGCGCTTTAGGAGCGGTGAATACACCGCTCCTATAGCGCTGCAAAGATGCGGCTTGCAGGACTTTTTTGACCATCCTGCAAGCGCATCGCTCCAGTGTGAAAGCCCTCGGGGCTTTCACATTGGAGTAAATTGAGCGGCTCTTTCCTGCGATTTGCAGGTGCTATTTTTAGCACTTTAGCGCCTGCAAAGTGTGAAAAGTGTGAAAGTAGCCAAAGTGTCATTGAAGTGTACAGGGCTCAGCAGCTGCAGCTAGCTGCTCACAGATGGCAAAATCAGCAGCAATTCCTCCTGATGTCATTCACACTGGGGCTAGTCACAAGTGCGAATGTAGTCTTATTCATTCTGTACTCACAGGACATCCACAGTCCAGGCATAGTTCGACTTGCAAAACTGAGTTCATTTAGTGACTCTAAAATATAAACTGCTGGGAGCAGCACTGGACATAAGGTGAGAGTTGCTGCCGGAGCTGCTTTTTTGCTTCTTTGCAAACCCTTGCTGGGGCTATTTTCGCCCAAAGATGGGCTTTAAAGAAGGCCTCCACCCAAAAAGGGAAGCACCGCTAGTCTACCTACCTAGTTTTGCTGCGGCAAACTCAGCCAGAAGTTTGGCCCCCCTCCTCCTTCCCCCCACGGCTGGCCCATTCACAGAGCACACCATGCTTCACGCAGTAGGGAACCAGCTGTGAAGCCCATTTCCCTCAGTGGAGATGGTGGAGACAGCACCCCGAAAGGCCGTTTGCAAAATCGGCTCATGTGAGGACACCGCTATATCCCTGGACAGGTAAGTGTCCTAATACAGTATTTAAGTAAGCAGCTACAGTATTTGTAGCTGCTGACTTTTATTTTTTCCGGAAGGAGCCTGTAGGTCCACTTAATAATATATTAGTCTACTTAGTCTCTTTTTCTGACCTAATCACCAGCGGGCGGGAGGCCAGCATGAAAGAGCTGGCGGGCGGGGACAGCAAGAGAAATCCGGTGAGCCGGCGGGTGGGAGGCCAGCATGAAAGAGCCAGTGGGCAGCATAAGAGAGCCGGCTGGCCGGCAAACAAGAGAGCAGAGAGTTGACATCATCTCTCACCACCCTCCTGGCATCACCGCTGTTCCATCCACTGTACATCTGCAGGCAACAGAGAGATTACATCACCTGTCACTGCCTGCCCTCTCTCTCTCTCTGGGACCCAGTTAATGCACATGTGCTGGATCTGGTGGCAGGTGAAATGGCAAGTGACAAGCTGCATATGGTGGCAGGTGATGTGACAAGCTGCATATGGTGGCAGGTGATGTGGCAAGTGACAAGCTGCATATGGTGGCAGGTGACGTGGAATGTGACAATCTGCATCTGGGAGCAGGTGACATGGCAAGTGACAATCCGTATCTGATGGCAGGTTGACGTGACAAGCTGTATCTGGTGGCAGGTGACACGGCAAGTGCCAATCCGCATCTGGTGGCAAGTGCCGTGGCACGTGACAATCTGCATCTGGTGGCAGGTGACGTGACAAGCTACATCTGGTGGTAGGTGAAGTGGCAAGTGACAATCCAAATCTGGTGGCAGGTGACGTGACAAGCTGCATCTGATGACAGGTGACAAGCTGAATCTGGTGGCAGGTGATTTGACAAGCTGCTTCTGGTGGCAGGTGATGTGGCAAGTGACAAGCTGCATCTGGTGGTAGGCGACGGTGGCAAGTGACACGCTCAGGGCTCCCACTTATTCTGCATTATGGTGAATTGAACTACTGTATTTATTGGCGTATAACACGCACTTTTTCACCCTGAAAATCGTGTGCAAATAGTGTGTGCGTGTTATACGCCGATACTTCAATTTTAACTGCCTCAGAGGGGACAGGGAGGGGTGCAGGACGAGCGCCGTCAGATTACATACAGTGAGAATCTCCTGTTTACTTGGCGGCCTCTGTAATAGGAAGTCAGGTCTCGTGGGCCGCCATTGGACCACTGGTTTGTCTATCACAGGAGATTCTCACTGTATGTAATCTGTCGGCGCTTGTCCCGCCCCCCTCCCTGTCCCCTCTAGGCTGCAGATGGGCATCGATCAGGCTACACTGATGGCAATGTTGAGGCTGCTGCATTGAAGGCAATGGTGAGGCTGCTGCATTGAAGGTAATGGTGAGGCTGCTGCATTGATGGCAATGGTGAGGCTGCTGCATTGATGGTAATCGTGAGGCTGCTGCATTCATGGCAATCGTGAGGCTGCATTGATGTGGACTGATGAAGCTGCATTGATGGCACTTGTGAGGCTGCAGATGGGCATTGATCAGGCTGCATTGATGGCAATGATGAGGCTGCAGATGGGCACTGACCATTATTTTGCTTCAAAGTTCCTTATTTAAAATTTAAGTTTTTTTCCTGAAACTTGTTATACGCCGATAAATATGGTATTTAATTTTATATTACAATGTAATAATTGAAATAATGCGCTTCAATCATTGCCCTGATGCACAAACTCCAGCCATTGCCCGTGAAAATCCGCATGGCCCCCCACCCGGGCCTTGGCATAATTTTCTTCCACGCAGCCAGTCCCCAGTGCCAAAAAGGTTGGGGACCGCTGCTTTACAGGACAGGAAGTAAAGGGAAATCTTTTTCAAGAGACTCTGTCACGTGTTAAAAAAAAGTCAAGCAAAAGCACAGAAAAAATATGTATTTTAAAAGCTTACTTGTGGTGTTTTTTATTTCTATAACTATTTCATATTCCATTACAATGTATCTTTGAACCTGCTAATACATTTAGTACTCCATGAGAGTAAGTTCCCTTACACAGCCTCCTCCCTCCTTGCACGTCATAGCCCTCTCCCCTTCTGGCAGTGTCTAATTACTGTCTGTGCTGGCCCAGCTCCTCTGACCTTCACTTCCCTACTGTTTGTGTAGCAGCTGAGGAGAAGAGATGGGGAATACTATAGGGCAGGGGTCTCTTTCTAAGGGCCAGTTTACTGGGGGGGCAGTAGGGGGGGCAGACTGTAGCTGTTGGGAGTAGAACAGGTCCCAACGTCAGTGGGGAAAAAAACAATGCTTAGTCCTTGGTGTCAGTGGGAAGAACAGTGCCCCATCATTAGTGTCATTGGGAGGAATTGTGCCCCATGGGTGTCATTGGGAGGAATTATGCCCCTTCGTTGGTGTCGGTGGGAAGAGTTGTGTCCCATCACTGGTGTCAATGGAAGGAATTGTTCCCCATCGTTGGTGTCATTGGGACGAATTGTGCCTCTTTACTGGTCTCAGTGGTAGGTAATTCCCCATCGTTGGTATTAGTGGATGAAATAGTGCCTCAAGGACTGGATAAAAGCAAGAAAAGGACCACATCTGGCCCGAAGGCCGCAGTTTGAAGACCACTTCTATAGGTTGTCCCTTGAGTATCTGCTGGGGCTGCTGACATCACATCCAAGATGACAGTACCCAGCAGCAGTCTCAGGACTTTTTGATGCTTAAAAGAGGGAGGCTTTTGCAGATGGATAGCATGCATAAAAATGTTTTTAAATGCATATATAACTTCATGGGAAGATTTTGGTTCAAATGAATGGTCTGGCAAAAAAAATAAAAATAAATATGACAGTGGTTTTAACCCTCTCCTACCCTATCAAACATTTAAAAAGAAAACATTTGTCTTTTAAATATACTTTAATAGGTCTATTTGTAATTTTTTTCTCCCAAGATTCACACATTTTAATTGGGAAAAAGTGTGAATACTGGGTGAAAGATGTGTGAATCTTCTGTGGAAACGTTTATTATTGAAATGCTGTGCATATAAAATGTACTATTTTATTACCAAAACATGTTATGCCGCACTAAACTTTTTCCCAAACTCTTTATTATTATTTTTATTTCTTTGTTATTTTAACAGCTTCAACCCCGGAAGGATTTACCCCCTTCCTGTCCAGAACACTTTTTGTGATTCGGCACTGCGTCCCTTTAACTGACAATTGCGCGGTCGTGTGACGTTGCACCCAAACAAAATTGATGTCCTTTTTTTCCCCACAAATAGAGCTTTCTTTTGGTGGTATTTGATCACCTCTGCGGTTTTTATTTATTGTACTATAAACAAAAAAAGAGCGTCAATTTAGAAAAAAACGCAATATTTTTTACTTTTTGCTATAATAAATTTCCCCCAAAAATATATATAAAAAATGTTTTTTTCCTCAGTTTAGGCCGATATGTATTCTTCTACATATTTTTGGAAAAAAAAAATTGCAATAGGCATATATTGATTGGTTTGCGCAAAAGTTATAGCGGATAGGGGATAGTTTTATGGCATTTTAATTTTTTTTTTTTTTATTAGTAATGGCGGCGATCTGCAATTTTTATCAGGACTGCGACATTATGGCGGACACATCGGACACTTTTGACACTATTTTGGGACCATTGTCATTTATAGAGCGATCAGTGCTATAAAAATGCACTGATTACTGTGTAAATGACACTGGCAGGGAAGGAGTTAACCACTAGGGAGCGATCAAGGGGTTATGTGTGTCCTAGGGAGTGATTCTAACTGTGGGGGGGTGGGCTACTACTTACATGACAACGATCACTGCTCCCAATCACAGGAAGCAGTGATCTCTGTCATATCACTAGGCAGAACAGGGAAATGCCTTGTTTACAAAGGCATCTCCCCGTTCTTCCGCTCCATGACACATTCCTGGTGCACCTGGCAGAAATCGAGTCCACGGGATCTGCAGTCACAGAGCACGCGGCGGGCGGGTGCGCGCGTGCCCACAATGCTGCTTCTTAAAGGGGACGTACCTGTACTGTCTTTTGCCCACCCGCGCAGTTCTGCCGACGTATATAGTCGTGTGGCGGTCGGGAAGGGGTTAATAAGCAGATATAAAAGGAAAAATAGAGGTCAGAAAACCACCTGTGTGGTTTAGCCAATCATTTTCTGCATATTAGAATAGGGTCCATGTTACCGGGCCATGGCAGGGACGTGTCCTTTGCCTACATACTGTGTGCCAAAAGGTACCCCTCTTTATCATTTCAGAAAGTGGTGAGGTATGGAAGTATAAGACCCCTTTCACATGGGCAGAAAAAATTGACAGGCAGACCCTCCATTATCCTCTATGGAGCAGCGGATGTAAGCGTAGACGTATCCGTTTACACCTGTCCACATCCAATCCGTTCTTCTAAAAACAAAAGAATGAGGATCTACTCCCCTTCCATCTAGACTCTAGCGGATCAGATCGGATGGTAGTTGGGTGTAAATGAACAGGTGGTCCTTTTACATCCGACCTCCCATAGAGGAGAGCGGTCTGTGTACGCTCTGCATGCGTGGAGTAGGCACAGACCAGCCATCAGTGGGGATCAGCAGACAGATTCCTCCCTGAGCAGGCAGGCTTCTGGCAGAGTCCGCCCCATGTGAAAGGGGCCTTATACAGCAGGGCAAATTTAGGATGAAGGAATGATGAACACCTGGATGCACAGCTTGAATTTCATCCAAATCCTGCTAGATCAGCCAAAATTTGAGCCATGGCACCACCTGGCCTGACAATAGTCAATTTAAAAATCGACTAAGGCCCCTTTCACATGGGCTTTCACATGGGCTTTCCGATCAGGTCCGCCTGTCAGTTTTTCAGGCGGACCTGATCGGAGCCTCCATTCACTCCTGTGGAGCGGCGGATGTCAGTGGTGACATGTCCGTTGACACCCGCTACTATCCGATCCTGTCCATGAAATCCAGATAGATGGTGACCCTATTTCCCACCTGTCTGGTGGATTGAATCCGATGGGGTTGGATGCTCAGATGATCTTGAGGGGGAACTCCGCGCCAAATTTTAAATAAAAAACCGGCATGGGTTCCCCCCCAAGGGCATACCAGGCCCTTGGGTCTGGTATGGACCTTGAGGGGAACCCCCTACGCCGAAAAAACGGCGTGGGGGTCCCCCCCAATCCATACCAGACCCTTATCCAAGGACGCAGCCCGGCCGGACAGGAATGGGGGTGGGGACGAGCGAGCGCCCCCCCCTCCTGAACCGTACCAGGCCGCATGCCCTCAACATGGAGGGGTTGGTGCCTTGGGGGAGAGGGGGCGCGCTGCGGTCCCCCCCACCCCAAAGCACCTTGTCCCCATGTTGATGAGGACAAGGGCCTCTTCCCGACAACCCTGGCCGTTGGTTGTCGGGGTCTGCGGGCGGGGGGCTTATCGCAAGCCGGGAGCCCCCTTTAATAAGGGGGCCCCCAGATCCCGGCCCCCCACCCTATGTGAATGAGTATGGGGTACATCGTACCCCTACCCATTCACCTAGGGAAAAAGTGTCAATTAAAAAAAACACTACACAGATTTTTAAAGTAATTTATTAGACAGCTCCGGGGGTCTTCTTCCGACTTCGGGGGTCTCTCCGGGTCTTCTGCCGGGCTCCTCTGCTATCTTCTGCTCTTTTGCCGCTCTTTTGCTATAGCGGAGGAGCCCAGTCTTCTGCCTTCTTCTCTTTGGTTCTTCTTCACGCTCTCCGGATCTTCTGCCGGGCTCCTCCGCTATTTTCTGCTCTTTTGCCACTCTTTTGCTATAGCGGAGGAGCCCGGTCTTTAATCTTCTGCCTTCTGCCCTCTGCTCCTGATGTTGACACGACGCTCTCTCGGGCTGGAATGCACTCTGGGCGCTCCGCGCTGACTTATATAGGCGGTGACCCCGCCCCCTTATGCCGTCACAGTCCCTGGGCATGCTGGGACTGTGATGTTTTAGGGGCGTGGTCATCACCCGATGACCACGCCCCCTTATGCCGTCACAGTCCAAGCATGCCCAGGGACTGTGACGGCATAAGGGGGCGGGGTCACCGCCTATATAAGCCATAGCAGAGCGCACAGAGAGCATTCCAGCCGGAGAGAGCGTCGTGTCAACATCAGAAGAAAAGAAGAGGGCAGAAGACTGAAGACCGGGCTCCTCCGCTATAGCAAAAGAGCGGCAAAAGAGCCGAAGAGAGCGGAGGAGCCCGGCAGAAGATCCGGAGAGCGTGGAGAAGAACCGGAGAGACCCCCGAAGTCGGAAGAAGACCCCCGGAGCTGTCTAATAAATGACTTTAAAATTCTGTGTAGTGTTTTTTGTATTGACACTTTTTCCCTAGGTGAATGGGTAGGGGTACGATGTACCCCATACTCATTCACATAGGGTGGGGGGCCGGGATCTGGGGGCCCCCTTATTAAAGGGGGCTCCCAGATTCCGATAAGCCCTCCGCCCGCAGACCCCGACAACCAACGGCCAGGGTTGTCGGGAAGAGGCCCTTGTCCTCATCAACATGGGGACAAGGTGCTTTGGGGTGGGGGGGGCCCGCAGCGCGCCCTCCCTCCAAGGTACCAACCCCCCATGTTGAGGGCATGCGGCCTGGTACGGTTCAGGAGGGGGGGGCGCTCGCTCGTCCCCACCCCCATTCCTGTCCGGCCGGGCTGCGTGCTCGGATAAGGGTCTGGTATGGATTGGGGGGGACCCCCACGCCGTTTTCTCAGCGTAGGGGGTTCCGCTCAAGGTCCATACCAGACCTAAGGGCCTGGTATGCTCTTGGAGGGGGAACCCATGCCGGTTTTTTATTTAAAATTTGGCGCGGGGTTCCCCCTAAAGATTCATACCAAACACAGTGCCGGGCATTGGCGGGGATCCAAGTCGGATCCCCGTTCATTGAAAGTTGGACATATGCCGGCTTCATGTCGCAGGGCAAAGTCGGATCCAAAGTAGGACGGCTGTCGTGTCGCACCAGTGTGAACCCAGCCTAAAACACAAAAGATGACAGGAGGTCAGAGGTCACTGCAATACAGAGCATTCACCCGCAGGTAATATTTAACACACAGTCAATATTGATGGAATCTGGACTGTTGGGAGCCATTTCTAGTAGTTATATTACTGTAGCAAGGTCCTGGACCTATAGAGGCCTAATGGTGACCTCCAGGGTCAGGGAGAACTGACATCCTTCTTGGTAGAGTGGGTTACGAGGCATGGTGGGTGTAACACAAACTGAAGTGATGGGCGCTAGACACTTTTTGAATGCAAAGAGATTTATTGTCTCTTGAACAAGAACTGTGGGAGAGAGGGTTAGGGCCAGGACACCCTTAGGTAGATGCAATGATAATTGGCAGACACCTAAAGGTAGACAGCTATACAGTGGAAGGCCTCTAGCCGGATACCACGTCTGTATAGGTAGGAATATAGGTAGGTAGGTATCTTGTAACAGTCACTAACGGTAATTGTACTTAACTATCGGTAACACAGTTCTCCTCGCACGCTACAGTCTCTCACTGTAGATCTTCACTCACTGAGCTCCCAATCTCTCATTAGACTCTCAGACCCAATCGCCACTGGATCCCTTGAGCTCTTTCACTTCTGTTACTCAATATCTTCCTCAAGCGTCACCCCCGCTTCCCTGCTGGATCCCTGGCTTGGCACTCACAGATACTCCTCAAGCGTCACCCCTGCTGACCCGCTAGGTCTCTGGCTTGGCACTCACTGATGCTCCTCAAGTGTCACCTTTGCTCTCCTGCTGGGTCCCTGACTTGGTACTTGCCGCAGTTTTCCCACTTCTTCACCATCCCTGGCTGGTGAGAAGACTGCTCTGGTACTGGCTCCAGCTTACTCACAGTGGTCTCCAGTAACAAGGTGGATGGTCCCTTAGTAGCGACAGCTTCCCCTCCACCTCCGACCTCAACTGGTTCCCGTCCGGCTGAACCGTTACTCTCGGTTGGACTCCAATCCTTCAGTCCCAACCCTGCGCTGCTTCTCCTGCTTATGGATAGGCCTCAGACAGCCTAGCAGCCAGATGTCCCCGGGATAGGCCTCAGACTTTCGGCCTAGCAGCCCGGGGCAGCATCACACACGTCTCCCCAGACAGTTGTCTGGGTGGCACAGAACCCCGATCACCTGACTCCACCCAAAAAAAAATAGGCTCTCCCAGCAGGCCAAGAGGCTTAACCACTTGACGACCGCCTCACGCCGATGTACGTCGGCAAAGTGGCACGGACAGGCAAAATCACGTACAGGGTACGTGATTTGCCTTCCGCGGGTGGGGGGTCCGATCGGACCCCCCCCCGGTGCCCGAGGCGGTCGTCTTTTGTCCAGCGGCGATCGGTGATGAGGGGGAGACCATCCGTTCGTGGCCCCCCCCTCGCGATCGCCGCCGGCCAATGAAAACACTCCTTTGCTGCTGTATGCTAAACAGCAGCAAAGGAAGTGATGCCATCTCCCCTCGGGTCGGTATTTTCCGTTCCGGCCCGAGGAGAGAAGACATCTATGTGAGTGCACCAACACACACACACACAGTAGAACATGCCAGGCACACAAAACACCCCGATCCCCCCCCCGATCGCCCCCCGATCCCCCCCCAATCACCCCCCCCCCCCCTGTCACAAACTGACACCAGCAGTTTTTTTTGTTTTTTTTTTTTTTTGTTTTCTGATTACTGCATAGTGTCAGTTTGTGACAGTTACAGTGTTGGGACAGTGAGTATTACCCCCCTTTAGGTCTAGGGTACCCCCCTAACCCCCCCTAATAAAGTTTTAACCCCTTGATCACCCCCTGTCACCAGTGTCACTAAGCGATCATTTTTCTGATCGCTGTATTAGTGTCGCTGGTGACGCTAGTTAGTGAGGTAAATATTTAGGTTCGCCGTCAGCGTTTTATAGCGTCAGGGACCCCCATATACTACCTAATAAATGTTTTAACCCCTTGATTGCCCCCTAGTTAACCCTTTCACCACTGATCACCGTATAACCGTTACGGATGACGCTGGTTAGTTCGTTTATTTTTTATAGTGTCAGGGCACCCACCGTTTATTACCAAATAAAGGTTTAGCCCCCTGATCGCCCGGCGGTGATATGCGTCGCCCCAGGCAGCGTCAGATTAGCGCCAGTACCGCTAACACCCACGCATGCAGCATACGCCTCCCTTAGTGGTATAGTATCTGATCGGATCAATATCTGATCCGATCAGATCTATACTAGCGTCCCCAGCAGTTTAGGGTTCCCAAAAACGCAGTGTTAGCGGGATCAGCCCAGATACCTGCTAGCACCTGCGTTTTGTGCCTCCGCCCAGCCCACCCAAGTGCAGTATCGATCGATCACTGTCACTTACAAAACACTAAACGCATAACTGCAGCGTTCGCAGAGTCAGGCCTGATCCCTGCGATCGCTAACAGTTTTTTTGGTAGCATTTTGGTGAACTGGCAAGCACCAGCCCCAGGCGTCAGGTTAGCGCCAGTACCGCTAACACCCACGCACGCACCGTACACCTCCCTTAGTGGTATAGTATCTGAACGGATCAATATCTGATCCGATCAGATCTATACTAGCGTCCCCAGCAGTTTAGGGTTCCCAAAAACGCAGTGTTAGCGGAATCAGCCCAGATACCTGCTAGCACCTGCGTTTTGCCCCTCCGCCCGGCCCAGCCCAGCCCACCCAAGTGCAGTATCGATCGATCACTGACACTTACAAAACACTAAACGCATAACTGCAGCGTTCGCAGAGTCAGGCCTGATCCCTGCGATCGCTAACAGTTTTTTTTGTAGCGTTTTGGTGAACTGGCAAGCACCAGCCCCAGGCAGCGTCAGGTTAGCGCCAGTACCACTAACACCCACGCACGCAGCATACGCCTCCCTTAGTGGTATAGTATCTGAACGGATCAATATCTGATCCGATCAGATCTATACTAGCGTCACCAGCAGTTTAGGGTTCCCAAAAACGCAGTGTTAGCGGGATCAGCCCAGATACCTGCTAGCACCTGCGTTTTGCCCCTCCGCCCGGCCCGGCCCAGCCCACCCAAGTGCAGTATCGATCGATCACTGACACTTACAAAACACTAAACGCATAACTGCAGCGTTCGCAGAGTCAGGCCTGATCCCTGCGATCGCTAACGTTTTTTGGTAGCGTTTTGGTGAACTGGCAAGTGCCAGCGGCCTAGTACACCCCGGTCGTAGTCAAACCAGCACTGCAGTAACACTTGGTGACGTGGCGAGTCCCATAAGTGCAGTTCAAGCTGGTGAGGTGGCAAGCACAAGTAGTGTCCCGCTGCCACCAAAAAGACAAACACAGGCCCATCGTGCCCATAGTGCCCTTCCTGCTGCATTCGCCAATCCTAATTGGGAACCCACCGCTTCTGCAGCGCCCGTACTTCCCCCATTCACATCCCCAACCAAATGCAGTCGGCTGCATGAGAGGCATTTTTATGTCCTCCCGAGTACCCCTACCCAACGAACCCCCCAAAAAAGATGTCGTGTCTGCAGCAAGCGCGGATATAGGCGTGACACCCGCTATTATTGTCCCTCCTGTCCTGACAATCCTGGTCTTTGCATTGGTGAATGTTTTGAACGCTACCATTCACTAGTTGAGTATTAGCGTAGGGTACAGCATTGCACAGACTAGGCACACTTTCACAGGGTCTCCCAAGATGCCATCGCATTTTGAGAGACCCGAACCTGGAACCGGTTACCGTTATAAAAGTTAGTTACAAAAAAAGTGTAAAAAAAAAAAAATATGAAATAAAAAAAAATAGTAGTTGTTTTATTGTTCTCTCTCTCTCTCTATTCTCTCTCTCTATTGTTCTGCTCTTTTTTACTGTATTCTATTCTGCAATGTTTTATTGTTATTGTTATTGTTATTATGTTTTATCATGTTTGTTTTTCAGGTATGTAATTATTTATACTTTACTGTTTACTGTGCTTTATTGTTAACCATTGTTAACCATTTTTTTGTCTTCAGGTACGCCATTCACGACTTTGAGTGGTTATACCAGAATGATGCCTGCAGGTTTAGGTATCATCTTGGTATCATTCTTTTCAGCCAGCGGTCGGCTTTCATGTAAAAGCAATCCTAGCGGCTAATTAGCCTCTAGACTGCTTTTACAAGCCGTGGGAGGGAATGCCCCCCCCCCCCACCGTCTTCCGTGTTTTTCTCTGGCTCTCCTGTCTCAACAGGGAACCTGAGAATGCAGCCGGTGATTCAGCCAGCTGACCATAGAGCTGATCAGAGACCAGAGTGGCTCCAAACATCTCTATGGCCTAAGAAACCGGAAGCTACGAGTATTTCATGACTTAGATTTCGCCAGATGTAAATAGCGCCATTGGGAAATTGGGGAAGCATTTTATCACACCGATCTTGGTGTGGTCAGATGCTTTGAGGGCAGAGGAGAGATCTAGGGTCTAATAGACCACAATTTTTTCAAAAAAGAGTACCTGTCACTACCTATTGCTATCATAGGGGATATTTACATTCCCCGAGATAACAATAAAAATGATTAAAAAAAAAAATATGAAAGGAACAGTTTAAAAGTACGATTAAAAAAGCAAAAAAATAATAAAGAAAAAAAAAACAAAAAAAAAAAACACCCCTGTCGCCCCCTGCTCTCGCGCTAAGGCGAACGCAAGCGGCGGTCTGTCGTCAAACATAAACAGCAATTGCACCATGCATGTGAGGTATCACCGCGAAGGCCAGATCGAGTGCAGTAATTTTTCCAGTAGACCTCCTCTGTAAATCTAAAGTGGTAACCTGTAAAGGCTTTTGAAGGCTTTTAAACATGTATTTATTTTGTTGCCACTGCACGTTTGTGCGCAATTTTAAAGCATGTCATGTTTGGTATCCATGTACTCGGCCTAAGATCATCTTTTTTATTTCATCAAACATTTGGGCAATATAGCGTGTTTTAGTGCATTAAAATTAAAAAAAGTGTGTTTTTTCCCCAAAAAATGCGTTTGAAAAATCGCTGCGCAATTACTGTGTGAAAAAAAAAAAATGAAACACCCACCATTTTAATCTGTAGGGCATTTGCTTTAAAAAAATATATATAATGTTTGGGGGTTCAAAGTAATTTTTTTGCAAAAAAAAAAAACTTTTTCATGTAAACAATAAGTGTCAGAAAGGGCTTTGTCTTCAAGTGGTTAGAAGAGTGGGTGATGTGTGACATAAGCTTCTAAATGTTGTGCATAAAATGCCAGGACAGTTCAAAACCCCCCCAAATGACCCCATTTTGGAAAGTAGACACCCCAAGCTATTTGCTGAGAGGCATGTCGAGTCCATGGAATATTTTATATTGCGACACAAGTTGCGGGAAAGAGACAAATTTTTTTTTTTTTTTTTTTTTTTTTGCACAAAGTTGTCACTAAATGATATATTGCTCAAACATGCCATGGAAATATGTGAAATTACACCCCAAAATACATTCTGCTGCTTCTCCTGAGTATGGGGATACCACATGTGTGAGACTTTTTGGGAGCCTAGCCGCGTACGGGACCCCGAAAACCAAGCACCGCCTTCAGGCTTTCTAAGGGCGTGAATTTTTGATTTCACTCTTCACTGCCTATCACAGTTTCGGAGGCCATGGAATGCCCAGGTGGCACAAAACCCCCCCAAATGACCCCATTTTGGAAAGTAGACACCCCAAGCTATTTGCTGAGAGGTATAGTGAGTATTTTGCAGACCTCACTTTTTGTCACAAAGTTTTGAAAATTGAAAAAAGAAAAAAAAAAAATGTTTTTTCTTGTCTTTCTTCATTTTCAAAAACAAATGAGAGCTGCAAAATACTCACCATGCCTTTCAGCAAATAGCTTGGGGTGTCTACTTTCCAAAATGGGGTCATTTGGGGGGGTTTTGTGCCACCTGGGCATTCCATGGCCTCCGAAACTGTGATAGGCAGTAAAGAGTGAAATCAAAAATTTTCACCCTTAGAAATCCTGAAGGCAGTGATTGGTTTTCGGGGTCCAGTACGCGGCTAGGCTCCCAAAAAGTCCCACACATGTGGTATCCCCATACTCAGGAGAAGCAGCTAAATGTATTTTGGGGTGCAATTCCACATATGCCCATGGCCTGTGTGAGCAATATATCATTTAGTGACAACTTTATGAAAAAAAAAAAAAAAAAAAAAAAAAAGTGTCACTTTCCCGCAACTTGTGTCAAAATATAAAATATTCCATGGACTCAATATGCCTCTCAGCAAATAGCTTGGGGTGTCTACTTTCCAAAATGGGGTCATTTTGGGGGGTTTTGTGCCACCTGGGCATTCCATGGCCTCCGAAACTGTGATAGGCAGTGAAGAGTGAAAGCAAAAATTTACACCCTTAGAAATCCTGAAGGCGGTGATTGGTTTTCGGGGCCCCGTACGCGGCTAGGCTCCCAAAAAGTCCCACACATGTGGTATCCCCATACTCAGGAGAAGCAGCTAAATGTATTTTGGGGTGCAATTCCACATAGGCCCATGGCCTGTGTGAGCAATATATCATTTAGTGACGACTTTTTGTAAATATTTTTTTTTTTTTGTCATTTTTCAATCACTTGGGACAAAAAAAATAAATATTCAATGGGTTCAACATGCCTCTCAGCAATTTCCTTGGGGTGTCTACTTTCCAAAATGGGGTCATTTGGGGGGGTTTTGTACTGTCCTGCCATTTTAGCACCTCAAGAAATGAGATAGGCAGTCATAAACTAAAAGCTGTGTAAATTCCAGAAAATGTACCCTAGTTTGTAGACGCTATAACTTTTGTGCAAACCAATAAATATACGCTTATTGACATTTTTTTTACCAAAGACATGTGGCCGAATACATTTTGGCCTAAATGTATGACTAAAATTTAGTTTATTGGATTTTTTTTATAACAAAAAGTAGAAAATATCATTTTTTTTCAAAATTTTCGGTCTTTTTCCGTTTATAGCGCAAAAAATAAAAACCGCAGAGGTGATCAAATACCATCAAAAGAAAGCTCTATTTGTGGGAAGAAAAGGACGCAAATTTCGTTTGGGTACAGCATTGCATGACCGCGCAATTAGCAGTTAAAGCGACGCAGTGCCAAATTGGAAAAAGACCTCTGGTCCTTAGGCAGCATAATGGTCCGGGGCTCAAGTGGTTAAAGAAATCCTTGCCAATGGCTGAGACACCCCATCCATTCGTAACCTGACCTTGCTAAGCCCTTGTCTATCTAATGTCACCAGCATAACGCCACCTAGCGACACACTTTTTTTTTTTTTTTTTCACTGCCCCTTTTATTTATTATTGTTGTTCCCCTGCCCCCTTTTTTAAAATTGTCAGCCGCAGTTTGTCTTGCTGCAACGCTGATGTTCCCCCCCTTTTTTTTTTTTTCAATTTGTGTTAGCGGTAGTGCTCAATTGTACACCACATTTCTTTTAAAAAAGTGCATCCAATCACCCATTTCATACTATCCAATAAATTTGTGTAATAAGCCCCCCCCATCATTTCTGGGAGGCCAAAAGGAGAGGCAGACATTCCCATGCCACTATGAGGGGGCCAGCAGCTTCTGTGTCAACAGGCAAAGGTGGACGTGGTTCGTCCTCAGGTACATTTGTCTCTTTTTACTAACGGCTGTGCTATCCAGCCACAGCATGCAGAGGAGGTGGTGAACTGGCTTACTAAACCATCCTCAACCTCTATGACCCAAGTAGAGAATAGTGTGCAGTCCACCACAGCTGCCAGAGCAGATTATTCTGCCTCCTTGTCCACAGCCACTCCTGCCATAGCCCCAGCATCATGCATGGAGGAGTCAGCTAAATTATTTGAACACAGTGTCAGCCACTTGCTTCTTAAAGATGCACAGACATTACTTGATTCTGAGGTTGAGGAAGGGAGTAACATGAGCCTACGGAGAGGGGATAACATTGATAAATAACAAATTGGCAGTCATGTTCCCAGTGGTGTATTTAGGTTTTGTGCTGCCCTAGGCGTGACTAAACTCATGTACCCCCCTAATTTAAATACGACCCACCCCTTGTTGCCGAGGCCACACCCCTTCCTGTTTAAGACCCACCCTATCATCTGTAAACTACACCCCTTCCTCTTTAGGCTCATTTGGCACCTTTCGGGGGAAGGGAGGAACGGGTACCTGTTTTTTACAGTGCCGCCCTAGGCCTAGGCCTTGTCAGCCTAGGCCAAAACACAGCCCTGCATGTTCCCCCATGTGCTTGAGCCTGAGTGTACTATGATTTGGCTTCTTTACATAAGGCTTGCTCAATGTGGTGCAAAACCTTGTTATTTCCATCTAAAGACAACAGAATTTATCCAAAACATCTCTAATCTTGTTCTGAGTACACTAAAATGTGGCCTCATCATACAGACTGGCTCCCCGAGCCATTGTTTACTAAATAAAGAAAGCTTGCAGGGAAAATCAATTTAAATGTCATTTGTTTTTTTTATATATGTCAGTTTTGCAGCAGCAGGTTCTATACACGGTACAGATAGGCCATTACATCAGGCAAACTAAGGGGACAATCCAAGGCACTATATTTAAAGGATTTTTTTTTTTATTACTTCACTTTAAGCATCATTAAAATCTCTGCTCATTTAAAAACAATATTTTTTAACAGTTTTTTTTGCATTGATACATGTCCCCTAGGGCAGTACCCGGGCCCCCATACCCTTTTTATGGCCAATAACTTGCATATAAGCCATAAAAATGGGGACTTTTGATTTTTTGAGTTCTGGTCCCATAGAGTTTAATAGGGCTCTGGGTTCTGGTGAGAACTTTTTCCAGGTTCTGGTGTAGAACAGAACCTGGGGGTGTTCTGCCCATTACTAGTTCAGATCGAACCCGCCAGGAAGCCGTCACTGCACACCGCCAATCATAGGCAGTGAGGCATTTCCCGACTGACAGCTGCACATACACACGCTGCCTATGATTGGCAGTGTGCAGTGCCGGCTTCCTGAAGGGTCCGAGCTGAACACGCCTGAGCCCATTCTTACCCATCACTAGTTGCTGCTACTACATTTTTGTGCATGCGGCCATGTCCACTTCTATAGGCTGCCTACACACGCAAAACAAAGGCAGCTTGCACACAGGACGGTTAATGTTTTTTTTGGGGGGGGGAAAGTCCATTAATTACAAAATCGATCGTTAAAAGCTAATGAAGTTTGTACTTTTGAATATAATTTGTCAACTCATTGAATGTACTGAGAATTTTAGTATAAAATGTTTGTACAAATGTTTGTTTGAAAATCTACTAGTATATGCAATAGAGGATTTTACTGGATAAGCCCAAATTCAAGCTGTGGCTGGCCCTACAAGCACCACCTGGCCAGACAATAGTCAATTTTCCATCCAGCTCAGCTGATTTTTTATCTTATCAGATGCAGTCACTATTCAGGTATTCAATACAATAACCTTCAGTGGGGATTCCTCCATCTACATTGTTCGTGACTGGGGGATCAATTGATTGCTGCAGGCTGATCAAAAGAAAATCAAGCAGTGTAGGACAGCTGGTAAATAAACAGAGGAACTTTTGCTTTATTGGTGTGTTTTATTTCATAATAGGAAGAGAGGAGAGGGGAGTTTTGGATAGAAAGGTGAGCTGAAGTATAGTGAGGGATGGGTAAAGCTTGGGGTTCACTGGAAGGGATCTCATCTGTAAAACACAAAGGTCAGTGGTCACTGCAATGCAGAGCATTCACTTGCAGGTTATATTTAACACACAGTCAATACTGATAGAATCTGGACTGTTTAGAGCCATGGCTAGTAGTTATAGGAGGTGCTGGTTTCCTTCTGAAACTACTATTATGTCTGGAAGTAATTCTGATCCTCTAACTTTAATACTTTGAGTCACTGATCTGGAGAAAATATGTCTTGAAAGTAGAGTGCCTCAAAAAATGGAACTTCCGCTTTAAGTGATGGTGACCCCCTGACATGCCACATTTGTTATGTCATTTTTTTTTTGGTGGGGGGAGTCTGTACCCAGTTTTTATGGGCACCCAGCTCCCACTTCCTCCTCTGGCTCCGCGGCGCCGGAAGGAAGTTCACCTCTCCCCCCTCCCTCCCCTGCAATCTTCTGGGACACGTCACAGGTCCCATAAGATTGCCCAGCTATTCACAGCGCGCATGCGCAATGCACGCCTGGCTGTGAAGCCAGAGCCAGCCGCCCACAGTTAGAATGCCGGCACCATGGTAGAGAAGAGGTAGAGCAACAATGCTTTGTACGCCCGCATCGCTGGACCGTGGGACAGGTGAGTGTCTGGTTATTAAAAATGGGTGGAAGTCCGCTTGAAGAAGGACGTTAGATCAACCTGACAGCCAGGGAAATGCCATTTTTACAAGGATAGTTCAGTATAGAAACAGAACACTGCCATGAGAGCCATGCAAATGCCTGTCAACGAACGCATACAAATTGAGACCAGTGGTTCTTTTCGTGCAGCCGCCGCGTTACAATGGGCATGACTGGGACTGCCTGCACACAGATGCATAGAACACCTATGCATCAAAGTCAGTCCTTCACTGTTACAGCCCATCACTGTTCATTTTTTTGTTTTTGTAACTTTACTTGAAATGTCACGGTACATGTCATTCAAGTCACCCCACAGCAGCTTGTTGTGACATGTGATGTCAATGGCCCCACCTTTAAAGCAGAACTAAACCCACCTATCTTTAGAAGCTGAGGAAGCTGCCATCTTAGCCGCTGTTTGATCTGCAGGTGCCATGGTGCTACACACGTGATCAGATATGATACAAGCCTTTGATGGCTCGACAGTTCAGTTGAGCACTGCCAGAAGCACCCTAGTGCTGGTAAATGTAAAAGTGATCACTCAAGACATGCCTTGAATGTAACTTTTTGGGAAACAGTTAAAAATGGTAGGTTTAGTTTTGCTTCAAAGCAGAACTAAAGCTCCATTTAGAACAACGAGCAGGCAGGCTTTTATTGCACAAAAGGCATGCAATGTTTCCTGTGCAATAAAATGTCCCTACCTGCCTGCTCACCATCTCCTCTGGCGCTGTAAACTGAGCTGCACATGCACAGCTCATCTTACAGTACCGTGATGTCTCTGAGTGCCGGTGTTCTGACGAGAACTGTCCTCCTATCAGATAGTGTCCGCCCCATACTGCGCAAGCGCAGTGCCTGCGCAGTACGGAGGAGATGGAGATGCCGAAAGTGTCCGAAGTTGATCAGCTGACTATTAGCTGTACACGGCGCTTGGGCATTTATTAGTGATGGCTGTGTAAGAGGGCCCCTCGTGGGCTCGCTTCGCTCGCCACGCTTCGGGCACGGCCTCGCTGCACTCGGCATCTATTTATTCTTACTCTATGTCCACTTGGATAGTAGGGAATGAACCTGGACACAGGGTAAGAATAAAAGCGCAGGCGCCGTGTACAGTTGACGATCAGCTGTTGAACATCGGAGACTTTCGGCTCTCGTTTGTCCTCTGTACTGCGCCTGCGCAGTACACGGTGGACACTATCAGATGGGGACAGTATTTGACAAGACACCGGGATGACTGGCTCTTGCACAGGAGTGACGTCATCCCGCCTCAGCCAATACAGAGGTCTGAAGACTGGCACCCAAAGTAGACTCTGGCACCAGTGAGGGACCGTTGCATAGATGAAAATGAACCCTTTTATTCTGCTTTACAGAAACAATACATACTCAAACCCCATCAGAAGCTTTATAATGAAAATAAATCGGTATTTGTGTGGCTCCTGTTCCTCTAAAAGTCAGATGTAGGTGGAAGGATCAGCTGTGACTGGACACTCCTCCTCCCCAGCATATCATAGTATGAACTTAAGAAGCTGTTTGGTCGGTATGGCCAATACAGAATTTTTGATGCTTTCATTCATGAAGCCCAGTGTTAGTATGCAGTAGGTGTTTGTGAAACAAATAACAAACTTACCTAGAATCATTTAGGGACACAAGTTGCTGCAAAGACAAGAGGTCAGAGGTCAGTTATAAAGAATATTGTAAGATCCATACTATATGCGCTATGCCATGTGCTTCTTTTCAAGGGTCAGCGCATCCGAAACTCATATTTCACAATTTATGAGGCTCTCCCATAGCTCCGGACTTTGGAACAAAGTCCCTCTGTCCCTCTTTCCTCCTCATTTGTCCCTCCTTTTGGTCTGATCTATATAGTTTATAGTATATAAAATTCACATTTTTATCTTTGAATAGGTGTTCCCCAGTGCTAAACCTTTTATCCAATTTTTAAATGGCTGCATTTGTAAATTTCAACAGCCAGTATAAAAGAATAGTAAGGTAAAAAAAAGCACTTGTGGGTTTACCTAATCAATTTTTTTAGTATAATTCTACTTTAGGCTCCATTCACACTAGCGCGTTTTTTGATGCATTTTGCATTTTGCAGAAATGCACGGGAATTTTTTAACATGGGTTCCTATGGAACATGTTCACATCAATGCTTTTTTGTTTCTCTGCATTTTTGGAAAGGGTCGGGGACTTTTTTTCATGCAAAAAGCAGCGTTTTGCATGTAATGGATTTCAATGGACAAGCATCAAAAACGCAAGTGCACCGTTTTTGCAGCGTTTTTGCAGCGTTTTTGATGCGTTTTTGCCGTTTTTTTTTTTTTTTTTTTTAATTTTTTTTTTTAGACTGTAAAAAAAACTGTAAAAAAAAAAAAAAAAAAAACGCAAATCGCGGCAAAAACGCCGCAAAAACACTGCTCAAAAACGTGGCAAGCATGAAAAAAAAACCTCCAAAAACGCTCAAAAGCAACATGCATAGGTGTGAATCGAGCCTTAGGCTCGATTCACACCTATGCAGTTTTAGTGCTTTTTGCATTTTGCAGATTTGCACTACAGTCCATTCACCATGGTTTCCTATGGAACATGTTCTGTAGTGCAAATCTGCAAAATGCGAAAAGCACTAAAAATGCATAGGTGTGAATCCAGCCTTAAGGAGACTTGACAGGGGATGTGTCCTATGCCTACATTGTTAATAGGTGTCACTCATTCCTATCTCAGAAAGTTGGGAGGTATGCTCTCCCCTAACTTGGAGTCTCACTCCTCCCGTTTGTTTTATATGTAACACAATCTACATGAAAAAAAGCAGCAGATAAAGACCCCCTTAAATGACCGCAGCAAGTAGGAGGAGCTGGGAACTCCACTACAGAGATCTCCCCTCCATTTTCCTCAAGTCTAAGGCTCGATTCACACCTATGCATGTTGCTTTTGAGCGTTTTTGGTGGTTTTTTTTTCATGCTTGCCGCGTTTTTGAGCCGCGTTTTTGCCGCGTTTTAGCGGCGTTTTTGCCGCGATTTGCGTTTTTTTTTTTTTTTCATTTTTTTTACAGTCTTACAAAAAAATTACAAAAAAAAAAAAAAAAAAACGGCAAAAACGCACCAAAAACGCATCAAAAACGCTGCAAAAAAGGTGCACTTGCGTTTTTGTTGCTTGTCCATTGAAAACCATTACATGCAAAACGCTGCATTTTGCATGAGAAAAAGTCCCCGACCCTTTCCAAAAACGCGGAGATACAAAAAAGCATTGATGTGAACATGTTCCATAGGAACCCATGTTAAAAAATTCCCGTGCATTTCTGCAAAATGCAAAATGCATCAAAAAACGCGCTAGTGTGAATGGGGCCTAAGAGTGGTCGGACTCCTCATGCTCTACAATCCAAATATCAGTTTTAGGTTGATTACTAAAAGAAAACTTTTACTACTATAAAAATTGTCATTAAAAATCTGCATTCTGCGTGACTGTCTGCATTGTGTGAAATCTGCACAGAGCTGGAGATCAAAGCTATCCCCTACAGTGAGAGCTTCATATCTGCTGAGTTTGTTGTTTTTAAGACTCTTTAAAGGCTAATGGGATACAGATGGTGGCCCTTTTCCTTATTTCAACCCTGAGAATACTCAGGTGGTGATAATAAAAGCAGATGCTCAGACCTATCGACTGGTCTGAATAAGGCCATGGTAAGGTCTGGATGAACATGTCAAGAGGTAAGAATCTGCAAAAACAACTTCAAAGACAAACGCTTGTTCTTTTTCAGGAAGATTTTACCAATGATGCTGGCATGGTCTGAATAAATACAGAACCCAGTAAGACTCTGCTAAAAGTTCTTAAATGGTATCTAGCCAACCTGTTTTTTGTGTGTTGTTTTTTTTTACTATTTAAAGGGTTGGTCCACCTACAAGTGATATTCCAGATAGAGGTGTCAGTCCTTGGCTTTTTATGTTCTAACAGTGTGATCTCTCTGTCATACTTCCCGAATCTGTCCACCTTGCAGTTTTAAGGTCATGCAGACAGGTGTACAATACGCTGCCTTCAGTTCCGTAATTCATATGGATCTAAATGCAGTAGTATTCTATGCTATGGGCCCATTCACATTTGCCTGGGCGAATGAGGTGCACCTGGGGTGATTTTTTATTTTTTATGTTTAGATTTGACCTCATATTATATGGTTTTGGTAAATCTAAAAGAAAATCGTATAATATATGGCCAGCCTTACACATGTAGGTTAGACACACAGACTGAGGTGAATGGCATCTTAAAGCCGAACTCCAGATTTAATTTAACTTTAAATACTTAATTTAAACCAAAATGGTCCAAACGAACCATTACCTTCACTAGTACATGTGCGTGCTGGGAGCGCTGTGTATACTGTATGGAGCATCAGCTCCATACAGTATACAGCACGGTGTTCCAGCAGCGGTACAAGGACTTTCCGTCTCCTTCCTGGAACAAAATCGAGGTGGGTTGAACACTGCTTAAGTAGCTTTACATTTTCTGAATGAGTACAAGGCTTCCTTAGATAGGCTGAGGTAGTGATCGTGATGTCATCTGCCTGCCTCTCCACCTCAGCCAATTAGAGGAAGCCTTGTATTCATTCATAAAACACCTGTGAATGGTTGAGCAGCACTCAGTCTGACTCCATTTTGTTCTGGGAGAGGGATGGGATGTCTCTGTCCAGCTGTTGTAACACAGCACTGTATACTGTATGAAACTGAGGCTACATACAGTTTATACAGCACTCGTAGCATGTGGGCGGGGCCACCTTACCCGTGCACATGGGGGTACCTCTTCTCATTTACTTACTCATCAATACCTGGGACCAGGCAGGGCCGTGTTCATGTGAGAGTCGACAGTAAGGAAGAACCCTGGCTTAGAGATGAGCCACACACAGTTTGCAGCCATGTGACCTATAGAGTCTCTCTGTAAAACATGCCATCCCGTGTCACTACACACCTTGACTTACAGTGTTGCATTTAGGAGTGACACCGCAGAGCCCATGCCCTCTCCATTTGTCCAGCGTAACTCTGCCACCTACTCCCAGTGACAGAATGGGGTCCCGTCGTGCGCTAGTGCGGACCTCAAGATTGCACTCTTTTTAACTCCTTCTCTCTCCTCTACAAGGTGACAAGGTATCCAAGGTCTCCGTACCGTGGGTTCAGTCCCAGCTTCAACTGGGGGGAACTGACCGCTAGGGAGGGAGGCAGAACACTGCCCCCCCCCCTCGCTACTGGAGGACCTGTCGCCTGCACCAGGTACTGCTGCTGACCGGCTGCTTGACTTTCCAACCAGTTCATTCTTACCTATAGCAACTATGCTCCTCCGTCCTTCCTGCCAAGTTAACCCCCTGTGATGGACTTCCTCTTCTACCCCATATGTGCTTCAACAGGCCCTGTTCTTTAAAGCGGAGTTCCAGGCTTTTTTTTTGTTTATTAAAAGTCCAAAAGTTTAGCTGCTGAATTTAATAAACAGACACTCACCTGTTCCACAGTCCAGCGATGCGTCCGCACGGAGCCTCGCTCCTCTCCCCTCCGTTGAAACTGTGGGCACCCGGCCGTGACAGCTTGCGGCTTCACAGCCGGGCGCGCATTGTGCATGTGCGAGTCGTGCTGCGCTCTCCCAGTAGACAGACAATCTTCTGGGACCTGTGACGTGTCCCAGAAGATTGCAGATAGGGAGGGGCCACCTAAGGGGAGAGGAGGAGTCGCCTAGGCAGCCCGTAGTCGGAAGCAGGAGGTGGGACAGGAAGTCCCACTCAAAACTAAGCACCCTCCTCCCCCCCCCCCCCCCCCCAAAAAAAAATTACATGCCAAATGTTGCATGTAAGAGGGCGAGGAGTGCTTAAAGCGTAAGTTTCACTTTTGGGTGGAACTCTGCTTTAATACGCCAGGTATCACCATGCACCCCTTTAAAGTAATTTCAGACCAAGCTCAAGAACAGTTCAAGGAACTTTACTGAAAGCTTCTGCAAGGTTACAGGATAAAGAGCAAAACTCGTCCTAACTAACTCTTTGGTGGCTGCCCAGGCATACCTGTACAGGTATGAGTCCGTAAAAGGTCCATTGCTGGTGGGTATACGCTGGTTACAGGGCCTACCTTGAAGCTGGTTCCCATGTGGTCCTCTCCGGGCTCTCTGAATGTAGCCTTCCCCCTATTTAGAGTACCACAGAGAGAAGGGCAGAAGGGCAGACCCCCAAAAAAGCCTGGGAAACCGGCAGAGCTCGCATTAACCCTTTCCCCCACCTGGGCAACACAAATACTCTAGCTTACATAGCCTGCCTACAAGCGGGTGCATCTGTTAGTGAAGGAAATCATTTTAAAGTGACAGAAAGCTGGAGTTTTGTTTCACTTTTCACAATGACCCAAAATCTGGGCCTATGAAAATGCATGACACTTTATTTTTTAGTTCCACACCATCCTCTGTGGTTCTCAGAGGGAAGTTTAACACCCCATAATGATGAAACACAGGACGGCAGTGTACTCAGCAGCACTCTGAAAGGCCTCCTGATTCTGGTTGTAATGAATAATACACATTTAGTATTGAACTTCTTGAATTTAGCATAGTTGCATTGTTTACCAGAATTTAGTTTAGCTTTTGATTACTGCTTAGAAATTTCCTTGTGTTTTTTTTATGCTCAGTTCACTGAACATTACATACTGTACGTGAATGGAACTCACATGCTCCAACATAACAAACAGCTCCAGTTCATGTGTCATAGTTACCTTTAGTATGGAATTGGATATATTGCTCCTCCTTGAGGCCCACCTTCTCAATGTGTTCTCTAAAGTGCTTAATTTTATCTTCAGGAAGTGTGTATTTCCTCCCTGTAAGAGAAAAGTTATTCATACGTGAAGCATATCATCCAAGATGCCGAAATGGCAAAGCACTTTTTTTTTTTTTTT
The DNA here is from genome assembly GCF_042186555.1 of Aquarana catesbeiana. Taxonomy (NCBI): domain Eukaryota; kingdom Metazoa; phylum Chordata; class Amphibia; order Anura; family Ranidae; genus Aquarana; species Aquarana catesbeiana. The sequence goes on along the minus strand of NC_133332.1, from coordinate 234,303,876 downwards.
AAAGAATGGGGAGGGGTTGGACTCTATGTGGTCTTGGTTGCTGTCTGTGCCCCTTTGGGAAAATGTCCTATTACTTCCAGTTGGGTCCGTGGGAAAGGAAGGGAGACAAATATCTTCAAATGGGACTTGGCAATAAAGTACTTTAGCTAGTAGACTGGGAAAAGGTTGGCTACCTTTAGGTCTTTGTTGCCGTGTTTCCTTTCGGATTCTTTTGCTTCCTCTTGTGTCATCAGAACCAGAAGTAGTAGGATATGTGCCAACCAGGACATGGGCTAAATAAATTATAGCATGTAGGTGGGGTGCAGCATGGTGTGGTAGCATTAACACACACAGTCTGAGTACGATGCAAGAACTTGTACTGAAGTAATGCAAAAAACTGTTCACAACAACCCAACCAGAAACACTCACAGATTCCAACAGCGTGTAGAAAGCAGGCTCCAGCCAAACTGACCACACCTGTTAGGAGTGGCAGAATTCAGCCTGGCCATCTCATGCCCAAATGGGAAGAGGTCCAGAGAAGTTGCGATCCCTATACTTTCCCTATTTGTCAGGAACCTGGCCGCTAGTTCTGTCCCTAACAGACTAAGTACCTGTCCCTACTCTACTTACTCACAAATGCACTCCAAGCCCGGGGATCCAGGCCCTTTAATAGGCTCTGCCTGACCCAAGATGGCTGCCAGGGTCACATGGGGCAGCAGCATCCACTCAGCTTCCCCATAGAAACCAATCAGCTTTCATGTGTTTTTGTCCAAGGTTAATTGAACAAGCTGAAGTTAGAAGCTGATTGGCTACCGTTCACAGCTGCACCAGATTTTTTACTCTCCAATTTGAGTGAATCAACATGTGTGACATATACTATACTTATACTGACTGTAAAAAGTGATATATCCTAACACTTTAGTAAAATAGTCAAACGGTTTACACAGAATATTGTGCCTTCCATTATCTGTATTATACTGCATGCTTACCGAAAAGTTTAACAGTTACACAGGCTTCCGCACCCATCTGGTTCTTTGTAAATTCCATTAAAAATACGTCATAGTCAGTTGCTACAATGATGGTTTCAAAATCCCCTTGTTCTGTGTGGAAAGAAGAATAGAGAATACTGTGTGGTCATGTGAGATAAATGGTAAACCTGTCACAAAACAGGGCAATTTAAAGAGATAAAAGCTGCTGAAATTAAATGCACGTCTTCTTTAAGCTAAATTCACACGAGCGTCGGGGGTAGGCCAGGGGCAGCCATTGGTGACAGTCAGTAGTTTCTTGCAGGTGGTTGTAAATGCTGCCTGAACACAATGTGTGTGACCACAGCAATTGTGAGCAGCAGCTGTCAGATTTGGACTCTGTACACTTAAATGCCCAGCACCGACAAAGTTTGCATGTAACTGCTCACTTGAGTGGTCACATGTGAATAGAGCCTCCAACCAACCCTGGATTCAGATAGTGTGCTTCCTCCAGAGTTGGCAATTCTGTAGCTAAGCCAACAGTTTATATGCAGCCATAGCACATAGTGTGTTGCATCCAGAGGCAGGTTTAGTCGCCTCTGAAACCAGCAAACTATTCACGTCCATGTGAATGTAGCTGTAATGTGATGGACAACCTTATTAGCCAATGGGGGTTTTGGTGGCAACTATATCTTTATTGCTGTCTTAGGGCTCATTCACGCAGCCAATTACTTACATACCTCATGCAGGGCCATGTTTTTGTCAGCATGGGGATGCACAAGTTTTGGCTGCATCTCCATGCAGGCAGACCCATAGTTGTCTATTTGGACACGCGGCTGCATGGACACAGCTTCTTGTCCCATTGTGACATCTGTCCTATAACTCCCACTGGGTGCGTTTGGGGCTGTGCACCTGCACAGATGTCACATTGGGAAACGGCAGCTGTGTCCGCGCAGCCGCATGTCCCAATAGACATCTATGGGTCTGTCAGCATGGGGATGCACGCAACACATATGCATCCATATCTGATGGCTTGGTGCTAGATACCACAGCATACCTTCAGAGGTCTAGTGGAGCCCACCATGCTGTGAGGGGATGCTATGTTTATATTGGAAGCCATAACTAGAACAAGCTCTCATGACTAATCTAATACTGCCTCTTTTTTGGTATTGTGCTGATTAACAGGTTGTTGTCATATTGGAGGGTGCCCCTCACAGGCTGGGCTGGGGCTTGATGTTTGCCCCCATGTCTTTGGCTGACACCCAGGACGCAGTGTAGGATAAGATGACGTTTTATATACATCATCACAACAAAATACAGGAGAAATTCCGTTTGAGCTTTTGGAGGCTCTGATGAAGTGGGGTGTCCGGAGAAAGGCATAGGCCACTGCATCAACCTAAAAGTGTATTGTGTTTATTGGATATTTGTTTATGTATAGGTGCAATGATCACTTTTTAACGCAATTTTGTAGTAAACATTTTATACTAATTGTAACTGTTTGGTGTTGTGACTGTTAGTGCCGGTTCACACTGATGCGAGTTCATAACGAATGTGATGCGTCAAAAACATTCTAAATTCGCATGTCATCCATAAAGGCATTGTTTTCAATGACCGTCGTTCACATACATGCGTTGCGATTCCCCTACAAATGCGATGCGATAAAAAAAAAAGGGTCTTGTGTGAGTTTACAGCGTTGCGTTGCGAATTTAGTCTTCATAGACATCAGTGTAAATCGTTCTGGAATCGCATTGTTGGTTCAGATATGTGCGAATTCCACCACACTACTCTCCACAAAAAACAGGAAATACACAGGAAGTTAACGCCTTTTTTTTTTTTTTTTGTCCCATTATGATTCCATTGGCTAGAACATCAATCGCAGCTATGACCAACTCCTGAAATTCGCGGTAAAATCGTGTTAAAATCGCGGTAAATTTGCGGTAAAATCGCACCTCACACAGGACAAAAAAAACGGAACAAATTCACAGTGCAGCAGTGTGAACCGGCACTAAGAGGCATAATTAAAGTCCCATTGAGTTTCTTTTTGGTATTGGGTCTAGTTGGGAACATGCCTTGACAGGTCAGGGCTGTTTTGGAGACAAAAGAAGGACCTACTCAACATTAGGTGGGTTGGCAAAAAGGTGAACCTGATTGGTGTATATACTGTACATATTGTCATTTACGCAATCTGTTTAACCACTTCCCTACCCGCGTATGTACATATGACGTCCACAGATGGGATCTCCCATCCTGGGTGGACGTCATATGACGGCCTCGGGTTCCCGGCCGTCTAGGGGGCGCGCGCGCGCCTGCCGCGTTGCTCGGGACCCGGTGCGTGTGCCTGGCGGCCGCGATGTCCGCCGGGCACCCGAGATTGCCCGTTAACCGGGCCGGACCGTGGATCTGTGTGTGTAAACACACAGATCCACGTCCTGTCAGTTCAGAGGAGAGCGATCTGTGTTCTGAGTACAGCGGAACACTGATCGGTCTCCTCCCCTTGTACGTCCCCGCCCCCGTCCCCTACACATTTAACCCCTTGTGTCCCCCTAGTGGTTAACCCCTTCACTGCCTGTCACATTTACACAGTAATCAATGCAATTTTATAGCATTGATCGCTGTATAAATGTGAATGGTCCCAAAAATGTGTCAAAAGTGTCCAATGTGTCCGCCATAATGTCGCAGTCACGAAAAAAAAATCGCGATCGCCGATATTACTAGTAAAAAAAACAAATAAATAATTTTTTTTTAAAAAATGCCATAAATCTATCCCGTATTTTGTAGACGCTATAACTTTTGCGCAAACCAATCAATATACGCTTATTGCGATTTTTTTTTTTTTTTTTTTTTTTTTTTTTTTTTTTTTTTTACCAAAAATATGTATAAGAATACGTATCGGCCAAAACTGAGGAAAAAATTTTTTTTTTTTTTTTTTAAATTGGGATATTTATTATAGCAAAAAGTAAAAAATAATGTGTTTTTTTTCAAAATTGTCGCTCTTCCTTTGTTTATAGCGCAAAAAATAAAAACCGCAGAGGTGATCAAATACCACCAAAAGAAAGCTCTATTTGTGGGGAAAAAAAGAACGTTTGGGTACAACGTCGCACGACCGCGCAAAAGTGCGACAGCGCTGAAAACTAAAAGTTGGTCTGGGAAGAAAGGGGGTGAAAATGCCTGGTATTGAACCAGTTAAGATGTATTGGGCCATGATCTTTTACTTAGTAATTTAATATAATAAACACCACAAAAAAAACAGAACCCCCCCCCCACAAAAAAATAGACTTACGCATTTTCCCTTTGTAGTGGCCTTTCTCCACAGTTGTCATGTCAATGTCCATTTGCTGACAACCCTTGTCTCTGCGAAGTGTCAAGGAAAAAATATTAGAATCAATTTCTAATCACCTTAATTGTATAGCCTGGTATATACATTATATCTATGAAAACGTTGAAGAAACACCTCTGTTTGATTGATGAATTCATGCAATGATCCTAAAGTGATTCTAAAGGTTTGACATTAAAAAAAAAATAACAAACATGTCATATTTACTTGCTCCTTGCAGTAGTTTATTACAGAGCAGCCCTAATCCTCCTCTTCCGGGGTCCCCCACCGTCGCTCCTGGCCCCCTCTCCACTGCTGAGTGCCCCCAATACCAACCCTTTTGCGCTGATGGTACTCAGGCATGCTCACTTCTGTGAATGAATTGTCCATTCCCACACATAACACGCCCCCCCCCCCCAAACTTTCCCCTCCCCTCATTGGCTCACTGGCTGTGATTGACAGCAGCAGAAGCCAATGGCTCCTGCGTGAGCCAATGGGGAGGCAGAGACCTGGAGGAGCCACTGCTCTCATGCACATCGCTGAGTCAAGATGGGGCTCAGGTAAGTATGGGGGGGGGTACGCCAAGAAGGTTTTTGCCTTAACCACTTGACCTCCAGAAGATTACCCCCCTTCATGACCAGGACTTTTTTTGCGATACAGCACTGCGGTACTTTAACTGACAATTGTCCTTTTTTTCCCACAAATGGAGCTTTCTTTTGGTGGTACAGGCATACCCCACTTTTAAGTACACAATGGGGTTTATTTACTAAAGCTGGAAAGTGCAAAATCAGGCTCCATTCTGCATAGAAACCAATGAGCTTCTAACTCCAGCTTGTTCAATTAAGCTTTGGTAATAAAACCTGGAAGCTCATTGGTTTCTATGCAGAAGTGAGCCTGATTTTACACTTTCCAGCGTTAGTAAATAAACCCCATTGTGTACTTAAAAGTGGGGTATGCCTGTATTTGATCACATCTGCGTTTATTTTTTTTTTTGCGTTATTAACAAAAAAAAGACTGACAATTTAAAAAAAAAAAAAAACTTTTTTTTTACTTTCTGCTATAAAAACCAAAAAAAAAAAAAAATGTAATTTCTTCATCAATTTAGGCCAATATGTATTCTGCTACATGTTTTTAGTAAAACAAAATCCCAATAAGCGTATATCGATTGGTTTGCACAGAAGTTATAGTGTCTACAAACTATGGGATATATTTATGGAATTTTTATTTATTTATTTGTTACTAGTAATGGCAATGACCAGCGACTTATAGCGGGACTGCGATATTGCGGCGTAAAATCAGACACTAACTGACACTTTTGGGAACCAGTGACACTAATACAGTGATCAGCGCTAAAAATATGGACTGTCCATGTACTAATGCTATTGGCTGGGAAGGGGTTAAGAACAGGGGCGAGCAAAGGGTTAACTGTGTGCCTCCCCTGCTGATATCCCCAGGAGACATACTTGTAGTTTTTATAGTTTATGATCTGGAAATGTTCCTATCATGTTTTACTACACTATGTGGCTTATCTAGTGCAATCCCTTCTAGTCACTAACTGGACACTCTGAGGGTTTCCTGAACTACCTAATCATGGACTCCTTCTCTTTACTTTAATACCCTCATGTAGACCAGGGCAGCAATTCACTCCTATATCCACCCAGCATATTCCATGTTTTGCCATGTGACTGAGCATATTTATCTACTGGAGTTCCTTACAGATATCTTCAGTCTGAATCTGATTCTGTTGCTAAACGAATATGCCTATGCCAGTGGTCATCAACCCTGTCCTCAGGGCCCACTAACAGGCCAGGTTTTATGTATTACCTTGGGGAGATGCAGACTAGAATACTGCAATCACTGAGCAGCAAATGATATTACCTGTGATGTATTTCAGTTATCTTGCAAACCTGGCCTGTTAGTGGGTCCTGAGGACAGGGTTGATGACCGCTGGCCTATACAACATTGATGCTTGAAAGTGATGACTGGGGTGTGTTTGTGATATGCGCAGCTGCGGTTCCCCCTGTTTTTAATTACTTGATAACATTGTCTTTTTTAAATCAATCTGTGTGTATACGATCAATCTACAAAAACATATTTGGGGGGCACACCCTACCATGCGTTTAAATTCAAGATGGTGCTGCTATAAGACCTACAAACAGTACAAAATATTTTACAGCGCACACATTCAAGTAGGGCTGAAACGATTAATCGATATTATCGATAATAATCGATAATGAAAATCGTTGTCAACAATTAGTTGGTCTGCACCTTCCTCCCTGCCGGTCCGTTAGAATCCTCTGCATCCTCCTGTGTCCTACGCATGTGCCACGTCCGCGAGCACGCAGCTACGCCTGCTCGCATTCTTCACCCAGCTGACGTCCCGCCAGCAACGCGCCTGTGCTGCTTTCGGCTCCTCCTCCCCCTCTACCCAGCAGCCTTCCGATAGGCCCACCGCAGAGCGCAGGTGCGACAAGCCCTCGCCGGGCCGCTTTCCAGCGCTGCCGTGACTGGAGGGTGCGCTCTGTTCATGCGTGCATCCATCTCCCGGCTTCGGGGTGCCCTTCACGCCATTCGGAGGAGTCGGCCGGGTCACATGTGGCGGGTCCAGAGGAGGAGGGGCACCGGCCGGCTGAGATACCGAGCTTACCTCAGAGAGGAAGAGCGAGAGAGAGGACGGGGTGGGGTGAACTGGGACTGAGACTCCGAGCCACCGGCACCGCGCATTCGCACCCCCTACCCGGAAGTGCAGGATCACGTGTGTGTGTGTGTATTTACATGATCCTGCGCACAGCGGCCACACTGTAGCAGTAAAAGGGCGTTTGGCAAATTTGTTAAGTAATAAAATGCATTCAGGTGAAAAACCTGACTTTTGTTTTGGACAGAACAGAGAACAGTTTGAACTGTTAGTTTTTTTGGCATTATTCGGACGAAGTCCTCTCACTTTTTGCCAGTGACAGCATTATCGCTGGGACAGGAAGTGAGTATTGAGAATAAATCTCTAAAGTGGCCATACACTAAACAATTTGATTGTACAATCTCTACACAATCACCTCCAAAACAATATAATAGATGCTTAAAGTGGATGTAAACCCAATGTCATCCTTTCTAAACTACTGCCATAGGGGTTATCTATAAGGATATACATGCCTCCTGAAAAACTGCAGGTTCTGTGGGTGGGTCTGTTGTCTGGAGCTCGGTGGGTGGAGTTGTGATGTCAGTAGACTCCCCGCCCACCTCTACACTCCCCTTGTCAATATGTATTTTCTCCTGTGTATTTCTTACACTGAACTTCTGCTATGATCTCTAACATCCAGTGAAAAGACAGGAAAGTAACCACATGACTTCAGCATGCCAAATCATGCTGAGGTGTGGAACAGCCAATCCTTGCAGAGCTGCTGAAGAAAGGAGTGGGGGAGGGAATTAAAAAATAATGCATGTCTTAGGCTAGTGCACGAGATGTAAATCACCTGTCACTCACAGCAAGGGGGAGGATTTGACATAGTTTTTCTCTGTCAAGATTTATCTCACTGAACAATAAAAGAGGATTGCTCAGAGCCGGATTAACTCTGTGTGGCAAGACTGGGCTCAAATGATAGGAAATCTTATACTCTACAGTATGACATAAAAAAAAAAAAAATTTGGGTTTACATTCACTTTAACTTACAAATCCTTTCCATTTTCGTATCCAGTCAAGCAGAAAATTGTACTACATAGTTTGTGTTAGATCTAAAGCAGATTGTACAATTAAATTGCAAGATGAATGGCCGGATTTAATCTCTGCACACACATTACATTCTGATTGTACAATCACTTTTAGATCTACCACCAAGGGCAAGGCCTGATCCAATGCAAAGTGATTGGATAGTTTTGGTAGATCTAAAGTTGATTGTACAGAGATTGTAAACTCAGATTGTAATATGTATGGTGAGCCTAAATCTTTCCATATGCTATACAACCTGATTGATTGTACAATCTTCCTAGATGTACCATCTAATATTTAGTGCAGGGACCTGCTTGATTTGATACAAATTAAATGGATTGTTTAGATGTGTCTTCATATTTAGTAATTTCGGTAAATCTAAAGGAGATTGAGTAGAGATTGTACAATCAGGTTGTATAGTGTATGGCCAGCTCAACATTGAAATAATGGCAATAAATAACCCCCTATAACCCCCTATTAAAAATGATAAAAAATCGTAATAAATAATAAAAAAATAAAATTAACTAATAAATTCCCTACTCTATCCAAAACGAATAATTAAAGTATTTCTAATAAAAGTTTATTGCTAGGCAAAATTGTTGTTAAAAGAATGAAGGGTTAGGCTCTCTGCTAAGCCTTTATTGCTCTCTGTGTTCCCATTAGATGAGATTCACCCTTCCTATATTGGTTACCATCGTCAACGAGAAGGAATGTGAGGGGACAGCCAAAGTTGTTCCCAGAAGAAGTAGTAAGAGGAAATCTTTCAATAGGGACATCTGTTTTGGGGAAAAACCTTACTTGGGGAGATTTCCTCTAACTTCCTTTTGCATTCCTGGGACAAGAAGTGAAGGGAAATTTTCTCAATCGCATTCAGACAGTAAAAATAAACTGACAGGAATTGGTCACAAAACTTTTCTGGCCATACTACTTCTGTGGGTCACAGTAGTATGCCTGTAATCCAGAGTGACAGGCTTGGTAAGCATCATTATTATTATTATTATTATTATTATACAATATTTATATAGCGCCAACAGTTTACGTAGCGCTTTACAACTTGAGGGTAGACAGTACAAATACAATACAATTTGATACAGTAGGAATCAGAGGGCCCTGCTCACTTAGAGCTTACAATCTAAGAGGGAAGGTTAAGAGATACAAGAGGTAATAGCTGTGGGTGATGTGCTGATTGAGAAGATAAATGTACAGTTGTTAGGTGGGGGCCAGATAGGCTTCTCTGAAGAGATGAGTTTTCAGGGATCGTCTGAAAGTGGATAAGGTAGGAGAAAATCGGACGGATTGGGGAAGAGCATTCCAGAGGATGGGGGAGGCTCTGGAGAAGTCCTGAAGGCGAGCATGGGATGAGGTGACAAGGGAGTTTGAGAGCAGGAGGTCTTGGGAGGAGCGAAGAGAACGATTAGGTTGGTATTTTGTGACTAGGTTAGAGATGTAGCTAGGGGCCAGGTTGTGGATGGCTTTGTAAGTTATAGTTAGTATCTTGAATTTAATTCGGTGACTGAGTGGCAGCCAATGGAGGGATTGGCAGAGGGGTGTAGCAGACGCTGAGCGGTTTGTGTGGTGGATGAGCCTGGCCGCAGCGTTCATGATGGACTGAAGTGGGGATAGCCTATTTAGAGGTAAACCAATGAGGAGGGAGTTGCAGTAGTCAAGGCGGGAGATGACCAGGGAGTGGATTAGAAGCTTTGTGGTGTCATTGGTTAGGAAGGGGCGTATCTTGGAGATGTTGCGAAGACAGAGGCGGCAAGCTTTGGATAGTGATAGAATGTGGGGTCGAAAGGTTAGTTCAGAGTCCAGGATTACACCTAGGACCTTGGCGTGGGGAGATGGGTTGATAGTTGAGCCGTTGATCTTGACAGGGAGATCAGGGGAAGTGGCACCTGAGGGAGGAAATATCATGAGCTCGGTTTTGGATAGGTTGAGTTTGAGAAAGTGATGTGACATCCAGGCTGATATGTCTGCTAATAAGTTGGTAATGCGTGAGGAGACAGATGGAGAGAGCTATCATGACAATATTGTCGGGATCCACTCCACTGCGTGATGGACAGCTGGCTTCGCCTTCCAGCATGCAACTGAGAGCAGGAGCCAGCCACCCGCACCACCTCCCCAGCTAGGTGCTGAGCACTGAAGGGGCAGAGCGGTGACTGACAGTCTCCACTCTGAGCAGACTGAGAACTGAGTGATCAGCAGTTATGTAATTGCTCAGTTCCCGGTTTTAGAGACAGCATGGGACAGCTGCAGCATCACACAGATGCTGCAGCATGAAGGTGAATATAGATGTTGTTTTTTTGTTTTTATCCCATACCTCTCCTTTGAGTCCTTTTAGGTGCAGCACAGAGCGATGCCATTGAATGCATTGCACAGTGCTGCATGAAAAGTACACTTTTTAAAAAAAAAAAATATTTTTTATTAGCGTGTACCACCGCAGCATGGTGGTATGAACTGGCATGATGGGGACAAAGCTTTTGCTTGGCACAGTCTCAACGCACCAGGCATTGGTGTGCACAGCCTATTGCATTAGGGTGTGCACCCAAGAGCACAAACACACGTGTGTACATCAGCAGAGCAGTGGGCGGTGTCAGTAGAGCAGAGATTGGTGTTAGTAGGGCAGTGGAACGGTGTCAGTAGTTTTTTATTTTTATTATTTTTTTTTTTACAATTTTTTTTTTTTTTAAATATTATTATTATTATTATTATTTGTTGTTTTTAGGAGTTGGGGGGGGGGGGGGGGGCTTTGGTGAAATATCAAGAGTCTAAAGAGAGAAAGGGACTGAGGACATAGCTTCTCATGGTGTACTATGCTTCAATTAAGAATGAACACAGAAGGGATCGGTATAGATCACTCACTGTGTTCATTCATTCGTCCATCTTGAAACATCCCTTGCAGCAGCCAGCGGGAGAGGAGAGAAGGAGGAGCTGGCAGCATTGCAGGAGAGAGACAGGGGATGCCAGGAAGCAGGGGGAATTGACACTGCACAGGGTGATTAGGGTGTGCCCAGGCACACCCAGCACACCCTGTGCGCACGCCTATGGCACCAGGTGTCAACAAGTCCTAAAGCTGAACCCCAAGCAGTTATAAACGACACAAATGAATTCAGCTCTTTTTTAAATAATACATCTTTGCATGTAACAAATGTATTTGGTACATGTGAATTTGTACATTTTTTTTTTTTTTTGTCATGCATGAAAGATGTGTAAGAACATGAATTTGACTTATTAGTGGGAAAAGCAGGGCAAAGAAGCATGTCGGTATCCGGCTCTGTTTTAAACATGCCCATTATAAATAACTGATGCCTTTTTATGCATGCCTGTTAGGCCACACCCACTTTAGGTAAGACACGCTCACTTTTTACCACAAATGCTTTTTTTTTTTTTCCTTATGGCAGCTCTAGTACTTCTGCACAGAATAGAATTTTTTGTAGCTTCATAGTCATAGGTACTTACGTCTGAAAGGAAGTGCTGCTTTTCAAATGCCCATTGTTCAGAGAATAGATATTGATGGGGGCCGGCATATTGTTTGACTTCATTTGCAAAAATTGTTTGCAGTTGGATGCTGCGGCAACTCCATACCAAACACCTCCAAACTGTAAAACAAAGTAGACAAACTAAAGTTATTATTTTTTTTTTTTTTGTATTTATGTGTAGCACTACCCCCGTAGGAGCTGCTGATGAATGTATAATCCTGTACCCTGCCTATCAACCCCAAGAACAGTCTCAAACCCCCCTATCACACCTCTATGGTATTATTAGTGTGAGACCCAGTGATAGAGAAACACAGTAATGGTACATTACACAGTATATTTACCGTGACCTTGGAACCCGTCACTTCACCAGCTGTAGTAATAGATGGAGTCTCACACAAGTTGTAAATGAACCACTTAGGAAGAGGATGTTTAGCACAATAAACACTGTGGTAACTCAGATATAAAGAATGACAATAGAAAACAGTCAATGTGTACATGAACTGAGAATTCAATGATCATATGGAGGGTATATGCAGACAGATGCACAGTGGGACAATTGCTCAATATCATACAACACTTCCATAGTTGCCAACATTGTAAAAAAAAAATTCGGGACACTTTTTTTTGGCCGTAGGCGGAGAAACCTTATAATTAGGGGGCGGGGCATGCATTAGTAGGTGTGGCATAGGAAAAGAGAAAAATGTGGAGCGTGTCAAAAATTGGGCGTGGTATGCGTGAAATAGTGGGAGTGGCTTAAAGGGGCATGACTCAAAGGGGATGTGGTTAGAGTCTGAGATAAACGAGGGATGGAGGGAGAAACAAAGGGAGAAAGAAAGAGAAAGAAAGGGATGGAGGGACAGCGGGATCCTACACCACAATAGAAATATGTGTATTTCAGAAAGTTTAACAATCAGCAAATAAAGATACTCTAAACACCTGGTGTTGGCGCTTCAATCATCCCGGCACCATGGTTGTTATGGTCAGGATGATTGAAGCACATTATTACATTGTAATATAAAATTAAATAGTTCAACTCACCATAATGCAGAACCAGTGGGAGCCCCGAGTGTGTCACTTGTCATGTCGCCTGCCACCAGATGCCATTAGGTGTCCCCAATAGAGTCCCTCCTTACATCTCAGGTGTCCCCAGCGGAGTGCTTCTATGATGGGGGGTGGGTGAGTGTGGGGGTCCCTCTGACAGGGGGTAGGTCAGTGTGGAGTGTAGGGGTCCCTCTGACAAGGGGTAGGTCAGTGTGGAGTGTAGGGGTCCTGGAGGAGGGGGGGGGTGGCTGACAGAGGAGAAGGGGGGCGGCTGACAGAGGAGAGGGGGGCAGCAGACAGAGAGGAGGGGGGGCGACTGACAGAGAGGAGAAGGGGGGCGGCTGACAGAGAGGAGGGGGGGCGACTGACAGAGAGGAGAAGGGGGGCGGCTGACAGAGCAGATGACAGCGACGCACAGCGCGAGTATAGGACACTCACGGGCATGCAGGGCTGGTGCGATTACTCACAGACACAATCCAGCCCTGCATCCACATGTGACCAGCTCCTCCAGGCGAATCATGTCCTCTGTCTGTCCCGCACATGACCTGCTTGGCCAATTACAGGACACCCACTGCTGCCCATTGCTGAGCTCGGCTCATACACAGAGTGCATGGACGTTCTGGTCTTTTGGAAAATGGCGGCCGGCTGAGACATTATCTCTGCCGGCCATGGACCTCTACCGGGAAAAAAAATTTGTGAAAAAAAGGGATTTCCCAGGACATTTCTCAGGAAACACTAAAATCGGGAAAAGGGTCTAAATCCCGGGAATGTCCCGGGAAATTCGGGACTACTGGCAACTATGTACTTCTATTAGGCACCACTATTGGCAACTATGCACTTCTATTAGGCACTTTCCCACTGCAGCCTCAATGAACACCCCAAACCCAAACATATTACATTCACATAAACAGGATAATGCAGTATAATATTGAATGCTATACTCTAGGGCTCCCCCTAGACTGCAATTAAATGTTCCGAGAGTATAGAGACACCCTGATGCCTTGCTGAGGGTGACAAAAGTACTTTATCTTCATTTATTCTTCAGCTAACTCTTACATAGTTACATAGTTACATAGTAGGTGAGGTTGAAAAAAGACACAAGTCCAACCTATGTGTGTGATTATGTGTCAGTATTACATTACATATCCCTGTATATTGCGGTCATTCAGGTGATTATCTAATAGTTTCTTGAAGCTATCAATGCTCCCCGCTGAGACCACCGCCTGTGGAAAGGAATTCCACATCCTTGCCGCTCTTGCAGTAAAGAACCCTCTATGTAGTTTAAGGTTAAACCTCTTTTCTTCTAATTGTAATGAGTGGCCACGAGTCTTATTAAACTCTCTTCTGCGAAAAAGTTTTATCCCTATTGTGGGGTCACCAGTACAGTATTTGTAAATTGAAATCATATCCCCTCTCAAGCGTCTCTTCTCCAGAGAGAATAAGTTCAGTGCTCGCAACCTTTCCTCATAACTAAGATCCTCCAGACCCTTTATTAGCTTTGTTGCCCTTCTTTGTACTCGCTCCATTTCCAGTACGTCCCTCCTGAGGACTGGTGCCCAGAACTGGACAGCATACTCCAGGTGCGGCCGGACCAGAGTCTTGATTTGAACTGCAGTTATTTGTAATCCAACATGAGAGAACATAAAGGAACAGACTGTATGAGTGTAATGAGAACTATTCCTTTGTTGGTGATGCACAAACAACACTCCTTTAACTCTTCCTTGTGAACTGTAATGGTAATGCAGTATCACCTCTACAGCATGGGTTGTAATAAACCCCAGAGTTCCACTGTGCACGGCCTATGAATAAGCAGAACCACCTCCATGGAACCACAAGTCTCACCAGCAAACAGTGTATTGTATTGGTCTGGGCAAGTGCACGCTCACCACAACAGGCCCAGATACTGTAGGATTCCTTCCGAACTCCTTTCTTGCGATCACCATCTGATGCAAAGCCGGCGCTGTCACACCGCACAGCTCCTTCAGATGGCTGGTGACTGGGATGCAGGGGAACTCCAGATGTCTTGGGTCCTCAGGTCCGTCCGCACTCGGATCCAGCTGGCTGTGCTCTGGAACTCCTCTGAGGCCAATCGATTCCGCTCCGCGCCTTACAGGCTGCAGTCTCCTGGTCACACTCACAGACCTCACTGCAGGCAGGTGTTGAATGGCGTCCCCAGAGGCCGGAAAATGGCCGCACTGTCCTTTTTATCCCTGCTCCCAGCATGGAGTGTGGTAAATTTGCCTTGTGGGTCTGTGGCTGGGCATTGTGGGTTTAGTAGTTCTAAGAATTAAGTTAACACATGAGTCCTTTCCTCCTTAAACTACATCACCCACAATGCTTTGTAACTCTGATTACAGAACTGGTTCAAAAGTCTCAATAGCATTAAAAGGACGATAGAGGGAGCCAAACTCTTATTTAAGAAACAACTTATCATTAACATGATAGCTTGGGTAGTAAAACCCCTGGGCTACATATGCTTTAGCAGTATTTCTTCACAAAATCATACTACTAACAAATTAGCAATTAACTTCACAATAAGGGGTGGTCACTCTTTAGATAGTACAAAAACCAGACAAGTGACCACACTTATATCTCACGCCGCTCGTGTAGTGGTGGTTGCTCACTCACTGCCACTCCTCTAAATTAGAGGCTCTAGCCATAGCCAAAAAACAGCATACAAAAAGGTAAATATTCCAAGGGGAATCACAAAAGGGGATCTCCCTGGAACATAGACAGCTACTAGTGGCCAAAGAGGGCAATAAAGGAGAGTGAGCAAAAATCAATACAAAATTTATTGTAATATCAAAACTACATAGAAGTAAAACATTTTCCTTCAACAAGGAAGCTGGATTCCCCTTGGAATATTTAACTCTTTAGACAGTGCCCACAGCTTATAAATCTTCTTTTTACATTAAAATACTGCTACTATATACCTTTTTGGCTGATCTGTATACCATGGTCATGTGATAAACTGCAGGGTACTTTGCCTAAGTACTGAGTGTTCAGGTAGGAGAAGATTTCCACTATAGCCTGTGTCGTCATGCTGTTATGGGAAGCGGATTATCCATCAATCAAGATGTGACATCCCACCCACTGTGGTTTTTGTTTTAGTTACTGGGTATGGAGGAGGAGGGAGGGACTGGGCTGTCATTTAGGATCTGTATACACACCCACATGTGTAATGTCAATATCATGTGACCTGAAAAGCTCAGCTCAACAAGGAACTGTTCTCTCCAGCAATAGAGACCAAACTGAGCATTTGCAGCTTTACTACCCTCACTGTGTGGTATCTGGCCATGCCAAGAGAGACCCTGCAGGAGGGAGAGGATGTGTGCATAGAGGATTAAAGAGCCTTTTTACACAGTGAATATAACAAACATGCTATTCTGCATATACAGACTGATTTTATTGTTGTGGGTTTAGTAACACTTTAAATTAAATTTTGGCTTCACTGTAGTGAGTGGAGCAGTGATTTTTTTTTTTTGTCTGTTCAAGGCTTCCTATGCTGGTTTTTTTGATTCCTCTCACCTGTTTCTAGAAGAAGCTTCCAGAACATAGGGCAGGGAGATTCAAATGGCATGAATAGGTATCATGACTTCCACATATTTCCTCGTCTTCTTAAACACCTTCCAATCTTTCCATCTGTTTATCACTCCCTCTATTTGCTCCTCTCCACTGTATCTCAGATATTCCATATTATATGTCTCTTCTACCTTTCTAATCCAATCTTTTATTGTGGGACTTTCTGTTTCTTGCCAGTGCCTTGGAATCTGATTTTTAGCTGCAGTAATTCAATGAGGGATCAAGGAGTATTTGTATTGTTTTTTTGAATTTTCTATCTCGTGAAATAAGCACGTCCATGGGTCTTCTAATATTTCCCTATTGGTAATTTCTTTTATTAACTGTATAATCTCTTTCCAGTAATTTTAGATTTTTTTTGGCAACCCCACCATAGATGAGCCATTGTTCCCACTACCTTACATCCCCTCCAACAATATGACAATTTCTCTATTTGATATTTACTTATTTTATCAGGGGTTCTATACCACCTTGATAGACATTTATAGTTCATCAGAGTCAACTGCAGAAACCTTTTCAGAATTTTTCCTAGTTTTTGTTTATTGCTTCTTGTTCCCAATTCTTTTTCTCATTTTTTATATATGGCGGGGCCTTCAGCCCATCCACTGCCAGTAAGATTTTATAAATCAGGGCAGGACTTAGGGTGGTGGGGGGCCCCTGGGCTTGAGTCACTTTCAGGCCCTACCGTTCTATACATATGCCCCCCCCCCCCCCAAATGACCCCATTTTGGAAAGTAGACACCCCAAGCTATTTGCTGAGAGGCATGGTGAGTATTTTGCAGCTCTCATTTGTTTTTGAAAATGAAGAAAGACAAGAAAACATTTTTTTTTTTTTTCAATTTTCAAAACTTTGTGACAAAAAGTGAGGTCTGCAAAATACTCACTATACCTCTCAGCAAATAGCTTGGGGTGTCTACTTTCCAAAATGGGGTCATTTGGGGGGGGGGGGTTTTGCCACCTGGGCATTCCATGGCCTCCGAAACTGTGATACGCAGTGAAGAGTGAAATCAAAAATTTACGCCCTTAGAAAGCCTGAAGGCGGTGCTTGGTTTTCGGGGTCCCGTGCGCAGCTAGGCTCCCAAAAAGTCCCACACATGTGGTATCCCCATACTCAGGAGAAGCAACAGAATGTATTTTTGGGTGTAATTTCACATATTCCCATGGCATGTTTGAGCAATATATCATTTAGTGACAACTTTGTGCAAAAAAAAAAAAAAAATTTGGCTCTTTCCGGCAACTTGTGTCACAATATAAAATATTCCATGGACTCGACATGCCTCTCAGCAAATAGCTTGGGGTGTCTACTTTTCAAAATGGGGTCATTTTGGGGGGTTTTGAACTGTCCTGGCATTTTATGCACAACATTTAGAAGCTTATGTCACACATCACCCACTCTTCTAACCACTTGAAGACAAAGCCCTTTCTGACGCTTTTTGATTACATGAAAAAATTATTTTTTTTTGCAAGAAAATTACTTTGAACCCCCAAACATTATATATTTTTTTAAAGTAAATGCCCTACAGATTAAAATGGTGGGTGTTTCATTTTTTTTTCACACAGTATTTGGGCAGCGATTTTTCAAACACATTTTTTGGGGAAAAAACACACTTTTTTAAATTTAATGCACTAAAACACACTATATTGCCCAAATGTTTGATGAAATAAAAAAGATGATCTTAGGCCGAGTACATGGATACCAAACATGACATGCTTTAAAATTGCGTACAAACGTGCAGTGGCAACAAAATTAATACATTTTTAAAAGCCTTTACAGGTTACCACTTTAGATTTACAGAGGTCTACTGCTAAAATTACTGCCCTCGATCTGACCTTTGCGGTGATACCTCACATGCTTGGTGCAGTTGCTGTTTACATTTGACGCCAGACCGATGCTTGCGTTCGCCTTAGCACAAGAGCAGGAGGGGACAGGGGTGCTTTATTATTTTTTTGCTTTTTTATCTTATTTTTAAACTGTTCCTTTCATTTTTTTTTTTTTTTTTTTTTTTTTTTTTTTTTTTATCATTTTTATTGTTATCTCAGGGAATGTAAATATCCCCTATGATAGCAATAGGTAGTGACAGGTACTCTTTTTTTGAAAAAATTGGGGTCCATTAGACCCTAGATTTCTCCTCTGCCCTCAAAGCATCTGACCACACCAAGATCGGTGTGATAAAATGCTTTCCCAATTTCCCAATGGCGCTGTTTATATCCGGCGAAATCTAAGTCATAAAATGCTCGTAGCTTCCTGTTTCTTAAGCCATAGAGATGTTTGGAGCCACTCTGGTCTCTAATCAGCTCTATGGTCAGCTGGCTGAATCACCGGCTGCATTCTCAGGTTCCCTGTTGAGACAGGAGAGCCAGAGAAAAACACGGAAGACGGTGGTGGGGGGGGGCATTCCCTCCCACTGCTTGTAAAAGCAGTCTAGAGGCTAATTAGCCGCTAGGATTGCTTTTACATGAAAGCCGACCGCTGGCTGAAAAGAATGATACCAAGATGATACCTAAACCTGCAGGCATCATTCTGGTATAACCACTCAAAGTAGTGAATGGCGTACCTGAAGACAAAAAAATGGTTAACAATAAAGCAGAGTAAACGGTAAAGTATAAAAAATTGCATACCTGAAAAGCAAACATGATAAAACATAATAACAATAAAATATTGCAGAATAGAATACAGTAAAAAAGAGCAGAACAATAGAGAGAGAAAGAACAATAAAACGACAACTATTTTTTTTTTTTATTTTATATATTTTTTTTTTTTTTTGTAACTAACTTTTATAACTGTAACCGGTTCCAGGTTCGGGTCTCTCAAAATGCGATGGCATCTTGGGAGACCCTGTGAAAGTGTGCCTAGTCTGTGCAATGCTGTACCCTACGCTAATACTCAACTAGTGTATGGTAGCGTTCAAAACATTCACCAATGCAAAGACCAGGATTGTCAGGACAGGAGGGACAATAATAGCGGGTGTCACGCCTATATCCGCGCTTGCTGCAGACACAACATCTTTTTTGGGGGGGTTCGTTGGGTAGGGGTACTCGGGAGGACATAAAAAAAATGCCTCTCATGCAGCTGACTGCATTTGGTTGGGGATGTGAATGGGGGAAGTACGGGCGCTGCAGAAGTGGTGGGTTCCCAATTAGGATTGGCGAATGCAGCAGGAAGGGCATTATGGGCACGACGGGCCTGTGTTTGTCTTCTTCTTGGTGGCAGGGGGACACTACTTGTGCTTGCCACCTCACCAGCTTGAACGGCACTTATGGGACAAGCCACGTCACCAAGTGTTACTGCAGTGCTGGTTTGACTACGACCGGGGTGTACTAGGCCGCTGGCGCTTGCCAGTTGACCAAAACGCTACCAAAAAAACTGTTAGCAATCGCAGGGATCAGGCCTGACTCTGCGAACGCTGCAGTTATGTGTTTAGTGTTTTGTAAGTGACAGTGATCGATCGATACTGCACTTGGGTGGGCTGGGCTGGGCCGGGCGGAGGGGCAAAACGCAGGTGCTAGCAGGTATCTGGGCTGATCCCGCTAACGCTGCGTTTTTGGGAACCCTAAACTGCTGGGGACGCTAGTATAGATCTGATCGGATCAGATATTGATCTGTTCAGATACTATACCACTAAGGGAGGTGTACGGTGCGTGCGTGGGTGTTAGCGCTACTGGCACTAACCTGACGCTGCCTGGGGCTGGTGCTTGCCAGTTCACCAAAACGCTACCAAAAAAACTGTCAGCGATCGCAGGGATCAGGCCTGACTCTGCGAACGCTGCAGTTATGCGTTTAGTGTTTTGTAAGTGACAGTGATCAATCGATACTGCACTTGGGTGGGCTGGGCCGGGCGGAGGGGCAAAACGCAGGTGCTAGCAGGTATCTGGGCTGATCCCGCTAACACTGCGTTTTTGGGAACCCTAAACTGCTGGGGACGCTAGTATAGATCTGATCAGATCAGATATTGATCCGTACAGATACTATACCACTAAGGGAGGCGTATACTGCATGCCTGGGTGTTAGCTGTACTGGCGCTAATCTGACGCTGCCTGGGGCGAGGCATATCACCCCCGGGGCGATCAGGGGGCTAAACCTTTATTCGGTAATAAACGGCGGGTGCCCTGACACTATAAAGAATAAACGAACTAACCAGCGTCACCCGTAACCGTTATACGGTGATCAGTGGTGAAAGGGTTAACTAGGGGGCAATCAAGGGGTTAAAAAATTTATTAGATAGTATATGGGGTCCCTGTCGCTATAAAACGTTGACGGCGACCTAAATATTTACGTCGCTAACTAGCGTCACCAGCGACACTAATACAGCGATCAGAAAAATGATCGCTTAGCGACACTGGCGACAGGGGGTGATCAAGGGGTTAAAACTTTATTGGGGGGGTTAGGGGGTATCCTAGACCTAAAGGGGGCTAACAGTAACTGCCCTACCACACTAACTGTCACAAACTGACACCATGCATTAATCAGAAAAAAAAAACAAAAAAAAACTGCTTGGTGTCAGTGTGACGGGGGGGGGGGGTGATTGGGGGGGGATCGGGGGTGTAAAGTATGCCTGGCATGTTCTATTGTAAGTGTATGTGTTGTGCAACTCACTTAGATGTCTTCTCTCCTTGGCGCCGGAACGGAAACTGCCGAGCCGAGGAGAGATGACATCACATCCTCTGCCTGTGTGTACTACACAGGCAGGGGAGGATTCTCACTGGCTGGGAGCGATCGCGAGGGGGGGGGGCACAAATGGATGGCCTCCCCCTCATCACTGAACGCTCCCAGACCAAAAGCCAACCGCCTCGGGCACCGGGGGGGTCCGATCGGACCCCCCACCCGTGGGAGGCAGATCACGTATGGGTACGTGATTCTGCCTGCCCGTGCCATTCTGCTGACATATATCAGCGTGAGGCGGTCGGCAAGTGGTTAATTGGACAAGACAAAACAGCCAAATGGCTACTCACAAAAGTAGATAATATCTAAGCGTATAAGTGGGGGATACTGTACTGGTATTTGTCCTGGGTCCACGATTAATAAATGCAATACAAATGGATAAAATGATAATTACCGTATTTATCGGTGTATAACACGTGCCGGTGTATAACACGCACCCCAAGTTTAGGAGGGAATTTTAAGGGAAAAAACTTTTAGGAGGGAAGTTTAAGGAAAAAAACGTACATTTAAATGCCCATCAATGCAGCCTTGTCATGTCCATCTGCAGCCTTGTCATGTCCATCTGCAGCCTTGTCAGTGTCATTGCAGCCTTGTCAGTGTCATTGCAGCCTTGTCAGTGTCATTGCAGCCTTGTCAGTGTCATTGCAGCCTTGTCAGTGTCATTGCAGCCTTGTCAGTGTCATTGCAGCCTTGTCAGTGTAGCCTTGCCCCAGTGTCATTTGCAGACTTGTCAGTGTAGCCTTGCTCCAGTGTCATTGCTGCCTTGTCATTGCAGCCTTTCAGTTTAAAAATGGCACCGCCGAGATACAGAGCATACGGATGTCCTGTGTATTGCGGCGGTTTTCGGCTGCTCTTGGCAGCTTTCGAAACGGGCGGGGCCCCCTATTGGCCGGGGCCCATGGGCTGGAGCCCAGTCAAGCCCAATAGTAAGTCCAGCCCTGGTGATACCCCATTTTTTGTGCTTAATGCTAAACTCAGCTGCTCTAGCGGCCTAAGATCTTCCGCTGATCTTATTGGTTGTGGTAAGGTACTGACAATGTGTTTCAGCTGGAGGTACCGCCATTCATTTATCACCATCATTTCTGTCTTGTGTTTTAGTTCTTGGAATGTGTATATTTTCCCATTTTCCATTATATCCTTTAATTGTACATTATCATGTTTTATCCAATCCCCAAATATATACCCTTTACCTGGTGTAAAATTAGTTTCTTACAGTGATATGAGTGGTGAGTTTTAATTACATTTAATAGGACAATAGGGTTAATTAGGAGAACTGGGAGAAAATAAGAAAATCCAGTGTATGGACGGACGGGGATAGCTGGAGAAAGCGGGGGGGGGGGGGGGGGGGTTTATGGGGTTGGATTTTTGGAGGGGATGTAAAATGTATGCAATATTTACTTGCATGTTGCTATTTATTTGTATTTTTGCATAAATTAAAATAAATAATAGAACAAAAAAAAATGAATAGGTATCATGTTCCAGCCAATCCCTGGAGGGAGGCATCCAGAACATGGCTGGGGAGGTGATAAATGTTTGTGAAGTGGTAGGGCCTGGAGGAGACCCTATCTCCTGATTTCGGCATAGGTTTCACTGCTGTGAGACACCACAGAGCTGGAGACACAGTGAAGCCGGAGACACAGTGAAGCCGGAGACGCAGTGAGTAACACTACCTGCGGTTAGAGTTGCCATTAAAAGTCCCAACTACAGTCCTCAGATGAGCAAATGACCTTGATCAATAGCACCTATGTTGGCTGATCAGAACTCCCCCCCAGCACTGCCACTCATCCCCCCCCCCCCCCCCCACCAAGGAGTAAGAGAAGGAATAAAAATAGAGAATACATGGAAGGGAGAGGAAAAGAGAGGGAGGAACAAAGAAAAAGGGAGAGAAAGAATAAGAGAACAAGAAAGACGGCTAGAAAGAGGGATGGGGGGGACAAGAAATTAGGATAGAGAGATAAAGCGGAAAGAAAGGAGAACAAAGAGAGAGTGGTACATCCTAAAATGTACCTCTCCCTGCCAGCTGCCTTATACAACAATAGATTGGAGGGAATCTGCCCCTAGCCTCAGTTCTAATGAGGGTGAGCCTAGGGGGAAGAACACCCCCTCTGCAGTTCTACCTCTCTGTATCTGAGGTTTGTAAGTTGAGGGAATGGGGGAGTTGTACTGGGGGACACAATGACCTGGAATGGGTAACAAACAACTGTGCCTGTGGTGAAGTAGATTTGTGCTGGTATGGGGAATTTGGGGGGATTTATACTGGGTGAGGGCATGGGGGGGGGGGTAACGTTTTTATGTTGGGAGGGGGGATTTTTTGGATAGGTAAGATAATTGGTGCTTGGAGGGGTGTAGAGGGAGCATTTTTGTATCAGGAGGGGACAATTTTGGGGGGAGGAAAGATGATTTGTGCTGAGAGTTGGTATTTGTGGGGGGAATCAGACTTGTGCTGGGAGTGGGGCAGGAGGGTTGGTTGGTGGGGGAGGATTTGTGCTGGGATGGGGGATTTTTTGGGGAGGTAAGAGGATTAGTACTGGGAGGGGTGATTTTTTTTTTTTTTAAAAGATTTGTTCGGAGGAGATTTTTTGCTGGCAGAGGAATTTGGTGGGGGGATTTTTGCATTCCCCTGGCACCTGCACTTTGTGTGTTACATGCCCTGACACCTGCAGTCTGTGAATTATACACGTTCTGAACCCTGCACTCTGTTCAATAAATATTTCTAACCCTTGCACTCTGTTCATTACACACCCCTGCACTGTACATTACACACCCTGACCCCTGCACACTTTGCAATACACTCCCTTAACCCCTGCACACATTGCAGTAGAGACCCCTGACCCCTGCACTGTGCATTACATGCCCCTAAACCCTGCACACACTGCAGTAGAGACCCCTGCACTGTGCATTACATGCCCCTAACCCATGCACACATTGCAGGAGAGACCCCTGCACTGTGCATTACATGCCCCTAACCCCTGCACACATTACAGTAGAGACCTCTGCACTGTGCATTACACGCCCCTAACCCCTGCACCCATTGCAGTAGAGACCCCTGCCATGTGCATTACATGCTCCTACCCCCTACACACATTGCAGTAAAGACCCCTGCAGTGTGCATTACACACCCCTAACCCCTGCACACATTGCAGTAGAGACCCCTGACCCCTGCACTGTGCATGTTACACACCCCTGACCACTGCACTCTATGCCTTTCACACCCCTGACCCCTGCAGTTTTTGTATGATGGACTCCTGCACTATATTTTACATTGCATACTTCTGACCCATGCACTTTTTATGTTATACTGTACATTACATATTCCTGACTAAACTATTTAAAAAAAACAGTTGCTGGTTTCTAAGAAGTCTCTATTTTAATAGTGTTCTTCTTTAGGGTAGGCGCAAACAGTTTTAGCTCTTTTTACCATGCCCCTTTAAGCCTGTCCAAGTTTTTTTTTTTTTTTTTTTTTTTTTTTTTTTATTTGCCTGGAGTGTAGCTGTAGCTGATGCAGGCTTGAGCAGTAACAGATTTTTTTTTTATTTTTGCAATTATTTAAAAAGAAAAAAACATGTCCTTCTCTTACCTTGTTCTCTTCTAAACCTTTCATTACCGGCGGCAAATCAGCATGGCACTGGAGAAAGAAGAGCACCACAATGGCGATGATTCGGATCATGTTTGGTATTGAGCTGAGTGATTGCTGTGATGTGATGGATGCCTGGTGCCTATATTTATACACCCCTCCATATCAGGAAGGCGACAGTGAAAATAAGAGCTCATTGTTTGATAAGTGTATTATATAACGGAAACCGGACTTCTTATAACAAAAGTGCTGCCAAAATTGTAGAAGATCTCTAGAACATTCAGTGCAAGGTGGAATTTTTACGAGCACACTCCTATATCGCTTTCACGATCATGTCCCCAATAGAGAAAACTTTGATATTCCCATTGAGTTGGTAATGGTCCGTGTCATTGTGGTGCATTTATAGGTGGTTCTTATGACTGTAGTCTTTCTTGATTAAAGCAAAACTCCAGCAAAACCCCCATTTTTTTGTTTTTGGACAGAGAGGATAAGGTTAGAACCTCTGGTCTTTATTACTGGTTCCTTAGCTATTGGGGAATTGTCCCTCACTTCTTGTCCTGGTGCTCACACACTCTGTAGAAAAATGGTATAGAAACAGCTATAAAATTTGAGGTTCCCTGCTTCGACCATGTCAGGTTTTTACTGCTGTCTATGTCCCTGCTGGGGAGAGTTATTATGTTCTTTGTCCTAGCGACCATTGTCATCAGGACTGAGTGAGGGAAATTCAAATTTTGTGTTGTCCCCAGAGCAGGTGACCACTGTCTAAGAGAGGATTTACCAGACTTTAGAGATTTTTCCTCTCATTCCCTTATTTGTCTGTGGGACAAGAAGTAAAGGGAGACCTCAACAATAGGACACAGTGGGGTAGACAGCCTTCCTTCACCAAGTCTGGGCCCCACCAGTTCAGCAGGGGGCATGTGGGCAGAAAGGGAACTTTTTTAAAATACCTTTTGGGCACGTGCACATGAATTCCAGGGTCCATGGTTTCCAGAGGTTAAAGAAGTTCCCTTGGCCCCATCAGTTCAGCTGCAGGGGCCTGGGCAGAAGAGAAATACTTACTCACTTTTGGGGGGCAGGTGGAATAATCCTCTGTTCTGTGGCTCCCGACAATTAAATTAAAGATCTGGCCTCTCCTACATCAATTTGCCAATTTCCCATTTGCCTATGGACACACAGAGTTGACTCAGGAGCGAGCCTGCACAAGTGCCTCCAATGCCAGCGACCTGCTATGATGGGCATTCGACGGGGAGTAGGAGCTAGGAGCACTGTCAAGGGACCCAAGAAGAGGAGGATCGAGGCTATGTACAAAACCATTGCACAGAGCAGGTAAGTGTGACAGGTTTGTAATTTCAAAGAAAAAAAATAGTGGGTTTACTATCACTTTAACTAAGAGCTTCACTTTGATCCCAACTACAAATGAGCCTTCACTCTGGAGCTCTGACATGCCACCATTATGTAATTCTCCTCTAAGAAACTTTTAATTTCAAAGTTAAATCATCAAGTTCACCTAAATTTAGTTTTAGAGTCCAACTCCTGGCTATCTTATTTGCCTAGAAATGTCCTCCAGCCAGTGAAAATAAAGTAGCTCTGGCTGCAGTTCTTACATGCAATCTGGTTAGTATGGGCCCGGCCCCTGAGTACCCTACATTGACTGTGTATTGGCACAGTGGTACTGAGGTGGATTTTTTTTTTTTAATCAGGACTGCCCAGCCTGTAGGGGGCAAAAAGGAAAAGGACCCTGCAGCATCACATGACCAGACTGAAGATAGGGTAGTATAAAACAATCAGTGAGGGCCCAGAAGAGTGGTTCGATGTTGGTGGGCTTGCAGAGCTTGGAATTGGGCTTTAAACATGCCTTCAAGGCTAAGGCAGCATGGTTCTTGCCACACCAAATTAGAATTGGTAGGAGATTCTCTTAAGGTGGTCAGCATCTTGCAATAACTTAATTTTGAAATGTCTTGGTGGGAGCTATGAAAAATAAGGCAAAGTAAGCTCATTGGTTGGACTTGTGGAATTAAGATGCCCAGGTGTGAGGTCAGGTCATGACTGTTTTTCATCTCGAGTACAGATTATTCTTTGCCTAAATCTGGTCTGATCATATTATCGCTCTTATCAGGGCTTAAATGTCCTGGATCAAGTATATATTTCCTTGTTCTGCATTAGCACACAAATAACACTCCATCCAGGGATTAAATTAAAGAACACCAAATTGCCACCTCCAGGATCACTGCTTATTCATTTTTACTGTTTTACTTATGCCATGTAGTAAAGCTCTCCCTATACTTCTGGTGCTGCTTCAGGAGAGCTTCGGCTCTAATACAGAGAAGCTGCACTATCCACCCCTCCTCTGCCTTTGTCCATTCACAGAATGCTTTGCGTTTTGCAAAGCATTCTATGAATGAACAAGAGGGGTAGACAAACAGTGAGCCGCATCCCTCCTATTACAGCGTTGTACAGTTGATCATTTGTTACCCACCACACTTGAAAATAAATTCCTAGAGTTCTCCTTTTAACATGGATCTGTATGAAAATCTTACATCAAAGGGCAAAATATGTTTTATTTTTGTCTTGTGTTGTTAAAGGGTAACTCCATTTTCGTGAGAAAAAATAGCAAATAAAAAATAAATAAATAATATAGCGTATAAAGTACAATTGCGACTCAAGTCATATTGTAATTGAATGTTATTAAAAATTACCTTCCTTTTAAATCTGCAGCACTGTAATTTTCTGTAAAATGCAATGCAATATGGCTACCTGGAGGTGTTCTGTACACAGATGGTGTACAGAACACCCCCCGGAAAATGAAAATGTAATGCTTGTGTGATTGGCTTATTGATTTTCCCAGAAGACTGCACCAAGATAGAAGTCAGATTTTTGGCATCCCCTGCAACAAAAATGTCATTTTTGGTGAAATACTCCCAAAGGGAAATCACATCTAAAGGGATGCAGACCTTGCCAATTCTTCTTGCCCTTAGAGCCCTGCAGGTGCAGCAGTTGACTGATAAATATAAAATCACTTCCATACAGATTCACTCTACATATGGACACAGACAAACAAACTGCTATTTCTTCAGAATAACAAATGATAGGAATCTGTAAAAAATTTTAAAAATTGTTAAAATCCTTGCAATGTACATACAATACAAGTGGAATTACTCTTTAAGGAATGTGACTTTGTGTTTAAATCAGAAATATAGGCAGATGTTAAATACAGAGTGCAGCTCAGCCCCACCCCTGCTCCCTCCTCACCGACTGTGACTGCCTCTGAGCCAGTGCTGAGTGAAAGCAGCAATACTGCTCTCGTGCACAGGGCTGGATTGACTTCGGGCTCAAGTAAGTATAAAGGGGGGGAGGGGGAGCTGCACATAGAAGGTTTTGTACCTAAATGCATAAAATACATTTAGATACAGAACCTTCTGTCTTTAGAACCACGTTAAAGGGCCATGGTCAACCCCTTCGCACCTAAGGGTAAAACAAATGTTGTTAATGCCTAAACACAATTTTGCAACTTTGACGTGTGTTAGTAAAACTGTACATATCATTAAACTTTGTGTATCAAGGTAGATTAAACCGTGTTTTATTCAGGACAAATTGGGCTTTCATTTGGTGGTAAATGGTACTGGAAATCTCCTGATTTTTTTTTTTTTTTTTTTTTTTTTTTTAATTATCAAAAGAAAATTCCCTCCAAAGTAGTAAAAAAAAGTTATTTTTAAAATTTTTAGCTGTGTTTTTCTTGTTACTACCATAACCTACTGCCAAAGAACAAACCAAAATAAATTTCCCTGCTTTGGATGATTGCACCGATATCACATATGAGTATGTTAGTTGTTGTATGTACCCGTAGTACAGCCCAGAAACAATAGTGCGCATTTTGCTGTTTTTTTTTATCCTACCTAACACACACTCACACTGATACTAATTTAAAAAATGCTTTTTTAAAATGAAAAACCCTGTCCAAAATATACTGCCCATGACCTTTTATGCTGACCTTTTACCTTTTACTTGACCCAAACACTTTATTTTTTACACAGTTTTTTTTTTTTCTTCTCGCTGCTAGAAGAGAGAGATACAATCTATCTTTCCTCTCTATTCAAAAAGAGAGAAACACAGGGGCGGACTTCATGGTTGACTGATCACTGTGATAGCCAATCAGAGGCTATCACAGTGATCAGGTGACCCGGACCCAGGTGCTTCATGGCCTGATCATTAGTTCGGTGAGACCCCGGTCTCTGTGCTTGGAGTGCGCTGTGTGGCGCGATCCCATGGCGTAGCCACGTATATGCGTACCGTCAGTGTGAAAGGGTTAAATAAAACTTGAGCCTACTCACTGTATACACAGCACACATATGCCCCAGTACTTGTACGTATACTCTCAGTTGTGCATAATGCACAGAGTGCAGGGCTCAGGAGTGCGTAACGCACAGGCCACTGCACAGAATAAAACCAAATATTATTCCCTCCTGCCACAGCAAATCTAAACCCCTGGCCAAGATGGCGATGTGAGCGGCTGCTTTTTAGAGAGCTCCGCACATCGTGAATAATAATCCAGATCCATCGGCTTTAAAAACCCTGCTGCCGCATCCCTGTTGCCTGTGGGGGGTCTAAAGACCTATTGCCTCTTGAAGGGGGAGGAAAGTTTCTGTTCTGGGGCCGCGATCGGGGCCTGTCGGACGCTCCCGGCCTACATCGTGCAACTAGGCTGCTGCTGCGGCCTTTCCTGGCGGGCCGCGCCGCGTCTCGAGTGACCCCTGGTGCGATCGGCGCTCCCGAGGAGCATCACAGCCCGCTGCAGATCGCGGGTGAAGGTCCATCAGCAGGCTCAGGCCTGGCCATAACAGCTGACTCGGCCCTGCTCTTCTCCTCACCCTCCACGGACAGCTAGGCCACAACCGCGGCCTTTCCTGAGGATCCGGGGCCGGCGGACAGGCCAGGAGAGTGACTGACACTAGAGGCCTAGAGGAGGGGACCCTAATACGGCCGGAGGCCTATACCTGGTCAGTGGTGCAGACCCGAAACCTTCTCTACCCCTGACACCCTGGGTGGGACACACTGACGATAGGTTGCAAGTTCCTGTGGGCCTGTGAAAGTCTGAGGAGGATAGCCCCGGTCCTACTCAATCTGCAGGTGAGGGGGTAGATTCTCTGGGGGGCACGTAGCGCTCTACACAGACTGCCTGCGTACCCCTGAACCCCCCCTGACTGGCTCCCCCAACCACCCTCTGATTATTGCCCAGACAAGGGCTTTGCCATTCTGAATGAGGCGCAGGTCTTCTTGTGCAAAATACAGCAAAGGGGGCAAAAAGTTGGCCTTTCCGCCACAGTCTGACTTTCCTCAGACCCCCACCTGTCCCACTCCGGAGGCTCACGCTATACGTAGCGCATATAGAGCTTCACAGACAAGCATCATGGAGACGGACGACTCTCGTCCCCCCCTGGCTGGCGGACGTCATGGCGGCTATTGCAACTTGCCAATCCACGTTAACAACAAAAATTGAGGCTGTCCAGCTAGATATGGGTCTAATCCGCCAAGATATAGACAAAATTAGGTCGCGAGTTACTGAGACGGAACAAAGACTGAGTACCACTGAAGATATCACAACGGAACATGGAGCAACACTCCGTACACTTCAAACCAAAGTAAAAGCCCTAGAATACAGAGCTGAAGACGCGGAGAACAGAAACAGGCGCAATAATCTTCGCATTATCGGTTTACCGGAGGGGGCGGAGGGAAATAACCCTACCTCCTTCATAGAAGGCTTACTGCGCGATCTCCTGCCGGAGGCCCGATGGTCACCCTACTACACAGTCGAGAGGGCACAACGTGTACCGCCTAAGCCAGGACCTCCTGGATCCCCTCCTCGCACCTTCATACTTTGTCTCCTTAATTTTAGAGATAGGGATGAAGTTCTTCGCGCCTCCAGAAATGTTGGGGACCTAAGATTTCAGAACACTAAATTGATGATTTTTCCTGACTATTCAGTGGAGACCCAAAAACTCAGGAAATCGTTTGACCAGGTTAAGGCGGCATTGAGATCACGCAGCATTCGCTATAGTGTACTTTTCCCTGCTCGCTTGAGGGTTCAAGATGGCGAGACGACACGATTTTTCACCACACCGAGAGAGGCCTCTGCCTGGCTGGATTCTCTGCCACAGATCCGCTGACCGACTAACCGGTATATGCCGAACGTCCTCTTCATTGTTTAATTATAACAACCTGGGCCCAGATCTGAGTTCACGCACGAACTGCTCCATGGATGACTCAGTTTTGTTGCACAGGTTGTGCCCAGTTTAACCCCATGGTGTGCTCAGACTTGAGGGGGGTAACTAACTATCCCCTATCAGGAAATTCTAAGGTAATGCCCCTGCCAAAGAATTTGGTCAGGAGACTGTTGAGATATGAAGCTTCTAGACACCTGCATATCTCCTTGGGGTTTACTAAAGTTCCTGTTCTTGGTATCCTTTTAACGATGGATCGACTTCACAGTGGGGTCGCAATATGGTTTACCTTTTCTCTGTTTGACTTTTAACACCTCACAGCCTGTTATATTCCAATAGCGGAGTTCTCACATTTTGAAGGGTCGCTTGAACTGCTGCTTACCCCCCCGTGAGAAGTCTCGGGGGGTTGGGCTCGCCTCTTCCACGGACCCCTCATTGCAGCCGGCGAGCTGAATTGGTTTGGGATTGAAACCCACCTCAGTTTGGGGGGGGGGGGGGGAAAGTTCCCCTAAAGGGGCTATTTTAATTTACGTTAGATGTTGGGCTGTTTTCAGTTTGGTTTGGTTTTTGTTTTACATTTGTTTTAAAAAAATTGACTCATCAGCATTGCAATGTTTTCAGGTGTGTCCGTTATGGGTCCGGGGGTCCAATTCAGGTGCCGTGACCTACATTGATCCTAACATTATTATCACTCTGAGTAACCATGTCCTCCCTTAACATCATTTCCTGGAATACTAGGGGACTGAATTCCCCGGTCAAGCGTTCCCTGGTGTTCCAATTCATTAAAGCTTATAACCCTCATATACAGTATGTGTGTTACAGGAAACGCATTTAATAGGAAGTAGGGTTCTGGCCCTCAAAAAACCATGGGTGGGTTACCACTACCACTCTAAACACTCCAGTTTTTCCAGGGGTGTTACTATCCTGATATTGAAATCTCTTCCTTTTCGGCTCCTGGATTTGGCCCTGGACCCTGATGGTTGTTATGTCATCATCCATGCTAAAATATACTCTCTGACGTGGACTATTGTGGGTTTATACTTGCCTCCTCCGGCTTCCTTGCTGGTGCTCAACCAGATCACCGGCAAGATAGCCGAATTTGCATCTGATAACAATATCATATTGGGTGATTTTTAATCTGGTTCCTGATCCAGATCTTGATAGACTAGCTTCTGTGGGATATCATCACCCTGGGTTGACTGAATGGGCGGATACATATGGCCTGACTGATGTCTGGAGGTGGAGACACCCCCAGACCAGGGCATACACATGCCATTCGGCCTCCCATAGGACATTCTCCCGAATAGACTTAGTCTTTGCGGGAAGTCCGGTCCTCCCACGGGTCAGATATACGAATACTCCCTAGAGGAATCTGACCACGCTCCCCTGTTGTTGTCACTGGACCTTTCACTGGGTCCTGTAGACAAGATATGGAGGCTCTCGAGGTTTTGGATTTCAGACACGGATGTGGACTCCCAATTCAGAACAGAGCTGCTTGACTTCTGGGTGGTAAATGTAGGTTCGGCTGACCCCACGGTTGTCTGGGATGCCTTCAAGGCCACAACGAGGGGACACTATCAGACCATCATAGCCAAAGTCCGTAGAAAGTGCAGGGCAGAGTTGGTGAGGGCTGAGAGGGAGGCGAGTAGCGCAGAGGTTCTCTTTGTTCGTACCCGTGACCCGACACACTATTCACAATTACAACATATGACGTCGGAGGTGGTTCGTCTTCGTACCTCTCTTACCCAGAAAAAGATGTTGGCTCAATCCCAGCGGATTTTTGAGCAGGGGGAGCGGGCGGGCCGTTTGTTGGCATGGCTCTCCAGGGAACAGGCGGGAGGGATGAGCATTTCCCACATCAGGGATCCCTCGGGACAGATAGTCCACACACCGGAAGAGATCAATAGCTGCTTTGCGGAGTTCTACAAATCCCTCTACACGTCCAGGACAGATTATAGGGAGGAGGATCTGGTAGCATACTTGGATAATATTGATATCCCAACCCTTACGGTGACGTATCGTGACAAGCTTGACGCCCCAATTACATCCTTAGAAATACTCCAGGCACTTAAATCAATGCAGACCGGGAAAACACCGGGACCTGATGGTATCCCTGTAGAATTTTACAACAATATGCTGAAGAACTAGTAGATAAGCTTCAGGGCCTCTTCTCTGCGTCGACGCGTCTCGAGAAACTCCCGGATACAATGAGTGAGGCGATCATAGTGGTGATCCCCAAGCCAGGGAAAGATCCTACTCTTTGCTCCTCATATCGCCCCATATCCCTCCTGAATGTGGATGCAAAAGTCCTGGCAAAAGTTTTGGCCAATAGGCTTAATCTAGTCATCACTGCCCTCATTCACAGGGATCAAACAGGCTTTATGCCCAGGAGAGGTACCGACATTAATATCAGACATCTTTATACTCATATAGACAGGGCA
The DNA here is from genome assembly GCF_042186555.1 of Aquarana catesbeiana. NCBI lineage: Eukaryota > Metazoa > Chordata > Amphibia > Anura > Ranidae > Aquarana > Aquarana catesbeiana. Next base: position 234,270,930 of record NC_133332.1, on the reverse strand, counting down.
GATGCGACGTTTGGGGGATTGGTGGCCTCACTCGACGCGGAGAAGGCTTTTGACTCCATCGAGTGGGGCTACTTACGGGAGGTGCTCTCGCGATTTGGGATTGGCCCGGGTTTTACGAAATGGCTCCGCATGCTATATCCTAGTCCTTCAGCCAGAATACGCACCAACGGTTGTCTATCAGAGAAGTTTAATTTGTTTCGGGGTACGAGACAGGGGTGCCTCCTCTCCCCGGGCTTATTTGCCCTGGCGATGGAGCCCCTGGCTATACTGCTGCGGGCTAACCACGATGTGAGGGGGCTTCAGGTGGGCTCGATCGAGGAGAAGATTTCGCTGTATGCGGACGACGCTCTGCTCTATTTGGCAGACGCTTCGTCCTCCTTGCAGACTGCACTAGGTCAGATCAACCGTTTCGGCGGGTATTCGGGGATCTGTGTCAACTGCGATAAGTCGATATTGTTCCCGCTCCATCCGTCAACCCCTAGGGTCCCACACGCGCAGCTTAAATGGGTAGAGGACTGGCACTACCGAACTTCCAAATTTATTACTGGGCAGCTGTTTTTGTTACGATTCGGTGGTGGTTCTCCCAGCCTGCACAAAATCTTGCTGTCACTCTCGAAGCAGCCATTTTGGGTTCTTTTGCAGCCCTGAGCAACCTTCCGTTCCGTGGACTTCGGGCTAGTCCTTCCATGACAACTCCGATGCGAACCACTGTAAGGGTCTGGCAGGAGGCTAGAAGGATATATGGGAAACCTAATCATATCTCACCTCATATGCCCCTATGGGGCAATCCCATGCTCCCTCACCTTCACAGTATACCAGACCCCTCTATCTGGGCAAAAAAGGGTATTCTCACACTAAAACATATAGTTCAGGACGGTAGGCTTAAGACTTTCTAGGCCCTGAGGCAATCATTTGCTATCCCATCCTCCTTCCAATTTAGATACTGGCAGCTAAAGCATGCCTTTGAAGCTCAGTTCCCTGCACCCCTTATTTTGGAACCAGATTCCATTGAACGACTCCTGATTTCTAGTGAGATGGGGAAGCCACTTTCAACATTATATCTATACCTCACAGTAGAGTATGACACCAAACTAACTAAGACATGGGAAAAATGGAGAGTTGATATCCCTTCCCTAGTTGAAGAGGAATGGAAGGAGTGCTTACTCTCCTACATTCCTTCCATGATCGCGGCGAAAGATAGGTTCATACAATTTAAGTTCCTACACAGAGCGTACTTCACCCCACAGAGACTGGTGCGCATTTACGATCAAAGGGATCCCAATTGTCAGAGATGCAGGCAGGAGGTGGGCACGTTTTGGCACATGGTCTGGACCTGTCCCAAACTTAAACCCTTTTGGTCAGCAGTAGCCTCCACACTGAGCAATGTCACAGGGTTTATTGTACCGGTCGACCCTCAGATACTATTGCATAGCCATTTGGAAGATCTTGAGGGGGACAGATATAGTAGGCTGTGTCTTACCTTTGCATTATATTATGCTAGGCGTGAAATCTTAATGGTATGGAAAAAGGCGGAGCCTCCTACTTTGGAGTCATGGAAAAGGTTGGTGAACATGGTGCTTCCCCTGTATAGATTGACATATGAAAGTAGGCAATGTCCAGGTAAATTCAATTAAGATCTGGTCCTCTTGGGTAGATGCCTCTGGGGTCCCGGAACCCCCTACTCCATAATTATTATGTTGTGAAACTCATTGGAGGAACTCCTAGGTCTCTCTGATTATTCTCTCTGGGCCCGTTCCCTCTTACCCCCCCTTGCCTTTCCTTCGCTCCCCCTCCCCCTTAACTGCAGCAGCAATGCAGAGGGAGAGGAAGTCAGGAGGAACATGGTTTGTTTATGGTTTCCTGGGCCGCAGGGGCAGTGATCCAGTTGGATGCTGACAACCCATGTGACTCTGGCAGCCATCTAGGGTCAGGCAGAGTCTATTTAGGATCCTGGCTCCTGAGTTTGGTGTGCGTTTAGCTTGTGGGTAGTGTAGGGACAGGTCACTTGTCTGTCAGGGACAGTAATGACAGGGAAATGTTCCAGACTAGTAGGGAAAGGCTAAGGATTCACCACTTCTCCTGCTTCCCGCTTGTGAAGGGATCGGCCAGTCCACATTTCGCCCCTCAAGACAGATGCTGTCAGTTCGGCTGAGATCTGTTCTGCTACAATCTGCTGTTCACCTATGAGTGTTTCCAGTCAGGCTGCCATCCATTGGGTTTGTTGTGAACTGTTCTATTTTGACTACAATACACATTCTTTCTATTGCATTTGGACTGTGTGTGTTACTGCCACCGCTCCACGCTGCACCCTCCCACAAGTTTTAAAATGACTTAAATTGCGTTTTCAGTTTGTGGTACTCAGATACAGTTTAGTTCTGCTTTAAATGTACCAATGAGGAAGAAATGTATTCGCCCACTACTAAGTGTATATATAAAATGATCAAAATTGTCTTTGCTTATATCTTCATGAAAACATGTTTCCTAAAAACGTAAACATAATACCTCAATATGCCATATGATATCAAGTGAATTGTGTCGATGAAGACAAGTGTTTGACCATAGATTTGTACACTGTATGCTTGATGTCATATAACATTATTTTATTGTGGTATTATGTCTATTTTTTATGAAGCTCAAGGAAAACAAATTATCATGAAGAGGTATAAATGCATTTTTTTTTTAGTAATATTATATGTACTTGTAGTTGTGGGCTAATACATTTCTTTCACTTTGTGGAATAATAAATGTTGTGATTGTATGCATTTGGATGTTACCTATGAGAAAGTAGTTCATTATACTCTTCTTTTTTTTTTTTTTTCATTATACTTGCTCCTTTAGGCTCGGTTCATACCAGCGCGATGCGGGAAGAAGCGCGATTCCAGTGCCGGTTCACGCATCACATAAAACTCGCATGTAGTTCACACTGCCCTATGTGATCTGCTGCATGAGGCAATAGAAAGTTAATGACACCCCAGATCAGTTTGCATATCGCGGTGCAAACTGTCAAGTGGTGCAGGAATCGGATTGCATGGGCATAAACACCCATGCGATCCGATTCCAGTGTGGACTAAAAAAAGAGGTGCGGTGCGAATTCAGCCATACAATATTATATGGCTGAATTCACAGTGCACTGACATGGCATGTGATCTGCACTGCAGTGCGGTGCGAATCACATGCGATGTCTAACGATGCACCAGTGTGAACCCAGCCTTACTATCCAGTCACAGCCTGGGACTGTCCTTGACCAAGCTGTATTCCTTTAACTGCAGGAGAGAAAAGTGAAGTCAGACCCCATCAGCATCCATAAAAGAAGACTTGCTGAACAGAATTACAAATCTTTTGGCAGGTAAGACCTTTTACATTTTATTTTAAGTTTTGGATAGAGGAGACCCTGTAACACCTGTCAGGTTTTTATTGCCGTCTTTCCCCGTTAGGAAGATTCACCATCTCTTTTTGTTGTATTTATCATTCTCATCGAAACTGAAAGAAATTCCCAAATTTTGAGTTGTCGGCAGAACAGGAGTAGAGGGGAAATCTTCCAATGGGGACACTAGTTCTGGTGACCTATCAAAACAAAGCAGTGCAGCGTTTAGAAGAAATAATAAATGAATAATGAATGAATAATGAAAAATGTAATGAATGTAAGGCCAAGTCCCAAAATATATCTTGATCCGAAGGAATGAATAGTCAATGAATGGCACACCCACAAGTAGAGCGGAAATTTGCAGTATCCAAATATCATTATGTTTTGCGCGCATGACAAGCCAGGAGATTAGGAAACCCGAGAATCAGTGTAGTGCCTGGGCAACATATCAGAGACTCTCCTGTGCACCTGTGAAAGACTTGCTTAGCTGACGTCCCTTCTGGTTACTGATCCTGCTTGCTGTTCCACTACACTGATGCCGCGTACACACGAGCGGACTTTACGGCAGACTTTGCCCGGCGGATGGGATTTTGTCGGACAATTCGGTCGTGTGTGGGCTGCAGCGGACTTTGTTTTCTCAAAAGTTGGACGGACTTAGATTTGAAACATGTTTCAAATCTATCCGACGGACTCGAGTCCGCTCGAAAAGTCAGCTCATCTGTATGCTAGTTCGACGGACAAAAAGCCACGCTAGGGCAGCTATTGGCTACTGGCTATGAACTTCCTTATTTTAGTCCGGTCGTACGTCATCACGTACGAATTCGACGGACTTTGGTTGATTGTGTGTAGGCAAGTCTGTTCATTCAGAAAGTCCGTCGTAAAGTCTGTCGAAGTCCGCCGGGCAAAGTCTGCCGTAAAGTCCGCTCGTTTCTACGCGGCATGATTCTCGGGTTTCCTAATCTCCTGGCTTGTCATGCGCGCAAAACATAATGATATTTGGATACTGCAAGTTTCAGTGGACGACATATGTGGCCAGCCTTTTCATCTTTATGATTACCCTGTTGAAGGGACTGCATGAGTGACCTATCTGTTAGCTCAGAAGGTCTACTCAATAAGGTGAGCAGCCTAGACTTCTAGTGGTGGAACACATTGGTGTGGATACACGATTGTTATTTTATCACAGCACCTTTTCTCACCACCTAAGGAGTTTCCTCTCTGCTTGTGGGTGTGCCAGTCATTGACTATTCATTCCTTCGGATCAAGATATATTTTGGGACTTGGCCTTACATTCATTACATTTATTTCTTCTAAGCGCTGCACTGCTTTGTTTTGATAGTTATATTCAAGGATTTTTATATTGACCTTGAGTGTTCAGCTGCTGTATGTTAGGATTGGTTTTCCGCTGTATGTTTTTTCTTTTTTGCAGTTCTGGTGACCTGCAACTGTTTTGTGATACAGCTTAGCTGGAAGAAAGATATATTTGCAGTAGCATGACAAAGCCTTCTACAAAGCCTTTTACAGTATACTGCTGCAGATGTAGCATAGTTTTGATAACATTACTGTTGCCATTAAGTCTGGAAAGGAAAGGACACATTTTTAATATTCTTAAATAAATAATTATGTAAAAGGTAAGTTGGTATATTGAATAACCATTTTCATTCAACTGTATACTGTACTATTTCAGTTTTGGGTTTGAAAAATCTGAACATACAGTGGGGACGGAAAGTATTCAGACCCCCTTAAATTTTTCACTCTTTGTTATATTGCAGCTATTTGCTAAAATCATTTAAGTTAATTTTTTTTCCTCATTAATGTACACACAGCACACCATATTGACAGAAAAACACAGAATTGTTGACATTTTTGCAGATTTATTGAAAAAGAAAAACTGAAATATCTCATGGTCCTAAATATTCAGACCCTTTGCTCAGTATTTAGTAGAAGCACCCTTTTGATCTAATACAGCCATGAGTCTTTTTGGGAAAGATGCAACAAGTTTTTCACACCTGGATTTGGGGATCCTTGTCAGGTCACCTAGAGGCTGGGTGACAGATGCACACCGTTGGGATCAGGAGTGCACCGCAAGGTAGTGGACCCTATGGCTGACTGCTGCGGATTGAACCCTGGGAGGTTCAGGAAGCAGGTCTACTGGATCACTGACACAGATCCCACTGGGAGCTAGAGCATAGATTCCCCAGGACGCGGAGTCTAAGAGCCAGCAGGTGTTCACCAGAGCCTTTAATGGTAAGGATGGACTGCGCTGCAGTCTGGCTCCAGGTCGCGGCCCCCAGGGTCTCACAGCTCACGCTCACGGTAGAAAGTAAGGGACAAGCCAAGGTCGGGGCCACAAGCAGACAAGGACAACAGAGTACACGCCAAGGTTCAGGGTCACAGGCAAACAGGGATGGTCGGTAACACGCCAAAGGTCAGGGTCACGAGCAGACAGGAATAGTTAAGAACAGGCCAAAGTCGGTAACAGGAATCAGATGTAGGAAACACAGCAAGTACACACAGAGGCTAACACACAATGGTTTATCAGCACTGCTGGCTTGCAGTGCACAGGTTAATATAGGGTTCCCTGATGGGGCCTGGGATGGGGCCATGCTTAGAGGAGAGGTTACAAAAGCAGTCAGGTGAGGGTCAGCTGGTCTCTAGAGATGAACACATGGAGACAGGTATGCTGATCGATAAACTCTATTGCATAACCATGACAATCCTCTGCCATTCCTCCTTGCAGATCCTCTCCAGTTCTGTCAGGTTGGATGGTAAGTGTTGGTGGACAGCCATTTTTAGGTCTCTCCAGAGATGCTCAATTGGGTTTAAGCCAGGGCTCTGGCTGGGCCATTCAAGAACAGTCACAGAGTTGTTGTGAAGCCACTCCTTCGTTATTTTAGCTGTGTGCTTAGGGTCGTTGTCTTGTTGGAAGGTAAACCTTTGGCCCAGTCTGAGGTCCTGAGCACTCTGTTGAAGGTTTTCCTCCAGGATATCCCTGTACTTGGCCGCATTCATCTTTCCCTCGATTGCAACCAGTCATCCTGTCCCTGCAGCTGAAAAACACCCCACAGCATGATGCTGCCACCACCATGCTTCACTGTTGGGACTGTATTGGACAGGTGATGAGCAGTGCCTGGTGTCAGGAAATGTTCCATCCACTGGTAATACCTGCTATTTGGCATGCAGTACTGAGGTCCACCAGCAGGTGTCTCCTGGCAGTTTGGAACTGTCAGGAGAGCTTTTCCCTGTTAATATTATGTCATCTTTGGGCCACAGTACTGGCGTCCACCAGCGGATGGATCCTGGCAGTGTGGAGCAGATAGTACATCCTACAATCAGGTGTCACTTGAGGCCAATCACAGGCCTATAAATACCCGGCAAGCATTCACATGTTTGCCTTGGTTTCTTCATTGCCTCCTGACCTGCTAGCGATCTGATCCTGTGCCCTGAACCTGATCCTGCGTCCCTGTCCCGATCCCTATCCTGTCCCACCTGTTACCTTGCATCCCTGCCTGCAGTCTGACCCATCCATCCTCTCCCTGTCCTGTGTTCTATACACCATCTGCTGACCTCCCTGTGTATGACCTTGGCCTGGCTTACGTTTGTCTCTGGAACATCCCCTGTCCATCCGCTGATCTGCTGTGTATGACCCTGGCCTGGCTATTGTTTATGATCCTGGTATTTCGAATTTGTTGCACTTATCTGTCTGTTGTTATTTGTGAGTCTGTCTGTGGTTGGTTATTGCACTTGGTTGTACTATATTACTCACTTTCTTTAATAAATTATTATATTTTCACGTATATACGTTTTGGGTGTCCTCTGTCGCAGATCACACGGTTCTAGTCACACCTGTTCATGACAGTAAACCAAGGCCATCTCTGACCAGAAGTGACTGCGCAGAGGAACCATTGTAGTGCTGTTACTGCTACTAAAATGCAATCAGAAACAGTTGTTCTCCTTGCCTCACTAGTGTTGAGGGATAACAATTACTGTCGTCTGGTATTGAAAGAGTGGGCCAGCGATCAGCTCCTGGAGTGTATCCGTCTGGCCCATTCTCTGGTTGATCAGGGTAGATTACTGTTTGAAAACGTTCAGCCCCTGATACAGGTGTGTGCTGAGCTAGCCTTGTCTAGCAGTCCTAAAGGAAGTGATGATTTTTCTCCCCCCTTCAGTAGTGATCAGGTGGAGTCTCTGGTATGGCTGTTGGAGGATGATGCTGTATACTTTCTGGAGCATTATTCAGCTTGTCCTAAACAGGTGCTAGTGGATTGTATAGATTCGGTGCAGTCCCTGGTTAGACAGGCAGTATGTGAACCCACGTTTGTTCAACCTGTACTACAGGCATGGTCAGACTTATTATTTCCAGTTTCGGTCAGCTCTTCACAACCCAGACCTGCTATTAGACACCTGCCTGCCCGGGAGTCTTTTTCACCTTCACCCATGGCAACCTCCGTTTCAGCCCAATATACCCTGCTTCCCACCAAATATCAATACCCTGTCCCTACCCGCTGCACCTATCCTGCATTCAACCCACCTGCCTCTTCTCAGCTGTCCACAAACCCACAGGAACTTCCTCCAGCTACTGTTACCTCTTCTCTGCCATATTCCAATCCTCCTTTCCAGTCTGCTGCACCCCTCACCTACAGAGCTTCAGTGGCTAAGCCGAAGAAAAAACGAAAGTTTTTTCCAACCAAGACGATCCTGCCAGTAACCCAACCTGCCTCCGCACCAGCTAATCCAACCCAGTCTGACATCCCGGTGCCTGCCTTCCAGCCTGACGTCTCTGTGCCTGCCTTCCAGCCTGACGTCTCGGTGCCTGCCTTCCAGCCTGACGTCTCGGTGCCTGCCCTCCAGCCTGACGTCTCGGTGCCTGCCCTCCAGCCTGACGTCTCGGTGCCTGCCTTCCAGCCTGACGTCTCGGTGCCTGCCCTCCAGCCTGACGTCTCGGTGCCTGCCTTCCAGCCTGACTTCTCGGTGCCTGCCTTCCAGCCTGACGTCTCGGTGCCTGCCCTCCAGCCTGACGTCTCGGTGCCTGCCCTCCAGCCTGACGTCTCGGTGCCTGCCCTCCAGCCTGACGTCTCGGTGCCTGCCCTCCAGCCTGACGTCTCGGTGCCTGCCCTCCAGCCTGACGTCTCGGTGCCTGCCCTCCAGCCTGACGTCTCGGTGCCTGCCCTCCAGCCTGACGTCTCGGTGCCTGCCCTCCAGCCTGACGTCTCGGTGCCTGCCCTCCAGCCTGACGTCTCGGTGCCTGCCCTCCAGCCTGACGTCTCGGTGCCTGCCCTCCAGCCTGACGTCTCGGTGCCTGCCCTCCAGCCTGACGTCTCGGTGCCCGCCCTCCAGCCTGGCGTCTGTGTGCCCGCCCTCCAGCCTGGCGTCTGTGTGCCCGCCCTCCAGCCTGGCGTCTGTGTGCCCGCCCTCCAGCCTGGCGTCTGTGTGCCCGCCCTCCAGCCTGGCGTCTGTGTGCCCGCCCTCCAGCCTGGCGTCTGTGTGCCCGCCCTCCAGCCTGGCGTCTGTGTGCCCGCCCTCCAGCCTGGCGTCTGTGTGCCCGCCCTCCAGCCTGGCGTCTGTGTGCCCGCCCTCCAGCCTGGCGTCTGTGTGCCCGCCCTCCAGCCTGGCGTCTGTGTGCCCGCCCTCCAGCCTGACGTCTGTGTGCCCGCCCTCCAGCCTGACGTCTGTGTGCCCGCCCTCCAGCCTGCCGTCTGTGTGCCCGCCCTCCAGCCTGCCGTCTGTGTGCCCGCCCTCCAGCCTGCCGTCTGTGTGCCCGCCCTCCAGCCTGGCGTCTGTGTGCCCGCCCTCCAGCCTGGCGTCTGTGTGCCCGCCCTCCAGCCTGGCGTCTGTGTGCCCGCCCTCCAGCCTGGCGTCTGTGTGCCCGCCCTCCAGCCTGGCGTCTGTGTGCCCGCCCTCCAGCCTGGCGTCTGTGTGCCCGCCCTCCAGCCTGGCGTCTGTGTGCCCGCCCTCCAGCCTGGCGTCTGTGTGCCCGCCCTCCAGCCTGGCGTCTGTGTGCCCGCCCTCCAGCCTGGCGTCTGTGTGCCCGCCCTCCAGCCTGACGTCTGTGTGCCCGCCCTCCAGCCTGACGTCTGTGTGCCCGCCCTCCAGCCTGCCGTCTGTGTGCCCGCCCTCCAGCCTGCCGTCTGTGTGCCCGCCCTCCAGCCTGCCGTCTGTGTGCCCGCCCTCCAGCCTGCCGTCTGTGTGCCCGCCCTCCAGCCTGCCGTCTGTGTGCCCGCCCTCCAGCCTGACGTCTGTGTGCCCGCCCTCCAGCCTGACGTCTGTGTGCCCGCCCTCCAGCCTGACGTCTTGGTGCCAGTGTTCCAGCCGGAAGTACCGGTGCCTGCTCCCCAGCCTGATGTGCCACCGTCTGCTGCCCAGCCTGATGTGCCACCGTCTGCTGCCCAGCCTGATGTGCCACCGTCTGCTGCCCAGTCTGTTGTGCCACCACCTGTTGTTCTGCTTGCTGCCATAGACTATGGACAATTACAACCAGTTGGAGCGTCCGGAGGCCGCTCCTTTGAGGGGGGGTACTGTCAGGAAATGTTTCATCCGCTGGTAATACCTGTTATTTGGCATGCAGTACTGAGGTTCACCAACAGGTGTCTCCTGGCAGTTTGGAACTGTCAGGAGAGCTTTTCCCTGTTAATATTATGTCATCTTTGGGCCGCAGTACTGGCGTCCACCAGTGGATGGATCCTGGCAGTGTGGAGCAGACAGTACCTCCTACAATCAGGTGTCACTTGAGGCCAATCACAGGCCTATAAATACCCGGCAAGCATTCACATGTTTGCCTTGGTTTCTTTATTGCCTCCTGACCTGCTAGCGATCTGATCCTGTGCCCTGAACCTGATCCTGCGTCCCTGTCCCGATCCCTATCCTGTCCCACCTGTTACCTTGCATCCCTGCCTGCAGTCTGACCCATCCATCCTCTCCCTGTCCTGTGTTCTATACACCATCTGCTGACCTCCCTGTGTATGACCTTGGCCTGGCTTACGTTTATGTCTCTGGAACATCCCCTGTCCATCCGCTGATCTGCTGTGTATGACCCTGGCCTGGCTATTGTTTATGATCCTGGTATTTGTTGCACTTATCTGTCTGTTGTTGTTTGTGGGTCTCTGTCTGTGGTTGGTTATTGCACTTGGTTGTACTATATTACTCACTTTCTTTAATAAATTATTATATTTTCATGTATATACGTTTGGGTGTCCTCTGTCGCAGATCACACGGTTCTGGTCACACCTGTTCATGACACCTGGTTTTCTCCACACATACCGCTTAGAATTAAGGCCAAAAAGTTCTATCTTGGTCTCATCAGACCAAAGAATCTTATTTCTCACCATCTTGGAGTCCTTCAGGTGTTTTTTTAGCCCTTCAGGTGTTTTTTTAGAAAACTCCATGCGAACCTTAAGTGCAGCAGAAATTTTTTTGTAACCTTGGCCAGATCTGTGCCTTGCCACAATTCTGTCTCTGAGCTCTTCAGGCAGTTCATTTGACCTCATGATTCTCATTTGCTCTGACATGCACTGTGAGCTGTAAGGTCTTATATAGACAGGTGTGTGGCTTTCCTAATCAAGTCCAATCAGTATAATCAAACACAGCTGGACTCAAATGAAGGTGTAGAACCATCTCAAGGATGATCAGAAGAAATGGACAGCACCTGAGTTAGATATATGAGTGTCACAGCAAATGGTCTGAATACTTAGGACCATGTGATATTTCAGTTTTTCTTTTTTAATAAATCTGCAAAAATGTCAACAATTCTGTGTTTTTCTGTCAATATAGGGTGCTATGTGTACATTAATGAGGAAAAAAATGAACTTAAATGATTTTAGCAAATGGCTGCAATATAACAAAGAGTGAAAAATTTCAGGGGGTCTGAATACTTTTCGTCCCCACTGTAGTTACATACAGGGCCGGCGGTACTACTAGGCGAAGTAGGCAGCTGCCTAGGGCGCACTACCACCTAGGGCGCAGCCATGGCCTCTGTCCCAGTGAAGCTCCAGGCATGTGTAGCACCCTAGTGTTTAGGCAGGGTTGCTAATAAATTTAGTTTGTCAGGTATTAATCATCCTGGCTGATTGTTAGAAGATCCACTGATTCCTCTCTAACCCTGGATTGCTGTACCTTTTCTCTTCTGCCACTAGGTGGCATTTGCTGGTGGCATTAGATTGACAAGGGTTTAGCAAGGTCAGACTATGGATGGCTTGGGTGTCTCAGCCAAATGGCTGGGGTTTCTTTGGTCCCTTGGCCTGCTGGGAGAGCCTATTTATTTGGGTGGAGTCAGGTGATCGGGGTTCTGTGCCACCTGGACGGCTGTCTGGGTGGACATGTGTTATGTTGCCCCAGGCTGTTAGACCAGAAGCCTGAGGCCTATCCTGGGGACACCTGGCTGCTAGGCTGCCTGAGGCCTATCCAGGAGCAAGAGAAGCAGTGTAGGGTTGGGAATGCAGGATTGGAGTCCAACCGAGTTGTGAAGGTCCAGCCGGACAGGGAACCAGTTGTGGTCGGAGGTAGAGAGGAAGCTGTCGTCACTAAGAGAGCAGTCTTCTCACAAGCCAGGGACGGTGAAGAAGGGGAAAGCTTCAGCAGGTGCCAAGCTAGAGACCCAGCAGGACAGCAGGGGAGACGCTTGAGGAGCATCGAGTACCAAGCTAGGGACCCATCAGGATAGCGGGGGTGACGATTGAGAATTATACAGCGTGCTAGCTGTGGAAGAGCTCAGGAGATTCAGTGGCGATTGGATCTGGAGGCCTAGTGAGAGACTGGGAGCTCAGCGAGTGGAAAGCTACAGTGAGAAACTGTAATGTAAGAGAAGAACTATTCTGTGTTGCCAATAGTTAAGTACAACTACTGTTATTGACTGTTACAAGATTTGTTGCCATAGGAGACAGCGGTCCTACCTATACAGAAGTGTTATCTGGCTGGAGGCCTTCCACCGTATAGCTGTCTACCTATAGAAGTCTCGGAGTCTCACAATTATCATTGCATCTACTTAAGGGCATCCTGGCCCTAACCCTCTCTCCCACAGTTCTTGTTCAAGAGACAATAAATCTCTTTTGCATTCAAAAAGTGTCTGGCGCTCATTACTCCATCTTGCATCACACCCACCATGCCTGGTAACCCACTCTACAAAGACGGATGTCAGTTATCCCTGACTCTGGAGGTCACCATTAGTCCTTTTGGAGGTCCGGGACCTTTCTACACATGTGTGAGCTCAGCTCTTCTGTCCTGATCACTCGCCCCTGTTCAGTGCTGGGCCGGCTGTCCCGGGAACTCATCTGCTGCGTGCCGCCAATCCCCCCCAGGCTCAGTGGAGATGGGAGCATAAGCATTGAGAGAGGTGCAGCGGCTGTTAGCTGACCTCCCGGTGGCGGCAGGGACATCATGGAGCAGCTGGATGGCAGCGCTCGCAGGGACTCCTAAGCGATACTGCCCGCCCAGTGCTAAGGAGAGCCCTGATGTGGTGGTCGATGAAGCAATAAAGAGCAGAGGTAAGGAGGAGGATGGATCCTCCTCGATCTTCATCAAGCTGTGTGTGGGGGATGGGAGGGAAGTAGTGCAGGAAGTAGGAGTCAGGTGGGGTCAGTGTATATGTCAGGTAGGTGGGTGAGTGTATGTGTCAGGTAGGTGGGTGAGTGTAATGGTCAGGTAGGTCATTGTAGGGGTCAGATAGGTGGGTCAGTGTATGTGTCAGGTAGGTGGGTGAGTGTATGTGTCAGGTAGGTCAGTGTATGTAGTTAATACTTAACCACTTGCCGACCGCCTCACGTCTATATACGTGAGCAGAATGGCACGGGCAGGCAAAATCACGTACCTGATACGTGATGCCTTCCCGCGGGCGGGGGGTCCGATCGGACCCCCCCGGTGCCATAGGCGGTCGGCTCTTGTTCGCGGGCGATGAGAGGTCAGGGGGAGGCCATCCATTGATGGCCACCCCCTCCCGATCGCTCCCAGCGAATCAAATGCTTCCTCTCCCTCTGTAATGTAAACCGAGGGAGAGGAAGTGATGTCATCTCTCCTCGAGCCGGTCTTTTTGATCCGGTGCCGAGGAGAGAAGACATCCAAGTAAGTTGCACCAACACTACACTTCCAGTAGAACACGCAGGCACACTTTTCACCCCCCTTCACCCCCCGATCACCCCCCTGTACCCCCTGTCACACTGACACCAATAGCAGTTTTTTTTTTTTTTTTTGCATTGGTGTCAGTTTGTGACAGTTATAAGTGTTAGGGCAGTTAGGTTAGCCCCCTTTAGGTCTGGGGTACCCCCCTTTAGGTCCAGGGTACCCCCCTAACACCCCCTAATAAAGGTTAACCCCGTGATCACCCCCCGTCACCAGTGTCGCTAAGCGATCGTTTTTCTGATCGCTGTATTAGTGACACAGGTGACGCTAGTTAGGGAGGTAAGTATATAGGTTCGCTGTCAGTGTTTTAGAGCGACAGGGACCCCCATATACTACCTGCTAAAGGTTTTAACCCCCTGATTGCCCCCTAGTTAACCCTTTCACCAGCGATCACCGTATAACTGTTACGGGTGACGCTGGTTAGTTAGTTTATTTTTTTATAGTTTATTATAGTTTATTATAGTTTCAGGGCACCCGCCGTTTTTTACCTTATAAAGGTTTAACCCCCTAATTGCCCGGCGGTGATATAAGTTACGTTTTTAGGGTCAGATAAGGTCTGCGTCGCCCCAGGCAGCGTCAGGTTAGCGCCAGTACCGCTACGCAGCATACACCTCCCTTAGTGCTATAGTATCTGAGCGGATCGATATCTGATCCGATCAGATCTATACTCCCCAGCAGTTTAGGGTTCCCTGAAACGCAGTGTTAGCGGGATCAGCCCAGATACCTGCTAGCACCTGCGTTTTGCTCCTCGGCCCAGCCCAGCCCAGCCCACCCAAGTGCAGTATCGATCGATCACTGACACTTAAACACTAAGCACACATAACTGCAGCGTTCAGAGTCAGGCCTGATCCCTGCAATCGCTAACAGTTTTTTGGTAGCGTTTTGAATCAGTCGCTAACAGTCAGGAGCTTTTTTGCCTGTGAGTCTCACTAGTGTACCCCTAAATTTAGAGCCCAAAATGGCAAATCGAAGGTACACTAGTGAAGAGGCCTACAGATTTCTGAGCATGACAGATAGTGAAGAGGAAGTCACTCATCTGTCAGATTCAGGCTCAGAATACGATCCTGTAGAGGACAACGGCTCCATGACAGATAGCTCTGACGACGGAGTTGTGGTCCCTGCTAAGGTTCGGGGTCTGGTACGCCTGACTTCTTCTGTCCTTGAAGTGCAAGAACCGCAGGGCTCTCGTATGGAGCAGAGAAGTACTAGTGCCGCTATTCCTTCTGGTGAACTGGCAAGCACCAGCGGCCTAGTACACCCTGGTCGTACATCCAGCACTGCAGTAACACTTGGTAACGTGGCGAGTCCCATAAGTGCAGTTCAAGCTGGCGAGGTGGCAAGCACAAATAGTGTCCCACTGCCACCAAGAAGACTAACACAGGCCCGTCGTGCCCATAGTGCCCTTCCTGCTGCATTCGCCAATCCGAATTGGGTACCCACAACTTCTGCAGCACCCGTACTTCCCCCTTTCACTGGCCAACCCGGAATTCAGGTGGAAACAGTTGACTTTATGCCACTGGATTTTTATTCGCTGTTTTCCACCGAAGATCTCTATAGATCTATTGTGGACCAAAGCAATTTATACGCTGGTCAACACATCGCCACTATTCCCCAGTCCTCCCTTGCCAGAGATTGGAAACCAATTACGGTTTCCGAATTTAAGATCTTTCTGGGCCTTTCCCTCCTCATGGGCTTGAATAAAAAGAGTGAGTTGCGGTCATATTGGTCCACTGACCCAATTTACCATTCGCCCTTGTTCTCTGCTTGCATGGCCAGGGCACGATACGAGCAGATTTTGCGGTTCATGCACTTCAACGACAATGAACTCTGTCGTCCTCGTGGAGACCCTGGATACGATCGGCTCTACAAAATTCGGCCCCTCGTAAACCACTTCAACCAACGTTTTGCAGACTTGTTTACTCCCCATCAAGTTGTCTGCATTGATGAGTCCCTGGTTAAGTTTTCTGGCCGCTTGTCATTCAAACAGTACCTTCCCAGCAAGCTTGCCAGATACGGGGTCAAGATGTATAAGCTCTGTGACAGGGCCACAGGCTATACATGTAGTTTTATGGTTTACAAGGGCAAAGATAGTCACGTAGAGCCGACAAACTGCCCTGACTACATAGGAAGCGCTGGCAAGATAGTGTGGGACTTGGTGTCACCCTTATTCGGAAAGGGGTACCACTTGTACGTGGACAATTATTACACGAGCGTGCCACTTTTTAGCCACCTTTTTGATCATCAGATTGGAGCATGTGGCACCGTGCGACCTAATCGCCGGGGCTTTCCCCAGCGGCTTGTAGATTCCCGTCTTAGGCTGGGGGAGAGAGCCTGCTTGCAGTGTAATAACTTGCTCGCTGTGAAGTGGAGGGACAATAAGAATGTTTTCGTTCTTACCTCCCTTCATGCAGACACGACGGTCCAAATTCCTACGGCGACTGGTGTTGTGGAGAAACCCCTCTGTGTCCACGAATATAACCTTAATATGGGAGGGGTGGACCTCAACGACCAGTTGTTGGCGCCGTACCTAATTGCCCGTAAGGCCAGACGCTGGTACAAAAAAGTGTCTGTTTATTTATTTCAATTGGCTTTGCTGAACGCTCATGTGCTATACAGAGCTTCAGGACAGACTGGATCCTTCCTTAAATTCCAGGAAGAGATCGTCAGAGCCCTTCTGTTTCCAGACGGTGCTCCACCTCACCTTCCCCAACCAAATGCAGTAAGCCGGCTGCATGAGAGGCATTTTCTTTATGCCCCCCCCCCGAGTACCCCTACCCAACGAACCCCCCAAAAAAGATGTCGTGTCTGCAGCAAGCGCGGATTTAGGTGTGACACCCGGTATTATTGTCCCTCCTGTCCTGGCAATCCTGGTCTTTGCATTGGTGAATGTTTTGAACGCTACCATACATTAGTGGAGTATTAGCGTAGGGTACAGCACTGCACAGACTAGGACACACTTTCACAGGGTCTCCCAAGATGCTGTCGCATTTTGAGAGACCCAAACCTGGTACCAGTTAAAAAAGTTAAAGTTACAAAAAAAAGTGTAAAAAAAAAAACAAAAAAAAAAGTAAAAAAAAAGAAAAAAACACAAAAAAATATATAAAATAAAAAAAACAAAAATAGTTGTTGTTTTATTGTTCTCTCTCTATTGTTCGGCATTCTATACTGCAATGTTTTATTGTTATGTTTTTATCATGTTTGCTTTATAGGTATGCAATTTTTTTATACTTTGTTTTTTTTATTGTTAACCACTTTTTTGTTTTCAGTTACGCCATTCAGCTGCAGAGCGAATTTATTTATCTTGACAGCAACAGCGTTTGCTCCCACGATACATAAAGCCGTGACTCCAGCGCTGTCAGAGGTGATTTCACCACCACAGTTACATACTTCAGCATATATGCCGAAGCGTGGGGGCAGCAGTGGGTGGAGGAGCGATTTGCTCCTGCCTTTTGCGGGAGGATGCCCCCATGCTTCGGCATATATATATTTTAGATAGGCACAGGTTGCGTTAAATGTTTTATTTTTTACTATGTTTTTTTTGTATTTTGCTTTGCAGGTATGGTAAGTATTACTGTTGTACTGTAATTTTACTTTGTTTTTTTGTTAACCATCATTTGCTTAGCAGGTACGCCATTCAGTTGCAGCACGGATTTATTTATCTTGACAGCAACAGTGTTTGCTCCCACGATACATAAAGCCGTGACTCCAGCGCTGTCGGAGGTGATTTCACCACCACAGTTACATACTTCAGCATATATGCCGAAGCGTGGGGGCAGCAGTGGGTGGAGGAGCGATTTGCTCCTGCCTTTTGCGGGAGGATGCCCCCATGCTTCGGCATATATATACGGTGCATGTATGCCCATCATTAGAAGTGGGTGGATGAAGGGAGGTATTCTAATGGTGGGCATACCCACCGATCAATATCTTTTTTTTCGTTCAGCCCACAGGCTGCATGAAAATAAAGTTTACAATGTATGCCCAACAAGGACCAGCAACGTACTGGTATGTTGCTGGACTCTGAGTGGTTATACCAGAATGATGTCTGCAGGCTTAGGTATAATCTTGGTATCATTCTTTTCAGCCAGCGGTCGGCTTTCATGTAAAAGCAATCCTAGCAGCTAATTAGCCTCTAGACTGCTTTTACAAGCAGTGGGAGGGAATCACCCCCCCACCGTCTTCCATGTTTTTCTCTGGCTCTCCTGTCCCAACAGGCAACCTGAGAATGCAGCCGGTGATTCAGCCAGCTGACCATAGAGCTGATAGCTTGGGGTGTCTAATTTCCAAAATGGGGTCATTTTGGAGGGTTTTGTGCTATCTTGGCATTTTATGGCCTTCGAAACTGTGATGGGTAGTGAGGAGTGAAATCAAAAATTTACGCCCTTAGAAATCCTGAAGGCGGTGATTGGATTTCGGGGCCCCGTATGAAGCTAGGCTCCCAAAAAGTGCCACTCATGTGGTATCCCCGTACTCAGGAGAAGCAGCAGAATGTATTTTGGGGTGTAATTCCACATATGCCCATGGCATGTTTGAGCAATATATCATTTAGTGACAACTTTGTGCAAAAAAAAATTAAAAAATTGTCACTTTCCTGCAACTTGTGTCAAAATATAAAATATTCCATGGACTCAACATGCCTCTCAGCAAATAGCTTGGGGTGTCTACTTTCCAAAATGGGGTCATTTGGGGGGGGTTTGTGCCATCTGGGCATTTTATGGCCTTCAAAAATGTGATGGGTAGTGAGGAGTGAAATCACAACTTTACGCCCTTAGAAATCCTGAAGGCGATGCTGGGTTTTCGGGGCCCCGGCCGCGGCTAGACTCCCAAAAAGTCCCACACATGTGGTATCCCTGTACTCAGGAGAATCAGCAGAATGTATTTTGGGGTGCAATTCCACATATGCCCATGGCCTGTGTGAGCAATATATCATTTAGTGACAACTTTGTGCAAAAAAAAAAAAAAATTGTCACTTTCCCGCAACTTGTGTCAAAAAATAAAATATTCCATGGACTCAACATGCCTCTCAGCAAATAGCTTGGGGTGTCTACTTTCCAAAATGGGGTCATTTGGGGGGGGTTTGTGCCATCTTGGCATTTTATGGCCTTCAAAACTGTGATAGGTAGTGAGGAGTGAAATCAAAAATGTATGCCCTTAGAAATCCTGAAGGCGGTGCTTGGTTTTCGGGGCCCCGTACGCGGCTAGGCTCCCAAAAAGTCCCACACATGTGGTATCCCCGTACTCAGGAGAAGCAGCTGAATGTATGTGCAATTCCACATATTCCCATGGCCTGTGTGAGCAATATATCATTTAGTGACAACTTTTTGTAAATTTTTTTTTTTTTTGTCATTATTCAATCACTTGGGACAAAAAAATAAATATTCAATGGGTTCAACATGCCTCTCAGCAATTTCCTTGGGGTGTCTACTTTCCAAAATGGGGTCATTTGGGGGGGTTTTGTACTGCCCTGCCATTTTAGCACCTCACGAAATGACATAGGCAGTCATAAACTAAAAGCTGTGTAAATTCCAGAAAATGTACCCTAGTTTGTAGACGCTATAACTTTTGCGCAAACCAATAAATATACGCTTATTGACATTTTTTTTTACCAAAGACATGTGGCCGAATACATTTTGGCCTAAATGTATGACTAAAATTGAGTTTATTGGATTTTTTTTATAACAAAAAGTAGAAAATATCATTTTTTTTCAAAATTTTCGGTCTTTTTCCGTTTATAGCGCAAAAAATAAAAATGGCAGAGGTGATCAAATACCATCAAAAGAAAGCTCTATTTGTGGGAAGAAAAGGACGCAAATTTCGTTTGGGTACAGCATTGCATGACCGCGCAATTAGCAGTTAAAGCGACGCAGTGCCAAATTGGAAAAAGTGCTCTGGTCAGGAAGGGGGTAAATCCTTCCGGGGCTGAAGTGGTTAATAAGTAGATGGCGTCTTACATTAGTGGACTTTGTCCATTGGATTTCTATATGAATTATTAGGAGGTCCCAAATCTATAATTATGTGTGAAGAGCCCGTATTTATTTTATTTTATTCTTTTCTCGTTAAGCTGCTGATTTATTATTCAGATAGGTTAGTACCCTTATTTACAACATGTCAGCGTTATTTCCTTTGTTTCTATTTTTAATTATCCACTAGATGTCACTAGAGATTTATCCAATAAGATGGTAATGCAAGTACTTTAACCACCAGGTGGCGCTGTCCATTGGTGGGTTACATATACCCATTAGATCATATTTTTTATGTTTTTGTTTTATACCTCCTACCTTTTAAAAGTGTTATATGGATTATATAGGATGACTTTTACTATATCGATACCTTGCTATTGTAAACTTAGGTCAAAATAGGGAGTTTACCATTTATGCACTGTTGCTATGATAGCGGAACTCACTATATAAACCGGTAATCGACATCCGACTCCATTACCCTTTGAAGTCACGCATTCAGTGACGCAACGCGTCAGGAAGGAGCCGGGTGCCGTCACTTCCGGTCAAGGCCGAGACCCGAAATTCCTATACTAAACTGTATTGATCATCCTGAACTGTAAAGTTACTACTCGTTTTTTATTAACCACTTCAGCCCCGGAAGATTTGGCTGCTGAATGACTGCCATTTTTTGCGATTCGCCACTGCGTCGTACTGAAAATTGCGCAGTCATGCGACGCTGCCCCCAAACAAAATTGACGTCCTTTTTTTCCCACAAATAGACCTTTCTTTTGGTGGTATTTGTTCGCCTCTGCGGTTTTTATTTTTTATTTATTTATTTATTTTTATAAACAAAAAAAGAGTGACAATTTTAAAAAGGTGTACTTTTTGCTATATAATATCCCCATTTTTTTTAAAAAAAAGCTAATTTTTTCTCAGACCGATATGTATTTTTCTACATATTTTTGGTAATAAAAATCGCAATATGCGTATATTGATTGGTTTGCGCAAAAGTTATAGCGTCTACAAAATAGGGGATAGATTTATAGCATTTTTATTATTTTTTTTTTTAACTAGTAATGGCGGCGATCTGCAATATATATATATATTTTTTTTTTTTTTTTTTTTTTTTTTTTTTTTTTGCAGGACTGTGACATTATGGCGGACATTTTTGGGACCACTGTCATTTATACAGCGATCAGTGCTGTACAAAATGCACTGATTACTGTAAAAATGTCACTGGCAGGGAAGGGGTTAACACTAGGGGGCGATCAAGGAGTTAACTGTGTTCCCTAGGTGTGTTTCTAGCTGTAGGGGGAGGGGACTGACCTAGAGGAAATGACGGATCGTGGTTCCTAGCTAATAGGAACTTACGATCTATCACGCCTCACAGGACAGAACAGGGATTTGTGTGTTTACACACACACTTCCCTGTTCTGCCTCTCGTGCCCGCGATCGCTCGTGGCCGGCGGTCATTGCGACCGTCGGCCACAAGCATCGGCACCCCCGCTGTGCATCGGGCGTGTGCGTGCGCCTGCTATCCCGATCCTGAGAGCCGCCGTATAGCTACGATGGCTCGCGGGATCGTGCCGACCTGCCGCTGTAAAATGACGGCGGCTGGTCAGCAAGTGGTTAAAGTGTATTGAAATACTACACTATAGAGCCCCCCTTCTTTATTGCATGGTAATACCTCATTGGATGAGCCTGAAACCCTCCTTGGTCCGGCATTGTTGTGGATACCTGTGGGAGCTGATCGATTGCTGAGGATCCAGCGTCTACCCATAGTAGTGGCTTGACTTGACCTATAGGGGTCTTCTTGTGAGGTGAGAGGCTGGGGCAAATAAGTGGCGTACATCGGATGGTGAAAGAAATTGTATGAAGTGGAATTTCTGTCGACTATTTTGCACATATGCACTTTTTTCCATATGAATTGTCACTTGTATTTTCTTGTCATTGGACTTTTATTTATTTTTCTTCACCCTCATCACTTTCCATATGAACTGTCGTCATTGGACATTATGTTTTTTGCACTCCTATCACTTTGAAGCATTTTTGCACTTTATATCTGCATTGTGATATTATTATTGTTGCGCAGGTTGAATTAATATTCTCTATTTTTTATCAATTAGTCAAGCACGGTTATATAGTATTATTTGTTATAAGATTGATTGCACATTTATTGTTGATCGTACTTATATTAATATTTTTTATTTTTAGCTAAGTTAGCGCCACATACTTTCTTTTTTAATTCATCAGTGTATGTGTCGGGTAGGTAGATCAGTGTAGGGGTCAGGTAGGTCAGTGTAATGGCCAGGTAGGTCACATGTGTTACTAGGGCAGGACAAAAGGGGTGGAGTCAAGGGCAGAGCCAAATGGGGTGGCAAAATGAGGTTTCACTTAGGGTGTCAAAAAACCTTGCACCAGCCCTGATTACATACAGCATATGGGAACCTCTGTACCTGCTAAAGAGTTTATAATTCTGTTCAGCCAGTTCTGTAATATGGACTTCATAGCTAAGTTCTTGACAACTGGTCAAGAACCTACCTGGTGGCTGAAATCAATGAAATGGAGGACTTGGTGGCCACGGAAAGGGGTCTCCTGGAGAAATTTCTTAAATGGTTCTAATGGTACAAATTTGTTTACTCTGAGGAGTACACAGAGCTGTTGAAGTAAATCCTACTACCTGGATACTTTATACTGATATAACTCTGGAGATGGATGTATCCGTCACCAACTTCAGTGTATATAAACTACAGCACTCGCCACCACGTGGTAAAGAAATCTGCTTACCAGATATCAGGAAATGGTATGCGTGTTATAATGACCCAAAGCGCATCTTGCATATCCTGCTTCTAAATAAAATCCCACATAGGCAGATGAAAGGTCTCCAGATGGTATTCACCCTCAACACGCTTCTCCAGGAACTCACATCAGATGTAAGGCATTCAGTTTATCGATCAGCAGTACCCAGTGAAGGAAATAAGTTACCAATAGTGAAGCCCGCAATAACACTTAAAAGAAATTTATTGTAGTAACTTACAGTTAAAATTCAAAGGTGCATGCATCACAAGAAACGATCGGCTGCAGCATTTAGCGTGCTAGTGTCAACCTGCCTGACATGTTTCATCGCAGACGGATATCATCAGAGGCATGGCTTCACTGAAACCAGCACGCCCTAAATATAAAGAGGTCAATTGCAACTGATTGGGGAGGAGATAATCTTCCAAAACAGCAGCTGGGTGTAGTAACCAGAGGAACCCAACTCATTGGCTACAAAGTGACGTCAGACACCGGGATAATATCCACCGCACCATTACGTTCACCTAAAGAAAGCTCGGTAAGCCTCTGCCCTTACGGCGCATGCGCGGCTAAGCCGGACACTTCCATTGGCTTGCTACAACAACAACTGACGCCGGGCTGACGTCCGCTGCATCGTTGCGTCGGGCAAGCGTATTACATCACTGGAGCACGGATGTATCACACATCCGCGTTCCAGAGAAAAAATGTGTAAACCAGAAGTCTCAATAGCCCAGGTCAGCGGTAGTGGGACGCAATGCGGTCCAACATCACGGCGCATGGGCAAAGAGACTCGTAAACACATGTTGAAGCCACCCCGCGTAATATGAATAGCAGGGAGCTATCAGATAGCAAAATGGGTTATAAAAAACTGACATACTTGATAGAAAACAATATGGGATGCCTGTGGGGAGGCTATGGAGGAAGCCACACAGAGGTCAACCCATAAACAATATGACAATAAAAATATAAAAATATAAAAAATATTAATTATGGAGACCCGCTGGATATACAACTTAAAGTGCTACACCCCTTTTGGGATGAATGTAGAATGGGACGTTAATAGTTTTATAAATAACAGCTGAATATACAGTGGGGACGGAAAGTATTCAGACCCTCTTAAATTTTTCATTCTTTGTTATATTGCAGCCAT
This sequence comes from Aquarana catesbeiana, assembly GCF_042186555.1. Classification (NCBI taxonomy): domain Eukaryota; kingdom Metazoa; phylum Chordata; class Amphibia; order Anura; family Ranidae; genus Aquarana; species Aquarana catesbeiana. Next base: position 234,247,580 of record NC_133332.1, on the reverse strand, counting down.
TTGCTAAAATCATTTAAGTTAATTTTTTCCTCATTAATGTACACACAGCACCCCATATTGACAGAAAAACACAGAATTGTTGACATTTTTGCAAATTTATTAAAAAGGAAAAACTGAAATATCACATGGTCCTAAGTATTTAGACCCTTTGCTGTGACACTCATATATTTAACTTAGGTGCTGTCCATTTCTTCTGATCATCCTTGAGATGGTTCTACACCTTCATTTGAGTCCAGCTGTGTTTGATTATACTGATTGGACTTGATTAGGAAAGCCACACACATGTCTTAATAAGACCTTACAGCTCACAGTGCATGTCAGAGCAAATGAGAATCATGAGGTCAAAGGAACTGCCTGAAGAGCTCAGAGACAGAATTTTGGCAAGGCACAGATCTGCCCAAGGTTACAAAAAAATTTCTGCTGCACTTAAGATTCCTAAGAGCACAGTGGCCTCCATAATCCTTAAATGTAAAACGTTTGGGACGACCAGAACCCTTCCTAGAGCTGGCGGTCCGGCCAAACTGAGCTATTGGGGGAGAAGAGCCTTGGTGAGAGAGGTAAAGAAGAACCCAAAGATCACTGTGGCTGAGCTCCAGAGATGCAGTTGGGAGATGGGAGAAAGTTGTAGAAAGTCAACCATCACTGCAGCCCTCCACCAGTCGGAGCTTTATGGCAGAGTGGCCCGATAGAAGCCTCTCCTCAGTGCAAGACACATGAAAGCCCGCATGGAGTTTGCTAAAAAAACACCTGAAGGACTCCAAGATGGTGAGAAATAAGATTCTCTGGTCTGATGAGACCAAGATAGAACTTTTTGGCTTTAATTCTAAGCGGTGTGTGTGGAGAAAACCAGGCACTGCTCATCACCTGTCCAATACAGTCCCAACAGTGAAGCATGGTGGTGGCAGCATCATGCTGTGGGGGTGTTTTTCAGCTGCAGGGACAGGACGACTGGTTGCAATCGAGGGAAAGATGAATGCGGCTAAGTACAGGAATATCCTGGACGAAAACCTTCTCCAGAGTGCTCAGGACCTCAGACTGGGCCGAAGGTTTACCTTCCAACAAGACAATGACCCTAAGCACACAGATAAAATAACAAAGGAGTGGCTTCACAACAACTCTGTGACTGTTCTTGAATGGCCCAGCCAGAGCCCTGACTTAAACCCAATTGAGCATCTCTGGAAAGACCTAAAAATGGCTGTCCACCAACGTTTACCATCCAACCTGACAGAACTGGAGAGGATCTGCAAGGAGGAATGGCAGAGGATCCCCAAATCCAGGTGTGAAAAACATGTTGCATCTTTCCCAAAAAGACTCATGGCTGTATTAGATCAAAAGGGTGCTTCTACTAAATACTGAGTAAAGGGTCTGAATACTTAGGACCATGTGATATTTCAGTTTTTCTTTTTTAATAAATCTGCAAAAATGTCAACAATTCTGTGTTTTTCTGTCAATATGGGGTGCTGTGTGTACATTAATGAGGAAAAAAATGAACTTAAATGATTTTAGTAAATGGCTGCAATATAACAAAGAGTGAAAAATTTAAGGGGGTCTGAATACTTTCGGTCCCCACTGTATATTCAGCTGTTATTTATAAACTATTAACGTCCCATTCTACATTCATCCCAAAAGGGGTGTAGCACTTTAAGTTGTATATCCAGCGGGTCTCCATAATTAATATTTTTTATATTTTTATTGTCACATTGTTTATGGGTTGACCTCTGTGTGGCTTCCTCCATAGCCTCCCCACAGGCATCAAGTATGTCAGTTTTTTATAACCCATTTTGCTATCTGATAGCTCCCTGCTATTCATATTACACGGGGTGGCTTCAATATGTGTTTACGAGTCTCTTTGCCCATGCGCCGTGATGTTGGACCGCATTGTTTCGGTGACGGGTACATCCTTCTCCTCTATTTTGGACTCACAATTACTTGTTGTTTTAAGCGCCGCATTTTTTGGACTTTTATATCATTATGTTTGGTTATCAACAGACTGTGCTGGCTGCTTTGATCCATCTTGTTTAGATTAGCGCGGATACTGACATATTTTTTATCACTTCATATAACTCTGGACCTGGAGCATTGGCGGAGTGACTGGCCCCTTTTTTCCCTTAATCCACCTCACTCCTTCCTTTTTTTTTTCTCCTCTCCCTTCTCCCCTGCATTCATCCTATTCTGATTTGCCTTTCTTCTTTTGATGGTATAAAAATGGTATTTACCTTTTGGAGCAGGCATCTGGCAGAACATTTTGAAAAGGAGAGAAAACACACTCTTCCCCGATTGACACAGTGGGGAACAGAGTGAGTTTCTCCTCATTGACATGCAATGGAAAAGTCCAGTTTCCAGATCTTTAATCCTTTGTTTTGACAATGAATGTGCAAACCTAGTTTACACCTGATAATGAGATCTGCCAGCACAGTAGAGCCAGGTTTAATTACTGCAAACATTACTCCCCAGCCCCCTCTGTTACCCCCCCCCTTCAGTTTTGTAGTTTTCAGAAAAGATCAAGTAGGCAGAAATGTGTGTGTGTGTGTGTGTGTGTGTGTGTGTATATGTATGTATGTGTGTATATGTATGTATGTATGTGTATATGTGTGTGTGTATATGTATGTGTGTGTGTATGTATATGTATATATATATATATATATATATATATATATATATATATATATATATATATATATATATATATATATATATATATATATATATATTGTTTTTCCCCAAGTTATGCTATGTGATTGAGAACATGTAATAAATACAAAGTATGTGTTATTCCAGTTTAACTGCTAACTGTCGGCTGCTAATGTCACAGAGCCAGTAGGAATCCCGACAATAATGTTGGGATCTACCCAGATGCCTGCCAGCCAGCTCAGCCTATCAGCACGCCACTGAGAGCCTGAGCCAGCTGCTCCTCCCCCATCCCCCACAGTGAGCGCTGGAGGGGCAGAGCAGAGAGTGGTGACTGACAGACCCCAGAACTGGGCAGTGAGCGGTCTTTCATTGTTCAGTGTAGAGATGATGGGGGACAGATTCAGCATCTATGTGAGTATGTATGTTTATTTTATTTCTTATTTTTATTCCTGCACTTCTCTTCTAAGTGTCAATCCTCCTATAGCCTACAAATGGCAGCTACAATAGACAAATAGACAAGATTGTAAAGTTACCTGTGAGTCAGATATCTCAGTTTTTACATCACAGTGGGAATATTTATGAATGTATTTGTAAAGGATGTAGATTGTCCACATGGATTATTATCTATAGGATCATCTGGGCTTTTTCAGAAGTGTTTCACTTTTCTTTTTTTTCTTTTTTTTTTTTTTTTAAAGTTTGAGTTTTTGTCCCCATCTCTACTTACTGGCTAGGATGTACTAATGGAGCCCACTACCTCAGCTAGTTACCTGGGGACAAACTGCATCTGGGCCGCACTGCTGGCCTCCCTACCCATGGGTTTCTGTAGATGGGTTATGACGCAGTGTTTCCAAACCCCGGTAGTATCAATTACCAAACACCAAAACTTTGCCAGTCATCAGCAGTGGAGCAAGTGTAGAGGTTTTCCACTTTCTCACTGAAACCATTTACTTTGTAAATAAAAAGAAGTAATAGTAATGTGCTCATCGTGAGTTGTCTATAAATAAGGATCAGGCAGATCAGGGATTCATGCAGGAGTTTATTGTGCGCATACTTTCACAGCAAGCTAAACCCAGCTATAACATGGATGCCATCTAATGGAACGATTGGGGTACTCCATCTTCACTCTGATGGGGGGGAAAAACAAACATGATGAGATAAAGGAAACCAATAAATAACATTGCTGCATAAATGACTGTTCCAGGGGAGCACAACTATTTAAAGATGCATGCCAGATATTAATTTTTTGTTTTTTTCATTTATTTTTTTGTATGTATGCATATTCTATACCTGGCCTGTTCCCTGTAGAAGTGGAGAATTACTGCATTAGCTGCCACTACTACAGTGATCCTTGCAATGGCGTCCCTAGGGGGGGGGGGGGGGCAGAGGGGGCCCTGACCCCCCCCCCCCCCAACATTATGCTATGCCCCACCATGTGCCCCCCCAATTAAAAAAAATTTATTTTTTTTTTTTACAAAAAGGCAATGTCTAAGAGGGAGAGCTTCTCCAGTCAGCTCCTGCGGGTGATTCCTCCCCCTCCCTCTGCTCACTGACACTGCATAATGCGAGCGCATAACCATGGCTGCCCGATCTGCTCCTTCCCCTGCATCCTCATTGGCAGGGAGAAGAGCGAGTTGCAGGAAGGACTCCACCAGGACTCTCAGTTACTGAAATAACAGACTGATTTCTCCCATCCTTAGGACAGGAGAACCAGCAGAACCAGCCTGTAAATTCCAAGAGATGCCAGACCAGCATCAATAGCAGGGCAGGACAGCAAGAGGAGGTTGGGGAACACCACAGTGGCAGAACACCAGGGCCCGGTGGCAAGACAACCTTTACAACCCTGATAGTTCTCCCACTGTTTTGGACCCTTATATTTTCTTGGTATGCTGGTGACATATATCTCTTGTTTTCTGCCACCCTGGGGGGGGGGCCCAATACAGTAGGAAGGGAGCTCACTGCAGAACATGTGAAAGGGCCATTGTGGGATCGTAGTAAAGGGCCCCAGTGTGTATATGTGTGTGTATATGTGTATATATATATATATATAATATGTGTGTGTGTGTGTATGTATATATATTATACACACACACACATTTTAAAGTTGCCCCCCTACTTTTGTCCCTGTCCCCCCATGTGCCCCCCCTAAATATGAAAGCTGGAGATCCTTGCTGTCTCCCAGATCGCATGCAAGTGGCTGTCCTGTTGAATAGTAACCACAGTGCTTATTATGGGTACCATTCTTTAGAAAGCCTTGCTTTCTTCTTTATGAATGAATGCAAATGATTCTCTGATTGTAGGAGGTGCAGATTGTGACATAACTGCCCCGCCTCTTCACCTCATCAAAACAGAAAATGCTGTGTATTTATTGAGAAAAATTCAAGGTGTTCTCTAAATGACGCCTGTGCTGAGTGAGCGACCTCCCCCGCCCCCCCAATCATGGTCGCTATGCAGCAGGGCAGATGCTTGGCAAAGGATCTGGAAGACAGCAAAGATCACTGTAGTGGTGGCAGCTACTACAGTGATTCTCCAGTTCCACAGGGATCAGCCAGGTATGGAATATGCATACTTCATTGGTCCAATCAAACTATGCAAAAAAAAAAAAGAAACATACCTGGAATTCAGCTTTATACAAGAGAAAGTTGTTCTGCCTATGCTCTTTCAAATGCAGAAGGGGCACTTATCAGCCCCAAGTGGACTGCCAAAGGAATATACTGAGAATGCCCTTCAGACTGTGAGAACTATAAATTCAGCCCACAGGAATGCCCTGAGTGTCACTTAGACAGGAATTGAACTGATATCTTACCAGTGGGCAATACAAATATGAAAATGCGTTTGCCATTCAGACTCTACCCAACACTAAAAAAGTTGCTGGAACTCCACTTTGAAGTAAAAATAAATCTTCCTTAATATAAAAATATAAACTATGTAATGTGAAGGCTACCATAAACCATTGATTCAGTTAATGTCCAATCAGGTAGATCCTTGTACTACATAGTCGTTGTCAGATGTACAGGAGATTGTACAATCAGATTGTATTAAGTATTGCAGGTATAAGGCAGTGAAAAGTATAAAATGCTGTCCTTACTAATGAATTCATTTTGCATTAGGCTATTTCCGTTTGGCGCTGCCATGTCTATAGACCCTTCCTTACACCCCAAAAAAGTAAATTTTACACATTGGTACTGTTTTTACCTGGCAAAGAATTTGTAGCTTTTCAGCTAGTTTTGCTTGTTCTGCTGCACTATATAGGCACAAAGATCCTTCTATTATTATTTCTTGGCACCTGAGCCCTCTGCTTACTCATTGGATAGATTTGATTATGTTGCTTTGTGGTCCAATGAGCAGGCCGAAGGTGGAGAGGGGGCAAAGGAAGCTGTAAAGCTATGTTAGTAGTATTTCCCAAATATACAGGTACTCCTTCATTTTTCAGTGTGGCCCATGTACTCACCTTTTTATGCTTCGGACACACACTTATCTGTGGAAAGAAAATGGAGAGGATTTAGTGCTGCGTAGACTACACATATCTTGTCTGCTATTACAAATACCTCCTCTATGTGCCTCTCTGATTTAGTGTCACTTTGTTACTCGAGCCTGACTTTCCCTGACCTCATGGCTAAACCTTGCCAACTCTAAACATTGAGAGTGCCCTTACTGGCCACCAAAGCAGCATCACCAGGCTTCAAATCTGGATTCAAGCTGTCATTTTTCTAACCTTGTACCAAAAATAACTGGAATGTGGCTGGTAAAAGCACCAAAGCTACAGTATTTTATGTCATACAGCCATAAGAGCAGCATACTATGGCAGACAATCCTAAATAATCTTTGCTGTGACCACAGTAAATGAATAGCAGATTGCTTGCTGTGGGCTTCTCAGATAACCAGGGTTTGCACATGTAGGGACATTGAAAAGTAATAGGTGTGTTGCGATGATAATACCAGTTTGAGGAAGGATGAGGATGTTTTCATCAGTCAGTCCATATTCCTTAGCAGTCTGCTTGAATTTCTCCAGGAGTTCTGGTCTCAGATCTGGGGATCTGCCTGTAATGGAGGACAAATCGAGTCATTTCGGAGGCACAGTGGCACTGATTTATCAACACTTGTACTAAAGTGGCTCTTCAAGTTTTAGCCATGAGTAGCCAATTTTCCTGTAAAGTAGAATTCCAGGGAAGAGTTAGAATTTTGGTCAGGTTTTCCTTGCTGTTTGTATCCCCATTGATGAGATTTCCCCTTAATTTATTGTTCCAGTAAAGCTGGCCTTTCATGGCTCAGGTTTTTTTTTTGTTCAGCCAGCGGGCTGAACGAAGAAAAACTGAACCAATTCTTTGAACTGATCAAAGCTAAATTTTTAAACAAACCCATTCATGAGAAGTCAATTGATTGACTGTGAAACTGTAACATTTTGGATTCCCTCTCACTTTCTGTTCTGGTAACAAATAATGGGAGCTGTTATATCCATGCCCTCCCCATGTTATCCAAAACTAAAGGCTCTGCTGGAGTTCTAATTTCATTTCTTTTTGGATGGGGGCAAACAGCTTTGCTTGCAAGTGAAATTTCTGTTTTTCTCCTGTTCCAGTGTGAGTGGAAGAACACATGACCCTTTTGGACCTTTATTCACTTTTTTTTTGCTGTGATCACACTTCCTTTTAGGGGTGGCTACATTTGTTCTCCATGGTCCAACTGTGCAGTACTTAGGTATGTAGCCACCCTCTCTTGCTTACCCCCGAGATGGGCTATGGGACTTGTAATGTGCATAGAGCAGTCCACACGACCGCAACTAATCTGCACTACTTGTTCCAAACTTACAGAAGTGAGGGGTGGGGGGGGGAAGAGGTTTGGGGTTTGGAAGCTCACTGAGGACATTACAAGGAGGCAAAAAAACACAATAATAAGCCATTTCAAGGAAGTAGATTAGAGGGCCATTAAGTAGTGAATATGTATGAGTTATTTTTGGAGAAGGATATTGTTTATTGTAACTTTAAAGTGGATGTAAACCCTCAGATAACCAGTGAAGTGAACAGCCCCAGATGATACAGAGATAAAACAAATCTAGCTACATAGGTTTTATTTATCTGCAGTCTTCTCATCCCTACACCCCTTCAAAATAGCAGAGATGTGTTAAAGTGGATGTAAACCCTCACATATACCCAGTGAAGTGAACAGTCTCAGATGATACACAGAGATTAAACAAATCTCCCTGCATAAGTTTTACATGTATATCTGCTGTCTTCAGCTTGCTATATTTTTTAGAATTCTAATCTCACGTTAGAATTTTTCACTTCCACATTCAGCAGTAGGAGTGGATAAATGGTATACACTGTATGACAGCTGATTGGAGGAAAGGCGCACCCCCCCCCCCCCCCCCACTTTTCCTTAGTAGCTCTACAGTACTTCTCCTTTTGAATAAAATAAAAAGAAATCCTCTTTGCAGAGAAACAATAATGGTTTTTGGTTAATGTCATTTGGTTTTTGCCATTTAGTTTTGAAGTTTGTAAAATGATGTCTTATGCTATGTTTTAAACTACTGGAATATAATCTTCATTGAACAAATAAATACATTTGGGTACATCCATGACTTTAATTTTGTAAAAAAGAATGTTGTGCTTTCTAATAAGATGGCCCAGAACTGCCTGTGTGTCTTTAGAAGTGTCTGCCATCTGTCTAGTCATCTCTGCAAGGGGGTTGTCATTTTTGTCATGGATTACAATTCAAGTCTTTGGTATTTTAGTTTTTCTTGAATTAAATGCATCTATAACCTATTAATATAATTGTTAGTAGTGAACATAATAAAAGAAGACATATTAAAAAAAGTATATATTTCTTTTAAAAGCAACTTGTTCCATTGATTTCCTGCCCCCTACCTCCCACCTTTACTCGCCTCCTCTTCTTTCTCCCACCCATCAAATTGCCTGCCAAAGAAAAGCTAAATACTTGTACTTCTGGGAATTGGTGATCATGTGACTAGCTTCTTTTCATTACCACAGTACAGCATTGGGTGTTTGAGCAGCCAATGTCCAAACTCGAGTGATGTCACAAGTGGGTTGGGGTTTCTTAGCCTTGCAAGATCGACTTAAAGCTTGCCTGCACAGGGCATTTTCATTCTCCCTGGTAAACAACTGGCAAGCAAAACCACAAAGTGAGTATAAGCAACAGGGGGTTGGGCAGCTAAGTGAACCTGTTGCTTTGCACGATCTAAGCACTGGTTCACTTTTAGATGTGAATAAGCACTTACCAAACAGAGATACAACAGTGTTGACCTCACCGCCCTTGGTCTTCAGAGTGTGCATCATGGTGTATTCATCATAGTTGCTCTCCATCACTGAGATGATGTGATCACTGCCATAACCTTAGAGAGAACAGAAGTTTAAGTATTTTGTTTGCATGCAGCAAAGCAGATGTCCAATACTGTACAAAGTAGGTATCCCTTTTCATTATAATGGATAATTTGGCATCTGTGGCATTGACTTACGTGGACTCTTGGACAGGAAACGGCCAGGCTGTTCAGTTTTGATGTAGGTCATGCTCTTCTTTTCACATCGGTCTTGCCTGGAACAGAACCAAACACGATTTGGTGTGAAATGGTAATCTCCACAGGCTACTAGTTGTTCAATAAGCAAAAGAAAAAGGCAAAAGTGCATTCATCAACACAACCAATCAGAATTCATTTGTCTGTGATTTTATATCTGTATCGATGTGTTATTCTTTTTACTGTATGAACAGAATGTATTTGACCCATTTGAATCTCTGTTACTTCACGGTGCTTAAAAAAACTCACCTATTAAAGTGGTGATAGTCTGCTTTTATTAAAGCCTATGCAAACTATTAACTGGCAATCAGCAGAATGTGATTCATCTTTGCAGCTGTCTTGGTCATTGTGATTTCATTCCTTCAAAAGTCAACTGTTTCAGTTGTCCGCCTACATATGGTGTACATGGCATCAGGTTTAGACTAGTAAACTTTTTATGGATATCTCAAAGGAAACCGAGCATTAGAGAAATACAGGGACTGCTGCACCGCCTTCTGAAAATGCTATTTGCCTGGTGGATCCTCTTGTTTCAAAGTTTTCTGAGACGCCACACCTTGAACATGTACAGGGAGCGGGTGTTCTGTCCTCACCTGCTGCATTCTTGTTTCAGGTCAGCAATTGAGAAAGCTAGAGAGCTAATGTTTTTTAGAGCGAGGTCAGCAACAATGTCCCCCCTTTTTTCTTTTTTTTTTCCATTACAAGCTTCTTTGAAAGATATCATCTTATTCTCCCATAGATTTACCGGTTAATATTGTGACTGACAAAAGGGAATATTGTTAAAGGGAACTTTTAATTTCTGTGCAAGTACAACCCCTCCTTCCTTGATCAACAGATTGGTTCACTTACTTAGGATAGGTGGCCACAACATCGAGATTCCCATCAGCAGTGGGGGTAATAACAGTGGTGCACATCTTCAACAACTGCTTCTTAGCCTTGAACCAGCCAGAATTGGAGGCCAGTCCGATGCCATACCATTTTCCAACAATCTACAGCCAAAAGAAAGCAAAAAGACATGGGCTAACTGACCAGTAGCAGGGCAAAGAAGATTAGTGCAATAATTGGGTAGCAGCCTAGAGCAATCATTGGGTAGCAGCCTAGAGAAAACAATCAGATCCCTGATTTTGAGGGATGTTCCATATTTGCTTCAAGTCTACCCAAGCCAAGTTTTTGGCCCCATTGGGAAGATTTTTCCCTCCGCTCTTTGTGAAAAGTAATTTGGGTTTGTTTGTCAAAAGGCATGAAACATTATCAGAAGTTCAAACTCTTTCTCACTCTACTGAAATTGTTTTTTCTGTGTTCTAATTGGAGAGATTATTACCTTTTCTGATAGTGGGGTAAGGGGAAATATGCTTGACAGGCACTCTAACCCTTCCATGCTCTATTTAAAATGTTTTGGCTGGAGTTAGGCTTTTAGTTTCTCTTCAAGGCTGATATTTAGTTTTGGGACCTCTGGGCCCCTTTATTCTGTGATTTTCTGAGTTCTTTAAGTTTGGTGACCAACAGTTGTATAACCTTCATAAATCCTATATGTGTAATCTACATGTCCTGTTGCCAACCATCCATAAATTCCAAGGACAGTTCCTTGTATTGAAGGGTGGGCAAAGGTTGCTGCATCCATAGGTGTAGGTGGGCCATATGACCTCTCACCACATTTGAATGCCCTCCCAGCTGTCCTAGTCACATTAAGGGGATGGAGGGCAAATGTGCTTTATTCTATATAGGCCTCAGACATTACCCCGATAGAAAGTGTGCAGTTTGCTTCCGCCCCCTGATTGGCCAACACACCTGTCAGAGGATGGTAGCTCAGGGAACACTTCAGAGAATCGCTTTAGAAGAGCCTATCTGACCCCTACCTAACAACTGTACATTTATGTTCTCCATCAGCACATCCCCTATAGTTATTGCCTCTTGTATCTCTTGACCCTCCCTATTAGATTGAAAGTTCTAACGAGCAGGGTCCTCTGATTCCTAGTGTATTAGGCCTCATGCACACGAGACGCTGTTAAACTCGTGTTCAGAGGCAGTTGGACACTTTTTTCAACTGCCCCTGAACCCATTCAATGTTATCCTATGTGTCCATGTACACAGTCTCGTTTTTTTGGTATTTTTAGGCAGTTGCGTTTAACCTCGTTTTTCCAGAAGCAAAAAAATTGGTTCGGACGCAAACGTTTTCCATGTTTCAGACGCCAAATGCGTTTGCGTTTTATAAGTGTTTTTTACAACCCGACTTTGGGGCCACATATCTCGGGGCCACTTGGAGCTAGGAACCCTGAGATATGGGGCCCCAAAGTCGGGTCACAAAATGTCATTCTCTGCTGCAGAAGTGCTTGACATTTTGTGACCCGACTTTGGGGCCCCATATCTTGGGGCCACTTAGAACTAGGAACCCCAAATTTGGTGTGTTAACACAGTTGAACTAACACTATAAAATATCCAAATTTGGAGTTCCTAGCACTAAGTGGCCCTGAGATATGGGGCCCCAATTCGGGTCACAAAATGTCATTCTCGTATCTCGGGGCCACTTAGTGCTAGGAACCCCAAATCCTGTATAATAATAATAACACTTCCTATGACTGGAGGATATAGCTTTTCCAACGGCATGCTGCCACAAACTCTATTTGGGCAACGTTTACAGGCTCTCAATAGCAGGCACGTGTGCACCACCGTGCATGGGCAAGTACTAGGTATGGGGGTTCATAAACTGTCAATCTCCTCTCCTCGTTTGCAGTCCCAGAGGCTGCAAACACAACCCAGACATCACTAAACCACAGAAGCTTGAAGTGGGACATGTTGCAGTCTGAGATCTGTATTTATTTTAACTTATTGTTCCAGGGCCATTGGGGAGTCATGTATGTGTGTAGGGGCTTTTGTTGACTTTTAAAAGTAAGTGTATCCTGTAAAAATGTTGGTTACTATACAGATGTCATAGAAATGCCAGACACCCTGTGGGCCAAAGAAGACCTCCCAACTTCCCAGCGATAGAGCAGAGGTGGGCACGAGAGAACTTTATAGCAACGTGAACTTGGGTGGGGTGTAGTGTAACTGATTTAACTATTTCTATGCCCGTAATTTTAGTAAAAGGGCTGCAAACTTTTATAGGATCAGTCCAACCTGAACTGGAACTTTGGAACTTTGGTTTACTAGGTTGAATAACTCACCACCATCATATGTTTCTCTTACATGGATCTCCACACTGGAGCCCCCAGCCCAGTTCACCTGCTTTTGCCAACACAAAGGTGTCTCACCTTGTTGACAATCGACCCAGAACTAAACTTATATCTCTGCATGCTCACGATATCCCTGCCAGATTTCCACTACCATCCACCAGCTACAAACATTACCAACATAATTGCTAGTATCACCTTCCCCTGCTAGAATGACTTTAGTAAATAATACATAATTGGCAATTCTAACTTTGAGAAAGTGACACCTTTTATTATCAGAGACACAAATGACTATGACATAATTTTGCCACTGCAGTTTGAGACCACTGTTCCCCACTAAAAACTGCAATTTTACTTTTGGATGGAGTTAACCTTTAATATAATATAACAGACACTGCATAGGAAGATTGAGATATTTTGCTGCAATAAGAGGAGTAAGCCTCAATACAAAGCATTAACTTTAAGCGTTGGGGACTGGTTGGACTTTTGGAAGCTCTGTATGCTTTTGGTGTCTGCATGGACACAGAAGAGGGATGTCAAGGGCTAGCAGGCAGAGCCAGGAACTCCATGAGGGAAATTTAACCACTATAGTTCCCAACAGATATGAGATGAGTCACCTCACCTGGCTCAGTACAAACCTAAATGATCAGTTTTGGGTGGAGCGACCCTTCAAGGATGTTGCAGCTGGTCTGGGTATATGTGATGGTAAATTGTGGCACTTACTTTGTCCTCTTGGAAGTCCGGCTGGAGGGGAACGTCAGCCTGTACATACAGGACATACAGAGTGGCGAGGGCTAAGCTGAGTACGAGTCCCTTCATGGTCCTGGATTGGTCTGAAAGGCTTCTGCTGTCTCCTCTGGTGTTAGTAACAAGGTTGCAGGGCTGCTGTGAATTTTATACAGATTGGCTGGACAAGCCCACAACTGGGAGCATGCCACATGACCACAGGGACTAGTGCTGGCAAGTCTGAACACCAGCCCCCTGAGGAGAATGTTATGGAATGTACCCAGTGATCAGGGGAGGAAGCTGGGATGGGGAGATGGAGAGGGGTAATAGTGTCATCAGTTTTTCTGCCCTCCTCCTGCTGTGCATCACATTGACAGAGAAGGCGTAGAATCCCCATACGTTGTGATTTCTGTAAACAACCGATGTGACTGTGCCTGGGGGCACTGCAATGTCCGGGACGCCGGAGCCTCCAGCCGCTGCCTTTTGTTGTAATGCTCTTTGAACATGATTCAATAATCACAGAACAAAATTAGATCCTTGTATGTATAGTGGAGCCCTTACTGGGCAAGGTATGTGAATAATGAAGGAAAGGATTGTGTCTTATTCTGCAAACCTTGCACTCCCATTTAATGCAGGTATTAAAGCGTGGGTGTTTAACTTCTAAGCATGCCTATCACTAATGAAGCAAGATTAGAGTGTTCTAACTCTAATGCCCCGTACACATGGTCGGACATTGATCGGACATTCCGACAACAAAATCCTAGGATTTTTTCCGACGGATATTGGCTCAAACTTGTCTTGCATACACACGGTCACATAAAGTTGTCGGAAAATCCAATCATTCTGAACGCGGTGACGTAAAACACGTACGTCGGGACTATAAACGGGGCAGTAGCTAATAGCTTTCGTCTCTTAATTTATTCTGAGCATGCGTGGCACTTTGTGCGTCGGAAATTCCGACAACGGATTTTGTTGTCAGAAAATTTTTTAGCCTGCTCTCAAACTTTGTGTCTCGGAAAATCCAATGGAAAATGTGTGATGGAGCCTACACATGGTCGAAATTTCCGACAACAAGGTCCTATCACACATTTTCCATCAGAAAATCCGACCGTGTGTACGGGGCATTAGATGTTAAATGAAAGTGTGTCTAAAGCCAAAACCTTTTGTTGAGTTTTGGATATAGTGTGGAATCATTAATGCAGATAGGTAGGGTTAATATGACAGAAGAGACCCTGTAGCTCTCATCTGTCATAAACCCCTCTCCCAGCCTGTCAGTAGTAAGGTTCCATTGACACCAAAGTGATTGGAATCACCACGTTTCTGCCCACGATTCCACAATCGCGGAAGAACACATTTGCGATGTCATTATTTTTCTATGGCACCCGAATCGCAGAGCGATTTTGCCACATGGCAAAATCGCAGGACGCGTGTCATCCAAAAGACGTTCCAGAAAAAAAAGATAGCCTGAAGGCCCAATTTAAACAAATAGCCAAGGTTAAAGTGGTTCTAAAAGCTGAGGGTTTTATTACCTTAAAGTGATTGTAAAGGCAGAAGGTTTTTTTATCTTAATGCATTCTATGCATTAAGATAAAAAGCCTTCTGTGTGCAGCAGCCACCCAACACCCCTAATACTTACCTGAGCCCCATCTCTATCTAGCGATCTCCACGAGTGCCTCAGCCGTCCGTAACTCTCCCTCCCGATTGGCTGAGACACTGCAGTTATTGGCTCCCACTGCTGTCAATCAAAGTCAGTTAACCAATCAGGAGAGAGAGGGGGTGGGACCGAACCAGGGCTCCGTGTCTGAATGGACACACGGAGCTGCAGCTTGGCTCCGTTGCCCCTATAGCATGATGTTTGCTGTGGGGGCACTCAACAGGAGGGAGGAACCAAAAGAGCCAAAGAGGGACCCGAGAAGATGAGGATCTGGACTGCTCTGTGCAAAACCACTGCACAGGGCAGGTAAGTATAACATGTTTTTTATTTTTACAGAAAAAAATACGTGACTTTACAGTCACTTTAATGCATTCTCTGCATTAAGCTAAATAAAAACCTGTGTGCAGCTCCCCCTCCAACAGCCCCCATTATACTTACCTGCGCCCGATCTTGATCCAATGATGTGCATGAGCAGCAGCTCTCTTGGTTTTCTCTCTCCTCAGTGGAGATCAAAGCATCAAAAAGAGCCATTGGCTCCTGCTGCTGTAAATTACAAGAGTGGGGGGGGGGGACAGAGCCAAGCCACGCTGTGTGTGTCAATGGACACACACACAGCGTGGCTTGGGTGCAAGCCCTATGAGTGCCCCCATAGCAAGCCACTTGCTATGGGGGCACTCAGAGAAAGGAAGGTGCAATGGCAGGGGATCCCAGAAGAGAATTATTAATTGATATCAGCTAAATACATTTCGAGTGAATCAAAACAAAAGGTCTGCAAAATATTAGCCTCCATTCACATTGTGTAGTGCAAAGTCAGGTGTTGCACATATGTGCATTTGTGTGTTGTAATGCTTTGCGCATAGGGCGGCCCATTTATTTCAATGGGCTGCCTTACATGTGACAAACACAGAAAGAAGCTCTTTTTTGAGTTTTGAGCCTAGGGCGGTTTTTAAATCATGCCTTTTCCTGCGCTTGGCACATTTGCCATTAGCAATAAATGCCACTGCAATGACGACGTGTTTTTCTGAATGTGCACAAAATGTCACAATTTTTTGTCTGTTCGCACATTAGACTAGTGTGAATTTGTGTCTAGGTGTAGTCCTGGGCTCTGAACTCTCATTTAAGCACCACGTCCAATCACTGTCCAAATCTTGTTGCCTCAACCTCCGCAACATCTCCAAAATACGCCCCTTTCTAACCAATGACACAACAAAGCTCTTAATTCACTCCCTGGTCATCTCTCGCCTCGACTACTGCAACTCCCTTCTCATTGGCTTACCTCTGCATAGACTAATCCCCTCTTCAATCCATTATGAATGCTGCTGCCAGACTCATCCACCTTACCAATCGCTCTGTGTCTGCTACCCCTCTCTGTCAATCCCTCCACTGGCTTCCGCTCATCCAACAAATTAAATTCAAAATACTAACAACTACTTACAAAGCCATCCACAATTTCGCCCCCAGCTACATCACTAGCCTAGTCTCTAAATACCAACCTACTCCGTTCTTTTCGTTCCTCCTACAGTTATTACATTTTGTTTCCACTTGATCCTCCCTTCTAGATTGTAAGCTCTAACGAGCAGGGCCCTCTGATTCCTCCTATATTGATTTTGTATTGTAAGTGTACTGTCTGCCCTCATGTTGTAAAGTGCTGTGCAAACTGTTGGCGCTATATACCGTATTTATCGGCATATAACACGCACTTTTTTCCCCTGAAAATTAGGGGAAAATTGTGGGTGCGTGTTATAGGCCGATCCTCGTCACTCTTTGTTCTGATCGGAGCGATCGCGGCTTTCGCCGATATACACAGTCGTGTGTAAATTCAAATATAGCGCCGAGACTGCAGGGACTGTGTATGTCAGCAGGGATCGCGGCGAGCACTGGGGCAAGGCTGCACTGGGGCAAAGCTGCACTCACATGGCTGCACTGACATGGCTGCACTGTGGCAAAGCTGCACTGAAAAGGCTGCACTGGGGCAAAGCTGCACTGAAAAGGCTGCAATGGACACTGAGGCAAGGCTACACTGACAAGGCTGCAGATGGACACCGATAACGCTGCATTGATGGGCATTTTAATGTAAGTTTTTCTTCCTTAAACTTTACTCCTAAAAGTTTTTTCCTTAAAATTCCCTCCTAAACTTGAGGTGCGTGTTATACACCGATAAATACGGTAAATCCTGCACAATAATAAATCCTGTATAATAATAGTTTGTCTTTACAGTTTGTTTTCTTTAAAAAGCAATCAGTCTGCTTAGAAAGCCTGTCCCCTACCAGCATGCTGCACAGAATCTTATCTCTGGGTGGAAGCGGTGATCACTCTGCAGAGGTTTGGCATGCCCCTGCTGAGTCAGACCTATAGCTCTGCAATCAGCAACAATCTTGTTACCTGCTGATTGGAAACTTCAAGCTTTGACCCAGTGGGATGTCAGTTATCCCTAACTCTGGGTTCTCATTAGACAAAAGGGGACTTGGGACTTGCCTACACCTAGAATACATTCGGCTGATTTAAACTGAAAGTTTAATTAGTCTTCAAAACTCCTGTCAGATTTTTATTACAGCCTGTGAGCCCACAAAAAATAGCACATGCTTTCTGCCATTAACAAGCCCTTAAAGGAAAACTGCCAGGGTACCAATATGAGAGCTGCCATTTCTGACTCGGTTTTAAAGCTTATCTGAAAAAAGCCAAAATCTATTGCAGGAACACAGGCTGACTAGTCCTTAGGTGTGGTGGCTGCATTAGTTTTCTTTTTTAGGCTGTTTTTGTTTTAGTTTCACCTGGTAATCATGCGCTAAACATACTTGCTTCCTAGGCGGCTACATTCACTCTACTAACTTGTCAGCCTGTGTTCCTAGTGCTCCTCTCTTCAGTTCCTTTATATGGGGTGGGGCATATATGATTCAAGTATAACAAAGGGAAAACTTTTTTTTCATTATGGATAATGAAAGGTGGGTTATAAAACCTTATTTTTATTTTATTTTGTTATTTTATTTTTTTGCCACTTCTGTCCCATTGGGAACATTTACCTTCACTTCCTGTCCCATAACCAAAACAAGAAACAAACCAAAAAAATTCATCCAAAGTGAGGGAATCTCTGACTGCCACCAGAATTAGTGTCCCCTTTGCAAGATTTCCCTTGTATTCCCATTTTGAGGACATCCAAAAATATGGGATTTTCTTTCTTTTCTCCATAACAGGGGCATAGTTTGGCATCTTTGCGTTGGGTGCCAGGTTACCTTGCCCCAGCATTGAATTTATATGTATTCTTCTATGTTTAATATGTCGTGTGTATATTTCTTTGGACAAACAAGCAAATCAAATTTTTGTTAATTTATGTTATACAGTTTTTTTTCTGCTTTTATATTAGTCTATCTCTATCTCTATCTCTCCTCCTCCTCCAGTCTAATAGCTAAAACACATTATAAAAACTGCCTGCTGATTGGTTCTAAGGCTCTATTCACACTAATGCGTTTTTTGATGCATGGGAATTTTTTAACATGGGTTCCTATGGAACATGTTCACATCAATGCATTTTTGTGCCTCTGCGTTTTTGGAAAGGGTCGGGGACTTTTTTTCATGCAAAATGCAGCGTTTTGCATGTAATAGAATTCAATGGACCCGCATCCAAAAACGCAAGTACTGCGTTTTTGCCGCGTTTTGCGTTTTTTTTTTTTTCTTTTAACACTGTATACAGTATGAAAAAACGCTGTAAAAAGAAGAAAGAAAAACGCAAAACACATGTTCAAAAACGCAGCAAGCACCACAAAAAGCACTGCAGAAAAACTGAAAAGCAACATGCAGAGATGTGAATCGAGCCTAAGGCTGGATTCACACCTATGCATTTTTAGTGCTTTTTGCATTTCCAGATTTGCACTACAGTCCATTTACCATGGTTTCCTATTGAACACGTTCTGTAGTGCAAATCTGCAAAACGCAAAAAGCATTTTTAGTGCATTTTGCATTTCCAGATTTGCACTACAGTCCATTTAACATGGTTTCTTATGGAACATGTTCTGTAGTGCAAATCTGCAAAATGCAAAAAGCACTAAAATTGCATAGATGTGAATCAGGCCTAACTCTGTGATCTAGGCACCCCTACTAGCCAGGGCTGGACAACTTTCAGATCATAATGCAGTTAAGTAATGCAGCCTAGTTCAGGGCCCGAGCCTTTAATTGGATAATGAAGTTCAGCAGGACGCTGATGAGATTATCCTTCTGCTTTCACCATTTGTAGACATGTTCCCTGGGCCAGACTGACAGCATTGGCTGAGATCAGTGACCTGACCTTTGTAGTCTAATGCTGCTTACATACGATTGGAAATTCGGCCAGCAAAAGACCGATGAGAGTTTTTAGTCGGAAAATGCGACCGTGTGTATGCTCCATCTGACTTTTTCCGGCCGAATTTCCGCCAGCAAAAGATTGAGAGCATGTTCTCAATTTTCCCGATTGAAAACGTTTCTATTGGAAATTCCGTTTGTGTGTATGCAATTCCGATGCGCAAAAACCCACGCAAGCTCAGAATCAAGTATAAGACAGAGCCGCCCAGTCTGGTAAAACACTGCAAATTTTTAAATCTTTCAATGCAGCGCATTCTCTTCTTCTTTATAATGCTAGAAGAATTAAGTTGTTTTGCTGCTCATATTCACACAGACTTCCCACAAACTTCTTTATTATTTCTCGTGATCTTCTGAATAATGTTTTTGGTTTTTAAAGCCAGATCTCCATAATAATGTTTAGAATTCGTTTTTATAGTCATTTTTAATTTTTTTTGGAATCAAGATCTCCTGTTGTTTTTTTTTTTTAATTATTTTATAGTGATCTCCATTTTTTTTTTTTTTTTTTTAGGGCTGTTACTGATTACAATTTTCGTGTTCAATTTTTTTTTAATCGACTAATTTCGATTAATTATAACGCACATACAGATCCAACTACTTTTAGCTGATTTAGCACCGTTGTTATTGCAACGGCCGAAGCTGGACATAGCGGGGCATGGCTAGGACGTCACACGTCATAAACTCAGCCTCACCGTGCCCATAATCGCAGCCTTCCCGTTCTCGTAATGCAGCCTCACCGCGCCCATAATCGCAGCCTCACCGCGCCCATAATCGCAGCCTTACCGTGCCCATAATGCTGTCTCACCGTGCCCATAATCGCAGCCTCGCCTTGCCTATAATCGCAGCCTCACCGTGCCCATAATACTGTCTCACCGTGCCCATAATTGCAGCCTCGCCGTGCCTATAATGCAGTCTCACCGTGCCCATAATGCAGTCTCACCGTGCCCATAATCGCAGCCTCACTGTAGTCAGTGCCTGTGCCTGGATTACACAGTCTGCGAGCATCTCCCGCTGTGTGTCTCGGAGCTGAGTGTGAAAACTTTGACCGCGCTGTGAGAAAAATCCCGTCCTCCTCCTAGATCAGCTTGTGTGATAGACAGAACACTGCGTCTATCACACGAGCTGATTTAGGAGGAGGACGGGACTTCTCTCACAACACGGCCAAAGTTTCCACACTCAGCTCGGAGACACACAGCGAGAGATGCCCGCAGCTGCAGCCACAGCTTGGCCCAAAGCGGCCCCAGGGCAGGCAGCCTACCGATCAAAAAAATTTTGATCGATCAAAAAAATTAACGATTAATCGAGGAATTAATTGTTAATTTCCACAGCCCTATTTTTTTTGTATGTCACGTTTCCACAACACCATTATTATCTTGTCTTTGTAAATCTCAATGAGGTTGGTTGGTGTCCCTTGTTAATTTGACATTGTATTTTTTAAATGTACCTGCCTACTCCAAAAAAAACTGTCCTTTTTGAAGTAAAACACATAGGCACGTATTTCTGAAAAAAAAATATCCATTTATTCTGGGTCATAACAAAATAAAGAGGAAGGCAACACTAGAGAAACTGGTGAAATTTGCAAAGCCTTTGTACCCCAGGGCAGACATCAATAATTTTACAGTCAAAATTGATGGCCTGAGGAGTCCTTATAATAGTGAGCACAATCCAGGCCAGGACTACAAGAGATCAGGAACAGCAGCAGATGACATATCTGTCCCCAGGCTGTGGTCATACAACAGACTGCATATTTTGACCGGCCTGACTGAACCCAGGCCATTACTCTCTGGTCTTCCTTAGACACTTGCTTCCAGGCTGTGGCTGTGGTGTTGGAGGTGTGGCAGGAGGTGGAGGAGGAGGACCTGGAGGAGGACCATGGTTCAACTCACAAATGTGGCTTTGACTTTTGAGTTGGCCCCTCAAGCCCTTGTTTAGGGCTTGTAACATCACTTCCTCACATAAGAGGCGTTGGCCCTCCTCCATTTCCAGCATTTTGCAGGCTGTATTGTATGCAAAGTCCTCTTGAACACTGTGGGGGGTTCTGAGGGCTGCAGTAGCCTTCATAAATAGGCCAATTGCTGCCTCCTTCACGTTAATCCTCTTCCTGCCACTTTTTGGTGGAAGGCGGAGGGGAGGGACCTGCGATTCTGGCAGGCTACTGGGCCCGGCCACCTCCTGGCTGCCACCTTCCAAAGCCTGGCTGAGGCTTTCCGGTGTATGAAAAAGGGACATCGTTTTAGTTTTTGGTTCATCAATCACTCAATTTTCAACTCATGACTGTTGCAAATTTAATGTTAATAAATAGAAAAGACTATCATTCTGACCCCAGCATTTTTCATTCTTGTCCTAATCATTTGTGGCCACTACTGTCTATTGATATGTAAACCACTTTGTGAAATCAGAAATTAGTGATCTGAATTAGCATATATTTTAAGTCATTAATTTGACAACCAGAAATATTTTGAAAAATGCCATACCTGGCTCAAGCTGAGCTCCACATGTTGCTGCCTGGAAGGCCCAGGTTGGACGTCAGAAGCCTCAGCTGTGGGGGAAGGAAGTGTGGAAGGAAGATTGGAGAGTGCTGGCCTGGGTTCAGTCTGGCCTGCCAGAAAATGCAGTCTGTCATAGCACCACAGCCTGGGGACATAAATGTCATCTGCTGCAGCTTCTGATCTTAGAGAATCCTGGACCTTCTTGAGCTCCCTATTATAAGTGCTCCTCATGCCACCAATTAGGGCCTTCAACTAGGGGATGTCTGCCATGGGGATCACTGGCTTCGCAAATTCCACCAATTGATCCAGCGTTGCCTTCCTCTTTGTTTGATTGTAGGGGTGGTTTGCCTGCCACAGACAGGGCAGCTCCCTGTACATATCAATGAATATGGGCATGAAGTCCTCGTCATTGAATAGATCCATTTTCTCTGCAAGACACAACACAAGACAAACCCTAATGTCAGGCGAAACTCTCCTAATCTTGACCCAATATAGGCCTGAATCTATAAGCAGTGTAGGCCACTGATGCACGAACTTAGAATTGTACCTTTATTATAACGATCGGCGCTTCTGCTACACCTTCCTCCGCTCACAGATCGTACGTACAATGCTCGCGCATTATGCTTTATATACACTGTGCATGCGTGAAACTCCGTTCTTTCTAGAATATTCCCTGCCCCGTCTCTTTCGTCGCAGTGGGAGACAACATGGCGAAGACACAGCAGGTGCTTTAATAGCAGTAACGAGGAGGAAAACCCGGAGCAAGAAACGTCCTGATCAGTGTTTGTCCATGTGTTGCTCCATTTCCTGCGCCATTCCTAGCTCATTCCTAGAATGGGTGATACGGGACTTGTCAGGTTTAGATTCGGTGATACACTACCTGGGCGACTTCCTATGCGTGGGTCCGCATTCGTCCAATGTGTGTGCGATTCTCTTGGCGATGCTGCAGCACATTGCGGGTAAGTTTGGGGTTCTGTTAGCAGCAGATAAGTCGGAGGGTCCGATGACAGAATTGAGTTTCCTGGGCATCGAGATCGATACCAGAGCCATGGAGTGTAGGTTGCCGAGGGACAAGGTGGCAGGGCTTAAGATGGACATCAGGGAGATGATGGAGAAAAGGAAAGTGCAGCTCAGAGGGTTGCAATCCTTGTTGGGTAAGTTGAATTTTGCGTGTCGCATTATTCCGATGGGTAGGGTTTTTTGCCGACGGCTGTGGGCAGCCACAGCGGGAATACAGTCTCCAACCCATTTCATCAGACTTACAAGGGAACACAGGGAGGACTTGAAAGTTTGGCACGTTCCTGGAAATGTACAATGGTCGATCGGTTTGGATGGATGAGCTGGTAAGTAATTTCGATCTAGAATTGGTTACGGACGCGGCAGGATCTATGGGTTATGGGGCTTTTCTTCCAGGGGCAATGGAGAGCAGAGTCGTGGCCGGAATTTTGGGTGGAGGCAGGATTTACTCGTAACCTGGTACTGTTGGAATTGTTCCCAGTGGTACTGGCTATAGAGTTGTTTGGTACAGCATGGCAGAACTTAAAGATAAGGTTGAACTGCGACAACATGGGGGTGGTGCAAGTCGTCAATCGGTTATCCGCATCATCACAGCCGGTAATAAGATTGCTGCACCACCTCGTGTTGCGTTGTTTACAGTTAAATCTTTTTCCATATGCTGTTAATATCCCGAGCTTTGACAACATGCTGGCTGACTCCTTGTCTCGGTTTCAGTGGGACAGGTTCAAGGAGCTGGCTCCAGCTGCGGAAAAGGAGGGAATTCCTTACCCAGGGTGGCTTTGGGAGATGGCCTTTGAGTCTCCGCGGGATGGATCAGGAGGTCTGTAAGTGGGTCGACCTGGGCGGCATATACTAAGGTATGGACAGAGTGGTTCGATTTTACACGGCTGGCGGGAGCCGAGCTGGGAGGGCACGAGTTGAGGCTGCTTGTGATATATTTCGATTCACTACACATGGAAGGAGGGGGGTCGGTGTCCACGATTGAGCGGAAGCTTGTGGGTTTGGCCTTTTTATTTAAGCTTCAGGGCCTGACGGATTTCACTAAGGACTTCTGGGTGAAACAAGCGCTAAAAGGGTACAGGAAGAGTCACTCTAAAAAAGATACGAGGAGGCCGGAGTCATTTTCAATTCTGCAGGTTATTTGTACAAAATTGGGTGGCGTGTGTTCGTCTGGTTATGAAGAAATTTTGTTTAGGGCAGCGTTTTCTATTGCGTTTTTTGGAGCATTTCGTGTGGGGGAGTTGGTGAGCCCAGCAAAACGGGAAAAAGGGGGTTTGATGGTACAGGACGTGGAAGTCAAGGGCAATAGGGTGGTGTTAAGGTTACGTAGGTCTAAGACAGACCAGGGAGGAAAGGGGGTAAAGGTGCAGCTGTTTACGTTGCCTGGTTCAGAAGTTTGCCCGGTAAGGGTAGTTGAGGAACTTCTAAAAATTTGACCGGTTGGAGAGGGGCCGTTGTTCGTGCATGGGGATGGGACCTTTTTATCTAGGTTTCAGTTCATTGCAGTGTTTCGCAAATGCCTTAGGGCGGCGGGGCTGGATTGTAGACAATTCGCCTCACACTCCTTCCGCATCAGGGCGGCTACAGAGGCCGCCAGGTGTGGGTTGGATGAGGCAGCAGTTAATAGGATTGGGAGGTGGAATCCAGGAGGTTCCGCTCTTATGTGTGCCCTCACTTGCTAAATGATGACGTTTAAAAAAGAAAAAAGAGGTGTGTGTGTGGGCGGCGTGTATATATTTTAATTTGTATTGTGTTATGTCATTTCAGATGGAGGTCAGCCACACCTCGTCTGGATCTTGGGGCATTCTTATGTTTTTTGGGGGGCCAGGAGGGGGGACGTTAGACCAGAGGGCAGGCAACTGGGTTTTTCGCGGAGAGAGGCATGCATTAGATGGATAGGAATTCCAGGAATGGGATGGAGCAGAGTTGTGCCTGAAGTCGAAAAATACACTCGGCTTGACAGGCCAACAGATGTGTTGGTATTACACGTGGGGGGGAATGACTTGGGGGTCCGATCCACCAGGGAGCTGGTTTCTGATGTGAAGTGCGATTTTTTTTTTTTTTTTTTTTTTTTTTGTCATTTCGAGTGGCTTTCCCGGGGATGATAGTGGTGTGGTCAGACATGGTAGCGAGGACCTCATGGCGCATGGCGAGATCTGTGTTCAGGATCAATAAAGCACGAATTAAGGTGAACAAGGCAGTGGGTAAATTTGTCGTTAGAAATGGGGGATTCAGGATTCTAGGTCTTCAGGATGGTATTGAGAGGGCCTTGAGGGTGTGGAGGGGTCCTTAAGGCTAAGGGGTCATCCTTGCGGGCTGTGGGGGTATCTTTGGTCTCTGATGGTGGTAGAAAACAGATGTGATGGAAGTGTTGGGGGGCTCATTTGGTGGTATGTGCCCCTCTGGTGTGTTTCCAGTGGAAGGGTAGGTTGGAATACGGAAATGGTTGCACTACAGGAAGGGGGTTGTCTCTGAGCCGATAATACGGCTGGAGGCCTGGTATGGTAAAATATGGTCCCGCAGTGTACTGTTGGAAAGTTTAAAGTGGAGAATGTGAAGTTTGGGGTGCCATCAAAGACCAAAAGATTGGGAGTTAAAATTGTTGTTAAAAAGGTTGTACATAGTTATACATATGTTGATTAAAAGTTATTTAATATTGGATTTTAATAGTTTATTAATAAAAAGGCTGCTATAGCCAGTTAATCTCCAAACTCCTGTGTGTGGTCTATTTGTTATATAACAGGGGGGTAAAGAGAAAGGGGTTTTAAAAGGTAAAAGGGGGGTTATGGAGAGTTGGGGATATAGGTCTTACACTGGTCATGCGCCATGTGCTTTTCTTTACTGTTGGACAGTTTAAAATGGCTACTTTCATGTTTGTGGGCACAGTAATCGGTCGTAGTAAACATCGTTCGTTTGCAAATAAATACAATGTTTTTGCCAGATACAGGATTAACTACATTTGGTCATGATAATTTGTATTCAAAGAAGTTTAGGACATTGTTGTCTAGATGTGTTTCGAATTGCAAACTTCATTCAGTGTAATGTAAGGAGAGGACACTCAGCAGCTGTTTACCCATCTGGACTCAGGAGCACTAGTGTGGGACACAAGAACAAACTTTTTAGGGTGTCCCACACAGATGCTTCAGTGGATACTTGGGGTGTCTACATGTGTGAAAAATGTCCAAAAAAGGGAAGTATTCCAGCTTTGGTAAAAACAAAAACAGACAATTGTACCCCACTTCCAAGCAATGTTTCATATTCCTATTTCTGGACTCAAATATCTGTGTGCTAAGTATACCTTTTGTTTCAGTCTCATAGGAGAGCAAAGACTCGGAAAATATGAGGACACCAGGGACCCTCACCTCCCGAAGAAGGGGAACAAAGCTCACAACCTGAGGATGTGGAGGAAGGAGAGGTGGTGGAGATTGTCACCACAACAGGTCAGTTTCGGACACTACAGATTCAGGTAATAGATGTATGCCTGCATATTTATAATACATGGTGTGTATTTTTATTTTAGGTGATGTTCATGTTGTGGTACCAACATCCAGTGATTTCACCAGTGACAGTGCCCAACGGATGATCCAGGAAATCATGTTTTGTAGTCAGGATTTGGACATTATCAAAGAAAAAAAACCAAGGAGATTGAACAAAGACTGAAGAACATGATTGATGTACTAGGAAGAATTCAAATCCGAAAAAGATTCCTGGAATTTTTTTTTTATATTTTTGACAAAAAAAATGTATCTAAAGTTTGAATACAGTTTAAAAGCCAAACTTGGAAGATGCACAAAGTGTGTCAACATGTGCTATCTGCCTTCAGGGGATTTCAATGTACGCGTTTTGTCGGTGCAACCCTTTCCTCCCAACTCTAGTAGGTGAGAGGAAGTGGTTGCACCCCCAAAACACGTCCATTGATCCCCCATGATGGGAGATAGCACATGTTGACATTAGGTATGGGATCAGAAAGTAAATCCCCATTTTGACTCACAATTTGTGTGCATCTTCTAAATTTGGCTTTTACAGGGGTGACTTCACTCCATCTGATGAAGGTAAGATCAAGACCTTTTTCACACTATAAAATGTCTGATATTGCCTTCTTTTTTGCAATGTTGAACTTTGTAAGTTCCAGAGTTGTGTATGTTATGTTTGTAAACATGCCTGTTTCTGGATTTTTTCAGAAATTTCAAGGTAAAACTTTGAAAAAAATAAATGTGTTTTTTTTTTTTTTTTACCGCCAAATGTTTTATAAAATGCACATGTGAATGTGCACGGAGTAAAAGCTTTTATACTCAACAATGTGTGGCTTCTTCTTTCAATGATCAATACCATTTTTTGTGTTAAGTTGGTGTTTACAGTGACAATGGGTGTTATTTAATAATGGAAAAACCACTTGGCACTACAATTGCACTATGAGAACCTAGGCGACAGCAAAAATAAACCCAAGCAGTAAATGAAAATCAAGATTTGATCTGATAAATGAGAAAATTTATTCAAAATGTGCTGGCTAGGGATGAGCCGAACACCCCCCTGTTCGGTTCGCACCAGAACATGCGAACAGGAAAAAAGTTCGTTCGAACACGCGAACACCGTTAAAGTCTATGGGACACGAACATGAATAATCAAAAGTGCTAATTTTAAAGGCTAATATGCAAGTTATTGTCATAAAAAGTGTTTGGGGACCTGGGTCCTGCCCCAGGGGACATGGATCAATGCAAAAAAAAGTTTTAAAAACGGCCGTTTTTTCAGGAGCAGTGATTTTAATAATGCTTAAAGTCAAACAATAAAAGTGTAATATCCCTTTAAATTTCGTACTTGGGGGGTGTCTATAGTATGCCTGTAAAGAGGCGCATGTTTCCTGTGTTTAGAACAGTCTGACAGCAAAATGACATTTTGAAGGAAAAAACTCATTTAAAACTACCCGCGGCTATTGCATTGCCGACAATACACATAGAAGTTCATTGATAAAAACGGCATGGGAATTCCCCAAAGGGGAACCCCGAACCAAAATTAAAAAAAAAAAATGACGTGGGAGTCCCCCTAAATTCCATACCAGGCCCTTCAGGTCTGGTATGGATATTAAGGGGAACCCCGGCCAAAAAAAAAAAATGACGTGGGGTCCCCCCAAAAATCCATACCAGACCCTTATCCGAGCACGCAACCTGGCAGGCCGCAGGAAAAGAGGGGGGGACGAGAGTGCGGCCCCCCCCCTCCTGAACCGTACCAGGCCACATGCCCTCAACATTGGGAGGGTGCTTTGGGGTAGACCCCCAAAACACCTTGTCCCCATGTTGATGAGGACAAGGGCCTCATCCCCACAACCCTGGCCGGTGGTTGTGGGGGTCTGCGGGCAGGGGGCTTATCGGAATCTGGAAGCCCCCTTTAACAAGGGGACCCCCAGATCCCGGCCCCCCCCTGTGTGAAATGGTAAGGGGGTACTTACCCCTACCATTTCACTAAAAAACTGTCAAAAATGTTAAAAATGACAAGAGACAGTTTTTGACAATTCCTTTATTTAAATACTTCTTCTTTCTTCTATCTTCCTTCATCTTCTGGTTCTTCTGGTTCTTCTGGCTCTTCTGGTTCTTCCTCCGGCGTTCTCGTCCAGCATCTCCTCCGCGGCGTCTTCTATCTTCTCCTCGGGCCGCTCCGCACCCATGGCATGGGGGGAAGCTCCCGCTCTTCTTCATCTTCTTCATTTTCTTCTCCGGGCCGCTCCGCACCCATGCTGGCATGGAGGGTGGCTCCCGCTGTGTGACGGCGCTCCTCGTCTGACAGTTCTTAAATAACGGGGGGCGGGGCCACCCGGAGACCCCGCCCCCCCTCTGACGCACGGGACATGACGGGACTTCCCTGTGGCATTCCCCGTGACGTCACAGGGAAGTCCCATCAAGTCACCGTGCGTCAGAGGGGGGCGGGGTCACCGGGTGGCCCCGCCCCCGTTATTTAAGAACTGTCAGACGAGGAGCGCCGTCACACAGCGGGAGCCTCCCTCCATGCCAGCATGGGTGCGGAGCGGCCCGGAGAAGAAAATGAAGAAGAGAAGAAGATGAAGAAGATGAAGAGAAGAGCGGGAGCCTCCCCCCCCATGCCATGGGTGCGGAGCGGCCCGAGGAGAAGAAGATAGAAGACGCCGCGGAGGAGATGCTGGACGAGAACGCCGGAGGAAGAGCCAGAAGAACCAGAAGATGAAGGAAGATAGAAGAAAGAAGAAGTATTTAAATAAAGGAATTGTCAAAAACTGTCTCTTGTCATTTTTAACATTTTTGACAGTTTTTTAGTGAAATGGTAGGGGTAAGTACCCCCTTACCATTTCACACAGGGGGGGGGCCGGGATCTGGGGGTCCCCTTGTTAAAGGGGGCTTCCAGATTCCGATAAGCCCCCTGCCCGCAGACCCCCACAACCACCGGCCAGGGTTGTGGGGATGAGGCCCTTGTCCTCATCAACATGGGGATAAGGTGTTTTGGGGGGCTACCCCAAAGCACCCTCCCAATGTTGAGGGCATGTGGCCTGGTACGGTTCAGGAGGGGGGGGGGGGGCCGCACTCTCGTCCCCCCCCTCTTTTCCTGCGGCCTGCCAGGTTGCGTGCTCGGATAAGGGTCTGGTATGGATTTTTGGGGGGACCCCACGCCGTTTTTTTTTTTTTTTTTTTTGCCGCGGGGTTCCCCTTAAAATCCATACCAGACCTGAAGGGTCTGGTATGGAATTTAGGGGGAACCCCACGTCTTTTTTTTTTAAATTTTGGCCGGGGTTCCCCTTAATATCCATATCAGACCTGAAGGGCCTGGTATGGAATTTAGGGGGACTCCCACGTAATTTTTTTTTTTTTAATTTTGGTTCGGGGTTCCCCTTTGGGGAATTCCCATGCCGTTTTTATCATTGAACTTCTATGTGTATTGTTGGCAATGCAATAGCCGCGGGTAGTTTTAAATGAGTTTTTTCCTTCAAAATGTCATTTTGCTGTCAGACTGTTCTAAACACAGGAAACATGCGCCCCTTTACAGGCATACTATAGACACCCCCCAGGTACGAAATTTAAAGGGATATTACACTTTTATTGTTTGACTTTAAGCATTATTAAAATCACTGCTCCTGAAAAAACGGCCGTTTTTAAAACTTTTTTTTGCATTGATCCATGTCCCCTGGGGCAGGACCTGGGTCCCCAAACACTTTTTATGACAATAACTTGCACATAAGCCTTTAAAATTAGCACTTTTGATTTCTCCCATAGACTTTTAAAGGGTGTTCCACGGCATTCGAATTTGCCGCGAACACCCCAAATTGTTCGCTGTTCGGCGAACTTGCGAACAGCCAATGTTCGAGTCGAACATGAGTTCGACTCGAACTCGAAGCTCATCCCTAGTGCTGGCATAGCAATGGCCCCCCTACCTGTAAAATATTCGACATATTTTTCTCCCACTTCACGGGCGCTTTAGGGGGGCAAGCCAGGATGGCCAGCTTCCATGGCCGTCAATGGAGTTTTTGAAAGTCCGGCCTCAGGCCCAACTGAGGCAAAATAATTAGGATTATTTCACCAAACCCCCGCACAGCACA
Source organism: Aquarana catesbeiana (assembly GCF_042186555.1). Taxonomy (NCBI): domain Eukaryota; kingdom Metazoa; phylum Chordata; class Amphibia; order Anura; family Ranidae; genus Aquarana; species Aquarana catesbeiana. The sequence continues at coordinate 234,217,492 of NC_133332.1, read as the reverse complement.
AACTCTACGACGAGTACATACCCGCAACATGGCTTCAAAACGGTCGGCTGGTCAGGATGAACTAAACAGAACACACTGAAGAACAGCAAGGCCTGTGAAGAGCGATCTGAAAATCAGTAACAAGCGGACAAGAATGCACTGAAAAACAGATACGAACTGACTTCACGCACTGAAAAGCAGATACAAACCCACAAGCACAAACTGAACAGCAGTAAAATGATCTGAAAAAGCAGGAGTCTGAAAAGCGCCAATCGTCTCTCACCAGACTTCTACTAACACGAGATACACACGAGATTAGCAGAAGGAGCCCAAAGGGTGGCGCGCTGGCTATTGAACTTCCCTTTTCTAGTCCCTTCGTACATGTTGTACGTCACCGCGTTCTGGGCGGTCGGACTTTGGTGTGACTGTGTGTACACAAGACAAGCTTGAGCGGAATTCCGTCAGAAAAACCATCATAGCTTTTTCCCACGAGAATTCCGATCGTGTGTACACGGCATAAAGCCTCGTACACACGATCGGATGTTCCACAGACAAAACCTCTGACTTTTGTCCGAAGGCGTGTGCCTGGATTTTGTCTTGCATACAAATGGCAAGGAATTGTTGCCAACAAACACGAACGTAGTGACGTACTACGTGGTTTTTCAGCTCTTTAGCGCCACCCTTTGCTAATTTCGTGTTAGTGGAAGTTTGGTGAGTGTTGATTCGTGCTTTTCATTTTGCGCTTTTCATTTAACGCTTTTCAGTTTGCGCTTTTCATTTCGTGCTTTTCAGTTCCTTTCTGAACGGCTGTTCGTCAACCAACCATGTTGCGGAATCGGAGGAGATAACGTGTAATTTATTATTGGCCTTGGAGTTATTGCTTTGACCCGAGTCAAGTCCAGGAACAGGAGGAGGAGGATTTCTTGGACCAAAAATTGGTTGCTTTAATAATCATGACCAATTATGTCATATGCCTTTGATGTGGGAGCTCCAGGAGAATAATCTGGATGATTTTCTGAATTATTTCCGGATGACGGATCCCTGCTTTCACCAACTCTTACCATTGTTGACCCCGTATATTAAGAAGCAGCAGGACACATGCATATGAGGCTTTTATTTTATTTTTTGGTTGAATAATTGTTTGATTTGGTATATTTTCTATATTTTTGAATGTACTTTTTAGTTAAGTTATATTGGCAGAGAGCATGTCTAATTTTATTTGTTTTCTTTTTTTCATGCACAATAAAAAATTGTGGAGAATAATACTTGGCTATGTTTTTTACTTCAAATAACAGTTTGGGAGTAGGCAGTTACATTTAAAAAAAATAAAATGTAAAATTGACAAGGAACACCAACATAGTTGTATCTTTGATCTTAAAAACTATGGGATAATTGTGTTGTGGTAACTTGCCGAAAAAAAAGAAAAAAAAAAGCATAATAATAATAATATTCTTGATATCACTAGAAAATAAAAGCCTTTTAAAATACGTTTGCCATAACTCCATCAGTATCACCAGTAAAGCAACTTCATTATTATCCCATTAAATAAAGAAGAAGAGAATGTGCGCTGCATTTCGAGATTTCATAATTTGCCACATCACGAATGTTAATTCTCCATTACGAGCGCTAGTTTACAAGACCGACCGCTTCCAGCTCGGCCTTGCTTCCGAGCATGCGTGTTTGTACTGTGGACTTTTGTCCGACGGACTTGTGTACACACGATCGGCAAATCCGACAACAGACATTTGTCCGCAGAAAAATTTAAAGCCTGCCATCCAACATTTGTCAGTGGAAAATCCGACAACAATTGTCCGATGGAGCATACAAACGGTTGGATTTTCCGTCAACAGCCTGTCATCACACAATTCCCTTCGGGAAATCCGATCATGTGTACGAGGCTTTAATGCTGCTTTACAGAGGACTACAGGAGACTGATATCAAGGCATATGTGGATATTTATTTCAGTTTTATGTAAAAATAACAATTAATAAATACATGACAGTAAGTAACCTTTTGTTGTATTTAGGGTTGATGAAATTAAGGAAGATGTTACTTTTTTTTCAAAATCTTCCTCTAACAGCAGGATACAGGAGGGAATATGAGGACAGAACTGCAATTATGGTTAATTACTCATATGCCATATCTGTAAAATTCATTGGAGTAACAAAAAGAAACCCTCTAGGTCAGACTTTGGAGGCAGATTGGAACAACAGTATGCTTTTTATAAAAAGTTATATTTTATTAAACATCAATATATGAACATATACAATATAAAATAGTTATAAAAAGGTATTGTTCACTAGCGGCCATGTAATGGCCAGAAAAGGAGGACGTTACATATACCCAATGAGAGAAAAAATGTTTCAACAGTATGACATCAGAACATGCGTGAACCCCTATGACGTATAGGGGTTCATGCATGTTCTGATGTCATACTGTTGAAACATAATTTTTTCACTCATTGGGTATATGTAATGTACTCCTCTTCCCTTAGAAACAGAACAATGAGTTTAAGATATTGACGTGGCCTCCAAATTCTCTAAATCTCATTCCAATCAAGTAGCTGTGGGATGTGCTGGAAAAACAAGTCTGATCCCTGGAGGTCCCACCACACAACTTGCGCTTAAAGGATCTGCTGCGGACGACTTGGTGCCAGATACCACAGCATACCTTCAGAGGTCTAGCGGTGTCCATGACTTGATGGGTCAGTGCTGTTTTGGTGGTAAAAGGGGGACTTATTTAGTATTAGATGGGCAGAAAGTTATGGCTGATCGGGGTATATATAAAATATCAGGCACTTACACAGTTTATATGACAAATTTCATGCAATTGGATGGTGCAGATCCATCCTTTGCTTCTGCCTCAATGCTCATATTCATGTGCATACTGAGCTGTGTAGTTATGATTCAATCAGACATTTCCAACGGTTTCTCCCGGAAGGGATTGGCATAATCAAACATGTTCTCAGTCTGTAATCATTAAATAACTATATATTTTCCAGCCACTGGCACATTCCTGCATCTGCTGTAGCTTGTAGCCCTTCTAAGCATGTTTCAAAAACATACCATTATATAATGTTCGTCACGCATACATGATATGCACATTACACAAAAACACGTATTTATGTAATAACAGACCAGTGTTATAAAATTATACCTTCTGTGTCTAAGAAGTGAGGAAACGTTCTGAAAAGTGGAAGTTTGCAGGGCAGATTCAGACCAGGAGCAATGTCTGGAACTTTGGCCTCATTTGCATACGTGTCAAAAGATGATTTTAGCGGAAGACAGTGGCGGCCACCCCAATCCATGCGCCCGGCCCCTAATCTCCATGCAGGGCGCCGAACGCATGGATTTCAAGTTTTTTTTGTTTTTTTTTTAAGCGTATGATTAGAGCCTGAGGCTTTAATTGGCTTCAAAAAGGGTGGGCTCCCTACCCACTTGTGGTGGGTAATGTCTTTCTGCTTCTCCTCCCGGCCAATCAGGAAACGGGTCCTGAGACCGATTGGCCAGGAGTCCTAAGACCTGATTGACTGGAAGTCCTAAGACCCGATTGCCCAGAGGAGAAGCCACCACTAGGAGGAGATGCAGGGGGGAAGCCGCGACCTGAATGTGGCTGGCGGGCAACGGGCGAGTGACGGTGTGGGTGGGGGGGAGGGAGGGGGCCAGGTTTGTTTGCTGGAAGATTTGTATTGATCCAATTTCCCTGCATAGAGGATCATGCTAATGCAAATTACTGGCCATGCATTGTGTTAAACAAAAGTAGGCTGAGAAAAATGTGGTGGTTCCCAGGAGTTCTGCCACAAATCAACATTGTGGTGGATGTATACCACCTAATATTGTTTCCAGTGTTCTCAATGAGTGCTGAAAGTCAATACTGTCAGCAAGCATTGGTACCCAAAGCCTCCTCTGTAGTTCCGCTCCTGTCAACTCAGAGGGAGGCACCGGGAGTATTGCAGAGAGCGGTAAGTGAAGGGGGGGACTTCCAATGACAGTGCTGATCAGAGTGTGGGAGAGAACACAGAGCTCGAGCACATGGCTGGATAAAAAGGTGAGACCCAATGATAAGGAGATGAGATCCAATAAGTCTGTGTCTGTGTAAGGTAGCAGAAGGTGTGTGATGCATAAAGCCAGACCATTCTGTATAAAAAGCAGCAGTGTCATCGGGGGGGGGGGGGGGGGGGTGGGGGTAAAGAGAGCATTGTGTGTTAAAGGCATGTAAAATTCATGTTAGTGTTTCCTGGGATTCAATATTGTGAGTTTTGCAGGATTCGCAAAATTCCATGAGGTCCGAAAGGTTGGTGACCACTGCTGTTGACCTCACTTTTTTCTTATCTTATTGTGTCCCCACTGTTACATATAGCACCTGTGCAAACATCCTATGGGTTGATTTACTAAAGGCAACTGGGCTATTCACTTTGCAAAATAAATTTTATGTTTCAAAAAATGCCCAATCATGTGCAAGGAAAATAAACTTAGTAAATCAACCCATTTGTCTCACAGACTGAGATAAAATAAAATAAATATGGGCAAACTTCTCTTTTGGGTAACTAGAGTGCACTTATTTTTGCTCTGCTGTCGCTCTTGCCTGCTCTCAGCTGACATACCAGAGCCACTCCAGGATCTAGAAGGATCCCGACAATATTGTCAGGATCTACCCGGCTGTGCCTGCTTGACAGCTGGCTCAGCCTCTTAGTGCATGGCTGGGAGTGGAAACCAGCTGCCCCCCGCCCATAACTCCAGTAAGCACTGGAGGAGCAGAGTTCTGAGCAGTGACTGACAGTCACCGCTCTCTGCACTGAGTAGACCGGGAGCTGAGTAATCAGCAATCATGTGATCGCTCAGTTCACAGTCTTAGAGCCAACACGGGACAGCTGCAGCATTATACCAATACTGCGACATAGAGGTGAGTATAAATGTTTTTTTTTTTATTTTAGAAACCCCAAACTTTAACCACTTCAGCCCCGGAAGAATTTACCCCCTTCCTGACCAGAACACTTTTTGCGATATGACACTGCGTCTGTTTAACTGACAATTACGCGGTCGTGAAGCGCAGCACCCAAACAAAATTGACGTTCTTTTTTTTCCCCACAAATAGAGCTTTATTTTGATGGTATTTGATCACATCTGCGGTTTTTATTTTTTGCGCTATAAACAAAAAAAAGCGACAATTTTGAAAAAAAAGCAATATTTCTTGCTATAATAAATATCCCCCCTGTTGAAAAAAAAAAAAATTCCCCCAAAAATATATAAAAAAGCTCATTTCTTTCTCGGTTTAGGCCGATATGTATTCTTCTACATATTTTTGGTAAAAAAAATTGCAATAAGCGTATATTGATTGGTTTGCGCAAAAGTTATAGCGTCTACAAAATAGTGGATAGATTTATGGCTTTTTTATTATTATTTTTTTTTATTACTAATGGCGGCGATCTGCGATTTTTATCGTGACTGGGACATTGACACATCGGGCACTTTTGACACTATTTTGGGACCAGTGACATTTATGCAGCGATCAGTGCTATAAAAATGCACTGATTACTGTGTAAATGACACTGGCGGGGAAGGGGTTAAACACTAGGGGGTGATCAAGGGGTTAAGTGTATCCTAGGGAGTGATTCTAACTGTGGGGGGGGGGGGTGGGCTCACTACAACAAGACAGAGATCACTGCTCCCAATGACAGGGAGTAGTAGATCCCTGTCATGTTGCTAGGCAGAACAGGGAAATGCCTTGTTTACATAGGCATCACCCGTTCTGCCGATCTGTGTCACGATTGCGGGCCCCCGATGGACATTGAGTCTGCGGGCATGCTCACGGAGTACGTGGCGGGCGCACCGCCCACTAAGCCGTCTCTTAAAGGGGACGTACAGGTACGCCCATTTGCACAGCCGTGCCATTGTGCCGATGTACATCATCGTACGCTGGTCGGCAAGCAGTTAACAATCAACCTCACGGTTACTTTTGTGCATTCCTCCCTCTTGTGGTCAAAAAATATCATTGCATCAGTATACTGTACTCTTGTCCCTGCAGTGCTGTCATGTGTTTGACCTGGTATCAGCCTCCTGCAGCCCCTCTACAGCATGGCCGAAGTGTGAGAGAAAGAAGCAGTACAAGGATACAATCAGTTCATGTGCTGACAAGGAGCTTGCTGATAGAAATAAAAAGCAGGGTGAGAGCGAGATGAGCTCATTACTGTACTTCTTCTCCTTTCACTGTCCAGTTACAGGCTGGAGTGGGTTCAGGACATCCTGGGCTCAGTGGCAGTGGGTTGAATGATGTTGGCCATCAGACTGAGGAGATTGAGTGGGAGAAAAAAAGTACTCCAAGGAAAATTTCTATATTGAAGGTTAATATGGCAAGAAAAGCTGGATTTATTTTATCTTTTAAGACTATTTTTTTTAGCTTACTATTTTTGGCCACAGTTTTGCTTTAACAATGGTTGTGATAATATATCCACCACATAGGGATTGCATTGCTTTCAATGAGCAATCAGACTCGGAAAGGTTGATTTACTAAGGTTGACCATACATGATGCGATTTGCAGGAATCGCGAGTTGTAGGATGGTTGTAGATGGTGGAATCCCTCCCACGGAGCTATTGTGTTCTCCTGGTAGGGGGCTCAGGGAGCCATTCCTGCCGGGAGAACACAGTGATTATTGCTAGCAGCTATAGCCGCTGGCAACAATTGCAGCAGCTATATGGATTGACTTGGGTACAATCAGCCTGCCCATAGATGGTTCAAGAATCAGCCAGTCCCTGCTAAACTGGCCGAGATTCGAACCATCTATGGCCGCTAGGGTTAAGGCTAGGTTCACACCACAGCAGTCTCTGAAAAGCGATATTCGGTGGATCACTTTTTGTAGGGTGATAAAGCAACAGTTTCTAGGCGTTTAGGAGGTTATACTGTTGTCTCCGGAATGCCTATGTTTTTTTTTTTTTTTCTTGAATGGCGATTGTTCATGGAAGTAACATCCTGCAACCACAAGACAAGCGTTTGGCTCACGGTTGCAGTGTGATCCCATTGACTTCAATGGGTACGTTTTCCAGACAGTGCTGCCTGTCAAACTTGACAAGCGTTCTTGGCATGTGTACAATCCCCTCCAGCTGCCTAGTTAGAGTTTTGGTGGGGGTTGGAGGGCCAACTTCATCAAGTGAAGAGTCTAAACTCCTTTAGGCATTGTTCACACAGATTGTAAAAATGGACAGTTCTGTCCTGTTGTTCTCCCGGACCTCTAAAGACACTTTTTAAATTTTTTTTTACTAAAGTTCAACTTAAAACATTAAACACAGGGAGTCTAGAAATGGGGTAGTGGGGACTTCCAGGGGAGGTCCAAGCACCAGCACTATTAACATTTTTCTATTACGCATAATAGTTTCACTTGAACAGCAAGTAAGTACATAGTGTCTTGTCAAAACAATGCTCAAAATATGATATAAATAGGCGCTAATCAACCATAACATTATGACCACTAACAAGTGAATAACATTGAATATCTCATTATAATGGGTGGGTGGGAAAGTGGGTGGGATATATTGGGCAGCAAGTGAACATGTCCTTGATGTGTTCAAAGCAGAAAAAAATGGGCAAGTGTAAGGATTTGCATGACTTTGACCAGGGCCAAATTGTGAGGGCTGGACGACTGGGTCAGAGCGACTCCAAAACTGCAGCTCTTGTAGACTGTTCTAGGTCTGCAGTGGTCAGGAGCGACCAAAAGTGATCTAAGGAAGGAAAACTGGTGACAGTCTGATTCAATAGAAGCTACTGTAGCTCAAAATTGTGGAAGTTAATGCTGGTTCCAATGGAAAGGTCAGGGTGTCACAACACACAGTGCACCGCAGTTTGTTGTATATGGGGCTGTGTAGCCGCAGAGCAGTCAGGGTGCGCATGCTGACCCGTGTCCACAGCCCAATCCAATAGAAGAGCTACTGTAGCTCATATTGCTGAAAAAGTTCATTCTGGTTCTGATAGGTTTGTTGCATATGGGGCTGCGCAGCCACAGACCATTCAGGGTGCTCAAGATGACCCATGTCCACAGCCAAAAGCACCTACAATAGGCACGTGATCGTCAGAACTGGACCACAGAGCAATGGAAAAAAATTGCCTGTTCTGATGAATTTAAGAATGGTTTGAGAAACACGACAAGTTCTCTAGATTTCAATCCAATCGAACATCTCTGGGTTGTGCTGGAAAAACAAACGATACATGGAGGCCCCACCTCCCAATTTTCAGGATGTAAAGGATCTGCTACTTTTGACTTGGTGTCAGATACCACAACATACCTTCAGAGGTCTAGTGGAGTCCATACCTCGATGGGTTATGGTGGGTGGTCATTATGTGATGGCTGATCAGTGTACTGTATATTTGTGTATCCATTTTAATAGTTTTTAAGTGTTACACTTTCAGGTGTTTACTACCTCTAATAGAGATCATAGTACCGCTGACAGTGCCTTCTTCTGTCTCTGAATTAAGAATTCTCTGCTTCAACACAAACGATGTTAATGCAGGAATATCTCCCACTGTGTTTTTGTAATCTGACAGGGGGGACTCCCTGCCGCCAGAATAAACAGATCAGCTCTGCAGACATTGGCTGCAAGTGCTGTCCATATGCTGATTTTCCAGCATAATTGTTTGACAGAAGCTGGCTGTTCTGTTGAACAGACAGCGGTACAGACATTACCTTTCTATATATGGGAAAAAGATGTGGGAAATATTTTCGAAATACAGTGGAATAGAATTCTTGAACTGGCTCCGCTGGTATCACTCTCTCCCTCTCAGAGGATGTCACACTTGTTCCTACTATATAGAACCTATTATATCCCTCGTAAACTTTTTCAGTTTGGCCGACGGTCGGATGCAAGTTGTCCCCGGTGCGGGGACATGGAAGGGGAAATGATCCATATATTTTGGAGGTGCTCAAAGCTGTTTCGCTACTGGAGGGAGGTGACAAGAACCATTGATCGGGTTTTTCGGAACCTCCTCTAGGTTGGAGGCGAAGTATTGTCTCCTGGGATTAGTGGAAGGAGTGGGAAACCCGGGAAGCACCCAGATGGCGGTTCTGAGATGCTTATTTCAAGCAAGGAAACTGATTGCCCTGAGATGGCTGTCGGTGTCACCTCCGTCCAGTAGAGAATGGATAAATAGTATGAATGTGGTGATTCTCAAAGAGAAACCGGTATACATAAAACAAGGGACTTTAAAGAAATATGATAAGATGTGGAAACCTTGGTGGGAAGCAAGACGGATTGATATGTGGAAAAATATCTTAATGATGAAAAGTGACCTAACAGGAATCAAATTAAGATGGAAAATGAAGAGGATGGATCAGTGAGTGAAACGGGTGGGGACGAGAGGGAAGTGTGACTGAGTAGGAACCCAGATCAAATGGTACTTTAGATAGGATTGCCTCCACAACACCAATCCCCTCTTAGACCACCCAAGATATGAATGGTTTATTGATGTCATATACTTACCTGATAGGGTGGCGAGAAGAATGGGGGGGGGGGGTTGGGGGGCTGAGGGGATGTTTGATTTCAATGTACTAACCTTTGCCATCTACTGGTTGTTGCTAAGCGCTGCAGCCCACACCTACCCTAATAAGGCAAGGTCCTGAATAGACTGCTGGACATTTAGCCTGTGCCTGGTCAATGGGTTATTCTGTTTTGATCATGCCCTGGATAAAAGTTTGTGACTGACTTGTCTCTGACAGACCATTCCTTTGGATTGTTCCTGTAAATTGTTCTTGGATGGCGTTCGTACTCAGCTTGTCTGTGCTTCTCCTTATCATTGGCATGTTATCTCTGCTATTGTCAGTCATTGCTCCATTTAGGTACAATACCTGTCTGGCACCTAAATCCCGTTTAATATCTGTTTTCTGTGCCTGCTTGGACCATCAGGCTGCTGAACTTTCCAACATCAACTGAAAACTAACATGTTATGTGGACTGGCCTTTTAATATGGAGTTTTACGCTTTTATTTAATTTGAAGAATGTAGCGAAAAGATTGGGACTCCGTAACACAACGGCAGAGCAGGGAAACTGAAGTGAATGAAAGAAGTCAGTGGATAACTCGGTCAGTCTGCATCTAGCAATAACCAGAATACATGCTTTTGATGGATAAGCGCTTTAATTGTACTTCCACGTTAGCTTGCAGGGCAAAATACAGTCTTAACATGGGTGACCTCGATAGTAAAAGAAATGCATTCCTTTCAACCATGTTACAAGAGAACCTTATCCTACATCACATAAACAAGCAAAATAATCAGCTTTATCCAGAATTTTCCACATCCTATAAAACATGGGACTTATCCCCAGTCCTATTACTGGGTCAGGCCAGGTGCTCAGCACGACATTGGAATAATCCATTTTAATCAGAGCCAAGCATGCTGGGTTTTTTGCAGTATCAGTTGCCATAGCAATGGGTATGTTTCACCTTGACACCCCACTGCAGTGCATTCCAGGAGTTAATTCCATTATGCAGGGAAACGTGAGGTACCTAAATCTCATACATGAGGGTCAAGCCTCAGCTGCATAAATCACATTTTTTGCACTGGTGCAAATAAACAGTCTTCAAACTTACAATTATCCCATTTTTCAGTGTCTAAATCGAATAATAAAAATAGAAAATCAAATCTTTGCAGCTAAATTGATAGCTCTGTTTTTTGGGGTTTTCAGTGTTCCTTGGCTTTTGTATTCACACACATGCAAAAGATTTTAAAAAGTGTAGTGGCTATGTAGGACCATTCTTCTTCCCCTAGCATTTTACAGTGGAACAGCATAAATGAAGAACAAATAAAGGCTTCAATTTACCAATAGGAACATTCTGATCCTAGAAAAATGCAGGCTTATTACTTGATTCAAGCCCTCCACTATTATTCTCAGCACAGCACAAAATCATGTATCTAGATTATGTATTCCTATCCAGAAACTCTTTGTAAAGCCTTCCATATAATAACCCAAGTTTAAAAAAAAAAAGTACCGCAAATTGTCTTAAACATCTTACTCCTATCTGGCAGAAATACTTCTCTTCTACCTGATGTTGTCCACCACAGTTAAATCTTTCCACCACTAGATGACCTCAGTCTTTTGACTTAAATGAAGCCCAAGCACTGCATCCCATCCAGAAGACTGAGAACATCCTGTGAGTACAGGGATCCATGGACCTGCCCTCTGAAAGGGTGTCACCATAGCACCCTGCATTTACAAACAATGAGGCACAGAGTGGCACTGAGGTCATCACAACAACCCTGCTTTCTGTATCCTCAAGGACTGCCCACCAAAAGAGTATTTTTGAAGAGGACCCCACACATTATGTATGTAGACTGAAGACCTCTGAAAATTGTATTTGGGGTCAGGATGATAGGTCCAGAATTGAGCTTTAGGAATTTAGCACTGTTTCCTGAAATAGCCACTAGCTGTAAAATTTGATACCTGAGATTGCTTTTTAAAGGGACCCTGGCATAATCATTAAATAGGAGCCACCGTTACTGACCTCTCCTTCTGCAAAATGCTAGTAGTCTTCTGGTTTAACACTCGGAGTCATTGAACTAGAAGTAAGCATGCTGTTTCAGGTCAGTGAAAATATTTCAGATAGCCAGTTAACTAGAATATTGAAAAGGAGATTGGCTATAGTAGCCTACATATTTTCTTATGACCGGTTCCCTTATATGTTGCCAGTTGTCCACCTCCATTCAAAACCTTTTTTTGGGATAGAGTGGGGGGAGGGTTAGAACCTGTCAGGTTTTTATTGAAAGGCGGGGTTGAGAAACCTTGAACCATTTAGTACTGATTGGGTCCTGGTTGGGAAGGTTGTTGTATAATTTCAAAAGAGCCTCAGTTGGGTAACATGGTAGAAGAATAAGACAGAGAGCGCCAGTCAAGATGTATTAGTCCAGAACAATTGTATTTGTTGTTATATTAAGTAGAATAAATAGTCGGTGCGTTTCGGGGTTCTGAGGGGCCACTTTCATCAGAACTTGTAAATGCAAAAAGGAATGAACAACAAAATCTGTCAAAAGTTCTAATCTAAAACTGAATAGAAAGTTTGGATAGAGTTAGGCTTTTACTCAGTAAACCTTGATCCTAACCGTAACGTAACCCTTGGGATGAACTCAATGGACGAGTGTCTTTTCAGCCTAAATCTGTAATTTATGTAACCCCAAGTGTAGTCACTTTTTTTCTGGCACATCTTGTAGCAAGTTCTCACAGAGTCAATACAAGTGATCTGCCTCCAGTCAGTGTCTACATAAAATTTTCATATTGTGCATAGCTTCTTAACCCCACTGGCAAAATGGCTAGCTATGGGTAATGCTCAGTTCTTATGATTTGATAAATGAGACCAGCTGTTGGATACAATGGTGGGCCTCCTGTATAATACTGCCCTCCATCTGAACTCCAACAAAATTATGCTGGCTGTTTACATCCAGCTTTACATAAGCTGTGACTCTCAGCATGTGCTGAAAAAATTCCATCCCATATTATGAAAGCTCAGTGCCTGCAGAGAAATGAGGCAGGGGGAGGCTTTAGAGGCACAATTTAAAGGGAAACTTCGGGATGAAGGTCTGGGCCTCTCCACTTGCTGACCTGAAGCTCTTTGGGAAAAACGAGCTTGTTTTGTTTAGTAGGGAAGGATCCAGGCTGGGCTTTACAGGTGTTTGCTGCCGGCTATTCTGGCTGTGGTCAGCTCGGATGGAGCTCAACCGAGGGGGTGGGGGTTTGGTGGGGAAAGTTCTGGAACTCGTGTGTACACAGGAGGTACAATAAACAAAATGCACTGTCATCTAAGGTAATCACTCCACCATGAATCCTAGCTATGAGTAGTGCACTTGTCAACGCAACATGTTATAAAAATGGTTTTGTTTAATAAAATGCAACATTTCAGCCTTTATTGGGAACTCTGAATTATGTTTAATGCTTGAAAGTGGTGATTTATTACATTTATCACAATAATTTGGCAAGTTACCTTTTGTACAGCTGCATATTGCTGTGAAACAACTACAAAATGTAAATTTAATAACAAATCAGCTGAAAAGAACAATTTAAAATGACCCTTTCTACTGTTTAAAAAAATGTTAGGAGGACCCTGTAAAATACTGTTTAATACTTCTCTTTCCGGGGAGCAGTGAGTAAAAATCTAAAGGGCTACAGGCACTACTGGTATCCAACATGCTCAGGTATGTCAGATACCTGGTCCAACACTGTGGTTCCTCCCATAAGCTGCAATCAGTGCAGAATATGGTAGACACATAGCAGGTGATGAAACAAAGCATTAAGCATTTAAACTTGTTGTTTTACAGTGTGTCTCTTACATATATTATTTAGACGGGGTAGCTTTAACAACATAACCCAAAGCGACACCATTCTCACTAGTTTTATGTGGTTTGACTGGAAAAAGATCTGTGATTCGTTGTGGGGTTTCAGGCACTTGCTCTTTGCACCTATTTAAGCAGAGCTCTAGCTGAAACTTGTTTTTTCATTTTAGATGGAATGGGGAAAAGTTAGGATCACCATCAGGTTTTTATTACCAACTATTAGACCTTTCTGCTGCCTTTGATAGAGTTGACCACTCGTTCTTCATCAACTCCCTTGGCCTCCAAGACTCTGCTCTTTCCTGATTCTCCTCCTATGTGTCTCAGTGCTCCCTCAGTGTCCCCTACAATTCAGTCAACTCCTCTCCTCCCCATTGGGGTCCCCCAAAGCTCTCTTCTCAGACTCCTACGATTCCCTATCTACACCTCCCCCATTGGGTTAGTTGATATTCTCCAATGGCTTGCAACACCATCTCTCTGCGGAGGATATCCACATCTCCCTCTCTACTCCTCAGATCAACCCGTCAGTCTCCTTGCCTGTCACTAATTTATTAACATATCAGTCTGGATGTCACACCACTTCCTCAAACTCAGTCTTTCCAAAATTGAGTTCATAAAATGTTCTCCCTTTCCCCCATCTATGTCGACTCCCCTGACTCATCCCCTTGTAATCCTGGACTCTGACCTCTCCTTTCAGGGTTGCATCCAATCACTGTTCAAATCTTGCCACCTTCACCTCCATAACATTTCCAAAATTTGCACCTTCTCAACCAAAGACCAAGCTACTAATTCACTCCTTTGTTTTCTTTCGTCTTGACTATTGCAGCTCCCTCCTTATTGGCCTACTTCTACACAGACTATCCCCCTTTCAGTCCATCATTAATATTGCTGCCAGGCTCATTCACCTTACTAACCACTCAGTCTCCCACCCCTCCTTGTCAATTATTCCACTAGCTTCTGCTCACCCAACATGATAGGGAGTCAGTATAACTCTCCAGATGTGAGCGGAGACTTCACCTACTGACAGCTGTCACTGGAACCAGTGCCCCCATTGAAAGACATCCTGTCCTAGTGACAGCTGTAAAATTTTAGAATTTCCATCACTTTCTGTTTGTGTTTATGATTACCAGGACAGAATGAGAGGGTGAATCTCCTTAATGGAAGCAAAAATGGCAATTAAAAAGCTGACGGGGATAATAAATGCAGGAGATGTTGACTTACTGGCAGGGGTTTGAAATGTACTACTAGATGAAGAATCCAACAGGGTGTGCATGATGCAATGCTGATTAGCAGGTATATATAAACTGTATGATGTAAACAATGATTGTATGATGGACAATTCAGTGACAAAACAAAGTATACTGCGATTCGTGTATGGTTATAATGTTTTTGTTTCTTGAGCAATAAAAACCTTTTGATTAAAAAAAAAAAAAAAGTTGACAGGGTTCTAACCCTTTCCCAATTTATCCAAAACTAGGAAAAAATAGTTAGGGTTCCACTTTAAATAGTTTTTCATGCCGCAAGGAAAAATTATGAATGGTAATAATATATTTGTGCTTGTATTGAGGTGTGTGGCTTGTCCAGTCTGGGGGACTCTATCCAAGACACCTTCCAAGGAATGTCATCTTGGGACCTCTGAAAAAAAAGATTATTTTAAATCATTATATCATAGAGCGACACATTTCAAAGGATGGTTAGACACAAAACATATATAAAAAATTAATTAAAATATGAGCTCTGGTATATACAAGGCGAGACAAAATTAGGCTAGGAAAGGTTATAGATCAAGGGTGATACATTGTTACACTTGAAATTGCACTATCCGATGTATGGAAATGCCCCAATGCATTTCGACCTCAAAGGTTATGGTCTTCTTCAGTTAACATTGAAACAACCCCGACAGCACATGGAGGGGGACTCCTTTCATTAAGATTCTCCCCCTCTCACAATGTCCTAAAAAACTACTCTTACCTTTTCGGTATGCTAATTATGAATAATTACAATTTTCAGGTGCTCCTGCCCATTTGATTCCCCGTTGGGGACCATTAAACATGTGACCACTTGTAAGCCTCACAGATTGGGGTCGCCCCCTTGGGTTGAGGGCATGGACAGGCTCTCAGTGGGTCCGGGATCGCACTTGAGAGGAATATCTGGTTTTTAAAGAAGTTTCTGGTTAAGCAAGCCTTCCTGGCGGAAAGGGTAAATACACTGTGATTACATAAATCAAACACAAAACAATGTAGACGTAATAAATTATACTGTATTGGATTATAAATTACATGATAATTAGAATATTGAAATCTGTCCTCTTGATGTATTTAAAGAAATGTAAAGGCATTTCCATACATCGGATAGTACAATTTCAAGTGTAACAATGTATCACCCTTGATGTATAACCTTTCCTAGCCTAATTTGTCTCGCCTTGTATATACCAGAGCTCATATTTTAATTTTTTATATATGTTTTGTGTCTAACCACCCTTTGAAATAATAATAAAAAATCTGTGATTTTTTTTTACAAAATATTTTACTCCTATTTGCTGCTAAAAAGCACCGTGGGGAACTTTCCACTTTTTTCCTTTCAAAGATTTTAAATCATTATTCCTTTTTCGGGGTTATTTCTGGGCGTGGGGGAAGAATTTTGGAGCTCACAATCTCTTTTCTTTAGGGACAAATGTCTTATATTTAGTAAGCTATGATTAAGTTCTGAATTAGGGTGAACCACATTAGCTGTATATGCTGTATCCCCTCCTTGTGAAGATGTTTTTTAATAAAGCTTTCTAATAAAGGTGATTTCTTTGGATGTGCAGCCAACCAGAATTTTTCTTTTACATGAAGACTGCAGCGGACAGGTCCTGCACCCATTAGTGTGGTAGTGGAGGTCCAATAGGAGACCGAGCTGGAGTAGTGTGATTGCTCTCACTGATCAGCAATGCTGGAGATTGATTAGTATTCTTACAGCTAGCCACTGACTCTCTGACCACCAGTGCTGAGGGGCAGTATTTTTTACAGCCGACCACTGACCACTAATGCTGGTGATTTTTACAGTCAGCCACTGACCACCAAAGATGGTGGGGTGGAAGGAGGTTACAGCCTGTCAATGACCACCAATGCTGGGTGTTAATGATCCTACCACTAACCACTAATGAAAGGAGATTTTGCATCCGCTTACACCAGTGCTGGGGGTTGTTATCTTCTTGAGTATTAGGCCCCTTTCACACGTTCAGACCGTTCAGGTCCGCCTGTCAGTTTTGATGGTGGACCTAAACGGGTGCTCCATGTTAGCCTATGGAGCGACGGATGTCAGCGGAGACATGTCTGCTGACATCCGACCCCGTCTGATCCACTAAAAGCAGACGGATGGCCCTACGTCCGGATCTGTCGTTTGCGGATCGGATCGTGTGAGATCTGATGAAAACGGATATGCTGTCCATTTTCATCTGATCCCTCCATAGGCAGCAGCGGCGCCTGACAAGCCCCTCCCCGCTCAGTGAGCAGAGAGGGACCTGTCATCCGCCGGCTCAGCGGAGATCAATGGAGAGATCTCCCGCTGAACCGGCGGACCGAGGCGGGCTCCGTGGAAGTGGAGTCCGCCTCGTGTGAATGAGGCCTTAAAAGAAAATGTGGGATTAAAAAAAAAAACAAACATTCATACTCACCTAGGTGGATGCAGCATCAGTCCATCTGTCCCCGCCTCCTCTAAGACTGGGAACTGAGCAATCAGACAGCTGATCACTCAGTTTTTGGTCCTCAGACTGCAGAGAGCTGGTGACTGTTAGTCACCGGCTCTCTGCTCTGCCACTCCACCGCTCAATAGAGCACCAGGCGCTGGAGTGGCTGGCTCAGGCTCTCAGCAGCTTGCTGTGAGGCTGAGCAAGCTGCCAGTTAGGCTTCTGGATGGATCCCAGCAATATAGTCGCGATCCCTGCGGAGCCTGGATCGGCTGTGTGACATTAACCAACAGCTTTAGCCCGCTGTTGGCTGAAAACAGGTTTACGGGAGTACACAACTAAGTGTACTCCTGTGATCCATAAGAGACATAGGACCAAAAGAGCTTTGGCCCTACTTCATCTCTAATGAAAAGCATTTTGATGTATAGGGTGGGGAGGTGTTAAATAAAGGATCCGCCCCAATTGCCAGATGTGCTAGGTACACCACTTGCACGTATGACGGCTCTCCCTACTAAATCTACCAGAGATCTCTAGAAGACATGAAATATAGTGAGAGGCAGTTACACAGTATGGAGTGGTCATTCTAGATATGGTGACAGGATTGTTCCATAAATTATGAGGGTCCTTATGTTCACTGTAAAGGATCTTTCAGTTAGTCCTTTCTCTACTTTTTAAAATCTTTTTACCAGCCAAAAATGATATATTTCTGCATTCTGGGGAATATTCATGACCAGAGTTAAACCTTTCTGCGTACTTAGAGTCATAGAGGGTGTATGGCACAGAAATGCTATATTACTTACCCTCTAGTCTACAGGACCCTCTACAGGAAAGTAAGGTGACCTCACTTAGGTTAGTGACATAAATAGCTCGGCTAAAAATGTGAGCTCAGGCTGTCACAGCCTTGTTGGAGGGACCCCTGCCAGATAGACCATAGCTCCCAACTGTCCCTGATTTCGAGGGACTGTCCCTGATTTGGAGCAATGTCCCTCTGTCCCCCTCATTTGTCCCTCATTTTGGTCTGATCTATATAGTTGTATATAAAATGCACTTTTTATCTTTCAAAAAGTGTTTCCCAGCGCTAAACCTTTCATCCAATTTCGAAATTGCTGCATTTGTACATTTTAAAAGCCAAAATAAAGGAATAGTAGTGGTAAAAAAAAAGTCCCTGTGGATTTGATTAACTTTTTTTTGGTTAATTCTCCTTTAAGGGATTGTGGCAGGGGGGCGTGCCCTATGCCTACATACATTTGTTAGAAGGTGTCCCTCATTCCCATCTCAAAATGTTGGGAGGTAAGAGAGAGACACCAAAGCAGACCCTGCTGGAGCCCTATCTAGTTACCATATACCAACACTCAAAGCAGGACTTACAAAGGAAGGAATTATCTCATAAAAACAATGTTCTTTTTTTACACCTTACAGTACATATAGAAATCACAAAACGTTACCGTTAAGAATGTGGAACTGATCGGCCTGCTCACAGAAACCTGTAAATAATTAAAAAAAAATTTGTTTTATATACAATGTAGCCTGCTCACAGAAACCTGTAAATAATAATAAAAATGTATTTTATATACAATGTAAAGAGCGAATGTCCCATGCATGCCAAAGCACATTAAAGGAAACCTGTGCTAAGAGGAATACAACCACTGCTTGCAGAACTCCCCCTGACAATGCCAGGTGCTTGGCTGTCATGCAGATCCTCTTTGCTTTATGAATCACACCTGGAGCAAGCATGCAGCAATTAAAGTCAAAGTGAGCTCAGCTGTTCTTGGGTTTAGGTACAATTTATTGTCCTATAGTGTTTATAAAGTAGTATAAAGCTTTGAGTACAGGCTGATTGGCCATGTTATGTCTATTATTGTAACAGGGATTGACCAAATTTCAATCCTCGTGTGGGGCAGAAGTCGATTGCCACTGTCAGAATACAATGTCCCCATGGTGGGGATTCCTCCATCCACCTTGTTTGCATGGATGGAGAAATCCATTTGTTTTTGTTTTTTTCGTTTTGCCTTGTATAGTCAACTTTAGTTTGGTTGTGGTTGGGTATGTTGTTCATTTTCAAAAAGCTGGTGGGAGTTTTTGTTAAGACTAATAAAATGATTGTTTCATCTCTGAAATTCCCATATACATTTTGTTCCTATGGTGTATGGTTGTTTATGAATATTTCGGGCATGTTCAGAATTTTTCAGGTGATTTCACGTGGCACTGCCAATTTTGTGAGGTCTGACTATGTACAGTATAAGCTTCAAACTATCTAACGTAGCCCATTTCCCCCAGATATACAGTAAGAAACAAAATGTCAGTAATAAACGTGATTAGGTCACTTACCGTATGCTGGGAATGGATAGATGTATTCTAGATCTATACCCTGCTTCTTGACGTGGTCATCAAACTTCCTGTAGACATCATCTGTTACTTTTGGTTTCCGTGCTGAAAGCAGAATTTTTTTTTAATTTTTTTGAAAAAAAGTTTTAAGTTAGAACTGCAAAAAATTGTTTTCATTAAACCTTTAGCAGTCCTAATACCAATGCTTAATTATACAACAACCCCTATGTTTCCTTTTATAATGGGTGTACAACATGACAACCCGTGACAGTGCTATGTTTTTTACATCACGCTGCTCCTCTCATTACACTGCTGCAGTCTCTCACCATCTAAAACAAGGGTCTCCAAACTTTCTAAACAAAGGCCAGTTTACTGTCCTGAGGGCTTTAGGGGGGCCAGATGGTGGCCACTGGGAGTAGAAAATGTCCCGACATCAGTGGAAAAAAAAATAATGCCCCTTTTATCCGGCATGGATCTACCCAAATTCTTTTAAAGCTTGGACAACATCAGGCATTCAGACACTAAATGACTTCATAGCATCTAAATCATTCCTTTCATTCCCATCGCTTAGAGAAAAATATGATCTACCAAACTCTGAGATATTTAGATACCTCCAAATCAAAAATTTCTATACACCATTCCTAAAGGGGGATACACCATTATCCCAATTATCCATTTTTGAATCAATCTGTACAAAAGATCCATTTGCTAAAGGTACAATTTCATCACTTTATAATCAATTATATGGAGTAGCAAATCTTAATAGACCCTCTTACGTTCAGAGGTGGGAGGAGGACCTGGGACGAACTTTAGAAGACACGGACTGGTCTAATATATGGCTCACATCTAAGTCATCTTCACCCAACATCTTAGCACTGGAGACAAATTATAAAGTCCTAACTCGCTGGTACCTTGTACCCGCTAGAGTGGCAAAATATTCACCTAATACCTCAACTCTTTGTTTTCGAGGATGCCCAGAAATAGGCACATATTTACACATATGGTGGACGTGCCCAGTAATCCAAACCTTCTGGAAGGAAGTCTTCGTGATTGCATCTAAAATATTTAAAAAAATAATACAACCAGATCCATATTTAACTTTACTTAATCTAAAACCGGAATGGTTAACACTCTCTCAATTCAAACTTATGATCCAACTAATAACGGCTGCAAAACAAACAGTGGCCAAGGCATGGAAATCTCCTACATTGGTACTAGCAGAAACAATTCACAGAATGAATAATACAATGTCCCATGCTAAGATGGTAGCCATCGATCAAAATCAAATTCCAAAATTTGAAAAACTTTGGCATCCTTGGATAAAACAACAGTTCCTGTCAAATTTCAATGACTCTGTCCTGTTGCCATGGTAACAAATTAAATGACTTACAGAGACAACCATTCTAAGGCTTCAAAGAGAACTAAAAAGAATAATAAACTGACGAGCGGGACAACCTTGTGGACCATACCTCTACCTTTCAACCCTTTTTCTTCTTTCTCTTTCCTTTTCTCCACCTTACGATTAAAGCTCATTATCAGAATTTATTTGACCTATATACACTCTACTTGTAAACAATATGTATAGTAGGTATAAATCATTTAAATACCTACAAAAGTAACTAAGGAAATGATATATATGTTTAATTTAGGTTTACGTGAACCCAATGTTTAATATTTGAAATTTCATGATATTTATCTATATAAACCCTACTGTAAAACAATGAGCTTACTTCATAGATCCTTGTAAACTTACTTTATGTATCTTTATGTATCTTTATAACATTGTATACTCAATAAACTTCTTTTGACAAGGAAAATTAAAAAAAAAAAAAAAAAAAAAAAAAAAATAATGCCCCATAGTTTGTTTCAGTGGAAGTAATTGTTCCCCATCATTGGTGTCCGTGAGAGGAATTGTGCCCCATCATTGATGTCATTGGGCCCCATCATTGATGTCAGTGGGGTGAATGATGCCCCATTGTTGGTATCAATGGATGAAATAGTGCCCCAAGGGCCGGATAAAAGCAAGCAAAGGGCTACATTTTGCCCCTGGGCAACAGTTTGGAGACCACTGATCTATAATAACTTATAGTGAACTGCTAGATTTTTTCATGTCTTAAATGACTCAATATCTATGTTAACACACATAATACACTATATTGTCAAAAGTATTGAGACACCTGCCTTTACACGTACATGAACTAATGGAATCCCAGTCTTAGTCCATAGGGTTCAATATTAAGTTGGCCCACCCTTTGCAGCTATAACAGTTTTAACTCTTCTGGGAAGGCTGTCCACAAGGTTTAGGAGTGTGTCTATGGGAATGTTTGACCATTCTTCCAGAAGCACATTTGTGAGGTCAGGCACTGATGTGGACGATAAGGCCTGGCTCGCAGTCTCCGCTCTAAATCATCCCAAAGGTGTTCTATTGGGTTGAAGTCAGGACTCTGTGCAGGCCAGTCAAGTTCCTCCACCCCAAACTCGCTCATCCATGTCTTTATGGACTTTGCTTTATACACTGGTCCAAATCATTTGGTGGAGGGGGATAAAGGTGTGGGGTTGTTTTTCAGGGGTTGGGCTTGGCCCCTTAGTTCCAGTGAAGGGAACTCTTAAGGCATAAGCATAACAAGACATTTTGGACAACTTCATGCCTCCAACTTTGTGGGAACAGTTTGTGGATGGTCCCTTCCTGTTCCAAAATGACTGCGTACCAGTGCACAAACAAGGTCTATAAGGACATGGATGAGCGAGTTTGGGGTGGAGGTACTTGACTGGCCTGTACAGAGTCCTGACCTCAACCCAATAGAACACATTTGGGATGAATTAGACCGCAGACTGCGAGCCGGGCCTTCTTGTCCACATCAGTGGTGACCTCACAAATGCACTCCTAGAAGAATGGTCATACATACCCATAGACACACTCCTAAACCTTGTGGACAGCCTTCCCAGAATAGTTGAAGCTGTTATAGCTGCAAAGGTCAACACAATATTGAACCCTACAGACTAAGACTGGGATGCCATTAAAGTTCATGTGTGTGTAAAGGCAGGCGTCCCAATACTTTTGGTAATATAGTGTATATGTTTAATGATGTGTTTTATATCAGTATTAGGGATCACTGCAGCAGGGGGATATGTATTCCTCAACACATTTCTTAAATCAACAGTCTACTTCTTCAGGGGGACCAAGGCAGCGCAATATCTATGTTAGCACAAATATAAAACAATCAGCATATGTGTACACACGAGGGAATAAATGTATTACACATAGGTCGGTTTGTTTTATATAATAATAATAATTTGTGTTAACATATACTGTATATTGAGCTCCCTTGTTCCTCCTGAAAAAGTAGATTGTTGGTCTAAGAAACGTGTTCAACAACACATATCCCTCTGCTTCAGTGATCCCTAATACTGATAAATAAAACTATAATTAGGACAATATAGAGGATAACACTGGATATTCATGGTGATAAGGAAGGTTGGTAGTTTCCTAATATGTGTTGTGCTATGATATATGTACCTTTTTTATATGTATATAGTTTTTTGAATGGCATACCAAATTAAGAATACCGTAATATATTTTTCAAAGTATTGTGGTTGATCTCTTGTACCCCACAAAAAGTCCCAATTATGTTATATATTGTTAATTTTGATTTGTTTCCTGTTCCAGAGACACAACAGGGAAGTGATAAGAAGGAGAATTTTTTATTTTTTTTTCTTAACTGTTTAAATTTGTGGTTGAGTTTAAGAATTGTATTGTAAGTTTAAGAAGTGTATGTCATGCTAAAACAATTTTATTAACAAAGAGGGGCAGAAATACAAACCCTGGCTGTTTTTCACTGCTATCTTGTAGACCTTCAGAGCTTTAAAGAGATTTCATTTACCTCATTTACTGTCCTGGAGACAGTTACACCAGATAGGAAGTGAAGAAAAATCATCAGTATAAACTCAGACAGCAATAAAAACGTAACAAGGATTCTAGCCTTCCCCTACTATATTTAGATAAAAAAAAACTTTGTGTAGTGCTCACCAGCCCAAAAGTCCCAGGGTTCTCCCCAAACCAGAGTATCAGCAGCCAGTCACAAAGTATTAGTCACTGTTCTGGCTCAATGGTTATCTTTCTTTATATGTATTGATGAATAAACATGGATGGGGATAAAGGGAGCTGTGGGATTCTGCAGTAGCACAATATATAAACAAGAAGAAACTTGTCACTTCCTCAAAGCTTCTTAGAACAGTCATTGCAGTAGCAACTAAGGGACTGAGCTACATTGGGACACCATAGAAAATGCCCAAATTTGAGCAAGAACTGGCACTGATACATAAGGGATAGTAGCAGCACACAGTCACTCGGATTTTACACACAGGTCTGTACTCACAAATGTCCCTGGATACCTCCTTCCAATATCAGTCAGACATTTCTCCCGCAAACTGTCCAGACCAGATCTTCGGTAAAACCCCACAATCCATTCCAGTAGAGTAAGCCCCCCCAGTTCTTTCACAGCTGGGACCTCATTGAGCACTAAAACAGGACCCCCAGCTCTAGCCTAGCTGGGACCTCAATGACCAAATGGAGACGTGCAGCTGGACTGCCCAGAAGGTCAGGAGCCCTTCAGGCTGGGAACTTCTTCTCCTGGACAAGAACCCTGCTGCTCCAGGCCTCAGACTATTTATGCACTACCCTGCCACCTACTGGGCACCCTGTCCCAAGGATTGGCTGAGACCACATAAATATTCAGGCTGCAAATTTTGATTCTTCCAGTTCACTACATTCCAGAATCCTCCAGAAGGCAGGGGAAGCAGTCAAACCTGCAACCAATGAAACCTAGAACAGCCCAAAGTAATCACAATCTGCTTCACTGATTACAGGGGAGCAAGAAGAACTAAATTTATATGCCCTAACTAGCAGACTATCTAGGAGGATGCTACATTTGTTAGGCCTCTTGTATACAGATGTAATAATTTACTGATGTTTATATGCATGATCTTGCTGGCAGAGGCTGGCAAAAAGATCCTGAGTAAAAAACACAAGGTATGTTCTATAAAGACCTTCTGTATACATGCGTACAGGTGCATAAATGTGGGTGCATGTATACACACGTAAAATTCCTCTTCATCCTCTTCTAGCTGCCTGTGTGCTTGTATGTAGCCGTGTGCATTGTCCTATAGACAGCAATGCAACCTGTGTTCAGAGCCTTAAAAATAAAAACTACATGGCTACAAAATGCTGTATTTTTTTGTCTTCCATTACAAATCATGT
This sequence comes from Aquarana catesbeiana, assembly GCF_042186555.1. Classification (NCBI taxonomy): domain Eukaryota; kingdom Metazoa; phylum Chordata; class Amphibia; order Anura; family Ranidae; genus Aquarana; species Aquarana catesbeiana. The sequence goes on along the minus strand of NC_133332.1, from coordinate 234,192,963 downwards.
ATAAACATTTAATACTATTTAGATTTGGTTTATTTTATAAATATCAACCAAGGTCCTTAGATCAGGGGTCATATGCATGCAGCCAGGGGATGAGTGTATATTCCAAGTGCAGCTGTATAAACCTTCTCTGCACCACAAGGATTCTGTCTCTTCGGGGGTTAAAGGAGTAACTCCTCTCCTGTATGCTGCATGAGCGGGAAATATACAATTACAAAGGGAGCAATAGTCCTTTGGGTCATTGTACTTTGCTTGTGGTCTCTCAAAAGGTGATGGGGAAAGATGGAGTAAACTATGGCTGTGTGCATAAACCTCATGTCTGACAGATAGTGAAGCAAACCTGTCATCCATTTAAGTATTTAAAACTAAAAGATCTGGTATTATTATTTACTAGTAAACCATTTGTATGCCTCTCTGAAACCAGCTTTGCTTTGTTACTAGCGGCTTGCCTTTCCTAACTTTTGTGTCACTCACTACTGACCTCTGAACACTGCGTCATTACTACTAACCTCTGCGTCATTACTACTGACCTCTGAACTCAGCGTCATTACTTCTGAACTCTGCATCATTTACTGCTGACCTCTGAACTCTGCGTCCCTTACTATTGACCCTTGCACTCTGTCACTTTATACTGACCTCTATACTCTGTGTCACTTACTGCTGACCTCTAAGATTTGCATCACATACTACTGACCCCTGTGCTGTGCATCACCTGCTACTGACTTCTGCACTTAGTCTCATGTTATACTGACCCCTGTACTCTGTGTCACTTACTTCTGACCTCTGTGCTCTGCATCACCTACCTAACTTCATGTCATAGTGTTTTTATATGGACTTTTCTGAAGGACTAAATATACACTTTATTTTTATGTCATTCATTATTTTATGTCAGTTCTTATTTTGCAGTTGCACTAATGCCCCCACCCCCACCCCCTTTTCTTGCACTTGGGTAAGTTTAGGATGGTAATGCCCTGTGCGATCACCTAATACTGACCTCTCCACTCGGTGCCACTTTATACTAACCCTGTACTCTGTGTCACTTACTACTGACTCCTGTACTATTTGTCACTTACTATTGACCTCTGCACTCTGTGTCACTTTATACTGACCCCTGTACTCTGTGTCAGAGACGTCACTTTCTGGGTCACAAGAAGAAGGGGAGGAGAGCGGATGTGTGTTTGCTCTTCTCCTTCCCCTTTACCTGCCGATGGGCAAGCAGAACCCGGTAAGCATGGCGGAGGAGCGCCGATACTGGGGGTGTGTGCGAGCGATCGGGCAGCAGCAGAGCCGCCAGAATGCTCTCACCTGGCAGGCAGGAGTCTGCCTGTCAGTTTCACACACAATCCTGCTGGCTGCAGCCACTGGATTGTGTGTGGTACCCCCCACTTTTGGCTCTGTACAAGGTACGGACCTGGCGGCGAAAGGGTTAAAAGCAGGCATACCACATTATGTAAGTCATTTCTAAAAACGAGGCTTGTAAATGCCTATTTAGAGCTATCCTCAGTCCGGTCACGTGACTCGCGGCCGCTTTACAGCTCTGATTCATGGCTTCTGCGGGAAGGGCTGAGATCTCCCTCTGACGTCAGCTGGGGAGGTCACGTGGCCGCTCAGCCCCTCCCACAAAAGCCCTGTCTCGGAGATGTAAAGCGGCCGCAAGTCACGTGACCGGCCTGAAGATAGCTCTAAATAGGTATTTACAAGCCTAGTTTTTAGAAAAAAACTTACACAGCGTGGTATGCCTGCCCTTTAATAGAGGGCCTGGCAGTGACCATTATAAGTTTTTTTTATTTTTAATAACAGTGGGGGGGGCGGGGGGGAGACACAGACACGGAGCTGACGGGGAGAAAGGAGGGGGTGAGGGGGGGAGAGGAGAGCAGAGAAGACAGATCAGATTAAAACCACAACTCAGCTGTCACCCATATGAAAGAGCTCTAACAGTTTTCATCTATCACCAATCAAACTCAATACTGAGTTAAAGTGTCATTGTGCGGATTAGTCTTGTACACACTCACCATACAGTTTTAGGGTGATCTTGTTCCTCCTCTGATAATACAATATAGCGTAGTTCTGGTAGTCTGTCTCTCCGAGCACCACGTCCACCTGTCCCATGTACCCCTTCCCTGTGTGTACAGAGATAAGCAGAAGTAAGACAAAACGCCTGCAGTTTTTTTTTTTTCTTTTTTCGAGCAGCCTTGGTCCATGTAAGGTTTCCAGTCTAATATCTAACCCTCTTAGAGGGTGACACCATTACACAAGCCTGCAGTTCTCACTGCACTTGTTTCTTTTCACATTTTATGTTGCTCAAACACCCCCACACTCCCCATTACCTGAAAAATTTGCTTGCCATATGTACAGTATACGTACACACTTACCAAGCAATGTATTATAAACACAGGTACACCTGCTTATTTATGAATTGATCTACTCAGCCAATCATATGAAAGCAGCGCAAGGCATACAATTATGCAGATACACGTAATGTCCTAATCTAGCATCAAAATGGGAAAAAAATGAATTTGACCATAGTATGAGTAGTGAGGTCATATGGGCTGGCTGGAGTATTTCTGTGACTGCTGCTGTAAGGTTAGAGGTGAATGGCCAGACTAGTTTTATCTCACAGAAATGCTCTGGTACCTAAAGCCTGCCTATAAATGTTTTCAGATTCTTTTTAATTTAAACTCTTTTTTTTTTTAATGTTAGTTTACAAACCTCATACACACCACTATAAAAAAAATAAAACTATACCAAACATATAGATAAGTGTGTTCCTAGATCCCTGTACATTTATCATGGCAACCATAATTATTTTGTAAAACGGAGGATAGGAAGAACAAGAGATGTGTGGTGTCCCTGAATCTGAGAGTATATGAATATTCACCAAGAAAGATCTAGTGGCTACCAGGTCCTTACAGCTATACCTCGAGATTGTTTGTCTGTGCCTGCAGCGGTGCGCAGTCATGTTGGAACAGGAAGGGGCCACCCCCAAACTGTTTCCACAAGGTTGGGAGCATGAAATTGCCCAAAATGTCTTGGTATGCTGACGCCTTAGGACTTCCCTTTACTGGAACTAAGGGGCCAAGCCCAACCCCTGAAAAACAACCCCACACCATAATCCCCTCTCCACCAAATGATTTGGACCAGTGCAAAAGCAAGGTCCATAAAGACATGGATGAGCGAGTTTGGGGTGGAGGAACTTGACTGGCCTGCACAGAGTCCTGACCTCAACCCAATAGAACACCTTTGGGATGAATTAGAGCAGAGACTGCGAGCCAGGCCTTCTTGTTCAACATCCGTGTCTTACCTCACAAATATGCTTCTGGAAGATGGGTCAAATATTCCTATAGACCACAGGTGTAAAACTGGCAGTCCTCCAGCTGTTCCAGAACTACAAGTCCCATGAGGCATTGCAAGGCTGAGACTTACAAGCATGATTCCCACCGGCAAAGGCATGATGGGACGTGTAGTTCTGCAACAGCTGGAGGGCCGCCAGTTTGACACCCCTGCTATAGACACACTCCTAAACCTTGTGGGCAGCCTTCCCATAAGAGTTGAAGCTGTTAGAACTGCTAAGGGTGGGCCAGCTCAATATTGAACCCTAGGGACTAAGACTGGGATCCATTAAAGTTCATGTGCATGTACAGTGCCTTGAAAAAGTATTCACACCCCTTGAAATTTTCCACATTTTGTCATATTACAACCAAAAACCTAAATGTCTTTTATTGAGATTTTATGTGGTAGACCAACACAAAGTGGCACATAATTGTGAAGTGGAAGGAAAATGATAAATGGTTTTCAAATTTTTTTTTTACAAATAAATATCTGAAAAGTGTGGCGTGCATTTGTATTTAGCCCCCTTAACTCTGATACCCCTAAGTAAAATCGAGTGGAACCAATTCCCTTCAGAAGTCACCTAATTAGTAAATAGAGTCCACCTGTGTGTAATTTAATCTCAGTATAAATACAGCTGTTCTGTGAAACCATGAGAGGTTTGTTAGAGAACCTTAGTGAACAAACAGCATCATCAAGGAACTCACCAGACAGGTCAGGGATAAAGTTGTAGAGAAGTTTAAAGCAGGGTTTGGTTATAAAAAAATATCTCAAGCTTTGAACATCTCACAGAGCACTGTTCAATCCATCATCCATAAATGGAAAGAGTATGGCACAACTGCAAACCTACCAAGACATGGCCAACCACCTAAACTGACAGGCCAGACAAGGAGAGCATTAATCAGAGAAACAGCAAGAGGCCTATGGTAACTTTGGAAAAACTGCAGAGATCCACAGCTCAGATGGGAGAATCGGTCCACAGGACAACTATTAGTTTTGCACTCCTCAAATCTGGCCTTTATAGAAGAGTGGCAAGAAGAAAGCCATTGTTGAAAGAAAGCCATAAGAAGTCCTGTTTGCAGTTTGTGAGAAGCCATGTGGAGGACACAGCAAACATGTGGAAGAAGGTGCTCTAGTCAGATGAGACCAAAATTAAACTTTTTGGCCTCAAAGCAAAAGGCTATGTGTGGTGTAAGACTAACACTGCACATCACCTTGAACACACCATTCCCCTTGTGAAGCATGGTGGTGGCAGGATCATGTTGTTGGGATGCTTTTCTTCAGCAGGGACAGGGAAGCTGGTCAGAGTTGATGGGAAGATGGATGGAGCCAAATACAGGGCAATCTTATGCCACGTACACACGAGGAGAAATACAGGCTGCTCTCCAAAAAGACAGTGTGGTTGTTTTTAAGGAGCACAATTCAACGATACTTGAACAAAAAAAAGCTGCATGGTTGAGCTGCCAGAAAAAAGCCTTTACTGCGCCAATGCCACAAAAAGCCAATGAGGCATGTCAAGGTCTTGTTGGGCATATTGTAACCAGGCTTTTTTTTGGAACTTGTACAGTAAAGGCTTCTTTCTGGCAACTTGACCATGCAGCTCTTTTTTATTCAAGTATCATCGTATTGTGCTCCTTAAAAACAACCACACCATCTTTTTTCAGAGCAGCCTGTATTTCTCCTGAAGTTACCAGTGGGTTTTTCTTTGTATCCCAAACAGTTCTTGTGTCAGTTGTGGCTGAATTCTTTATTGATCTACCTGACTTTGGCTTGATATCAAGAGACCCCCACATTTTCCACTTCCTATTAAGTAATTGAACAGTACTGACTGGAACATTCAAGGCTTTGGATATCTTTTTATATCCTTTTCTATCTTTGTAAAGCTTCATTACCTTGTTACGCAGGTCTTTTGACTGTTCTTTTCTACCTTCTCATGGCTCAGTGTCTAGCCTGCTTTGTGCATCCATGTTGGAGCTAATAAACTCATTGATTATTTATACACAGACACTAATTGTGATTTAAAAGGCCACAAATGTGGGAAATTAACCTTTAATTGCTATTTTAACCTGTGTGTGCCACCTTCTGTGCCCCCCCTCCCCAAAACACCTTGTCCCCATGTTGATGAGGACAAGGGCCTTATCCCCACAACCCTTGCCCGGTGCCAAAAAGTAAGAAACACAAAAGACAGTTTTTGACAATTCCTCTATTAAAGGAAAAAAAAAAAAGTTTCCCGCGATGTCCATCCTTCTTCAAGCACAGAAGGACCCGAAAAATAGAAAAAAAAAAGCTCTGCCTCAATGGGAGGTGCCCCGCCGACTGCTGTCTTTTCGCAGTGACAGCTGTTTTATAGGCAAGGGCGTGGCCACCCGATGATGTAACTGAGTGACTCCGCCCCTTCTAACATCGTGTGCCTTCAGAGGGGGGTGGGGTCATCTGAATATGTCAGCGGGTGGCCCCGCCCTTGCCTTTATAACAGCTGTCACAGTGAAAAGGGGGAGGGGCCAGGATCTGGGGTCCCCTTGTTAAAGGGGGTTTCCAGATTTCGATAAGCCCCCCACCCGCAGACCTCCACAACCACCAGGCAAGGGTTGTGGGGATGAGGACCTTGTCCCCAATTACATGGGGACAAGGTGCTTTGGGGGGACCCCAAACCCCCCCCCCCCATGTTGAGGGCATGTGGCCTGGTATGGGGGCGCTGTATTCAACAGAAATTTTAAATCAGACATTATATATGTTTTCCTTGACTCGCTAGTGGCATGAAATAAACATTGCCAGGGATCTTGCCCAATTTCAGAAATACTAATCATCATCATTATGTTTAAAACTTTTTTCCCAGTATAACTGGATTATTTGACAATGCCATCATATATGGGCATTCGTTCCCACACCACCACATTCCCTCCAACATTCCGATGGCAGCCCTGAGTAGATCTTATGTAATTTTGATAGAATGTTATATCACCTAGTCAACAATTTATACAGTAATTGATTTCTTTTATCCTCATATCTATTGTGGTGGAGTATACATAATCTATGACTTTACGCTTTAAATCTTCTGAGATGGGTTGATCTAATTCAAGCTCCCATCCACTCAAAAGGCATGAAACCCCTGGACTCGGGTGGGACACCAACATCCTATAGATGTTAGAGATACCATGCTTAGTTGGCCCTCCCTGATCCATGAGTCTTTCCATAGGGTTAAACTCATGAATTGAGCGGAGGGGTCTTGGCAATGAATCCACAAAATGCTTGTCTAAATCTCAAAGCATCCCATGGTGAAGAGCCAGATCTGAAAAAGTATTCCCCTTCAATAATCAGAACATTCGAATGTCGTTTAGAGATTTATGCAGCCCATATAATATCATTTTTATTTATTTTTTTATTAACCAGTGGGTTTAATGAAAAAAAAAAAAAATACACGATTCCCCCATCCACACACTTGATGTGGATGTGGGAATGCTTCCTACTGAGCATTTGTATTCTTAATGTAGATGCCGCCTTTTACTTTTAACATTGCGTCTTAATTAGCTCCCCTTTTGTAAGATACAAACTGTCTATTTTATTTTGAATGTGGTGCAGACCTAAAAGTGGCGCAATTTAAAACTACCCTAGTGGCGTACGAGTTGCTGTCAGAACCAAAAGTGATACAGATGTTTCATGAATTTGGTGCAACACATTAACGAGGGATTAATGCCAAAAAAGGGGCGCAGCAGCTTTATTGAATTCCCCCATTGGCTACTCCTGTGAGCCCCAATTCGGCAACTAAAAATCAGCTGTAACTATGAGGCCTGGTTTACACTAGTGTGATTTCAGATGTGACTTGAGTTGCACATAATGACAATGGGAATCATATTGTTTTCAGTGGTGCCTGTTCACATTATTGCAGCACAGCAAGGTGCCATTTTGGAAAAGGTCCCTGTACTTTGGTGCAATTCCAGCATGATTTTGGTCCCGTAGAATATGCAAACCACTTCAAAGTAGCATGAAAGTAGCCGTAGCATTTAAGTTGCACCTGAAAGTTGGATCAAAATTGGATCACAGCCATGTGAACCCAGTTGGCATGCTCACTTCTTGACCCCCCTTTTAGCAGATATGTTATGACATATAATATATATATATACTATTAATTGACCAATATCGTTTTTTCCGGTGCCAATACGATATCGATATTTCGGCCACCTCTCCTGCCGATAGCCGATATTTTTTGCCGATATTTTGTACATTTAAAGAAAAAATGTGTACCTTGTCATTTTAACTTTTTTGGGGTTTTTATCCCTATTATTGCTGTCATAAGGAATGTAAACATCCCTTGTGACAGTAATAGGCATTGATAGGTACTCTTTATGGAGAGATCTGGGGTCTATAATACCTCCAAACCCCTCCCCTGCATTTTAAAGTATTCAAAATGTCAAGATCTGCATTTTTGAATACTTTATTTTTTTAAACTGGCACCTTTAAGATGCCAGTAATCCAGGAAGTGATGTCATGACATTGCTTCCTGGTCACTAGATCCAAGACCCAAACAAAACATCAGCTTTGTTTGGGTCTTCGGCCACCTGGCGGACATGCTGGCTGGTTGTTTGGGCCTCCCAGTGGGACGGGAGAGCCCGGGCGAGCGGTGGGAGGGGGGGGGGGAAACGTCCCCTCCCGCTGCTTGTAATAACAGTTGAGCGGCTGCTGAGCCACATCAGTTATTAACACAATAAAGCTAACCGTCCGCTCTAAAGAACGGTACCGGGGTGATGCATGCAGCTGCATGCATCACCCCAGTAAAACCCCTTGAAGCAATATTGGTAATATCGGTCAGTTTTTTAACTGATGCCGATACTTTGAAAAAATAGAACCGATAGTCGGTAGATCCCTAATATATACAGTACAGAATATATATGATGTTGTAAGTACCTACCTTTTATGGTAAACCGACCCTTGATCTTATTTGTCTGATAGGCATGTTTAATCTCCCAACAGATGCCGTCCCTGAAAAAGAAAAATATATACTGAAAGATAATTCTAATTATGCAAGGTTTACATTAGCTGCACTTATCTATGCTCTAATGAGGACCTGTCACCTGAACACATACAACAACCCAGCAGACCAATAATTTTATCTTGAAGTAGAATGTTTCCCAAAACATTTTTGTTATTATTAAATAATGTGGGGAAGGGTAAGAACCTCTGTCAGATTTTCTTGCTGTTTGCAATCAAGCTGGGCAGATTCACTCTCACTTCCTCCCCAGGTGTCAGTTGTTGAGACAGAAAATTAAGGGAAGTCTCTCGGATGGGGACTTAGGCCCCTTTCACACGGGCTTTCCGATCAGGTCCGTCTGATTGAAGGCTCTATTCAGCCCTGTTGAGCAGCGGATGTCAGCGGTTACATGTCTGCTGACACCCGCTGCTATTCGATCCGATCCTGTTCGTGAAATCCAGACAGATGGAAACCCAGGCGGACCGTTTTCATCCGATCCCCCCATAGAGGAGAGTGGGGCTCTGACCAGTTTGTCTCAGCATAGTAAGTGGAGATGGACCTGTCATCTGCCTGCTCAGTGGGGATCAACGGATCAATCCCCGCTGAGCAAAGCGGAGTCTGTCAGGTGGACCACCCGTGTGAAAGAGCCCTTAGACATCTATAAAAACCTGAAGGAGTTTCTAACTTTTCTCCAATTTACCTAATATTGAAAAATATTTTACGGTTCAATTTGTCTATATTAAATTTCACGTAAAAAAGGTGAAATGAATGAATATCTAGTCCATCAGCAGGAAGAAAGATGAGTCTACAATATACAAGGTGTCTTCCCATAAAATTCTCAACAAGATAATAGTCGAGACAGTATTGTATACGTTAAACCTTAACAAACATAGAGTTAGTATACCACTGCTGTAGAAGGCTATGATCATATAGTATAATATAAATGTGTAAGCCAGAGATTCCACCTAGTGTGGGATTTGGATAAGGAAGAGTTCCTAATCGCAAGACACAATAACAATCCATAATTGATGGCGAGAAATAATTTTTCCCTTTCCTCATGATATTGAGCTTCACTGCCAGCAAGGTATGTAAAACCACTGTTCTAGCTGGTTTGGGAAACTTAATATGTAGTATTGCCATCTCCACTGAGGGTAGCACGGGGGAAGACGTGAATTCCTACAGTAACTTAAAAACTTGGTTCCAAAAGTAGTGAAGCAAGTTACAGAACCAGAGGAAATGTAGAAAAAAACTGATCTCTCAACAGTTACGCCGACATTGCGGAGAATTTGTAGAAGAAAAGTTGGCTAACCTATATTGGGTAAGGTACCGTCCATGGAATACTTTATACATCAACACCCAATGGTCAGCACATAAAGTAGAGTTATTCACAGAAGCCATTTTTGAGGTGAGAAGGTCTTGCCGATATCACGTTCCCATTTTACTAAAATTGAACGTTTCATAAAAGAGGATTTGTTGTGCAGTTTGTTATAAAAGTAAAAAGATACCTTTCATCGGTGAGGTAGTGCCTTTTAAAAAAGGTGATAAGTGAATCTTCTATTTGACATAAGGTAGTTAGGGAAGATTGCTGAAGTAAATGCTTAATCTGGAGGCATTTATAATAGTCCGGAATTGTCGGTTAAAAATGGTCTAAAGGTCTGTGAAGGATTTTAAACCAGTAGTGGAAAAAAGATCCTGAAGACCAAGAGTGCAATTGCATGTGCTTTATGTGTAAGTTAATCATATCTAGGTGTTATAAGCGATTTATAGTCCTCCGGGATTGTTGGTAATGTAGGCAGAGTTTCCAGTGCTACAACAGTAGTGTGACTGGATGGATATTGTGACTCTGAAGATTTACTTCTTGAAAATGCTGTTAGAAGTAGAGTACGTGTACAAGGCATACATGGCCAAACTTTATTCTTAGTGGTATTCCACCAAAAGTGATTTTGATCCAAAAGCTCAGCTAGGTAATGATGATAAAAATTAGGTAGGGACAGGCCACCTGCTGATTTTATGTTTAGACATAATTGTAAAAGAACATCAGGGGGTTTCTCCTTCCAGATGTATTTGTTAATAAGTTTAGTGAAAAATTACAGTGGCAATATACTAGGTATGGTTCTAAAGAAGTATAAAATCCTAGGTAGTAGTTGCATTTTAAAGGAAGCTATCCTTCCCACTGTAGAATTTGAATTTGGTTAGGTTGAGAAGCTCTCGGGGGAGGGTTGGAGAATATGTTTGAACTTTAAATCATAGAGTTTTGCGATACAATTAGGAATATGAATGCCTAGGTATTTGACTGAGGTGAGAGTCCAACAGTAAGGGAATTGAGAAGTAATGGATTCTTTCATTTTATATGGAATATTCAGAACCAGAATTTGAGATTTGGTGTAATTTAATTTGTAGTAAGAAATCGTTCCGAATCGTGTAAGTAATTCTTGGATGCATTGAAGGGAGGTGAGTGGGTTTGTAATTACCAGAATAACACCGTCAGCGAAAAGTCCTATTTTATTATGAACCTGACCAATGTGGATACCTTTTTATGCTTGGGGAAGCTCTGATCGAGTGTTCTAAGCATTCCATCATCATTGCAAATATAGTTGGAGGCAAGGGGCATCCTTGTTGAGTGCTGTTGGATAAATGAGATTTTCAAGACAGTAGCCCTGGGGTGAGCACTTTTGCAGAAGGATGGGAATACAATGCCATTATTGCTGATAATATTGGGCCCTTGAACCCGAATTTACATAGAGTAGCTTCAAGGTATCCCCAGGTATTGATCAAAGGCTTTCTCCGCATCCAGCAGTAGGAATCGTGCTGGAGTCTTATGGATCTCGACAAACCTGAGGATGTTGAGCATATGCCTAGTGGTGTCTGGGGCTTGTCTGTCTTTACTGAAGCTAACTTGATTAGGATCAATTAGTGGGGGTAGAATATCAAGTAATCGTAAGGCAATTGCCTTGGCATAAATTTTAATATCAGAATTTAGTAGTGAAACTGGCCGATAGTTGCTGGGCATGGTGAGATCTTTATCAGGCTTTGGAATAATAGTTACAACCGCCTGAAGCATTTCTTTTTGGAAGTGACCTGCAGTTATAGCATTATTAAAGACATTAACTAAATGAGGCGCTAAAGACTCGTGAAAGTGTTTATAATACAAGACTCATGGAAGTGTTTACAATACTTGTTAGGGAGTCCGTCAATGCTGGGGGATTCGGTTAAGGGGAGCGAGTTAACTTTGGTAATTTCCATTACAGTAAATAGGCAGGAGAGGGAACTAAGTTGAGAAGCAAATGTTGGTAGAGCAAGAGGGGTTAAAAAGTTGTTGGTTGGATCACTGGTGGGTTGTATAGTATTAGGGTCTGATTTTAGATCATTAAGAGGAGCATAGTACTTCCTAAAGGCCTAAGCAATCTGTTTCTGATTAAATAATTTATTGTGAGTGTCCTTATCTATTAAATATGATTTTGATATAATAGTTACATAGTTACATAGTAGGTGAGGTTGAAAAAAGTCCATCAAGTCCAACCTATGTGTAGTTTTACCATACATTGTATATCCCTGTATGTTGTGGTCGTTTAGGTGCTTATATAATAGATTTTTTTAAACTATCGATGCTCCACGGTGAGACCACCGCCTGTGGAAGGGAGTTCCACATCCTTGCCGCTCTTACAGTAAAGAACCCTCTACATAGTTTAAGGTTAAACCTCTTTTCTTATAATTTTAATGAGTGGCCACGTGTCCTGTTAAACTCACTTCCGCAAAAAAAGTTTTAACCCTATTGTGGGGTCACCAGTACGGTATTTATAAATTGAAATCATATCCCCTCTCAAGCGTCTCTTCTCCAGAGAGAATATCTCTAATAAATTTTTCTTCAAATACCAGTTAATATGACATGCTATATGTACCCAATTTGGTTCCTTAACTTAAACACTGGCTCCTCGACCTATGGAACAGACTCTGTTTAAGGATAATCATACAAAATTGACTACCACCCTTTACCAAATTCTGCAAGCTTCAGGACCACAACCATATGCGCCCTCTTTCCCAAAATGGTTGAAGTTCATACCGGACCTTTCTGAAGATAGCTGGGAGGAGGCAACAGACACCTGTTTGCCAATATAATTAGCACAGCAGACAAATTTATCCTATTTAAATGTATTTATTAACTGCATTACACACCAGACAGGTACATCCTATGAGCCTTACTCCAAATGCTCAGTGCATTCTATGAGATCTAATGTGGAGTCTCTCCAGCCACTCTATATCATGTTTTCTGGACATGTCCCCGAATCAAGTCTTGCATACAGTTAATGCAGAGTAACCCAAGTTCAAAGTAATATATGAAGGCAGAGCATGCCCCAAAAAATTTCAGAGAATTTGAAATCCATGGTTGAAAAACATATGACCTCTTTCTTGGAGGTGTCTTCTCTGGACTTGTTTACTTAAGGTACTGCTTCCATATGCTTCTTGGATTTTGGAATGCACTCGGGGGAAGAGGGGAGGTGTGTGTGTGTGTGTGTGTCAGATGGAGTTTGTTTTGTTTTGTTTATTTACCTTGTTTGTAACACCATTTCCACTAAGCTATTGATGGAATTATTTACCTGTGTGCTCAGTTTTACCCTTAAGGCCTGTACACTCGATCATAAAATCGTACAACAAATACCGCTTTTGAAGCACTCGTATGATTATCTGATCGTTCGTACACAGCTTTTGTCCGAAATTATCTGAAGGGACAAAATGGAAAATCTTTCTTGTACGATACCAGTTTGCATGATTTTCGCTTAATCAGTACAGTTTTTAATGGTTTTCATGGATATTTTATTGCATTCAAAAGTGGAACTTCCACTCATTAGATTCCTCCCCCCCTCCGGTGACACAGTTGGCACCTTTCAGGGGGGAGGGGGGTACAGATACCTGTATATTACAGGTATCTGTACCCACTTCCGGCGTAGATAGCTGCAGAATCTGCGAGTATTTACGCCACATCCTGTTCCCCCCCCCGCTGCCTGCTGGGAAACACACGGGTCCCAGAGGCAGCAGGGACCATTCGTATTGCGCTGCGCGACTCGCGCATGCGCAGTAGGGAACCGGGAAGTGAAGCCGCACGGCTTCACTTCCTGATTCCCTTACCGAAGATGGAGGCGGCAGCACCCGAGGATGGAGAGACGCTTCGGCCTCGGGTGCCGACATCGCGGGCGCCCTGGACAGGTAAGTGTCCATGTTTTAAAAGTCAGCAGCTGCAGTATTTGTAGCTGCTGACTTTAAAAAATTTTCGGTGCCGCTCCGCTTTAAATGGATCATCTTTGTAATCATCTGAAACGTGTTAATAAAAACATATTCAACCATAATCAGTACAGTTTTTGTCCGGAAATACAATGCAAATACAATACAATACATCACTTCCAATTTTTTCCAGTCAGATCTACTTACAGCTCTCTGAATGTGCTAACAGCCAGGATCTCCGCTCCCTGGGAGTTCTTGGAAGCTGAAGCTTGAATTAACGTGGCCTCCACACGATGGTTGTTGATTTTCAGATAATTACACTCAGAGGCCACGGACAGTAGATACCACTTCCCTGCAAACTGATTGTACAGACAAAAATAGTTAGAGGACTCTCAGACCAGATTGATACAAAGTAAACTATGTGCAGTATGCTTGGCAAATGGAGATGTTTGTTACAAATGTTACTATTTTTTATTTTTATTTTTTAAATTTCATGATCCTCCATTCAGCAAACGGTGATTCGCAATGAAGCCCCGTTCACATCTTGCAATGGCGTGTTTTCAGAGCAGCACCTTTCATTTGAATGGACCAATCTCTGCTCCAAAAACACACAAAAGTAGCTCCTGTACCTTTTTTTTGGAGCCAACTTTGGCATGTTTTCAAGCGTTTTGCTGTGCAACAAAACACGTTAGTGGTGCCTTTAACAGTATTAGCACTCAAATGCACGTTGCGTGTTTTATGGCAGTTTTATCAGGTTTTAGAATCATGGGCAGAATCACGCAATTCTAGCAGTGATTCTAGAACATCCAGATGTGAATCGGAAGAGTCACAAATTCTGCACCTACTGGCTGTAGAATAACGCTGTAAGGCTTTACTCTCATATATAAAGAAATTATGTCATTACCATTAAGGCCTTATTCACACTGGTGCAATTTTGCCAAAAAGCACCTTTCCAGTGCTGCAAAAGCACATGAACATTAGTTTTCTTTAAATCCTATGTAACTGTTCACAGCACTGTATTTTTAAAAGTACAGCATTCTGCATCTTTGGTGTCCCGTTTCAAAGCACAAAACGCATCTCCTATTGAAAATTAATTGGGAACATCGAAAAACTTTTTTTGAGTCGCATGTCAATTTTTTTTTCAGGTGACCAGGGATAAAAGCACATGCAAAACTCATCTAAAATGCATATGCATTACAACGCAATGCAATAATGTGTAAAAAACACAATATGCTTTTTTGAAAAAAAAAAAAAAAGGCAAACTGTATTTTTAAGCACCCCAGAGTGAACAGGCCCTTAAGTGGCCCTGTCTGAGGGGCAACAAAATTAGACATTCATTACCCTGAGAAGAAAGTAGTTAGCTAAACCTGTTTGCAAAACTTCAACTATACACAAACTGAAATTGTTTTTAGGACATTGCTTGTAGCAGTGAGCAGGGCCATCTTTGAGGCAGGGCAAAAGGGGCAGCTGCCCTGGGCCCCAACATTATTGTGGGACCCAAGGCAGCTGCCTTATACTTGCCAACTATCCCAGTTTAAATTCCCTTATCCCTTGAAGTTTTAGTCCCATGCTGTGTCCATATATCTCAGTGTGAAGTGTTACTAATGTTGCTCAGCTCTGCCTATTGTCATGTACAGATGACTCACCTGCAGACCCTGTGTTTACATGATGTAAATAACCTGCACTGATATGTAAATAACAGCAGCATCAATATGTAAATAGCCACGGGACTGTTGCACTGATATGTAAATAGAGGCGGAATTCATATCTAAATCATGCCCCCCGAGGTCATATCCACCATCACTTCTGCTGAATGCTGCCCACTGGGGAGATAAAGGGGCATGCTTGAAAGTCCTGCCTACAACTGTGGTCATTAAGCCTAACATCAGCCTGTTCTGCAAAGGTAAGCAAATTGGAGGTGGAACCCTTGTTCAAAATAACATGGTGCCACAGCACAGTGAATTGTAGTGCATGTGAATACGCACTTCTCAGTAGATGAATGAGGGTGTCATTAACAATAGTTAATTACATTAATTACATTAGTACTTTAGGTACTGCTGAGAAGGGGACTATTAAAGGGAACCTTAATACACAAAGGACAGGATGTGACATAATCATCTTGCCTCTTTGCCTCATCAGAAGAAGCTTTGTATTCATTCATAGAATTCAAAGCTTCCAGTGAATGCCTGAGCAGTGCCCAACTCTATTTTGTTCCGGGAGTGGGACAGGGACTTCAGCGCCAGAACACAGCACTGTATATAGTATATGGCTGAGGCTGCATACAGTTAATACAGCTTGCCCAGCACCCCTTTTAGTGCAGAAAAAAAATATGTTTGGGCCAGCTTTGTCAAATTAACTATGTAAAGGGACATTAAATAACAGGCATTTTATATGACTAGTATAATTTCCTGATGCTTTCCCTTGCTTGTGAGCCGCATGTGCCACATGTCGCTTGTATGGCAGGTTGTGACTGTGCTCTTGTAAAGTATGATGCCTCTTTACATGGATGTCCAACATATTTTTCAACAGTCAAATTTGCATGTCCGAAAAATACACATGAAAGTGCGGGAAAATTATGCTAGGCATATGAAATGCCTGTTAACCCACTGTGTGCATGAACCCCAAACCAGGAACATCTAAACACAGGTAAAAGTGATCTGGAAGCATAATTTTTTTTTAGATTTCCTAGATTACTGAATTTAGAAAAGTTAGCCTTGATTCACACTGTAAATCACACAGGAACCACACCGCATTCCTGTGCAATTCAGATGCAATTCAGTGCGGTGCGATTTGAGGCCATTCATTTTCAATAGGCTCAAACCACACCACATCACTCTGAAAACATGCATGCACCTTTTAGTAGAGCCACACTGCAAACTGGTTGTATGGTCGTTTTGTACCATGCGATCCGATGCAAGCAAATGCACTGCGCTTGCGATCTGTTTGGGGTGTCGTTAAGGTTGCACTGACACCCGCTTTGGATTGCAAGGACAGTGCGATTTGAATGTGCTGTTGGAAACATGCAGGGATTGTGGTGTTTCCCACACTGCATTAGTGTGAACATAGGCTTAAAGAGGATATTTACACTAAAAAGAAAAAAAGAAAAGTCGGCAGCTACAAATAATGTAGCTGTTGACTTTTAATATAAGGACACCTACCTGTCCAAATATCCAGTACTGTCTTTGCCCAGGTCGGGTCTTCACCGGCCTTCAGGTCACCGGCGCCGGCTTGTTTAGTGTGGGAAGCCGACTGCGATTCCATGCGGCTTCACGGCTGGCTTCCCACTGCTTATGCACGAGACGCGCTGCACATTGTGAATGGTTCTGCAGCCTTCTGGGACCTGTGACCTGTTTAAAAAGGCTGTGGACAAAGAGAGGGGAGCTGAACTTCCGCTTAGATAGCCTAGGTGATCCAAGCGGAAGTAGGAGTGGGTACCTGGTAAAACCAGGTACCCCCCCCCCAGAAAAAAAAATTAAATTATAAAATTTGAAGGGGGGAAGGGGGAAGAAAAACGGAAGTTCCACTTTAAATGCAGGATTGTGAGTGTGAATGGGGCCTATCTATCTGATTTCTGGGATTTGCTAAGCCCTTTTCTTGTCTACTGCACAGAGAATCGTTTGTTGCACATAAACTAATACTCCAGGACCAGGATCCTTATTTTCACAAAAGTAACAGTTATTCTCAGTTTCATTTAGTGCGATTTGAAAACTACAGTCATATGGCTGAAATAAAGAACCTTATTCTTTGTGAGTTGTTTACAATCTATCATGCTGTAACAGACTTGTTTAGCCAACGCTCTTTCTTACCTTGTTGATGTCAAAGTTAGCCACATTCTGTATCTTATCAATCGGATTTTGCGGTGGTGGTTTCTTGTTCCGTTGCCCCCATGCCAAAGGGGTACTGAGGATCACGAGAAGGAGGACGACTTTTGGGGGAGACATGACTCTCAGGTGTCTCAACAAATATCTTGAATGGTTTAGATGGAGCAGCCCAAGCAAAGACCTCTGTTGGGAGTGTATTGACTTTGGACAATAGCAGTTGTGTACATTGCTTGTGTTTGCTGGGTGGTTGGGTAATCTTTATCTATGGAGCTTGCTGGAAATGACAAGTCTGTTTTCATTAGAGATTTCTATGTCCTTGGAGGGTCCAAAGGGTCAATTTTAGGAATTTCTGTCTGACTGGTGGCAAGGAAGTCACACAGATTTTGATTGTATCACGAATATGTGATGGGTTAATAATGTTATGAATAAAAGTATACTAAACTGCAAAGAAAAACATGTTAAAGCAGAATTCCAGGTATGGCAAGTTTTACATCAGCTGGGGGGAGTTAATAGTACTGACACCAATACTGATTGACACTATTGCGTCCACTAAATACCAGTGCTGGGGGTTCTTACTTTGTCTGCTGATACTACAGTAATGTTGGGGGTTATTATTGTGCTCCCATGTAAGGGGGGGACTCCAAAGTAAGCGTGGACAGTGGACTCCTATGTATGAGTGGACCCCTATACAAGGGGCGGGGACTCTTATGTAAGGGAAAGACGCCAAAGTAAATAGGCACTCTGATGAATGCCGATGTAATGGGGGACACCTATGTATGGGGGGGGGGGGGACTCCATTGTAAAGGGAATTTCTATATAAGGGGATCTCCTATGTAAAGAGAACTTCTATGTAAGGGGGGACTCCTATGTAAGAGGAGGGAATCTGATGTAAGGGGGGGGGGGGGTGGATTTCTATGTAAGGTGGAACTCTAATGTAAGAGGGAGACAGTGGATTTCTAACTAAGAATGGGGCTCTGATGTAAGGGGAACCTCCTATGTCAGGGGGTAAATCCAATGTTAAAAGGATTGCTATGTAAATGGGGGAACTCTGATGTTTAGGATGATATAAGGATGGACTCCTATGTAAGGGGGGACTCTGATGTAAAGGGGCAAGGGACTCCTAAGTGGGGAACAGTGGACATCCATATAAGGGGGAACTTCCTTTTAAGGAGAGACTCCTATGTAAGGGGGGGGGGGGAAATTTGAGGAGGGGGCTCCAGTGTAAGGGGGATTTTGATGTAAGAGGGACTCTGAAATAAGGGGGGGGGGCTCTGTTGGTAGGACGACTCCTATATATGGGGAGTCTTTGTAAAAGGTAAAGGGGAACCCTGTGTAAGAGGGGGCACACTGATGTGGGAGGGGGGGATGCTGTGTATGGAGGGACTCCAGTGTATGGATGATTCCTACATAAAGGGGGGACTGCTATGTAAGGAGGGACTCCAATGAATAGATGATTCCTACATAAAGGGGGGGGGCTCCTATGTAAGGGGAGGACTCTGATGTAAAAGGAGATGTCTATGTAAGGGGGGGGGGGGACCCAATGTGAGGGAGACTTCAATGCAAGTGCAAAACATTGAACTCATATTTAAGTAGGGCGCCTTTGTAGGGGTGGCACCTACA
The DNA here is from genome assembly GCF_042186555.1 of Aquarana catesbeiana. Taxonomy (NCBI): domain Eukaryota; kingdom Metazoa; phylum Chordata; class Amphibia; order Anura; family Ranidae; genus Aquarana; species Aquarana catesbeiana. Next base: position 234,174,015 of record NC_133332.1, on the reverse strand, counting down.
TAAGGTGGGGGGAACTCTGATGTGAGAGGGAACAGTAGACTCCTATCTAACGGGGGACTAAATTGTAAGTGGGGAACAGTGGATTTCTATGTATGGGGGGTGAGGGGTACTCCAATGTAAGTAGGGCACAGTGGACACTTATGTGAGGGGGTGCTTTTATGTAAGGAGGACTCCTATGTAAAGATGGGGGGCTCTGATGTAAGGAGGTCTCCTATGTAATTTGTGGACTTTGATGTAAGAAGGACTCTGTGTTGGGGGGGACTCTAATGTAAGGAAGAATATTAAACTCCTTTGTAAGTGGACTCTGATGTACGGGTTGCCTTTTGATGTAAGAGGGGTCTCCAATATAAGAGGGAGTCTTGCTGTCTGGTTGCTAAGTAGTCACAGCCAGTTTTATAAAGTTTTTCTGTAATGTGGACTGGAAAGCATATTTGATGGAAACTTTTTATTAATAATGATTGTGCCGAGTGTTGTACATGTTTATTAGATCGAGTTCTATTTACCCATACTCCTTCGTGCTCCTATAATCCTTCATACTTCCATACCACTTCATGCTCCCATAAACTTTCATGTCCCCATACTCTCATACTCCTTCATGCTCCTACCCTGTTTCCCCGAAAATAAGACCTAGCGTGATTGTCGGTGATGGCTGCAATATAAGCCCTACCCCCCAAATAAGCCCTACCCTGTTTCCCCTAAAATAAGCCCTACCCTGAAAATAAGACCTACAAGGACTTTAACTAGGGCTTATTTGGGGGGTAGGGCTTATATTGCAGCCATCACCGACAATCACGCTAGGTCTTATCTTCGGGGAAACAGGGTATAATCCTTTGTGGTCCCATACCCCATAATCCTTCACGCTCCTATACCCCTTCATACTCCTATACTCCTTGATACTCCCATATTCCTTCATGCTTCCATACTCCTATACTCCTTTATACTCCCATACACCCACCACTCCATAGAGAAGAATTGAGGTTACGATTGGGTCCACCTGAAAAACGGAAAAATCCACGTTCTGACGTCTGTGTGAAAGGGGCCATACTATTTCATTCTCTCATGCTCCCACATTCCTTTATATTACCACATTCCTTTATGCTCCTATACTCCTTTATAACCCCTTCATACTCCAGACTCCTTCATGCTTCTATAAGCCTTCCTGCTCCCATATTCCTTCATGCACCCATACTCTGTCATACTCCTTTATACTCCTATATACTCCTATACCCCTTCATTCTCCAGACTCCTTCATGCACCCATACTCTGTCATACTCCCATACTCCTTTACACTCCTATACCCCTTCATGCTCCCATACTCCTTCATGCTCTCATACTCCTTCATGCTCCCATACTCCTTCATGCTCTCATACTCCTTCATGCTCTCATACTCCTTCATGCTCCCATACTCCTTCATGCTCCCATACTCCTTCATGCTCCCATACTCCTTCACGCTCTTATACTCCTTCACGCTCCCATACTCCTTCATGCTCCCATACTCCTTCATGCTCCCATACTCCTTCATGCTCTCATACTCCTTCATGCTCTCATACTCCTTCATGCTCTCATACTCCTTCATGCTCCCATACTCCTTCATGCTCCCATACTCCTTCATGCTCCCATACTCCTTCATGCTCCCATACTCCTTCACGCTCTTATACTCCTTCATGCTCTCATACTCCTTCATGCTCCTATACCCCTTCATTCTCCAGACTCCTTCATGCTCTCATACGCCTTTACATACCTCCCCTGTAAAGAAAAATTAACCAAAAAAAAAAGGTTAATTAAATCCAGAAGGGCTTTTTTTAGCACTACTATTCCTTTATATTGGCTTTTAAAATGTACAAATGCAGCAATTTAGAATTTGGATGAAAGGTTTAGCACTGGGAAACACTTTTTGAAAGATAAAAAGTGCATTTTATATACAACTATATAGATCAGACCAAAATGAGGGACAAATGAGGGACATTGTTCCAAATCAGGGACAGTCCCTCGAAATCAGGGACAGTTGGGAGGTATGCCTTTATACTCCTTCATGCTCCCATACACGCACTGCTCCATAGAGAAGCATTTAGGTTCCGATTGGGCTCACCTGTCTGTTTTTCAGGTGGACCCAATCAGAACGTCTGTGGGAAAGGGGCCATACCACTTCATACTCATTCAATACCTTCCCACTGTTTGCACACTCTGGCCCACCCTCATTTCATCGTATATTACTGTGCATGGCACTACTACCGAGTTTTTTTTTGGGGGGGAGGGGGGTGTATTCTTGTGTTTTTAATTCCCCCAAATGTACAGGAAGAGAATTGGCAAATATCCAGCTGATGCCTGCAGTCACATTGGCCAGGATTCATCCGCTTTATTAAAAAATATTCCCCACAGCACTAAAATCTCCAGTTTCGGTGCAGGATCGCCTCTCGCCCTGCAGGTGGCAGCAGCGTACAGAAGTATACAGGGCTGAGCTCAGCGTGCCGCACAGCCAGTGCTCAACTCCGTGTCCATATTTGTCATCGTACGACTCTCCACCCCCCTTCGCAGAGACAGGACGTAACCATAGAGGACAGGACAGGGCGGGGCGGAGCGGCCGGGGTCATAGAGAAGGAGCAAAGAGAGGTGGGACGATCCGGAAGTGGAGGTGAGAGCTGAGTACGGTGCTGGAGGTTCCAGAATTACGGGGACGAGGGGTGGACGGAGGAGAGATAACAGTCCAATACAAGTGGGGGTGGGCACTACTCCCTGTGTGCACACTGCTACAGAAAATTCACTGACACCACTACTGTACACTGACACCACTACTGTACACTGACACCACTACAGATCATTCACTGACATCACTACTGGTACACTGACATAACTACAGAACATTCACTGACATCCCTACATAACATTCACTGACACCACTACAGAACATTCACTGACACCACTACAGAACATTCACTGACACCACTACAGAACATTCACTGACACCACTACAGAACATTCACTGACACCACTACAGAACATTCACTGACACCACTACAGAACATTCACTGACACCACTACAGAACATTCACTGACACCACTACAGAACATTCACTGACACCACTACAGAACATTCACTGACTCCACTACAGAACATTCACTGACTCCACTACAGAACATTCACTGACACCACTACAGAACATTCACTGACACCACTACAGAACATTCACTGACACCACTACAGAACATTCACTGACACCACTACAGAACATTCACTGACACCACTACAGAACATTCACTGACACCACTACAGAACATTCACTGACACCACTACAGAACATTCACTGACTCCACTACAGAACATTCACTGACATCACTACTATACACTGACACCACTACAGGACATTCCCTGACGCCACTACTGTACACTGACACCACAGAATATAACTGATTCTACATATTCACTGACCCTACAAAATGTAACTGGCTGTAGAGTGTACACCATCACTAAGGGCTCATTTACATTTGCTTTAACACACATTAACAGCTAGTTTACACTTGCTTCAAAACATGGCTTCGGACAGGCTTTGTTAAAGCTCTCTGAACGCTAGTCAAAGATCCTGTCACTAAATAAAATGGTTAGCATACAGTCCTGTTTACACCTTGCTTTTGCTTTGCTTCGCTTCCAAAATTATACCCCATGTAGCTTTAGTGGTGCTTCAAAGCATGGCCGTCTTAATGAGTGGGCACTGCCCAGGGGTAAACATGTACTGCTTTCAAGCCGATCAGGTCAGCAGGAGCATCAGCAGTGCAGACCGTTGTTCCTCATTTTTACTGACAGTCTACTGACTGGAATGGTACCAGGTGATTGGAGAAAAGCCAATGTAGCACCAATATTTAACCACTTCCATACAGGGCATTTTCACCCCCCTTCCAGCCAGGCCAATTTTGAGTTTTCAGTGCTGTCGCAGTTTTAATGACAATTGCGCAGTCATGCAAAACTGTACCCAAATGAAATTTTTATAATTTTTCCCCCCACAAATAGAGCTTTCTTTTGGTGGTATTTGATCAGCTCTGTGGTTTTTTATTTTTTGCGCTATAAACCAAAGGAGAGTGACAAGTTTTAAAAAAAAAAACAATATTTTTTACGTTTTACTATAATAAATATCCAAATTAAAAAAAAACAAACAAATTTTTTCCTTAGTTAAGGCCGATTATGTATTCTTCTACATATTTTTGGTAAAAAAAAACCTGCAATAAGCCTATATTGATTGGTTTGCGCAAAAGTTATAAGGTGTACAAAATGGGGATAGATTTATGGCATTTTTATAATTATTATTTTTTTTACTAGTAATGGCGGTGATCTGCGATTTTTATCATGACTGTGACATTGCGGACATATCGGACACATTTGATACTATTTTGGGACCATTCACATTTATACAGCGATCAGTGCTGTAAAAATGCACTGATTACTGTATAAATGTCACTGGCAGGGAAGGGGTTAACACTAGGGGCGAGCAAGGGGTTAAATCTGTTACCTAGGGAGGGATTCTAACTAGAGGTCGACCGATATGGGTTTTTCTCTGGCCGATGCCGATATTTAGAAATCGCGGTGGCCGATTCCGATATGTGATGCCGATTTTTTTTGGGCCGATATATTTGGCCGATTTATTTATTTTTTTTCCCTTCATCTCATAAAATCTAACAGTTAGACCCCTTTCACACTGGGGCGTTTTTCAGGCGCTTTTGGGCCAAAAAGAGCGCCTGTAAAGTGCCTGTAAAACGGCTCCCCTGCAGTCTCAGTGTGATATCCTGAGTGCTTTCACACTGAGGCGATGCGCTGGCAGGATGTAAAAAAAAGTCCTGCAAACGGCATCTTTGGAGCGGTGTATACCACCACTCCTGCCCATTGAAATGAATGCGCACCGCTGCCGAAGCGCCTGCAAAGCGTTTTGGCAGCGGCGCTTCAGGGGCGCATTTAACCCCTTCCTCGGCCGCTAGCTGGGTTATAAGCGCCCCGCTAGCAGCCGAATAGTGCCTCTAAAATGACGGTAAATCGCCGCTAAAACTAGCAGCGTTTTACCATCAACTCCTGCCCGCTCCAGTGTGAAAGCAACCTTAAGTGATACAGAAAATTTTTTACATTTAAACATTAAACAAAACAAACCTCCAATCAGTTCACTTGTATGTATAATTTAGAAAAAAAAAAAAAAAAAAAACTATCTTAAATATTAAATACACAAAAACAGGTAATCAAAACTTTTGGACGAAAAAAAAATGGGCTAACTTTACTGCTTAGTTTTTTTTTTAATTCATTACTGTATTTTTTTTTTTTTAAATTGCGTTTAAAAGACCGCTGCGCAAATACCGCGTGACATAAAATATTGCAACAACTGCTATTTTATTCCCTAGGGTCTCTGCTAAAAAAAATATATATAATGTTTGGGGGTTCTAAGTGATTTTCTAGCAGAAAATACAGGATTTTTACCTGTAAGCAACAAGTGTCAGAAAAGATTTAGTCTTTAAATGGTTAAACTGAGAATTCCTACAAAGAGTTCGGTCTATTGATAAAAAAGAACTTGAAGAGATACAAATGTATCTTCTTATCAGACTTGGCAGGCTGCCCAGAGGAGGAGAGAAGATAACTTTCAGGCAACTTGCATTGACTCTATTACAGAAGTCATTTGCAAGTCAGGGCTGAAGTTACAATCGGCCTTTTTTATCAGCACAATCGGCTGATGCCGATTAAGTAAAAAACGCCAAATATCGGCCGATTTATCGGCCAGCCGATAATTCTAACTGTAGGGGGATGGGACTCACAAGGGAAGGAGAACGATCAGTGTTCCGTTGTACTGGGAATACACGATCGGTCTCCTCTCCCCTGACAGGACATGGATCTGTGTGTTTACACACACAGATCCTAGTCTCTGCTCTGTTACTGGCAATCGTGGGTGCGCGGCGGACATTATGGCCGCCGGGTGCACGTACATCGGCTCCAGAGTGACGCCCCCTAGACGGCCGGGAAGCCGAGGACATCATATGACTATGGGCGGGGAAGCAAGTGGTTAAAAAGGGCCTAAAATACATCCCTGGGAATTACAGACCAGTTAGCCTAACATCAATAGTATGTAAACTCTTGGAGGGGATGATAAGGGACTATATACAAGATTTTAGTAACGAGAATGGTATCATTAGCAGTAATCAGCATGGATTCATGAAAATTCATTCTTGCCAAACCAATCTATTAACCTTCTATGAGGAGGTGAGTTGCCATCTAGATAAAGGAAGGCCCGTAGATGTGGTGTATCTGGATTTTGCAAAAGCATTTGACACAGTTTTGCATAAACATTTACTGTACAAAATAAGGTCCGTTGGTATGGACCATAGGGTTAGTACATGGATTGAAAACTGGCTACAAGGGCGAGTTCAGAGGGGGATGATAAATGGGGAGTACTCAGAATGGTCAGAGGTGGGTAGTGGGGTCCCCCAGGGTTCTGTGCTGGGACCAATGCTGTTTATTTTGTTCATAAATGACCTGGAGGATGGGATAAACAGTTCAATCTCTGTATTTGCGGACGATACTAAGCTAAGCAGGGCAATAACTTCGCAGGATGTGGAAACCTTGCAAAAAGATATGAACAAATAATGGGGTGGGCAACTACATGGCAAATGTAAAATAAGGCATTTGGGTGGCAAAAATATGAATGCAATCTATACACTGGGGGGAGAACCTCTGGGGGAATCTAGGATGGAAAAGGACCTGGGGGTCCTAGTAGATGATAGACTCAGCAATAGCATGCAATGCCAAGCTGCTGCTAACAAAGCAAACAGAATATTGGCATGCATTAAAAAGGGGATCAACTCCAGAGATAAAACAATAATTTTTCCGCTCTACAAGACTCTGGTCCGGCCGCACCTAGAGTATGCTGTCCAGTTCTGGGCACCAGTCCTCAGGAAGGATGTACTGGAAATGGAGCGAGTATAAAGAAGAGCAACTAAGCTAATAAAGGGTCTGGAGGATATTAGTTATGAGGAAAGGTTGCGAGCACTAAACTTATTCTCTCTGGAGAAGAGATGCTTGAGAGGGGATATGATTTCAATTTATAAATACCGTACTGGTGACCCCACAATAGGGATAAAACTTTTTTGCGGAAGGGAGTTTAACAAGACACTCATTAAAATTAGAAAAAAAGAGGTTTAGCCTTAAATTACGTAGAGGGTTCTTTACTGTAAGAGCGGTAAGGATGTGTAATTCCCTTCCACAGTCGGTGGTCTTAGCGGGGGCATCAATAGATTCAAAAAACTATTAGATAAGCACCTGAATGACCGCAACATACAGGGATATACAATGTAATACTGACATATAATCACACACATAGGTTGGACTTAATGGACTTGTGTCTTTTTTTTCAATCTCACCTTCTATGTAACTCCCCTCTCATTTAATCACGATAGACTGTCCCTCGGGATCTTCAATATATCCCGAGTTGGTGGGCGGAGCCGGGGGTGTGGCTGCCTCCTCCACTCCTTCCAAACACTTGTTCACCTAAGGATGAGCTCTGGCATGTTCGCACAGCCCACATGCAGAGCCCGCCAGGAAGTCGGCACTGCACAACGCTAATCACAGGCAGTGAGACATTTCCTGATCTCTGCAGTGCCGACTTCCTGGTGGACTCTGCACGTGGGCTGTGCGAACACGCCGGAGCTCATCGTTCTTGTTCACACAGGCTGAGGAAGAGAGACCACAGCAGCCCCTAGAGTGTCCGTATCCAGGAATGCAGTAAGTGACTGAGCACATATCACTGCATACAGCACTAAGCTGCCACTATTTCACCCTGTACAACCCAATCCTGTTACTATAGCTCCCTGTACTACCCAATCCTGTCACTATAGCTCCCTGTACTACCCAATCCTGTCACTATAGCTCCCTATACTGTCCAATCCTGTCACTATAGCTCCCTATACTGTCCAATCCTGTCACTATAGCTCCCTATACTGTCCAATCCTGTCACTATAGCTCCCTATACTACCCAATCCTGTCACTATAGCTCCCTATACTGTCCAATCCTGTCACTATAGCTCCCCATACTGTCCAATCCTGTCACTATAGCTCCTTATACTGTCCAATCCTGTCACTATATCCCCCTATACTATCCAATCCTGCCATTATATCCCCCTATACTATCCAATCCTGCCACTATACCTCCTTATACTATCCAATCCTGCCACTATACCTCCCTATACTATCCAATCCTGCCACTATACCGCCTTATTCTACCCAATTCTGTCACTATACCTCCCTATACTACCCAATCCTGTCACTATACCTCCCGAAGCTATCCAATCCTGCCACTATACCTCCCTATACTACCCAATCCTGTCACTATACCACCCAATCCTGTCACTATACCTCCCTATACCACTCAACCCTGTCACTATACCTCCCTATACCATCCAACAGGGTCCAGCGATGGGGGCGCACGAAGGCCCGCTCATCTCCCCCTCCTCTCTGCAGCTCTAGCATTGTAATTGTGGGCGCCCAGCTGTGGCTTCACAGCTGGGCACCCACTGTGCGTGCCGTGCAATCATCTGGGTCCTGTGACGTGTCACAGATGATTGTCGAGAGGGAGGGGGAGAGGTGATCTCCCTTTCAGTGCTGTGGTGCGCCGGGAGGAAGTGGGAGCTGGGACCCTCTGAAAAGAGGGTACCGGCTCCCCCCCCCCCCCCCCCCCAAAAAAAATGACATTCCAAATGTGGTATGTCAGGGGGTGACCTCCCTTAAAGCGGAAGGTGGAACTCCGCTTTAAGTTTATAACTGAATCCACAATGTACACTGACTGTGTACACTTCATTATATGCACCACATAACACTGTGTGGTTGGTGTGCACAGTATATACTGACACTGATGGGGGCGCACAGTATATACTGACACTGATGGGAACGCACGGTATACATTGATAGAAATTGGCGCGCACAGTATATACTGACACTGATGGGAGCGCACAGTATAGACCGATATAAATCGGTGTGCACAGTATATGACACTGATGGGAGCTTGCAGTATATACTGATATAATTCGGTGCACACAGTATATACTGATGGGAGCGCACAGTATACACTGGTATAAATCCGTGCGCACATTAAATACTGACACTGATGTGGGGCGCTCAGTATACATTGATATAAATCGGCACGCACAGTATATACTGACACTGATGGGAACGCACAGTATACACTGATATAAATCGGTGCGCACAGTATACATTGATATAAATTGGTGCAAACAGTATATACTGACACTAATGGGAGCTCACAGTTTACACTGATATAAATCGGTGTGCACGGTATATACTGACACTGATGGGAACACACAGTATACACTGGTGCGCACAGTATATACTGACATTAATGGGAGCTCACAGTTTACACTGATATAAATCGGTGTGCACGGTATATACTGACACTGATGGGAACACACAGGATACACTGGTGCGCACAGTATATACTGACACTAATGGGAGCGCACAGTATACACTGGTATAAATCGGTGTGCACAGTATATACTGACACTGATGGGAACGCACAGTATACAGTGATATAAATTAGTGCGCACAGTATATACTGACACTGATGGGAGTGCACAGTATACACACTGATATAAATCAGTGCGCACAGTATATATTGACACTGAAGGGAGTGCACAGTATATACTGACACTAATGGGAGCGCACAGTATATACTGATATAAATCGGTGCGCACAGTATATACTGACACTGAAGGGAGCGCACAGTATACACTGATGCAAATCAGTATGCACCATATACACTGACACGAGTCGGTGCACACTGTATACGCTGACACTGATTGGTGCGCACTTTATATGCTGACACTGATTGGTGTGCACTGTATACGTGGACACTGATTGATGTGCACTGTATACACTGACCTGAATTGGTGCACACACTTTAAAATGTAAAACTAAAGTGGAAGCACATTGAACATGTTATAATGTTATGGCCTTCAGTCCATTGTGTATTTTTGAGCAAATATCCCATTTATTGTAAATAGTACAGTCACCTCACTGCTGAAATAAATGTTCTATTTGTGGTATATGCTTCTGCACTGTTCTTGTGTTTACAATACCTCGAGAGTACACCTGGGTGAAGGAAATATGCCGGTAGTTGTACATAGGCTGGCTGAGTCAGTTCAGTGTAAGAGCCTATAATGTCTGTTTTACACAGAAGTGTACCGGTCTACCAATGGCAAATGCCTTATTGGCTCATTGATCTGAATGTGTGGAGGAGTATTCCCCATCATGGGTCATCCCCCGGGATCATCCACTGTTTTCTGTGCTTCTTGGGCTCCCTATTCCCTGTCCTCTCATCTCCTCCCCTCAGTATGCTTTTCTCAGTTTGTTTTTTTTTTGTTTTTGCCCCCCCAGATGATGGGTAAAAACAAAACCCCCTTTAAGTTAAACATGTGCTTTCCCCCCTACAGCAGAACACACTCCTCTTTCCTTATTCCCCATAGCTCCATTCACCTGCTGGAAGCTGCCCTGTGTATATTAGGAGTTGCTCACATAATAATTGACATGGGACACAGGAGTGAGTCATGTGGTTCCCCATGCGGGGCAGCAGCTGAATGGAGTGGTGGAGGGAGTGAAGGAAAGGGCTGTATGTTGCTGGAAGGGGGTGGGGGACTAACATGAACCTGTTGCTGTGCTTGGAGAAGACACAGGTTTCCACCAAAAAATGGCTTAATTCACTGTAATATCTTTCTAATATCGCTTCATGGTATTTTATATGTTTTTAACTGTTTTAGGCCCAACAAGAAAGACAGAATGACACAATGGAGTTCGCTGGTCCCTCCTTCCTCCCTGACAGCATCCTCTACCAGATATTCCTGAGCTTGGAGCCCGCGGATCTGCTCTCAGCCGGTCTGGTGTGCAGGCGCTGGTATGCTGTGTCCCGTGACGACTTCCTTTGGAAGGAACTCTTCTACAGACACTACCATGTGCAGAGGCTCATCCACCGCTACCCAGGTCAGACCCAGGGCTTTACACTTGAATCCTTAGCATTATGTGCAGCATAGAGGGGGAGGGCATGGACTGCAGGTTGAAAAATTGTGGCAAGCAAGTTTGGCACAAGATCCTCTGTATTGGTTCTCATACTATTACCGAAGTAGTATTAAACCCAAATGCAAGCATTTATTGTATTGCCGTTTACCAATTCTGAGATGTGATGGTTGCATTAGTTTACTTTTTTAGACTTTCTTCTATTTTTTTCTGGTGATACAGCTGGTAAGTCTGTTTTTAAAGAACAAGCTGTCCTGTAGACCATTGCAGGGAAGAGACAGATTATCAAAAAAGGATAATACTGTTTGCTAAAACTAAACTGCCTATATGGGGGGAGAGTTACTAAAACTGAAGCAGTCAGAATCTGGTGCAGATGTGCATGGTAACCAATAATCTTCTAACCTCAGCTTGTTCAATTAAGCTTTGGCAATAAAACCTGGAAGCTGATTGGTTTATATGCAGAGCTGCACCAGATTTTGCACCATTAAAGTGATTGTAAGGCTTTTTTTTTTTTTTGAATAACAAACATGTCATACTCACCTCCACTGTGCAGTTTGTTTTGCACAGAGTGGCCCCGATCCTCGTCTTCTGGGGTCCCTGAAGTCGAGGATCGGGGGCCACTCTGAGGTAGCTCCTCCCTGCATCGTATAACCCCTAGGAGAAGCACTCTCCCAGTGGGGGTTTTAGCTTGCGGGTGCGCTCCCGAGTCCAGCATTTGCGTCCATAGACGCAGAATGCCAGACTCGGCCCCGCCCCCGGTACCCATGTCATTGAATTTGATTGACAGCAGCGGGAGCCAATGGCTGCGGTGCTATCAATCTATCCAATCGAGCTGAGACAATGGGCAGAGGGGGAAGTGCCCACCTCTGGCGTGGGAAATACGGGGCTCAGGTGAGTAAAACTGGGGGGCTGGTCAGTGACAGAGGTTTTTTCACCTTAATGCACAGAATGCATTAAGTTGAAAAAACATGAGGGTTTACAACCCCTTTAAGTTTAGGTAAATAACCCCCATAGTGTGAGCTGGCGTTTGTTAGACAATGCTGCTCTCCAAAGGTCCCCCTGTGCTGCTTCATTCAGAGTGGGGGCACTCTAATACAAGCGCTGTGTTACTGGCCAGATCACCAGGTGAAAACAGCGGGATAAAAAAACAAATGCAGCCATCACACCGAATGATTAGTAAGCTGCATTATATTACATTATTTGGGTTTAATGTCGCTTTAAATAACCTAACAACTGGATATACCAGTTCACGTGTCAGTAGAAAACCAGGACATCTGTAAATAGTTATTAATACTTTTAATTTAGTAAATGGCTAAAGTTTTTTTTTAGCATATTGGAACTTCAATAACTTCTTATGAATACTTGGTGATTTATATTGTGTCCAATGAGGTCCGCCTGTCAGTTTTTCAGGCGAACCTGATCGGATGGTCCATTTACCCCTGTGGCCAGGTGGGTGTAAATGGACTTATGTTCGTTTTAAACCCGCCTATCTCCAGGTCCGATCTGCTAAAAAAAAAAAAAAAAAAAAACAGAAGGGGCTCTGTCCTCTTCCATTAAGGCGGATCAGAGGGTAGTTGGGTGTAAATGGACAGCAGAGTCCTTTTATTCCTGGCCGCCAATAGGGCAGAGCTGTGCAGACAGGCCGAAAGTTGCCTGGTTCCTGACGATCTTACCGTTCTTGGTTCGTGTGTACCCAGCTTTAGGGGTGTGAGACAGCTGGCAGAAAGGTGCTGTGACAAGAGTGAAGAGAAGGTGGGGGTGCTGTGCCATGACCTAGAATGTGTGATGGGAAGCTTAGCAATCAAGGGGAAGATAGGTGTGAAGGGAGGCGCTGTGATGGGTGTAGTTGAGGTGGTAGGAGGGGTTGAGCTGGGGCAGGGACAAGCAGCATGGGGGTGGAGGGATGAGGAGCAGGGGACAGCACCGTGGGATGGGGAGGCAATGGTTTTAAATACATTCTTTTGCGTTTTCACAAAGGAAAAAGGGGGATATAGTAACCGAGACTGTAATGTTAATAAAAACATGTAATATAGGGTAATGCATTTGGCTGCTAAAAATATGAACACAAGTTGCTCACTAGGAGGAGAACCTCTGGGAGTATCCAGGAGAGAAAAGGACCTGGGGGGTGCTAGTAGATGACAGGCTCAGCAATGGCATGCAATGCCAATCTGCTACAAACAAAGCCCACAGAACATTAGCATGCATTAAAAAGGGGATTTACTGTAGAGATCTTGAGTATGCCGTCCAGTTCTGGGCACAAGTCCTCAAGAAGGATGTGCTGGAACTGGAAAAAGTTCAGAGAAGGACAACAAAGCTAATAAAGGAACTAGAGCAGTGATGGCGAACCTTGGCACCCCAGATGTTTTGGAACTACATTTTCCATGATGCTCAACTACACTGCAGAGTGCATGAGCGTCATGAGAAATGCAGTTCCAAAACATCTAGGGTGCCAAGGTTCGCCATCACTGGACTAGAGGATCTCAGCTTTGGGGAAAGACTACAAGCATTGAACTTATTTTCTCTGGAGAGGAGACGCTTGAGAGGGGGGATATGATAGCGATACAAATACATTACTGGTGACCCTAACATAGGGAAAAAACTTTTCAGTGAAAAGGAGTTTAAAAAGACAGGCAGCCAGTCACTGAAATTGGAAGAGAAGCGGTTTAACCTTAATCTGCGTAGAGGGTTCTTTACTGTCGGAGCGTTAAGGATGTGGAATTCTCTTACACAAGCAGTGGTATCAGCAGGGAGCGTCGATAGTTTAAAAAAACTATTAGATGGGCATCTTAACGATCACAACATACAAGGGTATACAATGTATTATTGACATAAACCCCTTTTCCCTCACACACCACAGGTTGAACTGGATGGACTGGTGTCTTATTTCAACCTTGCCAACTGTGGGTAGAAGTAGACCGTAGGGTCAGATATGGGGGTTGTGGAGAGGAGAAGCGGGTCGCTACAGCTTTGGATGTACAGATGAGAAGCGGAGGACCACAGCATTGGATTGAGGGAGGTGTGAAGAGCAAAGGGCAGCAGTGTTGGCTATAGTGGTATAGAGTAGGATTTAGGGGACCTCAGCATTATATGGAGGTTTGAGGAGGCTGGAACTGTAGCATTGGATCTGGGGTTAAGAGCAGGGGGCAGGTGCATTGGATGGTGAGGAGTGAGGGATTGGAGGGGTATGATTTGGGATGGGAGAGGTCAGGTGAGAAGAACGCTGGGCAGCTTGAGCTTCAACGTTTGAGAAGGAGCTGGAGGCAGAGATAGAGGCAATAAAAGGGTAGTGTAGGAGGCAGAGCGCTGAGGCTGGAAGCAGAGGAGGAGATTGACTGTCGTCAGTTTGTCGGTGGGGTGGTTTATGGTTTCTGTCCCCCCTTGTGCTAGTTGTGTCCCTGTTTCCGTTCCGGCTAGGTGGGAGGAGATAGGCAACTGCTGATTCATGGCTATCCAAGTTTACAAGATGCATTAGACAAATGTAGTTACATGCAGACACCTAAATCAGAATTCTAGTGCGCTAGGTGGGTTATCATTACAAATGTAGTAATGGTAATATATTACTGCGCAGCTTTTACATGACGCTGCAGAATTCCTTGAAACACTCAGCATCCGACTACAGTAAAGTAAAATTAAATGAGTTGGTAATGGTTACTGCACACATAGTAACTACTTTTTACAGTTTTAATAATTAAGCCTGTTATGTTGTATAATATATTTTTTGCTACATGTGACAGGCACAGACTCTTGGTATGCAGAGTTCCAGCGTCTTCGTGACACGATTCCATGTGTGGAGGTCCAGAAACTCCACGAACACACAGACCAGGTCCTACACATCAGCTTCTCACATGCTGGGGACTTGTGTGCCTCTTGTTCTAAGGACTGTACAGTCAAGGTGAGCATGGGTGATTCCATGTTATATGCTGTTATAAGTGTACAGAGCATGTTGGACCTTCTTCTTTATTTGCCTTTTGTCCTATCTGCAGATCTGGAACACAAAACACCCCTTTACTCTCCTGCACAGTGCTAACATGAGACCCCATCACTGGAGCTACACACAGTTCTCGCAGTTTAATTATGATGACACACTCCTTCTGGTGTCCGGGGTTTTTGTGGGACCCCATAACTCCTCCGCAGGGGAAATTGCAGTCTTTAGTATTGGTAAGGTGATGGAATCTAAACTATTTTGCACATACGTTATATTTTTTTATGAACGTGTAAACACCTGTACACAGTTTGCAGAAATCAATGTACATCTCTCTCTTCCCTCTCCTTCTTTTCATGCTCACTTCTCTCATTTCTCTCCCCATCTTCTCTTCTTCCTGACTCTCTTAACTTTTGTTCTCTTTCTCCTTGCTTATTTTTCTCCCTCTTTCTTTGTAGATGGATTCAACCTTTTGTCTCGGGTAAGGAATAAGCCATATGATGTGTTTGGCTGCTGGCTTAATAATGCCCACCTTATCTCTGGGAATCTTCATCGCATGGGTCGTATCACCTCCTGCTCCGTCCTCTGGCTTAACAAGGCCTTCCAGGTGAGCAGCAGACAAACCTACATATAACTGGTATCAGCTAATCAGATGTTCGAATTTGGTAGTTTGTCAGCAAATCTTTATGGTTTACTAAAGTGGTAAGTAGGATAGTAAAGGGGAAAAAAATCAGCACATAGAAGATTCAAGGAAACAAAGTATAGCTGACAGAAAAGAGTATAAAAATAGACAAAAGAAGGCCAAATATATTATCAGTGCTGCCAAAGCACAGAAAGAGGAGGAAATTGCTAAATCTATTAAGGAAGGAAAACAAACCTTTTTTAGATACATTAGTGATAGAAGGAATAAATACAATGGGATCACTAAAATGAAAACTGGGCACAACACATATGTTGAGGGAGACCTGGATGTAACAAACCATTTAAACAGTTACTTCTGTTTATTCTTCTCAGAAATAAATTGCACTAATCATAACAAGTATGTATAAATGTAAATCTCTGCGCTGGTCTGAAATGGTGGAACAGCTGCTACTCAAGAAGGAAGGAAGGAATCAAATACATACTAATAATATAAATGGTGCGCTATTCCCTGTGTTAAAGTATGTAACACAGTGTATTAAAAAGAACAAAAAGTGACTGATGTGTACACAATAATTTGTGAGGTAATTGCCTTAATAGTTTGAGACTGATACCAAATAGATAACGGCATAATACATCAAATGATGATTCCGCGCCACAGCAATAAAGATAAAGTGCAAAAAGTGCCAAATAAATATGGTTAATAAATGGTGTACAATTGATTGATTAATGAACTAGTACATCGATCCAGGGGCATCAAAAAATAAACAAATAAATAAAAGTCAATGTGGTGATTATCTCCTATTCAGGCATTTTTCTAATTAATGTCCAAAATGCTCCTCCAAAGTAGGTTTAAGCCGCACATCTTAAGGGTGAGAGGTATAAAATCCCATCAATAAGCTCACAGAACTCTCACCTTAAAGCGGGGGTCCACCTATCTATCGTTTTTTTTTTTTTTTTTTTTTGAGTTCATTCACAAACTTTTCTTCTCAGCATTACATACTCACATATTGTGTGTAATATTTCCGCCTGTGTCAGATTTCGTCGGAAAGAATAACTTATATTATTCACTGCAGGCGGTTTCCATCTTCATTGTGGGCATTTGAAGCCCACAAGCATTTATTTCCTGGATGTGGTGAATGCTGTGCTCCCAGCATACACCGCTCGTTCCCGCACATGCTCAGTGGCATCCTGGGAAGCCTGAGACTAGCTCCCAGGAGTCTGGAAGAGGCTAGAAACACGCCTACTTCCACGGGAGGAGAACCAGGAAGTGCAAAGAAGAATAAAAAAATAAAAGGTAATTACGGCGATTTAAATTTTTTTAAACGGCATGTCAGCATCTAGGCAAGGAAGAGAATACATACAGATATTGTTCAAAATTTGGGTGGAACCCCGCTTTAAATTCTTGAATTTAACAGCATATATTTCTGTAAAATAATCTGTTCCGCTATTCCGACATCTACCACCAGGGGGTCCTCCGTTCCAATTAATATTATACTTGAATGGAAGCTTCAAATCCACATCCTCGTAATGCTCTCGTACTCCCAGGGGAGGGGGTGAGAGAATAGGGAAGGGATGGGAGAAAAAGAGAACTCCAATGGTGTAATATGTTCAAAAATAAAATGCTTTTATTCAATGGACAAGCTGGACTCTTACATCAATAAAAACTATAACAAGCTTAAAAATCAGATCGCATGGCGTTTGAACGCCGTTCTCACGTCACTTCCGGTATTTACTCAACCTCCGACCACTCCCTACGCGTTACGTCATCACGTGACTTCATCAGGGGATACGGATTGGCTGTAGGGGTGCTGAAATTAATCGCTGCATCGTTGCATTGCGATTCGGGTGTCCCCGATGCGGCATCGATGCATGCGACCGTAAGAATCGATTGCCGGTGACGTCTTTGCCCCGCCCCTCCCGGGAGAGCTCTCAGTTCGTATCCCGTCGTGTACAATGCCCGCCTCTCTCCTCTTATTTTCAGCTCTTCTCACGTCAGCGGAGAATTCTCAGCCCCGCCCGCTGACTGTCACTATCATATCAGAAGAGAGGTGGGCGGGGCTGAGAATTCCCTGCTGACGTCAGGAGAGAAGTGAGACTTGAGAGCAGAGAGGCGGGCCGGGCAGTCACATCAGAGGTGCCTATGCTCTGGGCTGCTGATAAGGGGGTACACGCAGCCCATCCTCCTAGCCCACCCACATAGTTCACTAGGCTAGCAGGCCGGAACTCCGGAGCGATGTCAGGACTCAGTAGGGAGGGACTAATGAGGGAACTTGAGATACCCATTGGCAGAGGAGGCAGCGCCGCCTATAGGCGGCACCGCCTCCTGCTGCCTCCTCAGCCAATGGGTGCACAGGGAGGCCTGTCCATCACATTCTTCGTCCCTCGGTCTTCCTGACTTGGTGCAGGCACTGGATGGAGTGGCTTTCAATGGAGCTTCTGAGCAAACTTAATTTGCTGACTGAGGTGAGGAAGAGTTTTGTCCAAGTAGTCATAAAGGCAAACTTAGGAGCTGCTAGAAGTGACGGCATGTTTGGATGGATGCTGGGGAAAGCCCATGCAGTGATAGCTCAGCCTGGCAGAGAAGTGGGCAGAGGAAGTTTTCTTTTGTGAGATCGTCTGAGCTATCACTGCACTGGCATCCCTGGCATCCCTTCAGATGAGAACAATCAGCAGACAAGAAAAGGGGATGATTCTTCTACAGGATTCCATATGGATTAAGGAGCACCAGTGCCCCCCCTCCCCCACCGACTGGCAGTGCCTCCAAACTGCCCCCATTAGGCACCAGGACCCCTATCTCCCCTCACTAACCACTTGAGCCTCCTATCTCTCCCCACTAGGCCCCAGGAACTCTCCCATCTCTCCCCACTAAGCGCCAGGACCCCCCATCTCTCCCCACTAATCATCCTTCATCTCCCCCCACTAAGCGCCAGGACCCCCCATTTCCCCTAATTGAGCACCAGTGATCCCTTTTATCCTCCTTGAAAAAAATGGAGATATTTATTATAGCAAAAAGTAAAAAAATATTGTGTTTTTTTTCAAAATTGTTGCTTTTTTTTTGTTTATAGCGCAAAAAATAAAAAACGCAGAGATGATCAAATACCACCAAAAGAAAGCTCTATTTGTGGGGAAAAAAGGACATCAATTTTGTTTGGGTACAACGTCGCACGACCGCGCAATTGTCAGTTAAAGTAACGCAGTGCCGAATTGCAAAAAATGGCCTAGTCATTCAGCAGCCAAATCTTCCGGGGCTGAAGTGGTTAAGGGGGTGAGGTTATTTTTAATTCAAAGTTCCAGTACATTTTTTTGTTTATTAAAAAGTCAGCAGCTACAAAAAAAAAGTGTATCTTCTTTTAATAAAAAGACACTCACCTGTCCCACAATCCAGCGACGTGGCCACCCGAACCCTCCCTTCTCTCCCCCGCCTGTCCACGGCGCTGGCAATACTTCTGTGGGCATCCAGCTGTGACAGCTTGCAGCTTCACAGCCGGGTGCGCCTGTCTCACTGCCCTGTCCTGAATGGCCGGGCAATCTTTTGGGACCTGTGATGTGTCCCAGAAGTTTGTAGGGAGGAAGGGCCGCCTAGGCGGCCCAAGCGGAAGTGGGAGTTCGTGGGTAATCGTGATGCATCGTGATGCATCATGGAATTGAATCGTTGACCAGATAATCGTAATCGAATCGTGAGACCAGTGAAGATGCGCACCTCTAATTGGCTGTGGGGGATTTGCTTATAACTGGTAAACCCGGAAATAGAATTGCAGCCATTTTCTTGTGGTCCGCTGTATTAGGCAACCGCGGCCATTTTCTTATAGCCTATAACATATATTAACCGCAGCCATTTTGCTAGTCATTTGAGAAAAAGACCTTCTCTGGTGACAGTTCTAAACTAGGAATCTTACATATTGATTCAAGCTAAGGTTCAGTTTAATGGCATAGTGTGACTCCTTCCCAAAGATTAACAACTGCTTTCGCTGTTTAAGATTAAAATGTAAAAGCTAAGAAAGATTACTTTAAAAAATTTTATCATGATTAAATCAGATATTGAGGAAGATATCGTGTTGAGTGGTCCAATGAGCTCAAACGGATAAATAAAACAAAAATAAGATAAAATAAACATATACAATTAAAATGAAAATAAAAATAAAATGAAAATAAAAATAAACAAAAATTAAAATAAAAATAAAAAACAAAAGTAAAATAAAATGAAAATAAAAATAAAAAATTAAAATAAACATAAACCTAAACATAAAAATAAAAAATGAAAATAAAGGCTGAACTTGAATTAAATCCTAAAGTCGTCGCCTAGCTTCATATAAACCATATGTAAAAAATTGTCCCATATGGGCAATGATTAATAAAAGCTGCTAGTGTCTAAAAAGAGTGAGTAGAAAAAATAGAATAAAAATAAGAGGTAAATGAGCGTATATCCAATTTAAAATTAAGTTGTCATATAGCGGAAATGAAGCGATTACTGCATCCTGAGGTGACAGCCATCAAATATAACAATGAAAACAATGTTAATATAAAACATAAGTAATGGTGATTAAAGATTAAAAATTGCTGAGAAAGCAGTTGAGGTCAAATTCAACCTTTAGATCTTCAGGTGTCAAACTTTTCATAATATGTATCCACCTTGACTCTTTTTGACTAATAGTCCTGATCTTATGGCTCCTTCTCCATGATGCATTATATTTTTCAGTACCCCAGAATTGTAACTGGGATGGATCTCTATTGTGAACTGCGGCAAAATGTTTAGAAACATTATGTTTGGGGAATCTGTTCATGATGTTTTGGACATGTTCTTTTACTCTGACTTTAAGTGCCCTTTTAGTTCTTCCTATATATTGTAAATTACAGCTACACTGGAGGCAGTACACTACCCCCTCAGTATGGCAACCTATGAAATCTTTGATTTCATACGATCGGCCTGTAGTGGCAGCTGTAAATTCTGACCTCTTTCTTTGAAACTTTTGTGTGAGGCGGCATGCGTAACAGTTCCTACAAGGAAAGAAACCCTTTCCAGAGAAAAACGTGAATTTATTTTTAGGGGGGTTCAGCTACAGATTTGACAATCATATCTTTCAAGGTAGGGGCCCTTTTATATATGATGTTCGGTGTGTCCGGCGGGATATCTTTTAAATCTTTATCGTTCTTCAGTATATGCCAATGTCGCTTATTAGATTTGGCCACCTCCTTATGTTGCACATTATAGTCCAATATCAGACATGGGGCTTCATCCTGATGTATTCTCCTCTTAGGGTTATTCTGTAACATCGCTGTTCTGTCCATTTCATTTACATGTTGTATCTGTTTATTAATCCACGTATCTTCATAACCCTTCTCCTTAAACCTCGTACCAATTAAATCTGCTTGCATTTTGTAGTCCTCTTCATTTGTGCAATTTCTCTTGATCCTAACGAGTTGTCCTTTAGGTATATTGTATAACCAAGGTTTGAAGTGACAGCTGTTAATGGACAGATAACTATTTGTATCCAAGGGAAATATTAAGATCCAAAAAGTCGACTAATTTCTCATCTATTTTTCATACCAGATTAATCTTCTTCTCTTTATTATTGAGTTTCTTTAAAAATTCTTCCAACGAATCCCTACTTCCATTCCAGACTATAATTAAGTCATCTATATATCTTTCATATAGAGTCAACTCGGCTGGCATATTGCTATATACAGCTTCTTCTTCCCAATATGCCATAAAGGCATTCCCTATACTAGGTGCGAATTTATCTCCCATGGCTATACCAGTTACTTGCCTGTAATAGAATTGATTGTGCCAAAAGTAGTTGTGCTTCAAACAAAAATCAAGGCATTTTATTAAAAACTTTCTTTGTTTGCAAATGAATGTACTATATGTTCTAAGAAGCCATTTGGCTGCTGCACATGCTTCATGGTGTTGCACAATGGTGTATAATGAGGACACATCTGCAGTGAGAAGGAGAGTTCTACCCTCTAATACTGATATCGTATCTAGTAGTTGCAAAGTATGCTTGGTGTCCTTTAGGTATGCCTTTTTATTCTGTACTGCCGGTTGCATAAAATAATCGATGTATTCTCCCATCCTGGAAGTTAATGAGCCTATACCATTCACAATTGGCCTACTAGGTGGCTGTTCTCGATTCTTGTGTATTTTTGGGATGGTATAAATTATTGGGATTTTACATGATTCTGGTACCAAATTTTTGAAATCCTTTCCTATTTAATATCTCCTTTTTAGTTCCTAAATTAACTATTAATTGCAACTGTTTCTTGAATTCCCTCGTAGGATTACTTGATAGTTTAATATAGGTTTCCTCATCCTGCAATTGTCGATCCAATTCCTGTAAATATTGTTCCTTAGATTGTATAACCACAGCTCCTCCCTTTTCAGCTGGGCGTATTACGATGTCTTCTCTTTCGGTTAGTTTCTTAATCCCTTTCTTTATATGTATTGGATCCAAAATTTTCTTCAGTTTCAGCGATTTCAGGTCTTGTAAAACTAATTTTTTAAAAACCTCAATATGTTGGTTGTTCGCTACTTGTGGATTGAATGTAGAGTTGTTACGCAATGTACTATGTAGAGGTTTTTCTTGATCATATATTTCTTCATTCTTCATTCAGTTTGAGTGCATAAGTGACACTCTGAGGTGCTCAAAACAGTACATATAATGAAACAATCTATGTATGAAAAAATTGTACCTTATGTGATAAACAATTATATCGCACAAAGTTCATATTCATGAGCAAAGATGCAGCATGTGGAATCTTTTCAGCAAGATTTCTGCATTAATCTCCTATGCTGAAAAGCAATGAAATTTTGCAAGTTGTCTACTTGATTCCACTTGTAAGTAATCTCCAATGACTTGAAATAGGATGCTTCATAAAGTAAAGTTGGCCTCTTACCAGATATGGTGGATCACTATTACAGAAATCAAACTCTCTTTGGAATATGACCGCCTGTGTGGATATCACTCTCCTAGGTTTTTTCACAAGCAAACACCTCCAAAGATTGAACACCAGTGATTCAAAGAACAAGGAACTGACTCGCTTCCATAAATGTTCAGCTCATCCACATCACAGCAATTAGCCAGTTTAAACTTCTCAGGTGCAATGGTATGTAAACTTTTGCATCCAGAGTTCCATCTTTATATTTACACAGAAGTTTAAATTGGCTAATTGCTGTGATGTGGATGAGCTGAACGTCTATGGAAGTGAGTCAGTTCCTTGTTCTTTGAATCACCTGAGTTCAATCTTTGGAGGTGTTTGGTTGTGAAAAAACCTAGGAGAGTGATATCCAAACAGGCGGTCATATTTCACAGTGAGTTTGATCTCTGTAATAGCGATCCACCATATCTAGTAAGAGGCCAACTTTACTTTTTTTCAATCAAAAGAAGTTTTATTGTGCCAATTGTAATACATCACAGGTTACATAAAAAAATATATATTCTTTTTATATCAGTAGGTATGCTAACTACACATAAAGGGAATAAAACCATAGCACAGCGTGAAATTCAACTACATACCTTATAGAAAGGAAAAAAATTGTTCCGGCATTGATGTCATACCGCTATATACCCAGAATCTAAACCTTAGGTGTTTTTTGTAGGATTATACTTTCACAAAAGGCATTGGATGGTTAGTTAGTACCAGATAGCACATAGAAAACTATAAAAACAATAGCAACCATCCATGTCGAGTAGGCAGGGTCTAACCCGCCAACCCATAATACTACTTCATAATCCCATTGCACACGTTCCTGGATAAGCTGTCAAAATTTGGGTGCTGAGGTGACAACCAGCTGGATACTGGTTCAAGTCACAAAGTAGATATTTGCCGGCACACCATGGATCAATACAAAGTAGCGTCCAAACTAGGGGTGCAACGGATCGTCACCGATCCGTGATCCGAACGGTTCAACCTGTTCGGATCGGCACACATGCTCTCTGCGGAGCGCGCCGCTGCCTCGGCCTTAGGAAAGGCCACGGCTTCAGCCTAGCTCCGGAGCGGTGGCCATCTTGGTACACCCAGCGGTCGTTTACCACGTGATCGCTCTGAGATCACTTGTAAACAAACCGGCGTCATGACATGACGCCGTTCCTCTCTCCCCTCTGTGTACTGATCTGTACAGTGGAGGGGTGAGATCGGATGGCAGCAGTGCCAATACTCTGCCATACTCTGCCATACTCTGCCAATACTCTGCCATACCTTGTCATTGCCAATACCCTGCAAATACTCTGCCATACCCTGCTAATACACTGCAATATTCTGCCAATAATCTGCCAATACTCTGCCAATACTCTGCCATACTCTGTCAATACCCTGCCAATACTCTGCAATACCTGCCAGTACCCTGCCAATACTCTGCCATACCCTGCCAATACCCTGCCAATACCCTGCCAATACTCTGCCATACCCTGCCAATACAGTACTCTGCCAATACCCTGCAATACTCTGCAATACCCTGCTAATATATTATTACAGTGGGGCAGATTGTGGATATTATTACAGTGGGGCAGATTGTAGATATTATTACAGTGGGGCAGATTGTAGATATTATTACAGTGGGGCAGATTGTGGATATTACAGTGGGGGAGATGACGTGGATATTACAGTGGGGTTTTTTTATTTTTGTTGATCCGAAAATGATCCGAACCGTGAGTTTTTTGATTCGTTGCACCCCTAGTCCAAACGGATAGTTTATTGCATGATCACAACACAAGGAGAGTGCAACTTTTTGGAGTCACGCAGGACCCCTTCGTCAGACATTTGATAAATGTGGGGTAACAGTGAAAATAATTTTAAATAACAATTAACCAGTCAGAAAAGAGAGAAAACTAGAACTCCTCCCACCCCCAGACAGGTATGACGTCACAAATCCCGCCAAAAGACTCAAAAAAATGAGCACAATATTACAGATTTGAGAAAAAACGTATGAGAAGAGGGGGTTACCAAATAACATACTATCACTACCTGTATATTGTCATGATGGACTTGATGACGTGGATCCTCTACTTTTTAACCCGCCAACCCAACACAGAAGAACAGAAGGCCAACGGGCCAAAGAATGATCGTGGTCGCCCTCATCCTACCCGCTCTTAAAGAAACTTCCCCTCTATGGTCAGAGTGTGCATATGGAAGTTGTAATTACATAATTAAATGTTAACAGTAAAACTTGTCCTGTCTCCTGCCCTAGAGGTCAATGTTATTCTTTTCCACAGACATTCATGCCTTTTATGCTTGTAGCAACCAATGTAAGACCAGTTGCAGGGGTGCCAACCCCGGAGTTTCCAACCAGGCTTGCCATATGGAATAAAATTTACGATTCGCATTTCTTTGCTGATATGTCAACTGCTCCCTGGATGTATTTTGACTTGTTCTACCCATTGTTCCTTAGTGGGAACATGTGGAGAAAGCCAGAACCTGGCCACTAGCTTTCGAGCTATATGTAGTAGTCTGAGCACTGCTATATTGATGGGGGGGGTATATATTTCTTCGTCAACAGCTCCTAAGACACAGATTAAAGGATCCAATGGGACCCAGAGCTGGTAAACTGTAGAGATGGCTTCAGTTATTTCACCCCAATAACGGTGCAATTTGGGACAGCGCCAGATTAAGTGAATTAGAGAACCCTCCTCCCTATTACATTTGGGGCATAAAGGGGAATCTCTCTTTCCCCAGCGATGCAATTGGATGAGTGTTCGGTAAGCCCTGTGTAATAAGAATAAATAAGATAATCTGTGTGACTGTGAGACCAATGTAATCGGCCCAGATTGCACCCACATCTCCCAGATTTAATCATTTATCTCCCCTAAGTCCTGTGTCCATCCCCTCCTACACGGTAAAGTTGCTGGGTCTTGTATGGATGATAGTAGGCTTGTATAGATATGAGATATTGGGCCCTTTTTCTCTTGTCCGTAAAAGATGTCCCTCAGCAAGGGATGACTTGAAAGTGAAAGTGTGGATATACGACCCTGGGCCTGGAGAGCATGTCTCAATTGGAGGTACTTATAAAATTGTTATCTGGGTAGGTTAAATTCTGCCTGCAGGTCCATAAAGCATTTTAGTATTGGTTATATAATTGGGAAATATTGCAGACGCCAGCCAGTTTCCATGCCTGGAAACTTTCCAGTTTATATACTTCTGCCAGATTAGGATTGAACCTTAATGGAGTATCTTCAAGAAATCCTGAGATCCCCAAACTGTTTTTAACAGTAGCCCATAGTTTTTTTAAGAGAATTATAGTGGGTGCCGATTGTGACAGCTTGGGTAGTCCAGCCTCTAAACCAGCTAAAACGAAGGCATTTCGCGTTCCAGTCTGCAATAGGGTCTGGTCGGATTCACTCGGTAACCCAAAGCCACTGAAGTGTTGTAGTTGAGAGGCATAAAAATAAAGCTTAGAATTAGGCACCGCTGCCTGTCCCAGATCTTTGCTATACTGCAGTGTGGAAAGACGAATCCTAGCTACTTGTTTTTTCCATATTAAAGATCTGAATAAGGTGTCAATATGAGTGAACCATCTGTGAGGTATCCACTGAGGGGAATTGTGCATAATGTACAATTATTGGGGGCACCAAACCGTTTTAATTAGGTTTATCTTACCAATTACTAATAGTGGTAATTTACACCAAGTATTACAGGTCATTTGGAGCCTTTTGAAAAGGGGGAGTAAATTCTCTTCTAAGTAATTCAACGGGTTGGCAGACACCTGTACTCCCAGATATTTGAATGAGGAGACTACCTTAAGGGATTCTGCAGCAAAAGGCAACAAAACCATTGGATCATCTAAAGGCAAAAGAACCGACATTGCGTTGGTGAGGGATGCGTCTAAGTCCCCCAAATAAAGAAGATTGTCATCAGCGTAAAGGGAGATTTTTTCCACACCCGATTCCCTGTAAAAGCCTGCAATAGACGGGGATGACCGTATGATAGCCACCAGTGGTTCCAGGGCTAATGCAAATAACAGGGGTAACAATGGGCACCCCGCCTTGTACCCCTGAATAGGGTAAAAGGGTCTGTTAGATCTTTATTAATGCATAGCCTAGCTGTAGGGGCCGCATACAACAATTTCATCCAGTTAATTAATTTATCTCCCAGTCCAAAGCACCTCAGCACCTCCCACAGGTAAGGCCATTTGACACTGTCGAAGACCTTAGCCGCATCTAATGACAGAATGGCTCTCTGACCCGGATTGTCGAAAGGTAACTGAAGGTTGAGAAATAGTCCTCTGATGTTTAGGGCCGTGGACCTAGAGGGAATGAACCCAGATTGATCTTTGTGAACAATTTTGTGGATAACTTTGGCCAGTCTGGTAGCCAGAACCCTGACCAGTAACTTCACATACATTGTCAATAACGAGATGGGCCTATAGGAATCCGGGGAGTGGACATCTTTGCCTGGTTTCAACAATAAAATGATTATAGCTTCATTCATATACGGGGCAGGCTTCCACATTCCAGGGCATCCAAAAAGACCTCTCTCAATTGTGGCACCAATGGTATCTTCTGTAAACCTCCGCCGTCAAGTCTCCAGGGGCGGATGACGGAGGAAAGCGCCATGGCCTCCAGCAGCTCATCAGCCGTGAGAGGAGCGTTCAGTAGCTCTACATCCAAAGTTGGGTGTTGCGGTACCTGGCTATTATCAAGAAAGGACCTAATTTCATTGAACTGAGCCCGTTGTTTTTGCACCTCCGCCGATAAGTCTGGGAACAGTGAAATCTTGGAGTTGTCCATCACAAGAGCATCCCCCATTTAAACTGGCTTTAGAGAGGATAACATCGCGATCCTTGTAATTGAGCAGCTTAAACAGAAAAGCTCTAGGAGGATTGCCTGGAGGCAGGGTTCTGGTGGGAACACGGTGTGCGCGCTCCACTGCAAACATCTGTGAAAATGAGTCTCTCCCAAATTTATTCAGCAGCCATTGTTCTATAAAATGTACAGGGTTTTTCCCCTCCATCTTTTCAGGAATGCCTATAGCCCTGACATTGTTCCTACAAAGCCTGTTTTCTAAATCGTCGAGTCGTGCAGAATGTTTAGCCACCAGCAACTGCTGAGCATGCGATTTCCTCTGCATGGGGGCACAGTCATCCTCCAATGTACTGATACGCCCTTCAGTGGCTGAGGTGCGGTCTCTCAATTTTTGTATGTCTTGGCAGAGGATTGACGTTTCAACTTTCACCCCATTAACCTCGGATGCCAGGGCTGTGAAAGAGAGGTTGCATGACGTGCCTGCAGAGAAAATATCTTGCAGTGTAGGTTCTGGCCTGGCCGGGTCTGGGATCATGGCCATATGCGGGGCTTGAACAACAGGGGTTGTACTCAGTGTCCTATGGAAGCAATGGCGCCGTCGGATCCTCCAGTGGCACTGTGTCATTCATGTCAGACTGAGGGCTGCTGTGAACTTCTATCATGTCTCCAGGTAGCTCTGAGGAGTCTCGTGTACCAGGCATGGAGAACAGCTTTTGAGCTGCCTCCCTGTACTTCTCCTTGGCAGATTTCTGTGCTGATCCCCCATCTTTGGCCGCATGGTCCGGAGCAAGGCGAGTAGCAGAGCCACGTCTAGACATCTCGTCGGCAAGCAGGAAAAACAGCAGCCGGTATATTATAGGTGTAGTAATCACCTCACAAGTCGTGCGTCTGGCTACGTGCGCTGCCAAGCCATGCCCCCTCCAACTTTACTTTATGAAACATCCTATTTCAAGTCATTGGAGATTACTTACAAGTGGAATTAAGTAGACCTCTTGCAAAATTTCAGCACTTTTCAGCATGGGAGATTAATGCAGAAATCTGTCTGAAAAGATTCCACATGCTGCATCTTTGCTCATGAATATGAACTTTGTGCGATATAATTGTTTATCACATAAGGCACAATTTTTTTCATACATAGATTGTTTATATGTACTGTTTTGAGCACTTCAAGTGTCACTTATGCACTCAAAATACGCATACATTTAATGATGCATACAGCTATGAAATCTTGACCCCCTCCCCACCTTTGTAAAAATCACATTTTAGCTGCAGTTGGGTTCAATACAAACAAAGGAAACAGGCTAAAATAAAATATTGGCTGTAATATTAGGAATGCAAGCTCCTTTCCTTGCCCAGTCACATTATCAAAGCAAATGTATTACATGACTTATGCAGATGAATAGGAGTGATCCTAGGGGAATGAATTCAGCAGGACACCAGAGCCCCTAGTTGCCCTTCATCAGTCCCCATAAATTCCTGTACTGTACCAGAGACCATGGCACCAATGTCTGTGGAGGGAGTTCAAATTTCTGCATCATTGCAGCAACTGGTAAGTTTTTTTTTTTAGGCTCTTTACATTGCTCTTTTTTTTTCTATATAGTGGATACTAAATCATCTAAATTTCAATTTAATTCAATTTTAATTGCAACGTGTCTCCACCTTTTTTAGGATGTTGAATCAGAAAACCTTAACGTGGTAAAGAGACTTTTCAAAATACAGAACCTGAACGCCAGCTCCATCCGTATGGTAATGGTGGCGGACTCTCCAGAACTCCTTGTGGAGGCCGGGGAGAAGGCCGATGAAACAATACAGGGCCCTACCAGACCACAGGAGAATGACAGTATGGAGGAGGAAGAAGAGGAGGATGGTGAAGAAGATGGGGAAAGAAGGGATATTGTTGGAGAAGATGCTCAGATTGCAGCAGCCCTTCAAATGTTTGTGGACATTGATGCCCAAAATCAGCAGCCGCTTCCACCTCCGATGACCAGGGATCAGTTGGAGACCAAAGTAGCCCAGCTGTATGCAAAATATCGGACATGGAGGCCCAACAGTCCTCAAAATCTTGAAGGGAACAAGAAATACCTCATCTTCACCACAGGCTGTCTCACCTACTCACCCCATCAGATAGGTACTCTGTCTTCTCTTGTTACTAGCACAGCAGATGTTTCATGCTTACACATGAGTTAACTTTTGAAACAGCTGATAGCTGTCTTTATAGTACCACTGACAACTAGTCTACTGAGTGTGCTACAGAAATGCCCCCACTGTAACAGTGCCGCAGTCTGCCCAGCTGCTATTACTGCAAATACGGGCTGTCAAAATAAAAGCTGGGACTTGCTCTATGGCCTCTGCTTTTTAAACTAATGCCACGTACACACGATTGGACTTCCTGGCATACTTGGTCCGGCACACTTTCCGACGGACTTTGTCCGCCAGGTGTGCCGGACTTTAAAACGGACAGACTTGCCCACACACGACCGGACTTTCCGGCGGGCTAAGTCCGCCCGTCTTTCCGACGGACTTTCGCCGGAGTTACGGCGGACTTTCAGAATGAACGGACTTGCCCACACATGGACAAGTCCGTTCATTTTGAACGTGACTCAGGTGCGACTGGACTAGAAAAGGAAGTCAATCTTGCCGCTTTTATCGGTGAGATTGACACCTTGC